>NC_064631.1:493630282-494255282 GCF_023864275.1 Schistocerca cancellata | reverse complement strand
GCAATCGCGATTGACTGAATTCGCGATTTCATTTACTTGATTATTTCAGAACTTTCCGTCCACAATCACAGTCTGACTTTACATTTGTTGAAATATTTACGCAGCTCAGCTACACCTGATTATCTTTAAAGCACAACATGTGTGAACTAAAACTGCTTTACAAAAAAATGGAAACAATACGTACTTGTTAAGAAAATTACTTAAGTTCGTTTGTGACAATGGAGCCTCCATGACTCTTTTCTGTTAAAAAGAACATACAGTGTTTCGTAAAACATCTCTCATACCTACTGCCAAAAACATTTATCATAAGAAATTTAAGACATACAGTCTTTGTGTAAAACAAGCTGATTCACTTAAAATATCATTACGAACTTTACTTATCATCATTATTGATCGTTGCGAAACAAATTAACAAGAATATTTTATGTACTTTTCATGTTTAGTGTCAATCATTACTACTCTGTGTTTATGTGCAAGTCTTTTTAGTACTAATCTGTAAACGATACACATCACTTTAACACGCTCTATTTCTTTTATTTATTTCATCCTAAACAAATTATACAACAGAAAATTTTTGTGGGAGTAGACTGCAATATTACATTTGATAGGTTTCACAAGCAAAGAAATCTTCTAGGTTTCTATTTCGCTCAATATGCATCATTCGTAATTAAATTTTTTGTCTAATTTTCCGTATATAACAATTAACACAGGGGCGCTCAGTGTGCCTAAAAATTGTAATAAGATTGAAGTTCTTCATACTACGCAGGTACATGAATCTTTCTCCTCACATTTTGAGATACTGTTGCGCCAAGTATTATAAATCTTTAAGGTAAGCTTATTGAAAATCTCCATAAAAATCCCAAACTATTGTGCCGATGTGTAAGCATCTTTTACGAGCACAGTCCGTAAATATATCTGAACGCGTTTCCATTTATGAATCTTTAACTTGGCGAACTCTTTCTTTGCTCATGACAATTCTTCAAAAAATTGCGAAAAATATACGAGTGATGGTGGAACATATTCTCTTTAAAGTGCACAGAATATGCTGTTTAAAACGAAAGTAAAGCTGGCTGCTTAAATCTGTACAAGAACAGACACAAATAAATGTAGAAAGGAAAATCGTTTGTTTTACAAAACGTAGGTTTTCTTCATCGTCGACCTAAAGTCTGTCTAATGGTTTCTGAGCACTTGACACACACGAAAGGCACACTGATCGTTCCTCACACGTCTGGGAAGTAAATGGATAGCTCATGTTTGTGTGTGTGTGTGTGTGTGTGTGTGTGTGTGTGTGTGAGTGAGTGCAGCTACTTGGATTGAAATACAAGTTTCACAGCGGCAATTTGACAAGATCGCCGGCAGCACCTTATAGGCACATCGTCTTGTTCTAGCTGAGGTCACAAGTTATAACACCCCCCTGCTACCCGAGATTTGCGAAATTACAAGTTGACAATGACCGTGAATTGTGAATTTTGACCCGTGTCGGGATAAGGCATCCGAAACCGAAGTAAATAACGTATATTCAGATGGAAACAGGAGACGATATAACTTGATCGTTATTGAATGAGTAATTTCATTCAATAACGATCGGTAAATGAAATAATGGAAGTAGTTTGGAAATAAATTTTGCCAGTGCAAATTTTGCCGAAAGAAACGATTAAGTTGTGAAAGCAATTAAAAAATCGGTCACCAGCCCAACTGATGAGCGATAGTACTGTTAAGTACTTGAATAATTGTGTCAAGAATAAAGTATACTTGTTTGTAGCGCAGCAGGTGGAACGGGAACTTTTACGTAAGTGCTGTGTCAGGGTCAGTAGTCACATTAAACAGTATCACATTAATTTAACTATACTTAAACATTAATGGTTAACTTCCAATAAGTATTTTGATAGTTACTTTGTCAATAATATGTCAGCTAAGTGCAATGCTGACAACACAGATAATTACGTATCGAGATTTTGAATAATGGACTGTCATTCTGTCTTTAAAATTAGGTACTTTTCACAGTTTAATCTACTGATAACGAAATATATTGACAATAATTGATTAACAATGTTTTGACTGATAATAATTCATTAATTGGGGGATTGTCAGGTATTTTATGCACTTATGTTCTTCAGTGAAATTATGAATAAACTGTTGTATAAAGCAATTTTAAACCATTCTTTGCCATTTGCCTAATAATTCCCCCTCATTGTAGCGACTTCTACAGTTCTACGGAACTGCCATTGGATGGTGCTATCACAGAATCATTCACAGAAGTTCTCAAGTTTTACAAAACTATGAAATGACAAGTGTTACATGCTCAAATGAATGTGTAACGAACGCAAACTCAGCAATAAAAACCAAATATAAACGCCACTCAATCTAAAAGACTACTGCACCTAGTTATAATACTTTTCAAGATAGAATTGGTCCGTAACTATTTTGTCCATCGTTGTCATGTTCATGGTTATTTGCGGCGTTCTGTACGCCAAAACTAAAGGTTACTTGCCTTTGTATCACTTTCAGAAAAATAATATTTTGTTTCTCGTCTTAAATCGATGTTTACGTTTTTTTAAACAAATTAGTGGTTAAGAGAATTGAAATAGATATTGGAAGTTGTCTAAAATTAATTAAAAAGGGCTCTCGGCGTAGGCTCACACTCATGTTTCTGCTAGTTTGAAATGTCAAATCTTGTCATTAGACTCCAGTTCTAGAAAGACATACAATACAACTGTTTGTCGAGTGGCAGACATGCAGAATAAAAATTTTCCGTTGCTCTTATGTTTCCCCTTGCTCCGTGTGCACTCTGTGGAAAAGTGGCAGTAGAATTGTAGAAGTGTAAAAGGCAGAAGCTTAAAAATATTTTGTTACTTCTGTGGATTATCTAAGAGTGTATACCGGTACTGTTCTGGATGATGCAAGGCAAATGTTTATAATTCAAACAATAGATTAGTGTATGAAATGACGTGTACTGGGAAGGGTATAAGACCAGCTGCATTTTATGTTATCATGGTCTTGCCTCCAGTTCCTAGATTGACGGCCTTAGTCAGGTGAGTCCTGTGACTATGACGAATGGAGTGGAAGAGACTGTAGTGAGTAATAATGTTAGCACTGGTCGTTGGTGGAGCCTTTGAGGAGACGTGACGGAACTGCCATTGGATGGTGCTATCACAGAATCATTCACAGAAGTTCTCAAGTTTTACAAAACTATGAAATGACAAGTGTTACATGCTGTATTGTGTTTTAGTGATGGGACAGTTAGCAGGTGTAAGGTTCTGCATATTCTGGGTTCACTATGACATAATCTCTGGTGACAAATGATTCCATGGGAGTTGCTGAAGCTGAATATTGTATCCTTTAGGCACCTAAAAATGCAACTACAGCAAGAAGAAACAAAGAAATGAAAGGAGAATACGAGTAACATGCAAATCAAGCAGATTATGCTACTTTAATGTATTAGGAGCATCAGAGATGAATCATAGATCAAATATAACTTCCACCTTAATTAACTGAGATTTAAATTTTATGAAATACGAGTGTAGTCTACTTTTTAGATAGAGACGTTGTTAATGTCGAACGGTTACCTTTCTCGTTGTTATCTTTTGTCTCTCTCTCACCATTTACGTTAGAGCGTTCCGGTTGCGTGTGTGCCAGGGTATCTCATATACACGCTACTTCCCCTATTGGTTCAATGCTCGAAGGATTCGTTGAAAGGGGACCGGCCCCAAGTTAGTATTTAATTGATTAGGTGATTATCGTATTAAGATTTTGCAATCATAACGCGGGGGAGAGGTCCAGCAACCAAATGGACAAGTAATTAATTACCACGCTCTAACTGATCTATATTCTCTAGCCTTGTTAATTTTCATTCGCACACGATTATCATGACTTCAGTCAAGTACTAACATTTTCTCCACACAGGATAGGGGTATTATGATCAGTCACTGAATCCACGAAATTAAATTCATATGACATTTTTATTATTTACACAGAAACCTTACAAATGTAATAACCATTTTTTACTCGCTTCTTAAACGATTTCACAACGGAAACTAACAAACCAAAGACAAATAAATTCCATCTTAGCACTGAAGGTGCCCATATTATCATAAATCTATTCAATACTCTCTAACACTGAAGGCTCTTATACTATCTGAAATCTGGTCTCGCTTATAGTATTGTGCACTGGGAAAGGGGAGTGATCTACGTTGCCGCATCTGCAGTCTGTCTGCTAATATACTGATTGAAATTCGCAGCCCATATTGTTACTTGGACAGAATCGTTATGAATTAATGAACCACGCTTCGGTTCACGAATGGTCATTCTCTTCATTACATGTCAGTACCGTTCCCTTGCTCAAAATTATACCATAGTTCTTGGCGGCAAAACAGGACGAACAAACCAGACACAAACATCTCTCGTATACACAAAAAAATCCTTTGAAAATAAAACATCCTATAAAACTTGGCACACACAAATTAACAATGTACGGCACACGCAATCATACCTTAACTATTTTCAAGAATGAACTGGTAGCTCGCTGACGGTGCAATTGAACACCACGTGGTTGGTCGACACCAACGGCAATTTTTATTTTGTACCAACCCCACTGTTCATTATTGTTTTCAATCTATACGATTATTCACAAGCACAACCTGTTATTTACCAATTAGTTAGGACGTGAAGTCTCGTCTAGGTTGCTGCTTGCAAATCGGGGTAGTCATGCATCAAATGATCCGTGCACAAAATTTATGAACTTGCCAAAATATTACGTCACACGCTTAGAGCCTTAAGTAACTCACACAATACACACTCATATCCTGGCAGGTTTCACAAGGAATCATCGTCTAAATTTCTCATCAGCAGTTACGACCACGTTATAAGCTAACTATGTGGGGTGAGACCCCGTGTTACCCTAGCAGCACCAGTAAGAAATTTGAAATTGCGAAACGCTACTGTTAAAAGTGGACATATGTGATTTTTGATACTGTTCCTGCTCTCGTGTGCTGAAGGCGATAACTGATTGTATAACTACAAATAAATAACGTGGGCCCCCATGCTCACCTCTGGAAAAGAATCGATAACTGAAAATTTAAATTTTACAGGCGAAATTTCTCAAAAAAATAAAAATAAAAAAGGGTGTTCGTAACGACATGCTAACTGCTTCCATCCGGAAAAGAGCGGATGAATAACAATATTATAATTATACCTAATCCCACAAAGAATTTGGCGGGAAAGACGGAAATCGCCCTCTATTCCGTCCGCTCAGTTCAGCAGCTTCCCCACAAATGACCCTGTTATAGCGGCACTCACCGGTCGTTCTCCTCCACCCTGGTGGGGAGGAGAAATTATTACCAACCCCGAATTACCCGTGGCAAACAGATGCGTCATCGCTAACTTTACCCCAAACTTATGTAGGCACTAACCAATCCACAGAGTGACCACATCTGTGGCTTGCCCATACCAGCAGATTAACTCTTAATGCAAACTCAAAGTGAATTAGCCCAAGGGTTAAGGAAAGGAAGTGCAATTTTGTAATTGTGAATTAAATAAACCGGCAGTCTATTTCTTCACTCGAATTGTAACTTTTCTTAGATTTGGAAAAAATGATGGAAGTATTTCAAACAACTATAGTATTCAATATAATGTGACGGAACAAGCTAATTATAACGAGATGGAGCAAGCTTTTCTCTCTCAATGAATACCTTAAGTTTCAAGTATCCGAGTAAGATAGTTTGTCAGTGCATAGATTCCTAGTGTGGTCCGGCAAATAAAAAATCTAATTTACTGATCTTCACAAAAATTCTAACAAAGACAGTATCAAAATGTTCAGCAAGAAACCGTCTTATTGTCCTGCAATTATTATCCTACAGAGAATTCACGTTTTCTAGTTTGAGCCCTCTATATCTTATGAAAATTTGTTGTATTTTTCCGCGCATTCATAAGCAGCTTACGGCAGGTGTATATTAGGACTTATTGTATGCTGAATAGAACAACGCGATTGTTCCCAGAAAAAAATGCACGGCATTTATTTTTTCTCAGCTGGAAACAATGCTACGAATGCGAAACGTTACGTATGTTTTTATTTGAAATCTCTTGGAAGAGCGCATCATCACATACAACAGTAACGTCGGTGCTGGACTGATTCACAATAGGTTAGTACCTGACGTACGTTACAAGCAACGTGCCGTCATTGAATTTCTCTCTGCTGAAGAAACTGTCGGGAATATTCACAAACGCTTGTGCAAAGCCTGTGGAGAATCTGCTATCGACAGAAGTACGAGTACAGTCATTCGCTGTGCAAGGAGGTGAGGTCATCAGAAAGCGGTTCAGCCGGTCGGTGTAGCCGAGCAGTTCTAGCGCTTCAGTCCGGAAACGCGCTGCTGCTACGGCCGCGGGTTCGAATCTTGCCTCGGGTAAGGACTGTCTGATGTCCTTAGGCTAGTTAGGTTTTAGTAGTTCTAAGTCCAGGGGACTCATGATCTCAGATGTTAAATCCCATAGTGCTTAGAGCCCCTTGAACCTTTCTTTCTTTCATTTTTTTTTTTTTTTTGCTGCTTTGTCATTCGCGAGTAGAGACTCAGTACTACTCTGCAGTTGTCGCTGCATTGATTCTCATGAACTGTTTTTTGGGATGACGTAGGTGCGTTTACATATAATGTAATTTGCGTGATCTCGGAGATCTGTAGAGCTGAAGAGAGGACCCGGCAGCTGTTGACGTTATGAGGAGCTTCACCGTCCAGTCTTTCGTCCGCGCTGTTACCCTCCGAAACTTCATGACTTTTCATGTACCATATTTTTATTGACACAATGCTTTCCCTGATGTTGTCTTGTCGCCTGGCACGTGCTGCGAGAGGTATTACCGGACTCTTTGCGGTAGCGACAAGTTCCTCTTGCTGATAAGCATTTAGCGTGACAAGTGCAAAGGATTTCGCTGGTCAACGGCTCCAGCCTGGCGATTGGCACTTGTTTGCAAGGTGCTTCGACTGAACTCTGATGTGACGACCTGTGGCCTCGTCTACCTCCGGCAGCGGTCAGTGGTCCGTACGAAAGATATCGGCTCATCCGGACCACGCCCTGTAAACAACAGAGCTTCACGTAGCCATCACCTACTGCAGTCCATAACCAGATTCCTGAAACATTAACGTCACATCATGCCTTGTGTGTAGCTCCTTGTGGCAATGAACTTCGTCTATTAACAAGAAAAGACAATCATCAGTACTTCCATGCTAGTGAAGACTTTAAAATAAGCGAACCTACACTTTTACGAATTTTGTTTTAAAATATTTATTCTACGGTTTTACAATTTTGTTACAGGACCAACAAAAGTATGTTACTGTTTTATTCTGATATCTGATCGTACTTCAAATTTTCTTTCGTCTTTATTTGAGTATAAGAAGCTTGTTGACATTCATTGCGTACAGATGCAATAACGATTTGACTATATTCTTAGTCTAAATGTTTCTTAGAACAAGTACTTTTTAAACTTAAAATCTGGCAGTTCACCTATATTTTGTTAATAAAGAGTGCCCATGACGGGAAAGATGTTGTCACGTGGGCTAGTACTTGTAGTTAATATCGGCGCGCTTAAGTTTCTTATTACACATGAGTGCGGGAGCGATACTGTACCGACGCTCCACCTTAACATAAACTAATATCCAAATGTACCTAAATAGATAAATGACCCTTTTTAAGTACGGTGCTCTGTTAACTCCCTGTATTGAGGTCTCACCTACCTACAACGTCATCTCACTGATCGTAAATTTTAAGGTATTTTGTACTCCATCGTTCTCATACCAATTTTTCCATTAGCTTATGTTTATATCTCTTTTACTTTTACACATTGTCTGCTGAACAGGCTACAACATACACTTTAAAAAAGATCACACACAAATGTGTAACACACTCTTACACTTAGGCTATCTGCTTCATCACCAATATTTCACTTAAGTTAAATATTTCTCTTTACGCTACCTTCACGTTATTGATGGGTGTTTACTCACGTGATATCTTCTTAATTTGCAATTTCTCCTAGATGTTATCAACAAAACTTTAATTCAAATCTCTTGGAATTTTGTCCGTTCCTGGGATTCATTCTGCAACTTCGGACTGGCTGTAACAGCGGTTATACTTAAAATTTTTGTTCCTTGCGACGGACTCTATCTTTAAAATTAAACACAAAAAGTAAATCAGGGTTAGTCCTAGTCTCACATGAATTAAATTTAAATTCGTTGTTGATAATCTTTCACAAAAAATCGATATAGCTACTACTTCAAGATATAAACCCTCTGATATATATAAAAATTCGTCGTCGGCTGCACGTCATAAAAATCCTCAAATAATCACCTTCGTCATCGTCGTCTCATATAAAACTTTATAAAACTCATCGTAAACTTCTCGTCTTCAACGCATGTCTTTCTCACTTCAATCGCTGTCGTCTCTTCGATTTATTTCTCAATTTTATTCCTAGTACATCGTAGCTTCGCTTCATCATTCTTCCAAAATCCAGACTGAATCAGTGACCATTATTAAATTACATGGAACGACCGCCTATTATCTAACCCTTTCTCAATTATGAAATATTCGCTGTGCTAACTTATTTTCATTGGTGCTACCTTATCTGTTTCTAATACGCTTCAACTCCTGTGATTGCGGTATGTTCCCATTTATCATTTTACAGTGCTCTTTCGTTTCAACGTCGAACGGAAGTCTTATAAAATTTTTCTTTCATATTTGCTGAACTCTCAATACTTTTATAACTTAATTTATCTTGACCGTTTTGCCTAATTTCGTAGCTCTGGAGTACCTGCAATCAACCGCTCTTTCCCCTCACCTTTTTCATCGTTCCTTTATTCACTGTATATTCCTGCACTTATCTGCTTTTTCATGAGACTTATCTTAATCCTTGCTCAATTTCAATCGTAATATTAATGAAATATACTTTGTGTTCAAGGTATTAACAAATAAACTTTCTTTCAAAGATCATACGACTCCCTACGAATAGAAGAAAGACGTCCTTACTGACAAGTCTGATGCCACTCGTCTCTCATCTAAAATCCACGCAAGCACTTCTGCTCACTTTACTTTTTACACATTGCTACAAATAAATTACCTACACTTAACGCTATCTTGTATCTAACGGACAGAGGAAGAGAACTTTCCGGAAACAGTGAATAGATATACAGCTAAGCTGTGGCCACCAAGACATCTTAATACAAACACATATTTTAAATACGCGTTGCTAATTCTAAATTAACATAAAAAGAGTTCACTTTTACAGCGACTCTGCTTGCGTCTCGTATATTTGGTACAACAGCTGCATTCTGCCTTCTACGACTTAGGCTTAATCTTTCACAGAGTTTTTTCACCCTATGGAGTCGACAGTCTTAAATTTTTAACCGAAGCCGTTTCTATTTCACTCTGTTCTTCAGTTCTCTTCCTGTAGGCCACCTCGCTTCAACAATTTGTGAACAACTGGTTCAAAATGACTCTGAGCACTATGCGACTTAACTTCTGAGTTCATCAGTCGCCTAGAACTTAGAACTAATTAAACCTAACTAACCTAAGGACATCACACACATCCATGCCCGAGGCAGGATTCGAACCTGCAACCGTAGCGGTCGCTCGACTCCAGATTGTAGCGTCTAGAACCGCACGGCCACTCCGGCTGGCTGTGAACAACTAATCTTTCTTTAATACAGTTCAGCGACACGTGCGTCTTACTATCTGTTCCTCTTTCAGTGTTATTATGTCTGAACTACAATTACATACTCTTATTTTAAAGCTACCCGCGTGACCTCGCGACTGGTACGGTCGCAGGTTAGAATACTGCTTCGGGCATGGATGTCTGTGATGTCCTTAGGTTAGTTAGGTTTAAGAAGTTCTACGTTGTAGGGGGCTGATGACCTCAGAAGTAAAGTCCCATAGTGCTCAGAGCCATTTGAACCATATTTTAAAGCTACATCCTATTCCTCTCATCGCTTCTTCTCCATTCTAGGAAGGGGTTGGAAATCTTTCTGCCTTATAGTCACCAGATCTTTCGTTCTTCCTGGTAATTTACATAGCCTAGTAGTAGTCTGAGATAGTGGTTATTGTGCTGCATCTGAGGACAGACTCCGGAACAATATCGGCTTTCTATGTTTGACTTCATCTTCTTAAAATTACTTCATTTTCTGAATGCTGGTGCAACTTTTCTTCTTCAGCAGTCTCTATTCTCTTAATTGCGTTAACTTCATCTTCCCTTGTCCCAATTTCTATGTCGTTACCACTAACTCTAATTCTCAGAAAACTGAGTGCCTCCCTTTGCGGCTAAATCTTTTGCAACTCTTCTGGTCTGTTTGCTGAAGTCTTCTAGCACATTGAGCAGTCTCTTATCCACCTCGACCTCAAGTTCTGCTACACTGTTGCTATCCCTTTTGTTCCCTTTTCCAATCATTCTCCCAAATTGACGTGATGGCTTCTACATCCGACTGACTACAGTCACCTTGATCCCCCTTTAGAATGGCAAGTTTCTTTCAACTTTCCCTATTGAACTCAGTGTGCTATCCATGTATTGACCTATCGACCTTCTTGATGACATAACCTCTTGCGTATTACTTTCCTGTTGGGTCATGACAGCGACATACTTTCTTACGTTCTTTACAGTTTCTTTTATAAATTTGTTGAAGTTGTCGAAATGCTTACCGACGCGTCAGTTAGTGTCTCCCGCGATCTTTACTGTTTCTCTTACAATTTCGCGGAAGAACTCGAGTTGCTTATCAACGTGTTCATTCGCATTCATACTCTGTTCGATATCTTTGAAAACCACTCCTGTAAAGTCGCTTTTCCATTCTCAATTTTCGTTACACGAACCCGTATTGCTACTTCATGGACTACATTTAACGGCGGCACATGATCTTCTTCCTTCTCCCTCAACTGTTTCTGTATATTTGTGAATTATTTCCTGTTGTGCCTTCTTCTCATTAACTAGTTTTAGCGTCTGCTTGTGTATACCGTGTTCTTCTTTCGGTAAGAATTTCCGTCGTTGTATATTACCCTCAATATCCCATCTTAATAACTTTACGTCCTCATCTACTTACGAGCCAAAAGAATCAATTTCGGCATAATACTTATGCTCGAGGTTCAGCTCATCAGTTTCTATCGTTTTTGTTTCTTAATGCTCATTTGTATTTTCCAAATGATTATCGATAACCTCTTTCTAATCATTTTTTACTTAGATCATTTAATATCTCCAACAGGCCTTACTTCACGCCTTTCTTGTTTCATTAATTACCTCTGCTTCCTGTTCCCTCTCGTCAACGCATTTGTTGAAGTCTGCATACCGATTTCTTTTATTTCAGTTAATTTATAAAATTCTGGTGTCTGTGCTAATTCGCTAGAGATGAGAACTGCGTTTTTTCCGTCTTCTTTTTTTCGTAGTCTTTGTCCATCTGACAACCCATGTTGCAATTTGAACGTTTATTTCCATCTTCGATTTCTTCCTGCACTCTAACGATAACTTTTGCTAAGGGGTAGTCTTAGCGTTACCTCCATGTCGTATTCGACGTTCGTAATTTTCTGATCTGATCACTATCCGTATTTCTCTAGGCATTTTCTTTTGGAAAATACCTCTTGTATCTTCGGTAATCATGTAGCTGGATCTTAATGCAGCAAACACTTCTGCTGCTACACGATTCAGATTCACTAACATTTAAATTCCCATTTATCAAACCAAAGAAAGCACGCTAATTATTATCGAAACATTCCTGCTCTTCGCAAACTGAGAGCAAAACGCTAACATATCCCTAAAATTGATTACTGAACGGCGTACGGTATCCAATCCATCACTTGCCTCAAGATCACTTACTCGAAATCCAGCTGAATGTTTTCTCATTTTTTTTCTTTTACTGCCCTTACTTCAGTTCCTTCAGACGTGCAGCCATGCA
Organism: Schistocerca cancellata; assembly: GCF_023864275.1. NCBI lineage: Eukaryota > Metazoa > Arthropoda > Insecta > Orthoptera > Acrididae > Schistocerca > Schistocerca cancellata. Next base: position 494,243,376 of record NC_064631.1, on the reverse strand, counting down.
GATATCGCTACACCCTCACAAAAAAGTAAATTAATCTGACTGATTTTCTGAATTCTAACGAAAAAGTTCGTAGTAATTTTCTACGAGTGTTGTCCAGAAAGTAATGCACCGCATTGTTTTTCTTCGACAACTCTTTATTGAACATAATGAGAAGAATGGTGTATTATCTACACACCCTATTTTCCCACGTAATCTCCATCCCCTTCCATGACTTTCCTCCAGTGCGAAATAAGGGCTATATGCCCTGTCAGTACCAAAGCTTGTACTGGGGGCGGAGACAGTGCATCACTGTGTTAATCACCTCCTCATCGTCCTCAAAATGTGTTCCATCAATGGAATCCTTTAATGGCCCAAACAAGGGGAAGTCCGAGGGGGCTAGGTCAGGGCTGTAGAGTGGATGAGGTAACGCAGTCCAACCATGTTTTTCGATGGGTTCAGTAGTCCTCACCCCTCCTTTGACTGATGCAGCGACAACTACACAGTAGTAATGCGTCTCAACTCGCGAATGACAAAGCAGCAAAAAAAAAAAAAAAAAAAATGAAAGAAAGAAAGATTCAAGAGGCTCTAAGCACTATGGGATTTAACATCTGAGATCATGAGACCCCTGGACTTAGAACTACTAAAACCTAACTAGCCTAAGGACATCAGACAGTCCACACCCGAGGCAAGATTCAAACCTGCGACCGTAACATCAGCTCGTTTTCGGACTGAAGCGCTAGAACTGCTCGGCCACACCGACCGGCTGAACCGCTTTCTGATGACCTCACCTCCTTGCACAGCGAATGACTGTACTCGTACTTCTGTCGATAGCAGATTCTCCATAGACTTTGCACAAGCGTTTGTGAATATTCCCCACAGTTTCTTCAGCAGAGACAAATTCAATGACGGCACGTTGCTTGTAACGTACGTCAGGTACTAACCTATTTCGAATCAGTCCAGCACCGACGTTACTGTTGTATGTGATGATGCGCTCTTCCACGAGAAATCAAATAAAAACATACGTAACGTTTCGCATTCGTAGCATTGTTTTCGGCTGAGAAAAAAAATGCCGTGCATTTTTTTCTGGGAACCTTCGCGTTGTTCTATTCAGCATACAATAAGTCCTAATTTACACCTGCCGTAAGCTGCTTATGAATGCGCAGAAAAGTACAACAAATTTTCATAAAATTTAGAGGGCTCAAACTAGAAAACGTGAATTCTCTGTAGGATAATAATTGCAGGACAATAAGACGGTTTCTTGCTGAACATTTTGATGCTGTACTTGTTAGAATTTTTTGTGAAGATCAGTAAATTAGATTTTTTATTTGCCGGACCACACTATGCACTGACAAACTATCTTACTCGGATACTTGAAACTTAAGGTATTCATTGACAGAGAAAAGCTTGCTCCATCTCGTTATAATTAGCTTGTTCCATCACATTATATTGAATACTATAGTTGTTTGAAATACTTCCATCATTTTTTCCAAACCTAAGAAATGTTATAATTCGAGTGAAGAAATGGTCTGCCGGTTTATTTAATTCATAATTACAAAATTGCAGTTCCTTTCCTTAACCCTTGGGCTAATTCACTTTGAGTTTGCATTAAGAGTTAATCTGCTGGTATGGGCAAGCCACAGATGTGGTCACTCTGTGGAGTGGTTAGTGCCTACATAAGTTTGGAGTAAAGTTAGCGATGACGCATCTGTTTGCCACGGGTAATTCGGGGTTGGTAATAATTTCTCCCCCCCACCAGGGTCGAGGAGAACGACCGGTGAGTGCCGCAATGACAGGGACATTTTGGGGGAAGCTGCTGAACTGAGCGGACGGAATCGAGGGTGATCTCCGTCTTTCCCGCCAAATTTTTTTTGGGATTAGGTATAATTTATAATATTGTTATTCATCCGCTCTTTTCCGGATGGAAGTAGTTAGCATGTCGTTACGACCACTGTTTTTTATTTTTTTTCGAGAAATTTTGCCTGTAAAATTGAATTTTTAAGTTATCGTTTCTTTTCCAGAGGTGAGCATGGGGGCTCACGTTATTTATTTGTAGTTATAGAATCAGTTATCGCCTTCAGCACACGAGAGCGGAAACAGTATCAAAAATCACATATGTCCACTTTTGACAGTAGCATTTCGCAATTTCAAATTTCTTACTGGTGCTGCCAGGGTAACACGGGGTCTCAACCCACCTAGTTAGCTTATAACGTGGTCGTAACTGGTGACGAGAAATTTAGACGATGATTCCTTGTGAAACCTGCCAGGATATGTGTTTTGTGTGAGTTACTTAAGGCTCTAAGCGTGTGACGTAATTTTTTGGCAAATTCATAAATTTTGTGCACGGATCTTTTGATGCATGACTACCCCGATTTGCAAGCAGCAACCTAGACGAGACTTCACGTCCTAACTAATTGGTGAATGACAGGTTGTGCTTGTGAATAATCGTATAGATTGAAAACAATTATGAACAGTGGGGTTAGTGCAAAGAAAAAAAAAATTGCCGCTGGTGTCGATCAACCACGTGGTGTTCAACTGCACCGTCAGCGAGCTACCAGTTCATACTTGAAAATAGTTAAGATATGATTGCGTGTGCCGTACATTGTTAATTTGTGTGTGCCAAGTTTTATAGGATGTTTTATTTTCAAAGGATTTTTTTGTGTATACGAGAGATGTCTGTGTCTGCTTTGTTCCTCCTGTTTTCCCGCCAAGAATCTTTGGCATAATTTTGAGCAAGGGAACGGTGCTGACATGTAATGAAGAGAATGACCATTGATGAACCGAAGCGTGGTTCATTAATTCATAACGATTCTGTCCAAGTAACACCAGGGGCTGCGAATTTCAATCAGTATATAAGCAGACAGACTGCAGATGCGGCAACGTAGATCGCTCCCCTTTCCCAGTGCACAATATTATAAGCGAGACCAGATTTCAGATAGTATAAGAACCTTCAGTGTTAGAGAGTATTGAATAGATTTATGATAATATGGGCACCTTCAGTGCTAAGATGGAATTTATTTGTCTTTGGTTTGTTAGTTTCCGTTGTGAAATCGTTTAAGAAGCGAGTAAAAAATGGTTATTACATTTGTAAGGTTTCTGTGTAAATAATAAAAATGTCATATGAATTTAATTTCATGGATTCAGTGACTGATCATAATACCCCTATCCTGTGTGGAGAAAATGTTAGTACTTGACTGAAGTCATGATAATCGGTTGCGAATGAAAATTAACAAGGCTAGAAAATATAGATCAGTTAGAGCGTGGTAATTAGTTACTTGCCCATTTGGTTGCTGGAGCTCTCCACCGCGTTATGGTTGCAAAATCTTAATATGATAATCACCTAATCAATTAAATACTAACTTGGGCCGGTCCCCTTTCAATGAATCCTCCCGAGCATTGAACCAAGAAGGGAAGTAGCGTGTATATGAGATACCCTGGCACACACGCAACCGGAACGCTCTAACATAAATGGTGAGAGAGAGAAAAAAGATAACAACGAGGAAGGTACCCGTTCGACATTAACAACGTCTCTACCTAAAAAGTAGACTACACTCGTATTTCATAAAATATAAGTCTCAGTTAAATACGGTCGAAGTTATATTTGATCTATGATTCATCTCTGTTGCTCCTAATACATTAAAGTTGCATAATCTGCTTGATTTGCATGTTACTCGTATTCTCCTTTCATTTCTTTGTTTCTTCTTGCTGTAGTTGCATTTTTAGATGCCTAAAGGATACAATATTCAGCTTCAGCAACTCCCATGGAATCATTTGTCACCAGAGATTATCACATAGTGAACCCAGAATATGCAGAACCTTACACCTGCTAACTGTCCCATCACTAAAACACTTGTCATTTCATAGTTTTGTAAAACTTGAGAACTTCTGTGAATGAATCTGTGATAGCACCATCCAATGGCAGTTCCTTCACGTCTCCTCAAAGCCACCACCAACGACCAGTGCTAACATTATTACACACTACAGTCTCTTCCACTCCTTTCGTCATAGTCACAGGACTCACCTGACTAAGGCCGTCAATCTACGAACTGGTGGCAAGACCTTGATAACATAAAATGCAGCTGGTCTTATACCCTTCCCAGTACACGTCATTTCATACACTAGTCTATTGTTTGAATTATAAACATTTGCCTTTCATAATCCAGAACAGTACCGGTATACACTCTTAGATAATCCACAGAAGTAAGAAAATATTTTTAAGCTTCTGCCTTCTACACCTTCTACAATTCTATTGCCACTTTTCCACAGAGTGTACACGGAGCAAGGGGAAACATAAGAGCATCGGAAAATTTTTATTCCCATGTTGGCCACTCGACAAACAGTTGTATTGTATGTCTTTCGAGAACTGGAGTCTAATGACAACTTCCGATATCTAATTCAATTCTCTTAACCACTAATTTGTTTAAAAAAACGTAAACGTCGATTTAAGACGAGAAACAAAAAAATATTTTTCTGAAAGTGATACAAAGGCAAGTAACCTCTAGTTTTGACGTACAGAACGCAGCAAATTACCATGAACATGATAACGATGGACATAATAGTTACGGACCACTTCTATCTTGTAAAGTACTCTAACTAGGTGCAGTAGTCTTTTAGCTTAAATGGCATTTATATTTGGTTTTTATTGCTGAGTTTGCGTTCGTTACACATTCATCTCTAGTGTGAGAAACAGCCTCGGTAGAAGTCGCCACAATGTGGGGGAATGTGTAGGCAAATGGGAAAGAATGGTTTAAAATTGGTTTATACAACAGTTTATTCATAATTTCACTGAAGAACATATGTGCATAAAATCATACAATCAGAGTATTGAGATATGCTTGGAATAAAGGCTGTGGCACATAATACGCAATATGACCTTAAATTAGATTAAATGGCTCCTGAAATGCAATCTAAAGATTAAAGGTTCTCGAAGTGCAATATTACTTGGAATTAAATCCGATACTCAAAGACGCTATCCCATTTGTATGTTCAATGGGCTCCTGTGATTGGGAAAATAGAAGGAAGCAATTAACTGAGTGTAAAGCACAATTCAGATATGAAAATGTAGGGAACAAACTGTAGCAGAAATCAAGTCGTTGGCAATTCAAGCCTGAATCTGGATAACAAACTGGAATTATTAATGCTTATTGATCATTGCTAACCCAGTAAAACGCCGTACGCCCTAACTGCTGTTTGTTTGGTCTCACCAAATAATCTAATGATGATATTCGGTCAGTGAGGCGCTCAGCTGCACCCGTAGAAAATCCCAGTCTGTTCATTGTCCATCTCGTCATTTTCCCGGATGATCTAATGGTGAGGACAACACAAACACCCAGTCCCCTGGCGAAGGAAATACCCGACCCGACCGGAAATCGAACTCCGGACCCCGTGATTCAGAGGCATCAACGCTAACCAATAGACCACGAGGTGCGACTCTTGAGATGCTGAAATGACTTCCGTCCCAGTGACAGATTCCATGATATGAACGACAGTTGCAACAGGTGTACGCCAGCTTGCCTCAGGAGACGATACAACGGCCTTATGCTGTCCCTTCGTAACAGAATCGTCTCACGGATCGCCTCCAGCTCATACTGATAAGTTGGCTCCTGCTGCAAAGTTCTACGTCAGTTTAGCTCGATTTTGTAATCAATGAAAGAACATCAAACACCCTCTCAGACCGTTTGGTTCGTTTCTTCCTCCTCCTCTCCTTGATGCTCCGATATGGTTTTTTCTTTTATTTTTCGAGTTTTTGGTGTCTCAAAAGACTCAGGCTGTTTATCTGCTGTGATAACTGGTGTAAAGAAATAACTGACCTAATAACCGATCCTAATCTTGCAAGAACCATTTCAGGTGGTAGAATGACGATGTAATCGAGAGGCAGTTAAACCAAATCTAATAGGAAACACGCGTGCAGTTTATAGGTAATCAACTCCCTTCCATCTAATCGAAATCCGTTTTATCAGGTGTCAGGTTGGGTGGAAATCGTTACTGTCCTGTTGCATCTGAAGGGTGCTTGGAAAAAATTATTGCTTTATTATTTTGTTCTCCATGTGGAGGAGACAAAAAGTATTTTCACCTGATTATTTCAATGTTGGGCGAGATCGAAAAAGCGTATATTTCACTTCTCAAAAATAGGAAAAATAAAAACTGCTGTAATATGACATTTCCAGAGAGACAAGTAGAATAGCCAGTGACCAAACACCAATAGCCGATACAACTTCTTCTTTAGTCAGTAGAAAAACTATCACATCACGTGCAAGCAGGGTGGATAGGTTTCACTCATATATTTAATAACTGGTCGCTATTTTCGTAAATATCACCTGATTCTATAGTGATGTGTTTTTCAATGTTCTAGATACATTGCGTTCACGAAGTCGCAAACCGTTAGTGGTATCATACACGAATGACACATTTTAAGGACGTCACCGGGACCACACAAGATAATCGTCATCGGACCAGTTCGTTTGTGGCTGTAATTTTTCTGTGTTACGACAGCCGCAATCTAACGTATTATTACATGGTGCGCTGATACAGAAAATTTGATTCTGAACAACTATCGCAGCGTTAAACTCCATTACACTAACGAACGAGCGAAAGTAATGCAACTGAACAGAAAAAAACTCTGTAATTTTAACCAGAACAGGTTATCTGGCGTATCATAGTTCACAATTGTGTTAAAAGTGTACTGCTGCATGTTGAACACTACCATGAAACTAGATCTGTCTCTTTATGTTTAAACTATTGGTTTAACATAACAAAAGCAAATTTCATTTTTTGATGTCATCGTTACAGTTCAAATCATCATCATCATCATTTAAGACTGATTATTCCTTTCAGCGTTCAGTCTGGGGCATAGACCCCTTGTAAAATTCCTCCACGATCCCCTATTCAGTGCCTCTTCTGATGTTAAACCTACTACTTCAAAATCATTCTTAACCGAATCCAGGTACCCCCTTCTCTTTGGTCTGCCCCGACTCCTCCTACCCTCTACTGCTGAACCCATGAGTCTCTTGCGTAACCTTGCTTCTCCCATGCGTGTAACATGACCCCACCATGTAAGCCTGTTCGCCATGACTGCTTCATTGCCAGTTTTTCTTTGATTTCCTCATTGTGGACACACTCCTGCCATTGTTCCCATCTACTAGTACCTGCAATCATCCTAGCTACTTTCATATCCGTAACCTCAACCTTGTTGATAAGGTAACCTGAATCCACCCAGCTTCCGCTCCCATACAACAAAGTTGGTGGAAAGATTGAACGGTGCACAGATAACTTAGTCTTGGTACTGACATCCTTCTTGTAGAAGAGAGTAGATCGTAGCTGAGCGCTCACTGCACTAGCTTTGCTACACCTCGCTTCCATTTCTTTCACTATGTTGCCATCCTGTGAGAATATGCATCCTAAGTACTTGAAACCGTCCACCTGTTCTAACTTTGTTCCTCCTATTTGGTACTCAATCCGTTTATATTTCTTTCCCACTAACACTACTTTCGTTTTGGACATGCTAATCTTCAAACCATAGTCCTTACATTTCTGATCTAGCTCTGAAATATTACATTGCAAACTTTCAATCGAATCTGCCATCACAACTAAGTCATCCGCATATGCAATACTGCTTATTTTGTGTTCACATATATTAATCTCACCCAGCCAGTCTATTGTTTTCAACAGTGGAGACAGGTGGCAACCTTGTCTTACCCCTGAAACTACTTTGTACCATGAACTCAATTTACCGTCAACTCTAACTGCTGCCTGACTATCCATGTAAATACCTTTAATTGCTTGCAAAATTTTGCCTCCTACTCCATAATCTCGAAGAACAGACAATAATTTCCTCCTAGGAACCCGGTCATATGCCTTTTCTAGATCTATAAAGGATAGATAAAATTCCCTGTTCCACTCATAACACGTCTCCATTATCTGCCGTAAGCTAAATATCTGGTCCTGACAACTTCTAAGAGGCCTAAACCCACACTGATTTTCATCCAATTGGTTCTCAACTAATACTCGCACTTTCCTTTCAACAATACCCGAGAAGATTTTACCCACAACGCTGATTAAAGAGATACCTCTGTAGCTGTTACAATCTTTTCTGTTTCCATGTTTAAAGACTGGTGTGATTATTGCTTTTGTCCAGTCTGATGGAACCTTTCCCGACTCCCAGGCCATTTCAATTATCCTGTGTAGCCATTTAAGACCTGACATTCCACTGTATTTGATGAGTTCCGATTTAATTTCATCCACCCCATCTGGTTTATTGCACTGCAAACTATTGACCATCTTCTCCACTTCCTATTTCCATCATCATTCCTAACCCACTCTACCTCGAAATCTGAAACATTACTGATCTTATTTTCACCTACATTGAGCAACTCTTCAAAATATTCCCTCCATCTGCCTAAGGCATCCACAGGATTCACCAGCAGTTTTCCTGACTTGTCCAAAATACTTGTCATTTCCTTCTCACCTCCCTTTCGAAGATTGCTAATTACACTCCAGAATGGTTTTCCAGCAGTTTTATCCATAGCCTCCACCCTGTTTCCAAAGTCTTCCCAAGATTTCTTCTTGGATGCTGCAATTATCTGTTTGGCTTTGTTTCTTTCTTCAACATAACTTTCTCTGTCTACCTGAGTTCTAGTATGTAGCCATTTTTGATACGCCTTCTTTTTCCTTTTACAGGCTGCCTTGACTGTGTCATTCCACCAAGCTGTTTGCTTCATCCTACTTTTACACACTACTGTTCCACGCCATTCTTTAGCCACTTCTAGTACTGTGTCCCTGTACCTTGTCCATTACTTTTACAATGACTGTAATTGACTACATTCAACTAACTGGTACCTTTCTGAGATCGCTGTTATGTACTTGTGCCTGATTTCCTTATCCTGAAGTTTATCCCCACTTATCCTCCTACATATGGACCTGACCTCCTGCACTTTCGGCCTCACAATCGCAATTTCACTGCAGATTAAATAATGATCAGTGTCATCAAAGAATCCTCTGAATACACGTGTGTCCCTCACAGCCTTCCTGAATTTCTGATCTGTTATTATACAGGGTGAGTCACCTAACATTACCGCTGGATATATTTCGTAAACCACATCAAATACTGACGAATCGATTCCACAGACTGAACGTGAGGAGAGGGCCCAGTGTAATTGGTTAATACAAACCATACAAAAATCCACGGAAGTATGTTTTTTAACACAAACCTACGTTTTTTTAAACAGAACCCCGTTAGTTTTGTGAGCACATCTGAACATATAAACAAATACGTAATCAGTGCCGTTTGTTGCATTGTAAAATGTTAATTACATCCGGAGATATTGTAACCTAAAGTTGACGCAAAATTGTTGAGGCTTTCGTGGCCACTTGTTGACCAACTGCCTATTGGCTTCTGTCTCGGGTTCTTCGGCCGACGTTCATCTAATGATTTTTCTGACGTTTCGCCAGCACGAGTGGCTGGCATTGTCAAAGCTTCACCCTCCATTGCCGGTGGTGAACCACCCGAGACAGAAGCCAATAGGCAGTTTGTCTAAAGTTGACGCCTGAGTACCACTCCTCCGCTGTTCGATCGTGTTTATCGGAGAGCACCGAATTACGTAGGGATCCAAGGGGAACGGTGATGGACCTTAGGTACAGAAGAGACTGGAACAGCACATTACGTCCACATGCTAATACCTTTTTATTGGTCTTTTTCCCTGACGCACATGTACATTACCATGAGGGGTGAGGTACACGTACACACATGGTTTCCGTTTTCAATTAAGGAGTGGAATAGTATGTGTCCCGACATGTCAGGCCAATAGATGTTCAATGTGGTGGCCATCATTTGCTGCACACAATTGCAATCTCTGGCGTAATGAATGTCGTACACGCCGCAGTACATCTGGTGTAATGACGCCGCAGGCTGCCACAATACGTTGTTTCATATCCTCTGGGGTTGTAGGGACATCACGGTACACATTCTCCTTTAACGTACCCCACAGAAAGAAGTCCAGAGGTGTAAGATCAGGGGAACGGGCTGGCCAATTTATGCGTTCTCTACGTCCTATGAAACGCCTGTCGAACATCCTGTCAAGGGTCAGCCTAGTGTTAATTGCGGAATGTGCAGGTGCACCATCATGCTGAAACCACATACGTCGACACGTTTCCAGTGGGACGTTTTCGAGCAACGTTGGCAGATCATTCTGTAGAAACGCGATGTATGTTGCAGCTGTTTCAGCCCCTGCAATGAAGTGAGGATCAATGAGGTGGTCGCGAATGATTCCGCACCTACATTTACAGTGCACGGTCGCTGTCGCTCTACCTGTCTGAGCCAGAGAGGATTGTACACGGACCAGTAATGCATGTTCCGTAGATTCACTGCCCCATGGTTTGTGAAACCCACTTCATAGGTAAACAGGTAGAACTGCAACGCATTCTCTGTTAATGCCAAAAAAATGGTTCAAATGGCTCTGAGCACTATGAGACTTAACTGCTGTGGTCATCAGTCCCCTAGAACTTAGAACTACTTAAACCTAACTAACCTAAGGACATCACACACACCCATGCCCGAGGCAGGATTCGAACCTGCGACCGTAGCGGTCGCGCGGTTCCAGACTGTAGCGCCTTTAACCGCTCTGTTAATGCCCATTGGCAGAATTGCACTCGATGATTAAAGTCATCACCATGTAATTGCTGATGTAACGACACATGAAACGGGTGAAAGCGGTGACGATGCAGTATGCGCATGACACTACTTTGACTCAGTCCACCGGCTCTCTCAATGTCCCGTGTACATGTGTGGTTTCATGGCAACAGCAGCTAACACACCAACTGCACCTGCTTCTCCTGTGACGGGCTTGCTACGGACCCGTTTGCGTGCTACGACCATACCTGTTGCATACAGTTGGCGGTAGATGTTTTGCAATGTGCGGCACGTTGGATGCTCTCTGTCCGGGTACCGTTCTCCATACACCCTGTAGGCTTCAGCTGCATTTCGTCGACACTCGCCATAGATGAGTATCATCTCCGCCTTTTCAGAGTTCGAATACACCATGGTCACAGTTCCTACAAAACTACACTGTCACAGACGTCTGGTAACACGGTGTACTACAGTGGGTCTGCGTGCGGAGACGAATGCAGAATAACAATAGCAGCAAGCACTACATGCGGACACTGCGACAGCTAGACCAAACCCCAACAGTGCACTACAGCCACACTCGTAAACACGGTCGTCATCGTAAATATGTCCCTGGAGATGCTGCTTGCCGACCGTGGCCCGTGTTTGTTACAACACGCAACTGAACGTCGGAGGTTTCAAGCGTCAACTTTAGGTTACAATATCTCCGGATGTAAATACCATTTTACAATGCAACAAACGGCACTTATTACGTATTTGTTTATATGTTCAGATGTGCTAACAAAACTAACGTAATTCCATTTAAAATAACGTAGGTTTGTGTTAAAAAACATCCCTCCGTGCGTTTTTGTATGGTTTGTATTGAACAATTACACTAGCCCCTCTCCTCACGTTCGGTCTGTGGAAACGGTTCGTCAGTATTTTATGTGGTTTACGAAATATATCCAGCGGTAACGTTAGGTGACTCACCCTGTATAGTCAATGACAGATCTGGTTCCCCTGCCTTCCCAAGTATACCGGTGAATATTCTTATGTTTAAAAAAGGAGTTTGTGATTACTAAGCCCATACTGGCACAGAAATCCAAGAGTTGTTTCCCGTTCCTGTTTGCCTCCACATCCTCTCCGAATTTACCCATAACCTTCTCATACCCTTCTGTTCGGTTTCCAATCCTGGCGTTAAAATCACCCATGAGCAGAACACTGTCCTTGTCCTTTGCTCTAACAACTACATCACCAGGTGCACCATCATGCTGAAACCACATATGTCGACACGTTTCCAGTGGGACATTTTCGAGCAACGTTGGCAGATCATTCTGTAGAAACGCGATGTATGTTGCAGCTGTTTCAGCCCCTGCAATGAAGTGAGGATCAATGAGGCGGTCGCGAATGATTCCGCACCTACATTTACAGTGCACGGTCGCTGTCGCTCTACCTGTCTGAGCCAGAGAGGATTGTACACGGACCAGTAATGCATGTTCCGTAGATTCACTGCCCCATGGTTTGTGAAACCCACTTCATAGGTAAACAGGTAGAACTGCAACGCATTCTCTGTTAATGCCAAAAAAATGGTTCAAATGGCTCTGAGCACTATGAGACTTAACTGCTGTGGTCATCAGTCCCCTAGAACTTAGAACTACTTAAACCAAACTAACCTAAGGACATCACACACACCCATGCCCGAGGCAGGATTCGAACCTGCGACCGTAGCGGTCGCGCGGTTCCAGACTGTAGCGCCTTTAACCGCTCTGTTAATGCCCATTGGCAGAATTGCACTCGATGATTAAAGTCATCACCATGTAATTGCTGATGTAACGACACATGAAACGGGTGAAAGCGGTGACGATGCAGTATGCGCATGACACTACTTTGACTCAGTCCACCGGCTCTCTCAATGTCCCGTGTACATGTGTGGGTTCATGGCAACAGCAGCTAACACACCAACTGCACCTGCTTCTCCTGTGACGGGCTTGCTACGGACCCGTTTGCGTGCTACGACCTCATAAAAACTATCCGTCTTATCTTGATCTGTCCCTTCACAATGCGAATATACTGAGACAATCCTAATTTTCTTGCTAGACACTGTCAAATCTATCCACATCAGTCGTTCGTTTACATACCTTATTGCAACTACGCTGGGTTCCAGTTCTTTCTTGATGTAAAGCCCTACACCCCATTGTGCTATTCCTGCTTTGACTCCTGACAGGTAGACCTTGTATTCTCCCATTTCCTCTTCTTTCTCACCCCTTACCCGAATGGCACTAACAGCTAAAACGTCCAGCCCCATCTTACTTGCAGCCTCTGCCAGCTCTACCTTCTTCCCAGAGTAGCCCCCATTGATAAGAATAGCTCCCCATCTTATTACCATTTGTTTGCCAAGTCGTATCTTAGGAGTCTCTGGTTTGTCAGTTAGAGGTGGGACTCCGTCACCTCCAAAGGTCCGAGGCATTTTGCTCTGATTGTTGCCAGCATCATATTTAAAGTACCAGGGAAGCAGGTTGCTAGCCTTACTTGCCCTGAGTCCCATTGGGTTTTACCCCTAACGGTTGAGGGACTAACCGGTGGATTTGGTAGTCTTTGCCGTATGAGCACAAAGGCGACCACGACTCAGAATATGTCCGAGATGCCCAGCCTTATTCCAAAGTAACTGGTATCCCGAGTGTCGGGATCACTTACTTGGCCACTCAGACGTTGCCCGTGGTTCATGAACTAGGACCTGACTACAGGAACCCACACCATGTACCACAGTTCAAATGGATTAATAAATAAATGGAAAAAATTTGTCTCTTCCTAATGACAGTAAGTTGCATGGATAGTGGTCAGTTGGTGAATGAGTGAGCTGTACTGCAACCCATGTAACCACTTGTTGCTGAGTTACATACCCATGATATAATACGATACTTTTCCAATTGGTGAACGACTGAGCTGTACTGCAATCCATGTAACCACTTCTTGCTCTTGTTGCTGAGTTATATACCCATGATATAATATGATACTTTTCCCATATCTATTATAATTGTCTTATATCAACATGTTCCTAATGATGTTTCAAGTACCAAATACACTTTTCTGTGTTTCTTGTTAAAGAAACCTTATGATATATGGTAAGATGATTCTTGTAAAGTTTCAAGGTTCACGAATAAAGAAAGACTGACTACGGGCTGGGAACGTAGTGTCACCGTGAAGAGTTTCGGGTAAAAGTATACAGTTATAAAATTTGATGGGAGAAAGTAACAACAATAATTCCCAGCCTGGCCCAACGACCTGATGTATTGCTTTCAGTTACACACACCTGGCGACAGGTGGCCTAAAATTTGCTGTGGGTTCATATCACGTACCTTTCCTGTTGGATCTTCACGTTTTGGTGAAGTGACGCTATGTTAAAGGCAGATTCAAATACGCTGTAGGTAGGCTGTTTGTTAGTAACGCCACGTAGCCCTCCGTATGAAAATCATTGACTGTGCTGTGGGCAGTCTGTGGCTGGCTGGCGTTGTAGAAATATTCGCTATTGTCGTGTTGGGCGGTTGGATGTGAACAGCGCGTAGCGTTGCGCAGTTGGTGGTGAGCCGCCAGCAGTGGCGGATGAGGAGAGAGAGATGCCAGAGTTTTGAGAGGTTGCTATAAGCGGACAACCTGGACGTGTGTCCGTCAGAAAAGGATATTTGTGAAGATGGAGGTCATGAATTGATATATATATATATATATATATATATATATATATATATATATATATATATATGGCTATCAGTAGTTACTGCCATCAGTAGTTAGAATCTTTTATTTAGCTGCCAGTATTGGCACTCGCTGTATTGCAGAAGTTCGAGTAACGAAGATTTTTGTGAGGTAAGTTATTCATGAAAGGTATAGGTTATTGTTAGTCAGGGCCATTCCTTTGTGAGGATTACTGGAATTCAGACTGCGTTGCGCTAAAAATATTGTGTGTCAGTTTAGTGATGATCAGAATAAGTAAAGAGAGAAATGTCTGAGTACGTTCAGTTCTGCTCAGCTACTTGAAAATCAAATAACGTAAGATGTTTACCAGCACAGTCTTTCATAATTTTCCGAAGGGGATGTTTCAACTGCATAATCTGATCTGGATCGATCCTCCGATCTTTCCGATGCTTTACCGGTGGACCATTATGCTCAACTTATTGCTGGAAAGATTATACTACGAAAAGGGAAGATAAATTTGTCATTAGTTATGTGGTACCACATAGCGTTCAAAGCAATTTTACTTCTTTCCATGTATCTGGCTTACATTTAGAATCATAAGAAATGCTTCTAAACAGAAAGAAAACATTGAATGTTATTACATGAATATAGCTAGTAACGTTTTACACTGACATTAAATCTGAAACTGTCGGTAAATGAAATATAATAATGGTAAAGTAAAACAAATAATCTCGTCAATGCAACTATGGTAATTACTGTAAAAACATGATTCATAGAGTGGAAGGAAAATATAAAATCGAAAACTGTCACAGGTCTAGTATATCATAAAAGGTAAGGGAATGTTAATATAAAAGTGACAATTCCGTACGCCGGCCGCGGTGGTCTAGCGGTACTGGCGCTGCAGTCCGGAACCGCGGGACTGCTACGGTCGCAGGTTCGAATCCTGCCTCGGGCATGGGTGTGTGTGATGTCCTTAGGTTAGTTAGGTTTAAGTAGTTCTAAGTTCTAGGGGACTTATGACCTAAGATGTTGAGTCCCATAGTGCTCAGAGCCATTTTGACAATTCCGTACTTCGGATATGTGTAATTGGTACCACTGATTAAATATGTCCTCGAGGAGGTTGATGAAACGTGGAAGAGATCACTGCCACAGAAAAGACGAAAGCAAAATTCATTAGCCAAACACTGAGCCCCTACGAAATTTTGATCATCATAATGGGAGGTAAGGTTTCAGGTAAGAATTGAAGACGAATATCGTGGGAGAACTATATGCATTTTGGGATGAATGGACTGAAATATAAACAGTAAGCTGACTTCAATTGCGGAGGAGAGGAGAGGCAAATACGGTTAAAGCGGTAAAAGCTAGACTTTAGAGGTGCGTGATGAACGTAATGACTATGATACGTAATTTAAGGGCGCGTATTCTTCATTATTCATGCTTATTGTTATGATTTGCTGATGATACACTGAGAAATGATTCATACTAAGGAAGAGGCAACTTGATGAATCACTATGACATTCCGACATTTACAGGATATCTTTCGACAGTTGCCGGTATGAAGTACTGGCACATCTTACGTTATGATCCTTTCAGAAAGACAGACAACTTATATAGAAAGAGACGCCGGTACCTGAAATTTTCGACATGTATTTCAAGAACAAAATACTCTATCCATAAAATACAGTGTCAGCCACGCATTAGGCGTTACGTAAGCGTGTGGTTGTCGTCAGACTACACAGAATATGGTTCCAGCACAGGGATTTAACGCGATATTGATTTTGGTTCAAGATTGGTTCAAATGGCTCTAGGCACTATGGGACTTAACATCTGTGGCCACCAGCCCCCTAGACTTAGAACTACTTAAACCTAACTGACCTAAGGACATCACACACATCCATGCCCGAGGCAGGATTCGAACCTGCGACCGTAGGAACGGCGCAGTTCCGGGCTGAAGCGCCTAGAACTGCTCGGCCACAGCGGCCGGCTGATTTTGGTTCTTTTAAAATATATACGAAGTAACGTTTCCTGGAGAAAACTTCTGAAGTTACGTCTTAATCCTATGTGAGCTAAGCATTATAAGTAATTAATGAAGCAGAACAAAGAAATAGAATTTTTGTTTATTATTTATTATTCCGGTGCTTCTTAGCGGTTGAATAACAAGTATAGTGTTTTTCTTCTATTGACTTCTATTCATTTACAGCCAGTTTTCGGCTATTTTGGTCATTTTCGGGAAACAACTGACTGTCAGTTATTTCCTGAAGATGGCGTAATAAGCAGAAATCCAGTTCGAAATAAACAGAAATCAGCAGAAGGAAAGCAGCGTACATTTTATTCAGCCTTCAAAAGGAGGTTATATTTTGAGATGGTTCACAAAATGTTAGGTTATTAATAAAACGATACTAACTAAAACCTTCATTTACGACAAACTGATTTTATAATCTATAGCAGAGTGCTGTCGCTAGTAACGGCCGAGGTTACAGAGGAACTGACGATATGCAAATGCCCACTCGAAACCGCACGACCGCTCTTTGCTCACTGAATATGATAATGAGGTTGTAGCATATCTCCTGCACAGGTTGAAGAGGATCGTTGGAAGCTGACTCTTCTGTAGCAATGACAAACAGGTGCAAACACACGTTTCTGATGGAGTTGCTCGAGTGGGGTCTTCATCACGTATTCAGTTGAAAAAAGAATTCCAGTCAATGGTAGCAGAAGTGGTAGCAAAATCCGCCTTTGTGAAGTACTTAAATACCATTCGTTACTTGGCTCAAAGAAAGGCGCTGAACTGAAGAGTTTAGTCTTGACAGGTGGATTTAATTATTATAGTAGAGGCCTTCAGTGTAATCTTTCCACCCACACGGCCTCTCCTCTGCATTTATCAGAGGAATTCCCTTTGTACTCTTAATTTTTCCGCCCTTATTTTAATTTCAAGAAAGGTTGTTTTTACTACTCTACATGGTGAGTCCGTCCTTGCGATGGTTATTCATTTTTCGATTTCTCAACGTTTTTAGTTCGGCCAGTTTGCAGATGAGATTTAACAGGTTGCAGCGCCACGGATGCTCACTGAGTTTCAGAAGAAATCAGGTGGGTCCACTGTAGTCTGGATCGTGTGCGCGTGTTATTCGTCCAGTCAGAACATCGGAGAACTCTTCTGCAACGAGACGCAGGATGTTTTTGTTCTTTTCACATGTCTTGTAAGAGTCGATGCGCAAATACGGAGTGTTGAGTAACAGTGCGAAATAGGTTACAAAACGGTAGATCTTATCGCAGTGAAATCGTAAGTATACTGTATAGAGTGCATACGCCGTAAAAAATTGTCTAGCGTTTACCGAATGGTAGGGGTTTTAAAAGCAGCAATGAGAACAGCGCAGCCACAGACAGTGGCAGTATAACGACCAGCCGTCCACCTGTAGCCGGAGGCAAATAAGAGAGACGCTCACTTCGGTAGCCTCAGGGCGGTTGAGATGGCAACGAAGCAAATGAGGATCGTAAATCTGTCAGCGGTGCGAGCTGGACGGCTGGCGTTGTCTGCACACAGGCAACACAATGGATGACAGGTGCGAGTTGGAGCACATAGCGCACGACAACACTCTATGTCAAAACATGCTGGCCATATGTCAAGTAGCAAAACGTAGAGCGAACGTTAAGTTAAAATCTTTTTCCTACTACTGATCACTATTGTAAAACATCAGGACAGAATGGCCAATAGTACGGAACCATTAGTTTCTACGTCATTGAAATGGAAGACAATACTGATTTCTCTCAGAATTAAAATTGAGGTCAATAGAACTCAAATCTTCTGTCCCGATATTGTTTCTACTTGTCCTCAGAATGATGATGTAAGAGAATGAGATATCTTAGGCTCAGGCACAAACAGAGTTAACCAAATCGCATGTTTCATGGATTCAACTAAATATGTAAACACCAGCTGCCAAATAACATTACGCTATAGTACAGGAGAAAGGTGACACTACGTATCTTTATAGTTTAATAAATATGTGACATAAAAATCTCTGACTTCATATTCTTTATAAACATGTGGAACATCAAGGGAGCAGAAAACCATTAAGATGGCAGAATATTGCGTTAAAAATATATTTCCACTGGGTCAGACTCCTATATATTGTGTGTCATGTTACAATGTGTAAGCATTGCATTATGGAGTGCAACTTGAAAATATGATTGTTATCCGAACAAAGTGTAGACTAATGCTTTTGTGCTGCTCCTGACTTAATTTAAGGCCCTTCAGTGATAGTGCACCGAATAATAAAAGACATGCTACAACAGTCATTATGGTAAATATCCCATCTAATGCTATAAAGATTCATACCTTATTATGAGTGTGAAGGTGTAATCTATATATTTTCGATTCTTCGTACAGCATACATTGAAGATTTACTTATTGGAAAGATCATTTATCACAGTTTCTCTCATCTCGCACTAAGGGAAATACTGCAACAATATTGTTCCCCAGCTGAAATCGTATTTTTGCCTTGGTCCCGTGTCTCACAGAAATGAAATTGGAGGATCTAGCACAAAGGTAATTATTAAATGTCCCACACATTTTCTTCTTTAACATTTATGTGCTGTTCTTATTTGATTTTGGTCAAACAATGTTTATAGCGACCTCGCATGGCAGGGTGCTTTTAACTCTAATAGCTGACTGACAAAATCCTTATTACTTTCATGTCCTTATAGAGTTGCTTTGGTGGGACGTAATGTTCTCCAGAGGGTGAAATCTTTCAATAGAAGAAAGAAATCATGGCTGAAATTTTTACACATGTATACCACCAAAATTTCTCCAGAGGTATCTGTGTTACTGTGCTGCTTAACGATATGCGTACAGAATCTACACTCACGTTCCCCCAGAGGTTGAAAATAGCGCTTCAGTTGTAAATTTATTTTATTACCACGACCCGTTTCGGGCTCTCGTAAGCCCATCCTCAGGTGTCGCAACTGTGCTGTGCCCCCCGAGCGCCGAGGTGGACGCGTACTAGGCGCGGTGTGCTACCTAAGAGCGCAGAACAGTTGTTATCCGTGATACAAACGTATGATTAAGGATTGCTGATCGCGGATCACAAGCACCAACAGAGTCGCAAAATAGATTGGTGCGCTGTAGTATGTATCACTGCACTGTGCAAGGACATAATACAGCTGTCAAACTACTGGCACGTAGTACTTATGAAGTTCTTTATGGGTTTAGTGATGTCTATGGAGAGGCGTTTCGTGCCCTTGACATGTAACAATGTGGGTCACAATCTTAAAAAAAATTGCAAGTTAACAGAGTTTTCAAGTTGGTAACGTTTTACTGTTTGAAGATGCGGTACAGCTGTCATGAAACAAAGCAAGGTTGACGTTATGCCAATTTAATAAACATTCACCCCTAAATTTCATCCCTAAGTAGGTGTTTTGGGATTGAGAGCAACAGTAAGTATACAAAACACGTACTGCTTGCTTACCATAAAACACATATGTGATTAAAGATGTCTGATCATGAATGAAAATTATTCAATCTTAAGAAAAATAAAGGTATCTGTATTATTATTTATCAATGTACGTGTATAAAGTGTCTATTAAACGGCGCACTTGGCCTTACTACCATAACTAAATGGTTTATGGCAGTAAAGTGATACACACGGATCACACTGCATTTAATATAGCGGAGATATAGAGGCCAAGGAATCCAGCATGACAGCATTACAGAGATGCTAATCAAACTGCTGTGGTAGTAGCTATAAGACAGGCGGCGTGTATCACAGTGTTTCCTGTCAAAACCCAAGGAGAGTACGATCTGGGAATAGTGGTCAACATACTACGTCCTCCAGATTTTATGTCTAGAAATGACAATTCCTAGGAATTTCAGCCAATATGGATGTATACTAATAATCATTTGGTCAATGCGTCTTTTTGGGTAGAAAAAATGGGTGTTAATTGATGGAAGTACTCTCCAGCAGATAATGTAAGTTGGTGTGTGTGTGTGTTATATATCTGATTCTTGGGTCGTTCTTCAAACAGACAATAGCATAATCTGACAAAAACTTTATCGATCATGTGAAGTAATCTATTGTAAACAGCAGAGGGAGCACAAGTGCAGATTACGCTTGCCTGGGAATGTAAATTGGTCCTGTTCTTCTCTAAGGAATCATCAGTCCTGTGTCGTAAGGATTCCGTACCGGACAGCAGTGCTCTGTAGAAGGATTGACAGGCATAACGTAGGTAATCTCCTGTTATAGATATGCTGCATTATCTGTTTTGACTAAAAGCAGCCTTTTCTCACCATGTAACACGATCTAAACACAGTTGTTGCGAGTTATCACTTTATTTCGCCCCATTTCTATTTATGGACAAATTAATGCAGAACCAGATACACACTAAACAGTGCCTAATTACTACTAACTTAAACGAGGGAACTAGCTATATAATGCACTTTTGATGAGAGGATATGCCCTCAGTGTGATGGAAGAAACCTGTGTTATATATTTGATCCCTTTTGCTACCTTTACACTGGTGTCAGTCAAGGATGAAATAAATTTAATTATAATAACACCTAAAATTTATGTCGTATCTGTGTGTGAAGAAGGAGCCGAGATTGAAGCCATCCAACCAGTAGTTTAATATCTAAGCTCGTGCTGCAAGGGCTGTAGATTGTTCTCTGTCTAAGTAACATTCCTTCTCTTCATGTGCACCTTGCTAGAATAAGACGAGGTTATTCAAAGTGCAGTGCAATATGACCTCTGTGAATCCGTCCAGCCTCTCATAGTTCCTCTATGCCGATGGTGTGATGGCTTGTCAACACTAGCTGTTCCTGTACGTATACTACATTCTACACACAATTGAGTACAGCCTCAAATGAAACAAACATAAACTGAGCCACTACATGTAATTGGAAAATGGAATTATTCTAAAAATGTTTGTGTGGGAGCGAACCTGGGTAGTACTCTGTGCTAAACCATGATTTATGCGAAGATCCTTCGCACATGAGAGAAATATGCACCTAAAGCATGTGCGTGCAGTGTGAGAGGGGCATCAGAAGTTAAGACTTACCTGTCTCCTGCCACTGCAGATGCAAGACAGCTCCAGAAGTGATCTGAATCACTGCAGAGGACTGGAACAATCATTACCTTGCACAGCCAGTGACATACTGTTTAGTGCAACCGAACATACAAAAATGTTTATATCAAAATAATGGTAAACGTATAACCTGTCATTTGTTACAGAAGTTGCTAAATGTTTAAATAAATAGACAAAGCAATACGTAAGTATTGGAAACAAGTGAATCCCTTCTATTCCTTGCCGAATGGTTGTCAAGCAACTGGCATCTGTCAGCTGCCTCTGGCAAAGGTTGTTCTATGCATTTTCAAGATGTGCAAACGTTCACTTAACGACTTAAAACGTTAAGTAAAGCATCCCGAGTTCTCATAATGTTAACGACACACACACATCTGGTTTAAGCACATGTGACTGGTGAGATCCTTCCAGCAATGAAGTTTTGATGCAAATAAATGGAACGTCATTCATGTTTAACAATGCTCGAAGTCATAACGGTGATGTAATGAAAGGAAACGTATATCTAATTAATGTAGCAAACAAACTATCTTCCAATATTTCTTCATTTCTGTGGTTTCATACTTACCACAGTGCAGGTGATGTCTTGCGTGACCTGCAATGTCTTTATGGTAATAATGCTACATACATATCAGGAGGGACCTAGAAACATTCCTAAAAGTTTTAAGTAAATAGAAGATACAATATGCTGCTGTCACACATTCCTTTCCACTCCTTTTTATTTCACACTTTGCACAATGTTGACAATGTCTTGTGTGACCTGGGGCGAGTTTTAAATATAATACTGCTACATACACTATAAGGAGATTATTTAAAGTTTGCACTAATAGCTTCATCGGATTAACGTTGAATGCTGATGCAATGTACTGATGATCATTTCGCATCTTACCCTAATAAAAGAGTCAACGCTACCGAAATTAATACGTTTAAAAATGAATATGCGTATATAGATGCTTTGTGACTACAATAGGGACTATGTTGCTATCTGCCCTATTATGCTGTATTAAACCACACATTAGATATTTAAAAACGCCTGTAACGTTTGAGCACAGTTAGCACACGCCTGTGACCTTGATCCCAACACAGTTCATACAGTAAAAGTAATAATAAACAGAGTGAGGCCATTCTGAACTTCATAGTCAGTTATCGTGCAGCTGAATAGCTTCGTCCTGACCATTTGCTTACCAAAACTTTTAATGCACATTGCGCTGAATAAAATTTCTCGACGTAATATTGTACTCATCAGGTGGATGGTCTGTAAATATATTCTGTTGAAGCAGCAAACATTGGCCCACATTATGAACAAGTGTGCAGCAGATCATTATAGGTCACCTAATGTGCGAAAATCAGGAGTGCCTAATTCTGACGTGAAAAAATCATCCGTAAAACTCTTTCAACTGGAACACATGTGTTCATTACATCTCACTTTCAAGTCCCCCTAGAATAGAACATTTGGGAATAAGGGAATCACTAACCAACATTAACAAAATCTACTTAGATTTAAGTTCTGTATTCAACCAGGGATCAATTAACGACAAGAATTCCCCTAAGCATGACACACAGATTACGCAGAAAACGAAAAACCATATAAACTCACACACATTTGGAAATAATTCCTGTGTTTCTCACAGTTAAAATAAAAATACAACCTTCTCAGAGCCGATTCAAACTCCGGCATCTTATAACGTAAAGCAACACTGATATCCCCTAAAAGCTACGTAAATTCCTACTACTGTAAGGAATAGGTGAAACAAAACACTTTAGGCTCTCTGGACACCTCGTGATATGCAGTACTAATGTTTTTCCTTAAAGGAAGTTAAACATTGATAGAAATTCAGCCATCGATAAAGAAACGGGCAAATTAGCATTGAAGCTCTCTGTTGTGTGAAGTATATGTTGATATTGAAGAAATATCACACAAAAGATACTGAGTTTTACTAGTTTAAATATATGACATATATGTCTAGAAACGTAATATCAACCACACACTCAATCCCCAGTGGTAACGAACCTATCACAAGCAGTGACTCAGCAACCACAATCCCTCTAGGCAGTCAGCACACAGCATAAACACGCTACCACAGAAAAGACCAGCAAAACGCAGTAACCCAAAGATGTTAACTCAGAACTCAAACTCTCTCCAGAGAAGTAATACCACTCTCTGTCATTGGAGTTACAATGAGTTGATCTCTGCAGCCGCTGCCACCTATGTCTGAGTAGTCCTTGGACATCAAACGATTACAGACTGTAATGCGAATGTAAATTTGAACTGTAGTGTGCAAGATTTTAAGCCCTGGCAGGTCATTGTCAGTATGTCTGGATGGCTCCAGAAGTGTTCCCAAATATTTTAAATAACCGGAGAAGTGAAATTTCAACTGTCAATCAAACTATGTTACTTGGAATTTTTCCACCGTTTTATACTGGGCTATGTCAGCTGTATAGCCATAGACTTAACGCTGACGGTGGAGTCATGAAACACTTTATATTTCAAATGATTGGTTGACACTGAAACCTTCCATTACCTGTAGCAGCCATGTCTGATCATGGCATTATAGTGTCAGCCATATCTTTAATCATAAATTATACCAACTAGATAAGAAATATCGGCGATAACAAATCTATAGACACTGCCACAGGCTGCCCCAATTGAATAATACGATATAATAAATATACATTGGATAATAGTCCAAATAGCCTAGCGAGATGGGAGAGGGGAAGGGGATATTAGGAGCAATGTCTAGATGTAAAAGTCAGGAAAACCATCAGTAGACTAACCGTCCATCATTGACTCAAAACGCAGCTGGGTTAGAGGTAGAGGGGGTGGGTAGGTAGGGGAAGGATGGGAGAGGAGATCATAAATCATCCTTAATCCCCATGATGCAGATATATGAGGGAGAAGACCGTGCCTGTACCACTTTGCCCATTAATATTCTGGTTATTGGGCAATGCTAAATGTTATTTGCCTGAAGGAACCGAGCTACCTTTGTGCAACGGCATATTCACTGTCCCCACCCGCGACGTCATTGCACTTAGTTTGTTCAGGGATATATCTTTTGTATTTTTCTACTACGATGGTCGTCCAGAAAGTAAGTTCCGATCGGTCGCGAAATGGAAACCACAGTGAACACCAGAATCGTCTTATTTTCTGCAGTTAGGTACACCTTCCACCTTCTTCTCTACATAGTCGCCGCTTCACGTTCGAGTGTTGTCACAGTATTGTCTCAAATTTCCAATATCCTCACCATAGAAAGCAGCCGCCTGTGCTTTCGACCAGTTATCTGCACTGGTATGCAGTTCGTTGTCTGTGGAAAAACTTTGTCTTCATAGCCAGCGGTTCTTGTGAGCAGAGATGAGACTCAGGGGGAGCCAATTACGGACGCATTGCGGGTGATCAAACACTTCTCATCGGAAACGCTGCAAGAGGGTCTTCATTGCCCCTACAGTGTGCGGTCGAGAATTGGCATGAGGCTGGAACTGCTCGACAGTTGTGTTTGTGGGCTGCATGACACAGGCGAAATCTCTAACCAGACCAGCATACTTGGCGTCAGACGCTATTCCCTAAGCATCTTTACGTGCTCACTGCTCACTCAAAACTGAAAAGGGTGACGCGACACGATCGACGGGCATACTAAAGATACTGCTCAAACCATCTGCACAAAGCTTTACCGGATTTATCTAGTGGTTTCCATTTCGCGACCGATCGGAACTTACTTTCCGGACAACAATCGTATGTACTGGGGTGTGCAGTGGCTTCTTAATAGACTAAAGCTCTGCGTTAGGTTTTGTACAGATGTTGCATCGAAAATATCTGCTCAACATTGCAAATGTTGGTTGTACGCACTGTATATGTTGTTCGGAGACAAACAGGTCCATTTACGTCCAGTAGGTGCTGTTGATAACAGTACTGCTCACATAATTCATATTCCCCTAACTTGCTCTGAGTAATGCTCGGTTATGTCTCCGTTTTGTATACTTGTACATTAATAGTTACACACAGAAGTATGATGAACAGCTGGGGGATGTGCGAGGTTCAGTGAATACAGTGCAGGGGCGGCACTATGACGCTATGCTGACCTGTCCCCACGGCAATGGCGACCACTTTGCAGTACTAAAGCCTTGAAAGCTACAGAGTATTGTGTTGATGACTGTCTCGTTAAGCCAATGTGCAATTGAACAAAAACAATATAATCATGCCATATGCGGCTCGTTTTTAACATTTTATTGACATGTTCAGTGACTAGATTCGTAGTAGCTGCTTTGCCCGATTTGCTGGTTTTAGAACGTTTCTTCTACTTTCAGCATTTGTATTATTGCTAGCACAGCGTTGAGCTTGTAAACTTCATTTTCCTTCTTAATTAGTTCTGAAATACGATGTAATGTGTCAATTGTCAACGTAATGTTGCCTGACGACAACAGCACAAAAAAATATGAAGTTGTCATCAGAGTTCTCTTCATCGTTTTTAGAATTATGTGTTTTGGTGATTGCATATTATAGGCTGTTTCATTGTTGTAAGGATATTTTCACTCAAAGGTAACTCCGGTAACACAGATAAAGGATTATAATTAATTTAATACCCTATAGCGATACCCTCAGACTTCAAGAAGAATATTATACTTCCAATCCCAAAGAAAGCAGCGATTGACAGATGTGAAAATTACCGAACTATCAGTTTAATAAGTCACAGCAGCAAAATACTAACGCGAATTCTTAACAGACTAATGGAAGAACCGGTAGAAGCCGACCTCGGGGAATATCAGTTTGGTTTCCGTAGAAATATTGGAACACATGAGGCAGTGCTGAACCTATGACTTATCTTAGAAGAAGGATTAAGGAAAGGCAAATCTACGTTCCTAGCATTTGTAGACTTAGAGAAACCTTTTGACAATGTTGACTGGAATACTCTCTTTCAAATTCTGAAGGTGGCAGGGGTAAAATACAGGGAGCGAAAGGCTATTTATAATTTGAACAGAAACCAGATGGCAGTTATAAGAGTCGAGGGGCACGAAACGGAAGCAGTGGTTTGGAAGAGAGTGAGACAGGATTGTAGCCTCTCCCCTACGTTATTAAATCTGTACATAGAGCAAGCAGTAAAGGAAACAAAAGAAAAATTCGGAGTACGAATTAAAACCCATGCAGAAGAAATATAAACTTTGAGGCTCTCTGATGACATTGTAATTCTGTCAGAGACAGCAAAGGACTTGAAAGAGCAGCTGAACGGAATGGACAGTGTCTTGGAGGGAGGATATAAGGTGAACATGAAGGAAAGGAAAACGAGGATAATGGAATGTAGTCGAATTAAGTCGGGTGATGCTGAGGGAATTAGATTAGGTTGTGAGACACTTAAAGTAGTAAAGGAGTTTTTCTATTTTGGGAGCAAAATAACTGATGATAGTCAATGTAGAGAAGATATAAAATGTGGACTGGCAATGGCAAGAAAAGCGCTTCTGAAGAAGAGAAATTTGTTAACATCGAGTACAGATTTAAGTGTCAGGAGGTCGTGTCTGAAAGTATTTGTATGGAGTGTAGCCATGTATGGAAGTGAAACATGGACGATAAATAGTTTAGACAAAAAGAGAATAGAACCTTTCGAAATGTGGTGCTACAGAAGAATTCTGAAGATTAGATGGGTAGATCACATAACTAATGAGGAGGTATTGAATAGGATTCGGGAGAAGAGAAGTTTGTGTCAGAACTTGACTAGAAAAAGGGATAGATTCGTAGGACATGTTCTGAGGCATTAAGGGATCTCAAATTTACCATTGGAGGGCAGCGTGGTGGGTAAAAATCGTAGAGGGAGACCAAGAGATGAATACACTAAGAAGAAACAGAAGGATGTAGGTTGTAGTAAGTACTGGGAGATGAAGAAGCTTGCACAGGATAGGGTATCACGGATAGTGGCATCAAATCAGTCTCAGGACTAAAGACCACAACAACAACAATAGCGTTCCACCTTAGATCACCAGTCCCTTTTACCTGTTTGTGGTCTTACACAGGATAACAGGAACATGTGCTCCCCGTTTCAGTACAGTTCACAACTGGTTAACATATCAGTTGATAACTCTTCTGGCGGAACTGTATGTGCTCCTCCATTCCATTTTGCCAGAGTCATTTGCATCCCTTCAGTAATGCCATTTACCCTGTTTCTTGCTAAACCATACAGGCAGCTGCCTGCAAGCAGAACCTTCATTGATGAACCAAAGAAAAAATTGTTACAGACACATCCAATGGCGAAACTGAACGTCAACTGCGAACCCAGTTGTAAAGTTGGTACGTACGGGATGCAGAGACGAATTGGGAATGAGTTGAGCGGTGATACGGGCCACAAATAAGGAAATCAACTAACTTAAGAGACTTTGACAAAGAACAGTTTTATAGCCTGGCGCCTATGAACTAGCACCTCCCGAAAGTCGAAGCTTGTCGGCTATTAGCATCATAGTGTGATGGACGTCAACTGCAAGTGGTTAAAGGACGATGAAACCATGGGTAGGTGTCAAAGCGTTGGCTCTCCAGGCCTCATCCCAGAATGTGGAGGCTATCTCTGGCGTTTCAGACGACAGAATACAGTGCTGGTGCAGATACAAGTGTTTCAGAGCACATGCTCAGTGAACACTGTTGAAGAGGCTACATTCTCCACCTGTTCCCATCTTGACTTAGCGGCACCGTGAGTTACGACTGCAGTGGGCCAGGGATTATCGAGATTAGACCGTGGACGATGGAAACCTGTCTCTTGGTGGGGTGAATCAGATTTATTGTTGATGGCTGCCTCCAGATACACTATCTCCCAGATCAACTGCTGCCCGAAACACGCACTGCGTCACTGACACGGACCAATGCGCCGGAAATATGCTATGAAGGGATGTTCACCTTGGATTCCATAGCACCAGTGGTAGTAGTCGAAGGCATTATTACACCTGTGAACAACTTGGACGTTATAGCGGGGCTAGCGGGGCAACAATCCTTCTACTGTGGTATGATTAGCGTGACAGTGAAATCATGTTGGAAGCGGTCACATGGGAAACGTGCCTGGTATCCTCATCCATCTACTTACGCCACACAGAAACTTCTTGGGAGAGGTAGCATTTATGCAAGCAGCCCACCTAGGTGGCTGTTTCAAGCAGAAGCCGTTGCTGACAACTGTAGAGAGTTGGCCACAATGACATTGAGTTAAATCTCAAAGAAGATTGAGAAGACGAATATTATCAGTGAATTTCAACAAACCTGTGAATGGAACCGTACTAGCACTTACTCTATTGATGATGTACACATTCCTTTTGTTTACATAAGCGTTGATTAGAAGCTATATTTAAGGACAAACTAAAGCAAAAATTATCAACTGACGACTCATTAGTAGAAAGAAACATAATTTTGTATCGTGAACGAAGCAATGTTTCCACACATGCGAAGAGTTGCTGGCAATCGGAATTCCCCCAAGTGCTATGTCACACTTACTTACTGTTAGGGTACATGCTTCACTGCAATCACTCACCGTCACATGAGGAGATGGATGAAGAAATCGTTAAACACGCTAAATTAATTAAACGTGCAGTATATTGAGACCTGCAGGAAAACACTTCTGAAATGCATTCAGCAGATAAATAACACACAGTACTAAAACTACTCATGAATATGAAAACTACAAAGATAGCCCTCTGCCACGTGTGCAAGTTCACAGAGACACATTAGCTAAAATACCTAAATAACTCTCGAGAAGTATCAGCTATGATTTTAAAGCAATATTGAAACGTGTTTACCAACGAAGAGCCACAGTGTGAAACTACTTAAAACAATACGACATTCAAAACATTGTCTACCACAACGTGTGAAATTTAAGAAAGAAACAATAGTTCAACTGAATAACGTAAAACGCGAGGCGTCAAAAATTATTTTAAAAAACGGCTTTAGATCGTAAAAATGTTTGGAGAAGCTACTTAAAACCACAGTTCTTTCGAAACATTGTATAGCGCAAGGATAAAACCTCACAAAGGATCAGCTGATAAATTAACTTCGCAAATTATCGTACTTGATATCAAAATATGATTAAATTACATACGTAAATTATCGGAGGTGGTATAAAAACTAAATTACATGTTTAACAAAGAAGAAACATTTGAAGAAACTGTTTAATCCCACTAGATATACATAGGATTCCTGGTGCCACGGTTATGATCAACCAAAAACTTAATTTTTTTATTTGGACTTTATGTATTTACAGATAAGATTACCACGTACTCTTGCTTTTCAAATCGTGGATTGAAATGTCCATTTAAACTAAACTCGCCTTGTGTGTGTTTTGTCGTGCAGTAATATGTTGGTAAAGAGCTGTGGTAGATTTCTTGTTGAGTGCTCTCGAATCTGTCGAAAGTCGTCGTGTTATTTGCCGATTCGTTCTCCAATCTTCGCAGCATATCTCCAACTCAACGTCGACATAATGTAGCTGAAAGTTTCTGTGGTAATTGTAATGACTAGAAACAGTAATATTTACGTTCGAATCTCACCTAGTTATTTATCACAGATGAGCACGCATTTCTTTCTTTCTTGAATACACAGCTTTTACTCTTACTATCGAGTTGTAATACCAATACTCACAATTATAAGTTCTCTTCGTCTTTATCGTACCAAGAATAAAATCGGAGTCATTAACATTATATTCTAAAACAGAGATAATAGAAATCAGAGACATTGTTCGGATTTCTTACGCAAGGAGTAACGTCTTTGGTTTCTACATACAGCGCAGTACCTGACACAGTTATCTCCGGACTAAAATGTGATACTACAATATCCACAATTAAACTGAATAAACTGCTCTCATAAAACGTCTGAAATGATGCCAAAGCACTGCAAAGGCAAATTTGCCGGAGGACAAGCGTCTTCGGAAGCTCGTGCTGTTTTTTCTCGGGTGAGATGCTTCCTCTTTGCAAACGTTCCCGAAAAAGGCCTTCCGACATTTCTCTGGCCAGCGACCTCAATGTACAGTGGATTTCAAAAAGAATGACCCGATTTTCAGTGGTATAATTACAGAACATGGGACGTGCTGGCAACGAAATGTGTGTTTTTAGAACGGACGTTGCCTAGAGCTCCAGAAAATGGCCGTTAGATTTCAGTAAATCGGTCTTCTCAGTTTGTAGTCAGTCAGAGGTAAGATGGCGTCCGCTCACAGTCGAGATATACATCACACTTCTAATGGCATGGTGGAAAGAATTAGGCAAACATCTGAGCGGAGATAACGACAGTCTATTCGCCGTGCAAGCAGAGAACTGGCAATGACTCATACTATTGTCAGGCGAGTGTTAAGGTGTGGTATGATCTACAGACCATAAGACTGCAATTAGTGCAAGTGGGGTGGGAAAAGGAAACAGATCAGCCTCAGGTGTGGTGCCCTAAAGGACATCAAAGACGAAAAACATGTTCTACGGGTGGTTTCTTGTGATGAAGCAATACGTCACGTTAGTGGTAACGTAAACTGACATAACATGCGCATAAGGAGACTACGGTGCCCTCGCGACGTTACTGAACACGAAACAGACAACAGACTCATCTATGGAGAACTTTTTGTGCAATTTCTCATGAGAAACGCCATGCCCTTCCTTTTTTCAGAAAAACACAGTGACCGGAATGAGGTATCTCCAAATTCTGCAGAACTAGCTTTTTCAACAGCTTCAAGAGCGACTGCGATTACTTCATTTTCCAACAGGATGGACCTCCACCACACTTCTACTAAACGTACGTCAGTTTGTGAATGACATTCTCAAAGATGGAGCACAGGATCCCGAGACACTGCCCTGCATTCTAGGCCTCCGGTATAGTCAGGCATGACTTCAAAGACTTTTTTCTCGTGGGGACGTGTGGAGAAAAGTGTGTTCATCTCCCTGTTACGTCGTGACTTGCAGGAAGCGTCCTCGGAAGCTAGTGCTGTTTTTTCTCGGGTGAGATGCTTCCTCTTTGCAAACGTTCCCGCAACAGGCCTACGCTTTGCGCAAGACGACCCTTTGCTCTAACCTTCATTCGATCCCTGTGAAACCCTACATTTCAACAGGATATTGCACGACCGCATGTTGCAGGTCCTGTACGGGCATTTCTGCATACAGAAAATGTTCCACTGCTGCCCTGCCCAGCACATTCTCCAGATCTCTCGCAAACTGAAAACGGCTGGTCGATGGTGACCGAGCAACTGGCTCGTCACAATACGCCACTCACTACTCTTGATGAACTGTGGTATCGTGTTGAAGCTGCATGGGCAGCTGTACCTGTACACGCCAACCAAGCTCTGTTTGACTTAATGCCCAGGCGTATCAAGGCCGTTATTACGGCCCGAGGTGGCTGTTCTGGGTACTGATGTCTCAGGACCTATGCGCCCAAACTGCTTGAAAATGTAACCAGATGTTAGTTCTAGTATAATATACTTGTCCAATGAATACCGGTTTACCAACTGCATTTCTTCTTGGTGCACCAATTTTAATGGCCAGCAGTGTACTTCTCAAAAATGTGAATGAAGTACATTACACAAAGACCAACAGCTTGGCACAACACAGATATATATTTAGAATAACTTCCCGTGATGCTAATAAATAATGTAAACCCCACTAATATGAACATCAACGGATCAAACTGCAGTACTTGTATCTGCTGACAATAGCAATTAACTTTTCAATAGTAAACTACTAATGACAAGCCCTGGTATACGCATTACAAGCGTAATACAAAAAAACGGAATCACCATCTGAACAGTACATCAAGGCCGAACAGTACCAACCGGCTGCCTTATCACCCTCAGCCGTTAGGGGTCACCGGGTGTGGATACGGAGTGACATGTTGTCAGCATACTGCTCTCACGACCATTGTCAGTTTTTGTGACCGGTGCTGCTACTTCCCAATCAAGTAGTTTCTCATTTGGCCTCACAAGGGCTGAGTACAACCTGCTTGCCATCAGCACTCAACAGTCCCGGGTGGTAATCCATCCAAGTGCAACCAAAGCCTGACAGCGCTTATCTTCGGTGATCTGACGGGAACCATTGTTACCACTGCGACAAGGCCGTGGACACAAGTGCAATACAGCTTGGCTGAAACTTTCACGGAAGACTAATCAGACAGACTTAATTCAATGGGAGATTCATTGAGAGATTCATTGGAAGAGTCCTTAGAAAATGTATTCCATCAACAAAACATTCGTTCGACCTATACTTGAGTATTGCTCATCAGTGTGGGATCCATACCAGATGGGGTTGACGGAGGAGATAGAGAAGATCCAAAGAAGAGCGGCGCGTTTCGTCACAGGGTTATTTGGTAAGCGTGATAGCGTTACGGAGATGTTTAGCAAACTCAAGTGGCAGACTCTGCAAGAAAGGCGCTCTGCATCGCGGTGTAATTTGCTGTCCAGGTTTCGAGAGGGTGCGTTTCTGGATGAGGTATCGAATATATTGCTTCCCCTACTTATACCTCCCGAGGAGATCACTAACGTAAAATTAGAGAGATTCGAGAGCGCACGGAGGCTTTCCGGCAGTCGTTCATCCCGCGAACCATACGCGACTGGAACAGGAAAGGGAGGTAATGACAGTGGCACGTAAAGTGCCCTCCACCACACACCGTTGAGTGGCTTGCGGAGTATAAACGTAGATGTAGAATAAAAGGCACAGCATCAACAGGGATAATTAAAATCACACATTATATATCTTAAATCTTCTTGGATTACCGGTACCTCATTGAAACGGCGGGCAATATTTCCCGCTACCTCTTCTCCGTAGATCTCTCGTTGATTCAAGCAGTCCACATTCGTCTGTAGAGAGGTAATGCGGGAAGCTAATTTATTTGAAATGAATCCTGGGATGTCATTAAGGCGTATTTACTAGCGAACGCCATGAATTTGTTAACAGTTAAATTGTTGAATGAATTCACCACGACAGATTTTAGAAACTGAGAACGTTCTGAAAACGATTAATACATAGGAGAGTTAAAGATTACAGCCTTTCGCCGACTAACGAAATTACCACTGAGCATAAATATCGTGCGTACTTCCAAAAGCACATATGTGATGGCTGTATGAATAATTTTCATTAGTTCTCAGATTTACCGAGTTTACAGAAGAGTACCATTGTAATACCAAATTTCTAATGATGACCCAACTCCTCCTAGTATTTACTGTCTGAAACTTAAACTTTAATTATTACACTACTGGCCATTAAAATTGCTACACCACGAAGATGACGTGCTACAGACGCGAAATTTAACCGACAGGACGAAGACGCTGTGATATGCAAATGATTAGCTTTTCAGAGCATTCACACAAGGTTGGCGCCGGTGGCGACAACTACAACGTACTGACATGAGGAAAGTTTCCAACCGATTTCTCATACACAAATAGCAGTTGACCGGTGTTGCCGGTTGAAACGTAGTTATGATGCCTCGTGTAAGGAGGAGAAATGCGTAACATCACGTTTCCGACTGTGATAAATGCTGGATTATAGCTTATCGCGATTGCGATTTATCGTATCGCGACATTGCTGCTCGCTTTGGTCGAGATCCAATGACTGTTAACAGAATATGGAATCGGTGGGATCAGGTGGGTAATACGGAAAACCGTGCTGGATCCCAACGGCCTCGTATCACTAGATGTCGAGGTGACAGGCATCTTATCCGCATGGCTGTAACGGATCGTGCAGCCACGTCTCAGTCCCTGAGTCAACAGATGGGGAATTTTGGAAAACAACAACAATCTGCTCGAACAGTTCGACGACGTTTGCAGTAGCATGGACTATCAGCTCGAAGAACATGGCTGCGCTTACCCTTGACGATGCATCACAGACAGGAGCGCCTGCGATGGTGTACTCAACGACAAACCTGGGTGCACGAATAGCGAAACGTCATTTTTTCGCATGAATCCAGGTTTTGTCTACAGCATCATCATGGTCGCATCCGTGTTTGGCGACATCGCGGTGAAAGCACATTGGAAGCGTGTATTCGTCATCTCCATACTGTCGTATCACCCGGCGTGATGGTATGGGGTGCCATTGGTTACACGTCTCGGTCACCTCTTGTACGCATTGACGCCACTTTGAACAGTGGACGTTACATTTCAGAAGAGTTACGACCTGTGACTCTACCCTTCATTCGATCCCTGCGAAACCCTACATTTCAGTTGGATAATGGACGACCGCATGTTGCAGGTCCTGTACGGGCCTTATGGATGCAGAAAATGTTCGACTGCTGCCCTGGCCAGCACATCCTCCAGATCTCTCACCAATTGAAAACGTCTGGTCAATGGTGGCCGAGCAACTGGCTCGTGGCAATACGTCAGTCACTATCTTGATGACGTGTGGTATCGTGTTGAAGCTGCATGGGATGCTGTTCCTGTACACGCCATCCTAGCTGTGTGTGACTCAATGCCCAGGCGTTTATAAGGGCCGTTATTACGGCCAGAGGTGATTGTTCTCGGTTCTGATTCCTCGGGATCTATGCACCCAAATTGCTTGAAAATGTAATTACACGTGAGTTGTAGTATAATATTTTTGTCCAATGAATACTCGTTAATCATCTGCATTTCATGTCCATTATAATTATCCGGGCTGTTATGCCGTGGTCGGTTGATGAATTCTATGGTGATTCCCAACGTTTCGTCTCCGACTGCGGGAGACATCTTCAAGGGGGTCCGTAGCTTGATGGAAGGTCCAACACACACACTGGCTCGCTACTGACGTAGCCAGTGTGTGTGTTGGACCTTCCATCAAGCTACGGACCCCCTTGAAGATGTCTCCCGCAGTCGGAGACGAAACGTTGGGAATCACCATAGAATTCATCAACCGACCACGGCATAACAGCCCGGATAATTATAATGGACATGATATTTCCGGCCGTGAAAGTTTACATTTTAGCATCTGCATTTCTTCAAAAATGGTTGGAATGGCTCTGAGCACTATGGGACTTAACATTTATGGTTATCAGTCCCCTAGAACTTAGAACTACTTAAACCTAACTAACCTAAGGACACCACACAACACCCAGCCATCACGAGGCAGAGAAAATCCCTGACCCCGCAGGGAATCGAACCCGGGAACCCAGGCGTGGGAAGCGAGAACGCTACCACACGACCACGAGATGCGGACTGCGTTTCTTCTTGGTGTAGCAATTTTACTGGCCAGTAGTGTATTTGAAATAAGTCCTGGGATGTCATTAAGGCACATTTACTAGCGAACGCCATGAATTTGTCAACAGTGAAATTGTTGAAAGAACTGACCACGACAGCTTTTAAAAACCGAGAACGTGCTAAAACGACTAATACATAGGACAGTTAAAGATTACAGACTTTCATCGACTGACGAAATTACCACTGAGCATAATTATCGTGCGTACTTCCCAAAACATCGTTGATATGTGATGGTATCTGAATAAGTGTCATTTGTTCTTAGATTTACAGACCTTACGCAAGAGTACCATTGTAATACCAAATCTCTAATGATGACCCAACAGCTCCTAGTATTTACTGTGTTACAGTTAAACTTTAATTATTCACATTTAATAAAGGAAATTCTCAAGGTCACCCATAAATATATTTGGTTCTTGTTACGACGTAAAGTGAATCGCCGGCACACTAGTCGGGAACTATGGAGCAGAGAGGGCTGTAACAAGACGTCAGTAGATGCCACGCTGACCGACCACTCATCAGGACGGCAACTCGACAGCAGCGGTCCCTATGTGAAGAGAACAGAAGCTCCGCGCCCAACTAGCCGGGCCCTCTTCTACAGCAGCATCAAGATTAGGCAGTTCGAGACTTAGGAATTGTATACAGTGACGAGATTTCTTATTTACTCTCCAGTCTTTGTCTGCGACACTTCTGTGTTATTTTCAAGGTACTGTTATTGTTAATTTTGCAGTAAAACTCATTAAAATAATTAATACAATTGTTGGAACATGTGAGGTAATACTGACCCTACGACTTATCTTAGAATGTAGATTAAAGAAAGGCAAACCTACGTTTCTAGCATTTGCAGGTATAGAGAAATCTTTTGACAATGTTGACTGGAATACTCTCTTTCAAATTCCAAAGGTGGCAGAGGTAAAATTAGGTAGCGAAAGGCTAATTACAATTTGTATAGAAACCAAATGGCACTTATAAGAGTTGAGGGGCATGAAAGTGAGGCAGTGGTTGGGAAGGGAGTGAGACAGGATTGTAGCCTCACCACGATGTTATTTAATCTGTATATTGAGCAAGCAGTGAGGGAACCAAAGGAAAAATTCGGAGTAGATATTAATCTCCATGGAGAAGAAATAAAAACTTTGAGGTTCGCCGATGACATTGTACTTCTGTCAGAGACAGCAAAGGACTAGGAAGAGCAGTTGAACGGTATGGATAGCGTCTTGAAAGGAGGATATAAGATGAACATCAACAAAAGCAAAACGAGGTTAATGGAATGCAGTCGAATTAAGTCGGGTGATGCTGAGGGTATTAGAGTTGGAAATGAGACACTTAAAGTAGTAAAGGAGTTTTGCTATTTGGGGAGCAAAATAACTGACGATGGTCGAAGTAGAGAGTATATAAAATGTAGACTGGCAATGGCTAGGAAAGCGTTTCTGCAGAAGAGAAATGTGTTAACATCGAGTACAGATTTAATTGTCAGGAGGTCGTGTTTGAAAGTATATGTATGAAGTGTAGCCATGTATGGAAGCGAAACATGGACGATAAATAGCTTAGACAAAAAGAGAATAGAAGCTTTCGAAATGTGGTGCTACAGACGAATTCTGAAGATTAGATGGGTAGATCACATAATTAATGAGGAGGAATTGAATAGAATTGGGGAGAAGAGGAGTTTGTGGCACAACGCGACAAGAAGAAGGGACCGGTTGGTAGGACATGCTCTGAGGCATCAAGGGATCACAAATTTACCATTGGAGGGCAGCGTGGAGGGTTAAAAATCGTAGAGGGAGACCAAGAGATGAATACACCAAGCAGATTCAGAAGGATGTAGGTTGCAGTAGGTACTGGGAGATGAATGAGCCTGCACGGGATAGAGTACCATGGAGAGCTGCATCAAACTAGTCTCAGGACTGAAGACCACAGCAACAACAACGATTTACTTCAATTGTTTGTCTAGCTATCCGAGAAAGCAAGTTTCCTAGACACCCCATAGTCAATAAATAGGCAAGATTTAACAGTTCTTCTATCTATAGATCACAAAACTATGTTCTTACTCAAATCTCGCTTACATCTCCTCACTCCAGTGACTAATTTTTCCACCGATTGCTCTGGGGGAAACCGGGTCTCCCTCGATACTGTTGTATTCTGGAGTGCCACTCAAGTGGAGTGAATTACGTCTGCTAGTTGCAACGTCCCAATAAAAAGTAATAGTCAGAAAACAAATTGCAGTCCAAAATGAAACGAACGTCACATGTCTCCTCGGCATGTCTTTGCAAAATTTTGGTTTTCTGAAAAATATTTCAGTTTTGAAAATAATAGTGTCAAGATATTATAGATCGTAGGAGCAGCCTGTGCGTTTAGGCCATTTTTAGGGTTGCGTAACTGATTCAGTAATGACGGAATCCTTATCGGATCATTATCCTGCCCGTCTGTCTGTCTGTCAGTAAGTTAATACCCTTCTTTTCAGAACCGGGTGGGTATAACAAGATGAAATTCGTGGCACGTACGGAGATCTATGATCCCGGGGCGATGTAACACGTGGAACCTTCTGAGTAAGTACAGGCATAAGATACCACCGTTTATGTCACGTACTTTAGTATTCACAAATTCACTTATCAAGTCCTGTTGGGTACTTGCTGTTGGCTTAGAAACAAGAAATTCTGCAAAAAGGAACATTTCCCAGTACACCTAAATGAAAAAAAATTCGAAAAATGGAAGTCTGTAATTACATCACATACAAAAAAAATTGTCGTCTCTTATCAGACTCCCACTCTTTTCTCCCATTTGCTACGACCTAATTGTTTTAAGAAGTATAATGTGGAAATTTATGTCACATACTAAGGCCTATTGTCCCTTGGTGGTGTGAAACAATGAATGCTCTTAGTCAGTGGAATCAACTGATGAGGCTATTTAAGTAACACATTTTGATAACCGCTAACTACTTATCAAAACCTATAGAGTACTTATCGTCGGCCAATAATCATGAAGGACTCGTTTTAGTCAGGTAGGGTAGACTCTCCAAGTTGTAACTTATGTCAAATAATGAGGTCTATAGTCCTTTCTCGATGTTATAAACGTTAGCTTCTAAGTCAATAGAGTCAAAAGATATGGCCATTTATGTCACAAATTTTGATATACGAAAACGCACTCATAAAATCCTACAGCGTACTTCCCCGACGCCTAGAGTCATGACATCTGGCAGGAAACGAGGCTTCACACTACAAGCACAGGAAAAAACCGAAAATAGTGAACTTGTAACTATATCACATATTTTTTTTTTCTTTTGTCTGTTATTACCGACGTCAAACGTGAAATTAAAATGATAAGTAGGTCTGCTTTAAGGCTGACTGGGTCCCAATGGAAAAAGTCAAACACCTGGCGAGGAATAACTTCATTGCTCATACTATGCATTTCGGAATGCATCCATCATCAGATACCCAGGAGATATTGCTGCACGTAGATATGACGTTTCAAGTTGTATTTGCAATAGGCATTCGCATATTACTCGGTGAATGTTTGTTTCACATACAACTTTAAACAACAGTTCTATGTGCAGTAATCGCTCCTGGATATCTGATAATGGATAAATTCCGAAATGCTTGTTATGAGCAACAAAGTCAATCCTTGCCTAATGTGAGACTTTCGCCAGTGTGACTCAGTCAACCAGTATTGAGAGACACTAATTATTATGATAACGGTCGCTGCCTCCTGAATGACTTTATGTAAAATTTTTATAATTGAAATTAAAGGATTTTCGAACATCCTGCGATTCCTGGGACAGATAACTTGCCAGTATCAATGTCGATAACATGCATAAATGATCGTGATCCTCAGTTCCAGGAACTGACCTGCATATGTAATTAACTTTGTGAGTTTGTACGGAACGCTCACTGGACGACTCCCACTCGCACCTGGTCATTTCCTTCTGTTTCATTCTTTTTTTCTACGTGGTAAACTTATGCCTTTCCTTATCACAAAAAACTGAATTTTACTGAGACTGCTCAGTTGGTTATATACTTTTAAGGATTAGTAAATCTACTTTCATTAGTAACTGCTGTAAACAAAAATTTTTCTGTTACTGGTCCCACTGAGACTTACAACAACGAAGCATATGTTCCCAAATTACGTCCCTAACACATATTAATTTTTTGTTGCTTCAGAGCACCAGAATGTCCAAATTCCATTTCTCACGCTCTCACAATATTAGCAACCATTACCATTTTAAAGCGATAAATGACCAATATGTACAAGGTAATACAAAAAGTGCAGTATTTTAAAACCATCCACAAGGACAAATAATACCAAATTTCCAAAAACCTCTAAACAGAGTTGTTGATAGTATATGTAATTAGATATCATTTTTACACTAACCTCTAAACACGGAATTAAATATTGCGTTCATGTTTCTGGTACATAAAATTCTTCAGTCCCTCTTTTACCGTTTTGTTAATCCTTTCAATTGCCTTTACTTTAAGACTTATCACACAGTGTCACAGTTATGTTTCAGTAAAGTCCTGTCTGTTCTTTTCATTCTGTTAGGTAATTTCATCTATACAGGATTTACCTTGAAAACAGTAGCCCATCATCTGCACGTACCATCGATTCTGCACTTCTTTGCAAGGACTTTTAATAGATGCAAACTTTATATCATTTTCCTTTCAATTCATCGTTACTATCATATTGCAATACTAAAAACTTACAAAGTCGGCAAGGTCTAGAAACAGATCTTTCGAGTTGTAAAACTAATTCATTGATCTGGTATCACCATGTCACTAATACTCATTAATTTTCTTTGTTCCTCATTTTTACTTTTACTTGTTCGTTTGTTACATGCCTGTTACTTTGAAAGACGTTTTCGACCTCATATCTCAGCACTGACAAAACTGGTAAGCTCTTTCTTCCTAGTATTTTTCTCACAGTAACCTCCTTTTAAAATTCGCTGGCTACGATTTCGGTAACACTAACTTTCAAAATCACAATAGACTGATAATTCAACAATCCTCAAACCAGTCACAAAGGGCAATCACGAGAAACGCAAACACTGACTTCTAGAGAACAAAGATTCATTACACATATCCTCAAAAACAGTTTTACAAAATCACTTACAAAACCGGCCTTCAAATAGCCACCAATAACAAATAAAATCAAAAACCTTATCAGTATTAACAGGAGTATGTGGAATGAAACAAGTAAAGATTCTTCCTCTTAACTAAATAACAAATAGCCCCACATACATATAGATGACAAGCATAATTGCCCACAAATTTAACAGGAATTTACCGAGACTAAAACCTTATTGGTTAAACAAACAACAGTACAGAATAATAAACAAAATAATTTTAAGTAAAAGAGAAATTTCACCAGCGGGAACCTAATACCAATAAATCTATCATAGAACAAAGGAATTCCACCAAGTATGTAGTGACTTATTCCACTGAATTCACTCGTGATTGCCATTCAAGTATAACAAGAATATTTAGACAGAAAATACGGTTATCTTAATAGTCAGTTTAAGTTCCACGCAACAGCGGGCACACCCCAACGGATGGCCCACCCTAATTCAAGGGTGAAAAAACTACTAGGAACATGGGACGCACCTTGGCGCAGCCCGAACACATTAACGAGAGGAATCTCCAAATATATCAACTAAAGACATGAAGTCTGTATATGAGCCCGCAATCATTTTACATTTAGCACTTTTATTTCGCAAGTCCGTCTTGATCACATACGTTTCTTTCTAG
Source organism: Schistocerca cancellata (assembly GCF_023864275.1). Taxonomy (NCBI): domain Eukaryota; kingdom Metazoa; phylum Arthropoda; class Insecta; order Orthoptera; family Acrididae; genus Schistocerca; species Schistocerca cancellata. The sequence goes on along the minus strand of NC_064631.1, from coordinate 494,202,184 downwards.
TTACAAGAGAGAATATTCAACTTCCGTCAAGTACTGGGGCAAGCAGCGACTCTAGAGGATACAGCCAAGTAGCGCCGAGTGTCACCAAAACGTAGCTGGCCGAGTTAACGCCATGCGAACATATTTGAAAAGGGGCGTCCCCTGTATTGGCCAATCCGAACCTGATTGTGCCCGCCGCTCGTAGTACACTGTTACATTAAAAAAAAAGAAGGACTCTTATTTCTGAGTTATACCCCCCTTCAAATTTAATATTATTCTCACGTGCAAGACTTCAGACAAACAACATGGCAAATTATTCTCTTCCTGCATCTCATAATTCCTTAGTCTTACGGTGAGACCCCAATAACAAGCATGAAGTGTAGAGACGTTAAAGGCCTGCCGAACCTACACACACTTCAAACGAAGAATCAGAAAATGATTCATATGGCCCTGAACACTATGGGACTTAACTGCTGAGGTCATCAGTCCCCGGTTCCAGACTGTAGTGCCTAGAACCGCTCTGCCACGGAGAATCATAAGATACTCAAGTAAAATTACAAGCACACTAAACATCTTGTGCGCACTATCGTAGAATGACTCATGCAGCCTTCACACTACTCACACGAAGTTCTCCTGCCACTGAGCAGTGTTTTACACTCTTAAGACCACTAATCAACATACACAGTAACCAAGAGTGAGTTCCTTATTCCCGCAACGGCGTGGATATTCACATACAAACCACAATTTCCAGCTGTGAACACAAATTACGATCAGACTGATCAAAAAACACAACTTCAAAGAAATAACAGATGCCCAACGTTAGTAGTAGAATACGATGAGAATCCGTACAGCTTGCATAGGTATCCAGCATCAGGTAGTACATTATACACACTTGCTTGTACTTTGTAGGCCATCACCACCAGCCCGCTGCCGACACATTCCTCAAATTACAACACAGCGCCACGAGCAACAACGCTCCTCCGTAACGATCACTCCAAGAGTCTCAAACACAACGTATGCCTAAGCAACGGTGCAAGCACGACCACTAGGGACCTTGAATGGAAAACCAAGGCAGCCTTACCCAGAAGCGTCGCGCTTAAATAGCGGCAAGAATAGAAAAACCAAAGAGAAATCGCTCGTGCCAGAACGAGCAAGAATACTGCGCCTACTAGATAAGAAAGTCACTGGCACCAGCGACTACCCCACGACTCACCATGTACTCTCATCCCTTGTTTCTTACCGTCCATCCATGTTTTCTCTGAAATTATCGTTATACTGGCTAATACAATGAAAATTTGATTTCCTATTACAGTCTTGTGTGTTATAAATATTATATTGTCTCTTATGATAGAAATGTAAATTATCATAAGTGTTTTCTTTGTCATAGTCACTGTTTTGTTTTTGGCCTTGAAAAAGTGAACGTCTTCGTTTGTCACCTATGCTTTTTGTACATAACCTATTGCTGTATCTTCCATTCTCTTTTGTTACAGTCGCCGTTTCCATATTTCTTTGACTTCCACCTTACGCCATTCCAACAGTTATCTTTCGTTGCTTTATCTAATAGACGAGCCACCTTACACAGGGTCTTCAAAAGGAGACCCCTCCTTCTTGCTGTGGTTACCGATATTGTTTACTTCTACTTAAGCACTAAATTTACGGTATATACCGAATCTTTAATAGTGATCTTGTAACCTCCCCCTCACTTATCGCCCTTTATGACAGTGAAAAATTAAACCGCGTGCACCTAATGGAAAATTGGGAAAAGCAATCGTCACCGAAGTTAATCTGTCGGTAAAGAGGGAGGAAAGGGTTACATCTAAATGAAAGAAAAAATGCAATTGAAACTGGTGAAAATTAATTTTGAGAAAGGGGTAAAATTAATAAAGAAAGTAGATGTACAGTTGTTACGTCATCAATTAACTGGCGTTAATTAGATATTTGAGATTTGTTGAAGATTACGGTCGGCGGTCCTATGGTCAACTACTATAATAACTGAAAATGAAAGATTAGTGCACATATAATTAGCACTAAAAGCGTGGCAAATGAAGGTTGACATGTGCTGTGTGAATACTGAATGTTTGTCAGAAGTAACAAATTTCGCTACTCTCTGACTTAATTTAGCAAAATAATTAATAAAACCAGAAAATTTAAAGTTAATTTAGTGACTGAAATAAATAGTGAACTTTGTTTCTGAAGCACTACGAAATTCAATAAAATAAGGTTACTCTTGGGCTACCTCAACAATCATTTCAAAAGCTACTTGAATCTACGCAATTTAGAAATAGGAGATTTAAATTTGAACTGGAACTAAATGATTCTGAACAATTAATAATAGTAAAATTTAGTATGTACCAAGCTGAGCTGCAGTCACAGGTAGGCTAAAATATGGTAACAAAACTCGCACTCTCAATTTGTGCTTGTGTAATCTAAATATTGTAGCCAGCTATGAATACTTTAACTGAACTTTGAAATTAAAGCAGTGAAATGGAATGATATTACTTTAATGCTGCCGTTTGAATTTCAACGACACTCGGGTTCATTCTAGAAAAGGATGGGACCCTGCTTGCTAATGCAACTGGGACAATGAGCAACAAAGGTTCATGCTAAGTTCCTGTACTTTGCTAATGGAATTGTTTGAAAAGCTGAGGTCTGCCATACAGTTCTAAAACTTTACGTGCTTTCAGTCTTCCTTGTTGGTTGATTGAAGGTTTGAAAGTCGTCGATCAAAGAGATTGCGACAGTCACTCATTACCAGCCGTCGCAGTTGCAGAAGCTGGATGCTGACACGGTCACCAGGCGAAACGGGCTCTTGATGTGCGCCCGTTAATGCTTCCCATCTGCGACACCGTGTCAGAAACTATCATAGCAAGTCGAGCGCAATTACATGCTGCCAAACCTTGAAAGCACGGCAACTCGTGGGAGCGTCACACAACACAACTGCTCCACCGCCCTACTCCCGCCAGACTCTCTCTGCCCGCGCTCCACGCGGCACAGTTAACACTAGCAAAGACCCTAAACACTTTGGTTCTCCACACGACCTATCGATGTAATTGTTCGATAGCATAGTTTCCCCAGTGTAAAAATACAAGCAATATTTACACAACAAACCAATTATACAACAACATAAATGCATAAATACTTATATACAAATAGTAAAACAATTACAATATATAATTACACAGAAATTTCATATCTTCAGGTAACAAAATAAGGAAAAAATTTATAGTACAATAGATGGAAATAGGAGGATATGCATTTCCAGCGTTAGATGTGCCCCACATTGAGGATGTTCGTGTAACCTAAACAGACTCAAAAAATGTCCCAAAAAGGAAAAAAAAAACCAACTGAAATGCATATGCTCAAAACATCAAGAAAATTTAACATTAGGCTAATTAACCATAAACCAATTTCTAGACCATAATAATTGAGTGGAGACACTTGTAACGTTATTGCAGTCTGTCATCTCACACAAAAGTAAACATGTTGACAACATAATAAAATTCATAGAAAACACAGAAAATCGTTCAGATATTCTAAGTCAGCAAAATTCCTAACAGTATCAATAAATGAAATACTATTTACAAAATTAATCAGAGTACATGGTCATAAAAACAGGTAGATCAAAATATGCAAATTAATAATTAATTAAATAGAATACAGATTTTTATATAACCTTTTGTAACCTCCCCACAAAAATTTACGTGACAATGTTATATAGAAATGGAGCCAAGAAGCAATATCGTCCCCACAGAAATATTTAAATAAAAAATATAATAATAATTGGGAGCCAAGTGTAACCTCCCGCAATGAAATTTACTGACAATGACAATTAAACAAAAATTAGCAATCTGACTCACAAATAAAAAATGAAAAACAATTCAGTGGTAATGAAAATCAGTGGCAGTGAAAATTCAATTAAACCGAAATATCGGTCTTTGGCCCTGTGCATAAATCAGAATTAAACTCTTACCTCATTGTAACTGCTAGTCACATTTCTGCTCTTATTGTTCCGCACTGCTTGGAGGAACTGCATTGCAAATAATAATATTCCCTTTTTTTTTTTAATTTAACTGAAATTTGTCTTTAAGGGAAGTGGAATGAATTTTTTTTGTAAAATGCTTTGAAATCAAAATTATTATTGGGGCGCTTGTTGGAAATTAATTACAATAAATAAACTTTACATTATCTGATGATTACCTTAATTAGCAATGTACCTCATTCAGCATCTTGACCAGTGTTGCCGACAGACCACATCACACAACCGCACTGGGCTGCTACTACTGACCGACTGCTCTGCATGACGACTACTCCATAACTGCTCTCAACGACAACTAACTGAGTACTGCTCTCAACTAGACAGAGCTACAGACTCGCAACGACTGACCGACAGACTGAGAACCGCTCGCAACACTCGCGCGGTCAAGCGCATACTCTCTGGTCACAGATGCTACAATGCCTCGCCATCGCTGCTATGTTACATACGTGTTTCACTTTTCATAATTAATATTCTTGTCATGAGAGTCCACTTGACGCTAAAAAAAGAAAATAATAAACAGCAGATCGATAAAAAACATAAATATTGACAGCAGAATTCTTTCACATCAGCTGTCCGGGAAGAAAAACAACTCCGCCTTCCATACCCGCAAGTACAAAGAATGCCGACAGTGGCACAAGAGCCGACAGCGGCTCAGCCTCGCCAGTATTGTTGCGCCTGCCTGAGCGGCACGCTTGATCTCACTCGCCTGTGTAACGGCATTTCCAGAACCTCCCTTTCACTGAATTCTTTCGGAAAGACTCACTCCCAAGTAATCTCAAGGAGTCCATTAATACTATCACAGTGGATAACTCAACACTGTCCATCATCACACGCATGTACTAGCCTGTAACTTATAACAGCGTCGAAGTACATCGGCAGTGACTAGTAAATCACATATTTATGAAATTTTACAGCTAGTTACAAAATCATATTTACATTCCTTAATCTATTGTGACTCAGCTGAAAAACTAAATACTATTTTTTAGCTTGTGGCGTACATGTCAAAGTTTTGCTTTCGCAATAAATTACTGTATGGTACTTTAATAGCCAATCTAACCCCATAATTACTTCCGTAGTTAAGTCTGGCAGGACGACAAACTCTTGTTCAAATCGTGCCCCACATATCTCGAATTTGACAAAAATCGGTTCTGTGACCGGTTTACTGGCCTTCCCAGTAGCACCGATTATCTTCACTCCTGTTACTGGCATAACTACGATACCAGGTCTGTCTTTCAGTAACTGAAATATTTTCCCAGATACAGCACTCAATTCTGCACTGGTGTCAATCAACACGTTTAGTTGTAGGCCGCGCATATTAACAGGCACTACTATCGCTCTACACTTATCCTCGACTGTTTCTTTATTTTTCCACAACAAATCCTCGGCTCTATCCAGGTCGTTCCAGAGAAAACCATCCGGCTTTGATCCTAAATCCGGCTTATCTAGCGGCTTTTTCAGCCTCTGTTCACATACAGTGTTAATTTCAACACGTTTGTCCTGAGGCTTAGTCTGTAGCTTCGCCTCCAATACCGAAACCTTTTCCTGTAACTCGTCAACTAGTGAGTGTTGCTTTGCTATCTATTCACTAATTGTCACTTTCGTTGATTCCTTTTAGGTCAGATTGATCTCATCTGCACATCTACCTGGAGGAATGTGCCCAGTAGTATCTGCAATTACTTCCTCTGGATCTGCGCAACTCACACTGCTACCGTCCGACCGTATAACATCAGCTCTAACCTCATACACGCTGTAATCTACGTACGTTTCTACCAATTGTGTCCGGCTATCACTAAAATTTTCGTAATCTTTCTCCTTAATATTCTCGCAATGTTTAAACTGGAATTTTGCGTCGGATGGGTCGGCTACTTCTACCACCATAACTTTCGGTAAGGTCTGCAGGATAGGGCCAGAACTTCCGTTACTACTTCAACATCCAACTCCAGCGGGATGAAACACGATGAATCTTGCTCGTGCTCCCCATTAACATCAACTACTTCTGGTACAGTCTGCCGGTTAGGGCCAGAACTTTCTATCACTTCACCAACACTATCTTCCTGCGGGACGAGACGCGGAAAATCCTGCCCATGCTTCCCATATACATTTCTCCCGTACAGGCCCCTATAATCTCTTAGTTCGTCGTATAAGCGACCGAACTGCCTTAACCAGACGTCATCCCTCTCTGCGTCCCCTCGCTCGATGACAGACGTCTTATCCGACATCTGATACGCTCTCAACTATTGCGAATCATTCTTAAACTCAATCTCCAGTTCCGCTGTCGGTGTTACAGCTGCCACTTTATATTCGATTTCCGGACTACTACTTAGATTGTTCTCACTGAGAGTGAATTTATTTTCTACTGCCGTGTCTACAACTGATCTACTACTTGAGGGCGCACTCCTTTCTAATAACCCTGGCACACTGTCCCGCCGTTGATTATTCCATACGCAATTTTCATAACGACGACACCTGGGTTTTCTCTTGTTATTGGGCCGCCAAAATATCTCCACGCCCGGTCGGCCCCTCACCGGCGCGACTAATGGTTTCCCTGTCTCGTCACAGCAGATCTGCTCCCCGGATGCTGCTGAGGCGGCTTATCACACCCTCTGGCGTTACTACTATTCTGTGAAGCACGTATCACGTTAGTATCATACTGGTTTCTATCATTCCTGTCATTATTTGCATTTTACCGATTGTTATTACGGTCCGAACCATTATTGTTATTCCTCTTTCACTGTCGCGATTATTGCGCCAGTTGTCCTCCACTCTTTCCAGGATATCATTGATGGTCTTGTAATTGCTTACTACGTAGCGTTTTGTATCATCTCGAAGCTTCTTGTAGAGTTCCCAGACTATTTCGGATTCCGTGCGGCGATCACGCAAATATTCCAACTTGAGGATCCAGCCCTAACAAAACTCCTTCATCGAGCCAAGCGAATTCGCCTCGAAAGGCCTCGATACGACAAATTCGCGCCAGACACTTGCTCTAACCAGTATTCAGCCAGAAACAAATTTTTAAACTCGTCAAAAGTCAGGCTCGTAATGTTGAGGTTTAAGCCCCAATGCTTGGCATCACCAGCCAACACATCAATAACCGCATTAATTTTTCTCTCATTAGTCTATGATCTGGGTAAAACTCTCACAATTTTTAATGAAATCCGTCGCGTGCATACCGCCTTTTTCCAAGGGGTCGAACCGCTCCTCTTTCGTCAACAATTCCGAACTATGTGCACAGATTGGCACATAGCTCCATTTTTCGTCAAGTTTCTTTTCTAATTCCGACACTCTCGTAATTACTTGGCAAGTGGTTGTCGCAAGCGTTTCCACTTCCCTCTTTCTCTCTTCGCAGGTATTAGCCTGCTTCCTCACTTTAGTATCTACTTCGGATACTAGAGCCTTTAAAAGTTTCCACCTTCTGTTGATCCTCTTTTTTCAGTAATTGAAATTGTTCCGTCACCTTATTCTCGATGATCGGAGCAACTGCTTCTCCTACAGTTTTCTCGATTCTGCTAATTTCGGAGTCAAAACGAGCATTTATGTTCGCAATTTCCGCCTGAACTCCTATCATTTCCAGTTTAAAATTACCGATTTCGGTATTAATCACAACAATATCTTCTTTGATTTTATTAACTTTTGTATTAACAACCCCAACATTGTTGTTAACAACATTAATAGCTTTGTTCTGATTGTCTAGCTTCCTGTCAATTTTTCAGACTGAGCTTCTTGCTTGGCAGACTGGGCTTTAATTTCTGCCGATTGAGTATCTATCTTGCTATACTGAGCCTTTATTTCGTTAATCAAAACATTCAATAAATCAGTTAAAATCCCGGAAGCCAGCGGTTTTACTTCCGTAGCGGGTGCCTCTTTAGTTGTCCCCAAGTATTCGTCATCAAGGGGTTCAGATTTGATTTTCTCTTCCGATTCCGAAACATTTTCTAAAGTTTGGAATTCCATATCTGCTCTTTGTTGCGTTTCGGCGGTCGCGTCTTTCTTGCTAGCTAGCCGCCTGCCCCTGAACAATGGGTGACGCGGTGCCCATTTCCCACTGTTCGAATGATTTTTCCGTATCCAAGTCTACCATATTTTAATAATTGTTGCCTTCACTCATTTTAATAAATTGCAATATAAATGACAAATCTCAAATCTAATTAGCATTCCTCCCACTACTTATTCTCGCTGACGTAACGCCCTGTTCGTAACCAGTACTTTGTTACGATATTTGCACAATGCAAAATTCGTGTCCAGAACAACCTCAAATCCGAAAATTGTCCAGTCATCAGGTCGCCACGTGTAACCTCCCCCTCACTTATCGACCTTAATGACAGTGAAAAATTAAACCGCGTGCACCTAATGGAAATTTGGGAAAAGCAATCGTCACCGAAGTTAATTTGTCGGTAAAGAGGGTGGAAAGGGTTACATCTAAATGAAAGGAAAAATGCAAATGAAACTGGTGAAAATTAATTTTGAGAAAAGGGTAAAACTAATAAAGAAAGTAAATGTGCGCTCGTTAGTCAACAATTAATTGGCGTTAATTAAATATTTGAGATTTGGTGAAAATAACAGTTGTCAGTCCTATGGACATTTACTATAATAACTGAAAATGAAAGATTAGTGCACATATAATTAGTACTAAAAGCGTGGCAACTGAAGGTTGACACGTGCTGTGTGAAAACTGAATGTTTGTCAAAAGTAACTAATTTCGCTACTCTCTGTCTTAATTTAGCAAAAGAATTAATAAGACCAGAAAATTTAAAGTTAATTTAGTGACTGAAATTAATAGTGAACTTTGTTTCTGAGGCACTACAAAATACATTAAAATAAGGTTAGTCTTGGGCTACCTCAACAATCATTTCAAAAGCTACTTGAATCTCCGCAATTTAGAAATAAGAGATTTAAATTTGAACTTGAATTAAATGATTCTGAACAATTAACAATAGTAAAATATAGTACGTACCAAGCTGAGTTGCAGTCATAGGTAAGCTAAAATATGGTAACAAAACTCGAACTCTCAATTTTTGCTTGTGTAATCTAAATATTGTAGCCAGCTATGAATACTTTAACTGAACCTAGAAATTAAAGCAGTGAAATGGAATGATATTACTTTAATGCTGGCGTTTGAATTTCAACGACACTCGGGTTCATTCCGGAAAAGGAAGGGACCCAGCATGGTAATGCAATTGGAATAATGAGCAACAAAGGTTCATGCTAAGTTCCTGTATTTTGCTAATGGAATAGTTTGAAAAGCTGAGGTCTGCCATACAGTTCTAAAATTTTACGTGCTTTCAGTCTTCCTTGTTGGTTGATTGAAGGTTTGAAAGTCGTCCAGCACAATGCTTCCCGTCCGCGACACCATTTAAGAAACTAGTATAGCAAGTCGAGCGCATTTACATGCTGCCAAACCCCGAAAGCGCGGCAACTCGCGGGAGCGTCACACAACACACCTGCTCCACCGCCCTACTCACGCCAGACTCTCTGCCCGCGTTCCACGCGACAGAGTTAACACTACCAAAGTTCCTAAACACTTTCGTTCTCCACACGACCTATCGATGTAATTGTTCGATAGCATAGTTTCCCATAGGCCAGACCCAGCGTAAAGATACCAGTAATATTTAGAAATCAAACCAATTATACAACGACATAAATGCATAAATACATATATACAAATAGTAAAACAATTACAATATATAAAGACATAGAAATTTCATATCTTTAGGCAACAAAATAAGGAAAAAAATTATAGTACAATAGATGGAAATAGGAGGTTATGCATTTCTTTTTCAGCACTTCTACTGTCATTATGTACTTTAATTTCCAATTCAACTTTTTCTTTAGATCTTCAGTAGAAAGATCAGTGCCTAAGATAATAAAATCACTGATCTCATTATAAATACCGTTACATACGGAGACTCCTCCTTTGCAGTACTTACTACAAATTTCTGAGTAAAAACTGTTTTTAAATGCATAGTAATTTGGATGTACTCTTATGTTATTGCGTTATAATTTATATGCAATTTTGTGTTAGAATCTACTACACATTTGTGTAGACTGAACCTGTTGAACTGTGATTAACATCTACTTAAGTCAGTAGCGCCCTTGTTACACTCATTCATCATTGCCAGTAGCTTGCTGATTATTAATTGTACTCTCATTTTCATTGATATCTTTAGTAGGTTTGTAATTAAGAGTTTTGTTCGTACTTACGCTAACTGCCGAACCTGCTCCTCGTCAGCATCAGTTATTCAACGGCGTCATCATGATTTTTCTTTGTCTTATTGTTCAGTTTCCTGTAGGACTCTCCTTAGATCTTGAAACTTTTCGTCAGTATCCCTAGAAGACTTTTCTAATTTACTGTTAGTTTTCCTGGATATTTCTTTCCATTTGTTAATATCTCTTTCTTGGAGACTTTTAACTATTAAAATTTATGGTTAATATTCCTAGAAGATTCTTCTAACTTGTTGTTAGTTGCTTCATTAATTTCTGTTAATTCAATAAATGTTCCTCGAACTACATTTATAGGTTTTCGTTTGCAGTAACTATATCCTCATAGGTAACTTCCTGTTTGCTTCTGTTCCCTTACCTGTCGGGACCAGGGCAAACTTGAGACGTTTCCTGCTACTAATTTTCCTTCAAATAATTTAGTCTACATTCCTGGCATTCGTTAGATTTAACCAGTGGATACAAGTTACATAAACTATTTGTTGGCATTTAAATTTCTTCAGCTATGTTCTGCTCTATCCTTTCCTCCACATCACTCATTCTGACTTTCGGCTCGTCGCAACACTCCACTGTAGTGTACGTCTACACTATAAAATTATTATTTACGTCTAACTGCATCTATGATAAACTTACATTTACGTTAGGTACGTTTAATGGCTCTCCGGTCAACGCAGCTGTTTGAAGAATGTGACGATGCTGCGACCGTGCATCGAAATCCGGACCACTGCGACTAACCAGTTCGTCCTCTGGTTACGTGCCTGTCCTCGCCACGCTTGCTGCCGCTGTCTTCTTTCTTTTTCCTCGTGATGTCTCCTTGATTATAGTCCGTTACGTTTCACTCGCGATACGTTCATAATCCTCGGCTGCGATTTAAAATTTCGGCGACTCGACCATATTAAACTGTCAGACACAATTTTCCCACTCCGCGATGCGCACAATTCTAACTCGACGTTACTACCTGCAAGCCCATATATCAGTTAGTTTTAATTCCCAGTTTATTTTAGGCACAGTACATTAAGCATAATTGCAAGTCCTTTACTACCCACAACACATTTTACCAACGGGATTATCCCCACACAAGGGTAGTTATGTGCAAGATCCCCTCATGGTGCCAAATCTCCGTAAAAGTTTGTCAGTTTAATCACGAATTCGTAGAACGTTATACAGGTACCGTACAGGGCAACCGGGCAGAACATCCCGCACGACAGTTCGTATGTCAATTTAGCTTTTCTAGAATTACCGCAACGAATCGACGCGTGGGATTCCCTCCTAACTGTTCTCTGTGAATCTCTTGCCGATGTCGTTCCTCTAAGCACTTCTTGTAGCACAATGAATTTTTTGGAGGTGCAAACAGACGACCTGTGATTATAAAAGGAACTGTGCACAGCTGATATACTTCAAATAAGCCCGGTGATGCCCTTACGGTGCGTTAATTAGCGACCGCTCTAAAAGAGCTTACAACGAAGTACTTGACACTATTTGTCACGAAGGGTTATTTAAAACCGAGAGCATTATTAAGACGACTGGTGCTTGTAACATACTTGAGTTCATTTTATGTGACTCTGCAAAAGCTGAGAGGTTGCTAAAATAGTCGCTAGATGTCAGTGGGCCTCCTTTATTTTCATAACGAGTTTCAGAGGTAACCCATCAAAAATGGGAATGCATATAAAAACGTACTGATACAGGCAAAAAGGATTCAAAGGCAAAATACTAAGACGTACGGCAATGCAATATAATTACAATTCTGTGACAGAGAAACCGTTCGACATTTCAGAGCATGACGTTTCTGCATTCACGTAACATAGTGATGTGACATATTGACAGCCATCAGACGAATGAATGTAGCAACCCTACAGCTACATTTACGTGATTACTCTGCTGTTCACAATAAAGGGCCTGGCAGAGGGTTGAATGAACCACCGTCATGCTGTCTCTCAACCGTTCCACTCTCGAACGGCGCCCAGGAAAAACGAGCACGTACATTTTTCCGTGCGATCCCGGATTTCTCTTATTTTATCGTGATGCTCATTTCCCCTATGTAGGTGGGTGCCAACAGAATGTTTTCGCAATCGGAGTAGAAAACTGGTAATTGAAATTTCATGAGAAGATCCCGTCGCAACGAAAAACGCCTTTGTTTTAATGATTGCCACTCCAATTCACGTATCATGTCTGTGACACTAACCCCACTATTTCACGATAATACAAAACGAGATGTCCTTCTTTGTACTTTTTCGATGTCATTCGTCAGTCCCACCTGATGCGGATCCCACACCGCACAGCAATACTCCAGAATAGGGCGGACAAGCGTAGTCTAAGCAGCCTCTTTGGTAGACCTGTTGCACCTTCTAAGTGTTCTGCCAATGAATCGCAGTCTTTGGTTTGCTCTAACGACAATATAATCTATGTGATCGTTCCAATTTAGGTTATATGTAATTGTAATCCCTAGGTAATAGTTGAATGTACAGCCCACAGATTTGTGTGAATCGCGTAATCGAAGTTTAGCTGATATCTTTTAGAACTTTTCTTTATTCAGGGTCAATTGCCATTTTTGGCACCATACAGATATCTAAATCATTTTACAAGTTGTTTTGATCATCTGATGACTTTACAAGACGGTAAATGACAGCATAATCTGCAAACAATCTAAGACGGCTACTCAGATTGTCTCCTATGTTTTAATATAGATCAGGAACAATAGAGGGCCTATAACACTTCCTTGGGGAACCCCGGATATACTTCTGTTATACTCGATGACTTTCCGTCTATTACTACGAACTGTGACCCTTCTGACAGGAAATCACGAATCCAGTCGCACAACTGAGGCGATACTCCGCAGGCACGCAGTTTGATTAGAAGACGCTTGTGAAGAACGGTGTCGAAGCCTTCTGGATATCTAAAAATATGTAATCAATTTGGCATCCTCTGTCGATAGCACTTATTACTTCAAGAGAATATAGAGCTATTTGTGTTTCACAAGAACGATATTTTCTGAACCCGTGCTGACTGTGTGTCTTACGATAGATGGCGTGTAATTTGTAGTGCTCAAAAATGGTTCAAATGGCTCTGACCACTATGGGACTTAACATCTGAGATCATCAGTCCCATATAACTTAGAACTACTCAAACCTAACTAACCTAAGGACATCACACACATCCATGCCCGAGGCAGGATTCGAACCTGCGACCGGCCGCCAGTTGTAGTGCTGCAGCCAGTCAATACCGGATATTATATTTGTATTTTTAACAGGATTTGCTTTAAAACAAGATTAGAAATTTATACAAATTTAAAATTGTGTATATTTATTGCCACGTTGTTGGCAAAATGAAACATTTTTATGGCATGCAGTAAAAGACAAAAAAGTAAAATAACAAGATTAAACACAAACATAAAGCGTAAAGCATGTGGATGAAAAATTAGGTGAATTTTTCACATGCAGAGTTCTAATGGGTCAATATTTACGTACACCAAGCACGAAGGGAATCTGAAACAAGTTTCAAGTAGCACAACAATGCAAGTAATAACAGTGCTCTAAGCTGTCATTTAAGGAAAAATAACCAAGTACTATGGGGAGGAGGTTAAAAATTGAACACCTTGAACATTAAGGCTTTGAACGTTTTACAAACCTATGTTTATCGTTGCACTTACCCATTAGTGTAATAAATGAACAGCTTTCTTGATGAGCTGCTGGCTTAATATACCTTTTGCTATTCTCGCTAGTACAAATTATATTATCTTCCACTTTATTTGTAACCTACACATAAAGTCAAATAAAAAGAATTACTTTGTAGCTACCATTTCATACGTAGGTTTAATATTTTTTTTTTACTTTTTTATGTTGAGTACTTGACATAAATCTGTTTCCTTTTGCCTTTATGTTGACACAAAATTTACGCTATTTAAATTTTTATGAATTTCTGTTATTATTGTCTCCTAGTTGTCTATATATCACATCAGTATATCTTTGTTTAATTGCATACAGTAACATCATGGTCTTAAAACTCAAAAGACTTTTTTGACACATCAACGTAACTACACTAGTATCCAAAATCAAAGCAATAAACCGCTGTTTCCCCGTCCTGTGTCTAATTCACGATATACTCATATAAACTGACAACGTACGTCCATACGATCTTTACCGGATGGGAGATGGTATTTCGGTCAACGGAAAATCACGCTAACGACAGCGATGACATCAGGGCACCTATCAAACGGAGTAGTGTTTGCCCGGTAGTCCCATATCGACAACCGTTGTATGCACAATCACAGACGGTGCAGTATGGCACAGAGAAACACCTGTCAGACTCTCTGCGGTGAATGGCTATAGGAAGAATGGAAGCAAGACAGTGGCAAACTGACGTGGCCCAATGGTTTCACGTTTATCGTTCAGTTGTTTCTCGGATGGGGCGACAGTTTACAGAGACAAAAACTTATATGACAATGCAGGCTTCCTCAGCGAATCCCGATGATTTTTGTTATAAAATGCGAATATTGTTTTCCAAACCATCGTGCCTGTATTAATAGGTTTCTGTATACATTGTCATCTGCAACAAAAACGTGCCTTATTGATTTCAAACAGGTCCTGATGATGTACTACATCCAAAATGTGACCCTTCAGTTTCTTTACAGTTACATAAAAATTATTAAAAGTAGTCGCAGACCTCACTCACGACTTTCAGTCCTATCTACAATTATCAGATATCACAGAAGAATAGACTCTGGGCACTTCCCATCGCCAACTGACTAGGCTTGTTGAGCAGCCGAAATTTTTTGGACAGTTTGTAAAACGTACTTTACTGTACATCGTTGGTAACTTAACAATATTACTGCATGATGGTAACGTCGCCTTAGTGCTCCGATGTCACAAAAATCCTAGCATTTACTGTGCCAAAAGCGGGCTTTCGTAACTACTATTTAATAAATGAAGTGCTGAGTTTCACACCAAAATATACTAGGTTCGCCTGCATATTGGCAGTCAAACAAGACCATCTCTCATAGCTCATGCACATCTCGCTCCAACGGCTTGCTACTGTGGCACATAAACCCCATTTAACCTGAGTCTGAAATGGCATATCACTCGTTACTGCTGTATTCTGAGGTGCTACATACAGGAGAGAATTACTTCTGCTTGCTGCAGTGAGCCAATTAAGTGAACATTTAGAATAAAGGTCTTGTCTAAAACGAAATCCCTCATACTATGATGTCTTATAAATTTATGCTGTAAGAAATACCATGTTCCAGATGATTGACTGAGCACGATAATATTACCAATATTTAAGAAAAAAGGAGGCTGAAACGGCTGCAACAGCTACAGATGTATATAACCTTATAAATCTGTTGGCATAAGTTGTTTTGAAAGATACTGTCCAGAATATTAAATGCATTAACACCGTGTTTTCTGACCGAATAACGAAATGCCTTCAGTCTGGAGAAACCGTGAGTGGACTTTGTTGTTCCTACACAGCAGATAACAGATAATCATAGAAAAAGTTCTCATCTGAGAGGGGAGATCTACCTTAAGGAAGATTTTAGAGAGTATAACATTTCACAGCATTTAATAAAATCAGTTCATAGTCTGATTGATGATAAAAAAACTATGGACATACACTTAGGCCCAACCATGGGTACAGGACCGAGAATATTCGCACAAGGAGTGTCCGTTATTGCCCACACTCATCAATATACACTCCTGGAAATTGAAATAAGAACACCATGAATTCATTGTCCCAGGAAGGGGAAACTTTATTGACACATTCCTGGGGTCAGATACATCACATGATCACACTGACAGAACCACAGGCACATAGACACAGGCAACAGAGCATGCACAATGTCGGCACTAGTACAGTGTATATCCACCTTTCGCAGCAATGCAGGCTGCTATTCTCCCATGGAGACGATCGTAGAGATGCTAGATGTAGTCCTGTGGAACTGCTTGCCATGCCATTTCCACCTGGCGCCTCAGTTGGACCAGCGTTCGTGCTGGACGTGCAGACCGCGTGAGACGACGCTTCATCCAGTCCCAAACATGCTCAATGGGGGACAGATCCGGAGATCTTGCTGGCCAGGGTAGTTGACTTACACCTTCTAGAGCACGTTGGGTGGCACGGGATACATGCGGACGTGCATTGTCCTGTTGGAACAGCAAGTTCCCTTGCCGGTCTAGGAATGGTAGAACGATGGGTTCGATGACGGTTTGGATGTACCGTGCACTATTCAGTGTCCCCTCGACGATCACCAGTGGTGTACGGCCAGTGTAGGAGATCGCTCCCCACACCATGATGCCGGGTGTTGGCCCTGTGTGCCTCGGTCGTATGCAGTCCTGATTGTGGCGCTCACCTGCACGGCGCCAAACACGCATACGACCATCATTGGCACCAAGGCAGAAGCGACTCTCATCGCTGAAGACGACACGTCTCCATTCGTCCCTCCATTCACGCCTGTCGCGACACCACTGGAGGCGGGCTGCACGATGTTGGGGCGTGAGCGGAAGACGGCCTAACGGTGTGCGGGACCGTAGCCCAGCTTCATGGAGACGGTTGCGAATGGTCCTCGCCGAGACCCCAGGAGCAACAGTGTCCCTAATATGCTGGGAAGTGGCGGTGCGGTCCCCTACGGCACTGCGTAGGATCCTACGGTCTTGGCGTGCATCCGTGCGTCGCTGCGGTCCGGTCCCAGGTCGACGGGCACGTGCACCTTCCGCCGACCACTGGCGACAACATCGATGTACTGTGGAGACCTCACGCCCCACGTGTTGAGCAATTCGGCGGTACGTCCACCCGGCCTCCCGCATGCCCACTATACGCCCTCGCTCAAAGTCCGTCAACTGCACATACGGTTCACGTCCACGCTGTCGCGGCATGCTACCAATGTTAAAGACTGCGATGGAGCTCCGTATGCCACGGCAAACTGGCTGACACTGACGGCGGCGGTGCACAAATGCTGCGCAGCTAGCGCCATTCGACGGCCAACACCGCGGTTCCTCGTGTGTTCGCTGTGCCGTGCGTGTGATCATTGCTTGTACAGCCCTCTCGCAGTGTCCGGAGCAAGTATGGTGGGTCTGACACACCGGTGTCAATGTGTTCTTTTTTCCATTTCCAGGAGTGTATATAAATATATGAAAGACATCTGCTCATCGAGATGGACGAAAGGTATTACTCTTTTATCCTGGTGATCAGGTTACGCTGGTGAATACGAAATACTCACAACAAAAACGTTTTGCATCACCCTGGTTCCCACAACTCCTGAAGATACACGCCGACTGTAGATATTGTATCACAAACACAGTCCCTTTGACTGTTCAGAGATGTCACTAAACTGGCTCAAAAATTGAAACAACCATGCATGAGCAGCACCTATTAGATTCAGAGGGGCAGACAGCCGATCAGGTCCAGTCATTCCTCCAGGAAGGAGGTACACGGCTGTGTTGCCTGGACGGTCAATACCGCGGTTCGATCACTTTCGCATTTTTACTTGGTGCCAGGAAGGGCTCTCAACAAGTGAAGTGTCCAGGCGTCTAGGAGTGAACCAAAGCGATTTTGTTAGGACATGGAGGAGATACAGAGAGACAAGGACTGTCGATGACATGCCTCGCATAGGCCGCCCAAGGGCTACCACTGCAGTGGATGACCGCTACCTACGGATTATGACACGGCGTAACCCTGACAGCAACGCCATTCTGTTGAATAATGCTTTTCGTGCAGCCACAGTACGGCATGTTACGACCAAAACTGTGCCCAATAATCCCTATGATGCCCAACTTTACTCTCGACGTACATGGCGACGTCCATCTTTGCAACCGCGACACCATGCAGCGCGGTACAGATGGGCCCAACAACATGCCGAATTGACCGCTCAGGATTGGCTTCATGTTCTCTTCACCGATGAGTGTCGCATATACCATCAACCAGACAATCGTCGGAGACGTGTTTGGAGGTAACCCGGTCAGGCTGCACGCCTTAGAGACACTGTCCACCGAGTGCAGCTAGGTGGAGTCTCCCTGCTGTTTTAGGGTTGCATACAATACGTGAATGACGTCCTCCGACTGACAGTGCAAACATATTGGCCGCATATTGCCGAGGCATTTGTCTTCATGGACGACAATTCGCGCCCCCATCGTGCACATCTTGTGAATGACTTCCTTCGAGATAACGACATCGCTCGACTAGAGTGGCTAGCATCTCCGGAAATGAACCTATCGAAACGGGCCTGGGAGAGATTGAAAAGGGTTTTTACAGACGACGTGACCCTCCAAATGGTTCAAATGGCTCTGACCAGTATGGGACTTAACTTTCGAGGTCATGAGTCCCCTAGAAGTTACAACTACTTAAACCTAACTAACATAAGGACATCCGAGGCAGGATTCGAACCTGCGAACGTCGCGGTCGCTCAGTTCCTGACTTTAGCGCCTAGAACCGCTCGGCCACTTCGGCCGGCTAATTCTCCGTCCACTCTGGGGGATCTACGCCGAATCGCCGTTGAGGAGTGGGACAATCTGGACCGAGAGTGCCTTGATGAACTCGTGGATAATATGCCACGACGAACACGGGCATGTACCAATGCAAGAGGACCAGCTACTGAGAATTTGAGGTACCGATGTGTTTAGGAATATGGACTACCACTTCTGACGGTCTCGCTTTATGCTGGTACAACGTGCTACGTGTGGTTTTCATGAGTAATAAACAGGGTGGAAATGATGATTATGTTGATCACAATTCCAAATTTCTGTAGAGTTTCTGGAACTCTCGCAACCGAAATATTGCTAAACTTTTTTTTATGTGTGTTCATTCTAGAAGGAGCTATATGGCTGTTACATATAATGAAGGCTTAACCATATCCACAAAGATATTTCATTTATGGATTTTTAGAAAAACATCTCACAGATAAAACAAAATCGAGAGAAATGTATTAGAACTAATAACTATATTCAACGGCCAGGACTGTGTTGTTATTTATGTTTTTGATCATAATCGTGAGCACAAACTGATATGATATTTATACAAGTTATGTACGCTACGATTAAGAGAAGGTGTGTAAGTAGGCTGTTTTCTTATTGCTAACGTTACGTAGCGCTCTGTATGAAAATCACTGGCTGTGCTGTGTGCAGTCTGTGGCTAGTTTGCATTGTTGTCTGCCATTGTAGTGTTGGGCAGCTGGATGTGAACAGCGCATAGCGTTGCACAGTTGGAGGTGAGCGGCCAGCAGTGGTGGATGTGGGGAGAGAAATGGCGGAGTTTTGAAACTTGTAAGACTGGATGTCATGAACTGCTATGTATATTATGATTTTTCAACACTATTAAGGTAAATACATTGTTTGTTCTCTATGAAAATCTTTCATTTGCGAACTATGCCTATCAGTAGTTAGTGCCTTCCATAGTTTGAATCTTTTATTTAGCTGGCAGTAGTGGCGCTCGCTGTATTGCAGTAGTTGGAGTAACCAAGATTTTTGTTAAGTGATGTGTGAAAGGTATAGGTTAATGTTAGTCAGGGCCATTCTTTTGTAGGGATTTTTGAAAGTAAGATAACGCTGCATTTAACATATTGTGTGTCAGTTTAAGCACAGTCTGTATAAATTTGTCAAAGGGGACGTTTCATATGGCGACCCTGCCAGGATACCTCACTGGAAACTTCTGATTTTTTTCTTGTAGTTTGTGCAATTAGTGCAGCCTTTGTTTATCGCTAGCGCATAATTGTAGAGTGAATTTCCTTTGTAGTTGTAGTTTTTCATTGTTGTACTTTAAAACAGTTGTGGCATGCATGTAGATTTGCACCAAGTATTTCGCAGCTGCGCTTGCAATAAACGATATATTATTTTCAATGCTATGTTAACGTGATTTCTTATGTTGTTCTTCAAATTGTGCTTTTCTGTGTTGTCGTGTGAGATATTGTGACAATAATGGCGTGTGAAAGACGTAATACTAGGCTCAAATGTGAACTGAGAAATAATAGAGATGACAAGCGTAGTTTATCAGCACCACTGTGTAATGAATTAACAGACATTCAAAGTACTAATTTGGTAATTGTGCATAGGGAAATGGAGCGGGCGGCAAATAATGATGTAGACAGTGAAAATATTAGTGAACAGGGAAGCATTATCGATCGATCGGTCGGCAATAGCTCGTCCCAGGAATCCGAAATGAGAGGACACAATCTCGCAAATACTGTAGATTCAGGTTTTGGATCCTCACCGTTTTCTCAAATCAGTCAAGACACATTTTCTGCTTCTCAAACTGTGAATGTTGCCGGTGCAAATTCACTGCCGAAAAGCACTGAGCAACATGTTTCACACACCAGTGCATTGTTATTACAAATAATACTAGAAATGGGACAAACACAGCAAAAGCTTCAAAGGTTAGACACAATGGAACAAAATCTTCGGAAGTTAGACACCACGCTTGATCAAACACATAAAGATTTAACTACTGAGTTACATAACAGTGAATCGAAATGTCAAAAAGTCTGTAATGACGTAAAAACAGAAATTTGTGAGCACTTTCAACCTATTTTTTCGCTGCATGAAAATGCATTACAGAATCATGAAGCAGCCATAAAAGAACTGCAAACTATTGTTCATGAAAATCATGAGACCTTGCAAGCTAAAATTGACTCAGTTGCATCTACCGATTCGGTTATGTAACTTGCAAAAACTCAGGAAAACTTAAAGGACACAGTAGATACTCTGAAAATTGGTTCAGAAAGACACATGGAGGAAATTAGTTCATTATCACAGAAAGTAGTTGAACTTTCAGATCAGCTAAATAATTTATCTACGAAGGTAGATGTTAATCTGAATGACACAAAACCAATAGTCTTTAATGACACAGAAGAGTTCGAACACATTAGGAGATTCAAACAAAATCAGAATCAAATTAATACGCAACACCAAAGAGAAATCCGGGAAATACAAGATTAGCTGACACAGGTAATACAAGAATTACGTATTTCAGAGGACACTCGCGCCCCAATACAGGAAGAGGGACATAGAAATACGGAACAGCCACAAAATAATAACTCAGGGCACTTCGGAAATTATGAAAGAAATTGACAAGGTGCACCGAATTTTGAAATGGAACCGCCGACACGACGTAACAATGACCGATATGCGACTCGCCGACATGATGATTTTGTTTATAAGCTGTTCCTTACTACACATAAAATTAAATCATTCAAGAATTCTGGCAACGACATTCAACCACAAGCGTGGCTCCATCAATTCTCTCACTGTTTTCCTCCCAACTGGTCATTAGAGCACAGATTAGAATTTATGTGTGGCTATTTAGAGAATGAACCAGCTGTAAGAATGCGATCGGTCATTCACGATTGTCACAGTGAAGGAGAATTTTATCATGCCTTCCTCTCAGCACATTTGTCTCGAGCTACACAAGACTGAGTAAAACATAGCATCATAATGGTGAAACATTTCGAACAATCTGAATTTTCCAGTCTTGTGAAATATTTTGAAGACATGTTGCACAGGAATCAGTACCCTTCAAACCCATACAGCCCCTCAGAACTCATCCGCATTTGCTTAATCAAATTACCTGAACATTTACGACATATTATTTTGGAAGGACGTTGCAAAGACGACATTGAAGCATTTCAGGGACTCTTACAAGAATTAGAAATTGACACTGACAATTGCGGGATGTGAAAACAGGAGCACAACAACTACAGGTCACATCCGTCAGTATTCTGCAATGAAAGAAATAATAACTAGACATGACAAGGCTATTGTGACAACACAAATCGTAACCAAAACAGACACCACCCATATGACAACCATTGGCAGAATAGTAATAATTACAGGGAAAGATCGCCTCTCCGCGGTAGTGACTATCACACAGACAATCAGACACACAGACAATATGGGAACCAAAATAATTATTATCAAGGGAGACAGAATAACTTTAGACGCAACAGTCCAGCGCGCTGTGAGGATTCAGGGAGAAATTCTCCACCACGTGACCGACAAGATAGAAACTACAGGAACTACCGACATGACGACAGACGATATAATCATAACAACAGACCAGAATTTAACCAAAATTGGCGTGGTTCAAACAGGGCAAGGCCCTCTCAGCAAGGTGAATTTGTAGATGTTAGGTCTCCTAATCCCAATAACGACGCGCGCCAACAAAGAGACAGACAATGACTCGCACCACAGGCAGCCACGTGAGGCGGCTGGCTCAGAGAAAAATAACATAGCCGCTAACCTTGAGAAAAATTCCAGTATTCCTTACCGACGTATACACTGTGATACTATGAGAGCTTTGAATGATGTATTTGGTGTGAGATCATAATTTTTAAAGTACGTTTGAAGTAGATGACACTATTGAAATGAGCAAGGAATTATTTTTAGGTTTTGAAATTATTGCAGAAAGCTTCGACGGATTTGAGATTTGACTGAGGTGTTATGTTGTTATTATTACGATGACAATGTGTATTATGCTGTTGAGGTATGTTTATGATCAATAAGCTGATGCTGTATGAGGAATTTTATTATGCTATGTATTTATTAAGATGAAATATTGAAGAAGTGTGGACGAATGTGTATATGTGTAATAAGGTAAGGAATAATGAGTAGTGGTTAGGGACTCTGACTTGTGAAAAGGATGTTGGAAACCAAGAATCGTACTTTAAGAGTTATGAAATGCGTGTAAATGTGTGAATGTATCACAATGCAGTCGAAAATTTTTTGCACACTGGTATATTCATATGATTTTGTTTCTACACATTTGCAACGCAAATTCTCGAAATGTGAAATTAATGTGAAATTTTTTATATGAGACTGTCACTGTATTGCAAACTGGTGTCGTAAATATTTCAGTAAGAAAGTTAAGTGACCACCTTCACATAATGAGTCGTAGGCACCCAGCTGTGCGACAGTGGCCTGGAAAAGCCATTAGTGTGTGCCTTTCAGAGGCACATGTGGAAAAAAAAGGGGCCATTATCCTTGCTTTTGACATTCCTTTGTAGAAAGCATCGCAAATACGACACGCTCAAACTTGAAAATATATGATTACACTGTGGAGCTCTTAATTTATGATATTTACTTAAATGCCTAATGAAATGATGAGAAACATTTCACATCTATTGTCTTTCTAGTTGTGAGATCTCATTTCGTTTGATATCTAGTTTCTAGCTGCACTGCAGCATTGGTTAAAATAAAATTTAATAGAAGTACTAAAATAGATATTTTATGCCTACAGATCCAGTAAATAACCATTTTATAATCTACTTCAAAAAAACGAGGGAGCACAAAAAGACATTTCCCTTCACAGGAATTGCATACATAATTTTTGTCAATAGCTGGGTAACTTATTTAGTAGTGTAAGTTAAGGTGATGCATCACCCTAGTGTTAAGATGTGACATAGGTATTAACCATGGCCATTTTTACTGTAATATTTTTCCTCCTTGAGCTATGTCATGTTTAGATATAAGTTACTGCATTTTCTGCTGCTGTTTGCCAGGCATAGTGCTACTAAATTTCACTTTACATTACTCTGTTAAGCCCGTTTTACTACTGATTAATTTTTCTTGTTTGCTGCTCATTGCCTTATATTAGTTGTAATATTGCTGCTTGCTTTGCCAATTTGCATTTTTTTGTCATGCTGTTTGTGTTAATTGTTTTGTGCAGCTCCATTGCCTCATCCCTCAAAGTAGGGTTTAGAGACAACAGGTTTAGGTAGGATTTTCTTGGAAATAAATGATGAGGTAAGTTAACGGAAAATAAATAATGAGGTAAGAAATGTGTGAAGATATAAATACAGAAAGCATGCTTGGATAGAATTTTTTTGGTGGAAACAAATGTTGAAATAAGACGATAGATCCTTGGAATGAAGTTTTGAGTTGGACTGCAGTAACAAATGTTACACTGAAAACAAAACCTGTCCTGTATTTTTGTGTTATTACACTATGTGAATTAGTGTTTTTCCTGTCTGTATGTGTCTATCTAATAAGATTTATGTTGCAAAATTTTTTTTATAATACGTTATTAACCTTGTAAAGATGCTTAGACATTATTTATTCTCTTTTGTTTTAATGCTCATGTGTGAAGTTGATGTTTCGAAAGCTATTCTGATCTTTTATGTATGTACTCATGTCATAATTCCTGTAACACTGATGTATATGTTATTTCGATTCTTTTGTAAAGCCTGTACTACAAATGTTATCTGTATTGTTATGTTCTTTAATGATGTATTTTGTACCTTTGTAATTGTATTCTTATGTTATAAAATTGTAATTGACATCAGTTCATCATATTATTAACTTGTAAGTTCCATTTAAATGCACACGTTTCTGTTGGTCATAGTATATGGACAATATGTGAGAAGTAGGGACTGTTAGTGTTTGCACATGTGTTAATAATTCAGCAAGGGACTGGATGACAGCATTGCTGGTTCTAAGGACAATTCCAAAAATTTTGGGAGTGCACAATTGGTGGTTATGGACTTGCAATACTATCTGCAAGAGTCTTCAATAGTGATTGTGCACCTGCACAGTCACAACAGGTGGCTGCTGGCCATATCTACAAGGACTACTGTGGGTCTGCATCTTTGATGACCAAACAATACCATTATTTCTACAAGGACTACAGTGGGTCTACACGTTTGCTGACTCACCAGTACCATTTTTTCTACACGGAATGCAGTGGGTCTGCAGCTCTGGTGGCACACCAATACCACAATCTCTACCAGGACTACAGTGGGTCTACTCTGTGATGACCTACCTACCAATATTCTTCAAAACTTCCACTGATTCTGCTGTGGGTTTGCTCTGTTGTGGCCCATTACCTGTCTGCATGTCAAGAGTCAGCACTGTCTCTCCGTTGGAAGGACAACACTACTTCTTCAAGACTGCATGGAAATCCACTACTTCCGTGTGCCTTTTCTTTTACTGCTCAGACTTTGAAAGAAAAAAAACACTGAAATTTTACTATGATGAATGATCAGGACTGTCTATATGGACTGTGAGAAAATTTTAGCTTTTGACCAACATTGTATCAATAATTGTGTGCAATTGATATCTTAGTTATTGTAATTATGAAAAATTTTTTCATATCTGTATTGGCCACTGCCCAAAACAATTTGTAAAATATTTTGTAGGGATCATGGGGGCTATGTAAGTAGGCTGTTTATGTTTTCTTATTGGTAACGTTACGTAGCACTCTGTATGAAAATCACTGGCTGTGCTGTGTGCAGTCTGTGGCTAGTTTGCATTGTTGTCTGCCATTGTAGTGTTGGGCAGCTGGATGTGAACAGCGCGTAGCATTGCGCAGTTGGAGGTGAGCCGCCAGCAGTGGCGGATGTTGGCAGAGAAATGGCGGAGTTTTGAAATTTGTAAGACTGGATATCATGAACTGCCATGTATATTATGATTTTTCAACACTATTAAGGTAAATACATTGTTTGTTCTCTATTAAAATCTGTCATTTGCTAACTATGCCTATCAGTAGTTAGTGCCTTCCATAGTTTGAATCTTCTATTTAGCTGTCAGTAGTGGCGCTCGCTGTATTGCAGTAGTTTGAGTAACGAAGATTTTTGGAGGTAAGTGATTTGTGAAAGGTATAGGTTAATGTTAGTCAGGGCCATTCGTTAGTAGGGATTTTTGAAAGTCAGATAACGTTGCGCTAAAAATATTGTGTCTCAGTTTAAGCACAGTCAGCATAACTTTTTCAAAGTGGACGTTTCAGGTGCTTGAACAAAACCTGAAAAGAGACAGATTCTGTAATACTAAATTTCCTCCTCTATGAATCATAAGCAAGACCTTGACAAACCAGTCAATTTCAGAGAACTAAAGAGGCAGATATGAGACATCTAAGACATTTGTCAGGATACGGATTATTGAAATAAGTGAGTAGCGCAGTGTTCTAGAAACACTAGATCAAACAGTATTGAACGGAATGGTATGACCATCTACTATGCATGTAACAGGCCAGATACTTATAAAAACCTGTGACAATGGAACCAAGTGTACAAGAAGAATAGTCTGACCACGATGTTGATCCTGAGATCAGTTTTAAATAGATCTGTTTCATAACAGCCAAAGACGTCTTATGGAGAAACGTATATGACAATGACCTCTGACATTTTCTACAACACACAGTTATCTGTAATTATCTGAGGTAGCCGGCTTCACCCAAGGAGTTGGTATGAGGTTGTGTGGTAGTTGTGATAAAAGCATCAACTATAAAGTACAAGCGGTAAAAAAATTAACTGAAACGTGTTCTTAGTATTTACAATACTTCTTCAGGTATAAGGGTAAAAGTTTTTGTTGAAACATGTACTTACTATTTATAATACTAGTTTATAAACAACATTTTTCTTTTAATTATCAGGAAGGGGGGGTGTGTGCAGGTTATTCGTATAAGTGTTGCGAGTTTGCTACTCCAGAGTTAGCTAAGCATAGTGACAGTGAGAGAAACAGTGTCTATGAGGTTGATGTGGCATAATTTTAAAGGTTGTACTTGCTCTCTGTTCATTGTAAAACTGTGGTCTGATTTGATTGGAAATTGCAGTCTTTTAAACGGCAGTGGCAGTTCAGTAGAGATCAGTGAGGTTCTAGGGATAAATAGTGTGTGTCCTTTTTATTTTCCAGTGATAAGTTCGGCTTCGATGATGCTACTCGATAACTGATTGAGAATCATCCTTGTTCCATTACACTGTTTTGGTGAGTTGAAGCTACAGAGTGGTATGATCGAGCATCCAGTTTTAAATCGAAGGAATATAAAGGCATTCCTGGTAATTTCAACGATTTTAGGAATTCTGTAGCCAAGTTCACACTTTCTTCAACGTTTGCCATCGTGCCGATCGATTTATTACTTTTTCACCGGGAGTTTTCTTTTGAATATTAAGGTTAATATCGTCGACAATACTATTTTTAGTTGGCAGAATTGTTCTTTCAGATGGCCATTCCAGGTAGGTATAGTTGTGAAAAATGTTTGGATTAATTTAGTAAAGCCGGCCGCGCTGGCCGTGCGGTTCTGGCGCTGCAGTCCGGAACCGCGCGACCGCTACGGTCGCAGGTTCGAATCCTCTCTCGGGCATGGGTGTGTGTGATGTCCTTAGGTTAGTTAGGTTTAAGTAGTTCTAAGTTCTAGGGGACTTATGACCTAAGATGTTGAGTCCCATAGTGCTCAGAGCCATTAGCCAATTTAGTAAATGAGTTCGTTTTCAGCAGTGGCTATGTTGCAGATATCACTCTTGAGTTTAATAAGGTCGGTCGTGTAATCAGCAGAATATATGCCTTCGCCCATTTGTAAATGTTGTTGAACAAAATTTTCTGTTGTTTCGTCTTTCAATGAATCAGTTCTCATATTTTTTAATGGTGGCAGTATTTGTATTCTTGGCCACAGATGTGATTTTATAAGAGGATCACAGCATGGTTAAGGTAAAAAAATCGATTTTCGGTTTTCATCATATTTCGATAGAGTAAGGTTTTATTTTAATACTCTGAAAATGAATTTTCTGAAAAATTTTTTTTAGAACATTTAAAGAACATTTTCCTACGATGTATGTTTTTGTGCCATGCCCACCTTTCTGTTACCCACTTTTCTGCATATATTTTAGATCTTTATATCCCCTACAATGCATGTTAGGGCTGTTTGTATACTCCTGAGTGTGTTGGCTATCCTTGGAATGCCACGGTTGGTATTCTTTTGTTTCTGCTGTTTGTAAACAACACACTTTGAAATACGCGATTAGTTTTCTTCAAGTGTGATTGCGAGTAATTGTTATACTTAGGTTTGCAGAGATTTTTTACGGTGTTTTGTTGTGTTTATTGAAGATGACGAAACGTAAATGCAGTTTCAAGAAACGACAATTTAGAGGAAACAAGTTTAGAAAACTTTCGGTACAAGAGGTTATGTCGCCTGGCAACGATGTTCCCATTTGTATTTCTTCAACAAGTGCATCATCAAAGAAGCTCTCACCATTTCAAGAGAGTTACAACGAATTTACTGTAAGTGACAAGGGGTGCAATAACACTTTTATAAATTTGAGAATATTATGAGATGCTTTGGATTTAATTTGCATTAAATGCTCAGCTGCGATATCATTTATGAGTTCTTCAAAACCAGATGCAAGTGGCCCTTATGAAATCAATACTGGACTAGTTTTAGCCTTACAATCCATTGGCAAGCGCATGGCTGCTGGAAGAACATTTTGTTCAGCGAACAACTTGCATTGACCACCCAATAAATTTGAAAAACTGACTGCAATATTAGAGAAAGCTGTATGTGAGGTCAGTGAGGAAAGCATGAATCTGGCTGCTAGGGAAGCAGTGGATGATAATGATGGATGTTGGGATATTGCAGTTGCACTTGATGGAAGTTGGCAGAAAAGAGAACATCCTTCTTTGAATGGAGTAGTGACTGCCACGAGTGTAGACACCAGTAAAGTGTTAGATGTGGATATAATGTCTAACTATTGCAAATGTTGTAAAGTCAATGAACATAAGGAACACAACTGTGTGGCTAATTTTAGAGGAACAAGTGGCGGTATGGAAGTTCATGCCGTACAACAAATATTTCATCGCTCCATAGAAACAAGAGGCGTACGGTACACCAAATATGTGAGTGATGGTGACAGTAAGGCACACAACACGTGTGGTGAACTCTAAGCCATTTGGAGATGCCATTATTAGCAAAATATAATGTGTAGTACATGTTCAGAAACGTTTGGGAACAAGGTTGAGAAAACTAACTATTGATATGAGAGGAAAAAAAAATTAGAAGATGGAAAATTGTTGACCGGACAGGGTCAGTTAACTAAAACTGAAACAGAAAACTTGCAGGTATAAAGAAAATCTGGAGGCAATGAAGAGAGATGTTTGACAATAATCTTCCATAAGTCCATGTTATGGATTGTGTCCATCAGGAGCAAATTCGTGGTGCAAATACAATAGGGCTCAGGCAACTGGACAATCTTATTCTCACCAGCATTCTTTTCCTGCTGCTGTTATTACAGCAATTAAACCTATTTTCAGATACTTGGCTCCTCCTGACCTTCTAAGGAAGTGTCTGCATGGGCAGACACAGAATCCAAATGAATGTTTCAACAGCATAATTAGGAACCACCGTCCTAAAACTGTATTTGTAGGCATGCATTCAATGAAACTAGGAGTTCATGATGCTATTATTACATTCAATTGTGGTAATATTGGAAAGTGTTGGGTCCTGAAAAAGCTGGCAATTAATCTTGATGAAAATATGATCACTGGGCTGCAATAGTGCGATAAAATGAGGCTAGCTGATGCAGACAGGTCTGCATCTAATATGGTCAACAAAGCAAGACAAAAGGCCAGGAAAGTGAAAAAGAAGGTGCAAGACCTTCTAGAGGCTTAAGAAGGGCCATCATATGCAGCAGGACAGTTTTCATTAAGTTACAAAATTCCAAAGTTTTTCCTTAAAGTCAATTTCCTGCAAACTAAAATTTTCATTACGTATGCCCCATTATATCAGAAACTATCATAGATAAATGAATTAAAGTTTCAGAGACTCTGTATAACATAACAACCCACCTCTGGTACTACATTCATTAATATTCCCCCCTTACTAAGTCCACAAAAAATATTGTCTGTACGTAAAACTTAATATTTTTGTTAATAAATTTAAAAAAGTATTTCTTATAAACTATGAAATGCATAAAGTAGATTGCAGTACAGTTGACTCTATTAGCATAATGTAACATACAGTAAAAATATGGAGGTCCTCCATCAAACAGTTTTCTCAGAAATGGGTCAAATACTTGCCTAAATTAAGATGGGTTAGATAGACAGGTTATGGTGCCCTTAAGCATCCATTGATCTCGTCTGCTGCTGTTGACTTGGGGGTAACTGGAAGTGTTTGCCGAAAATCTCCTGAGAGAATGGGTGGAGCCCCTTCCATGACATCAGACCTTCCTCTCGAGAATTGTAACGCTCTATTGAAGACTGCTAGTGATTTTTTTTTCATGTGCCATTGTGTATATAACGCCCATGGTAATTTTTGCTTGCTTTAGAAATTCACCTCGTCCAAATGCCGCGCCGAAATGTTTTTGGGATTGTGCATTCCGGGAATTGTTCTTTGGTTACATTTAGTGGTAACCGTAGGGCGGAATGTGCAGTATGTCTTCCTTCCATAAGTGTGGTAGCAATTTTGATGATGCCAGTGCAAGTGCTATGTGTTGTTTAACAAGTATCGCGGCCAGAAATCGATGTATTAGAATCGTTTTCCCCGTGCGGCCTGATGCGTCCAATTAAATAATTCCGCCAGTGTTGTTGTCCATCCGGTATATGAAAACGTAAATTTCCTATTGCCTGTCACTGAGGAGTGTTTCGTTGAAAGCAATGTATTGAAGTAGTTCGTTGATGTTGTAACTTTTATCCTTCGTAATCACGAAGTTTAGCACACTGATAGAATCTTTTCGTGATGGCGTTTCCCAAGTTGTACTAAGGTCTGATTGTCTATTGCTAACCATTTACCTTCTTCATGAGGAAATTTTTCTTTAAAGATGTCATCGTTGAATTCGATGGTCACTTGAGGGTGAGCTTGCCGGATCTGGTATAGCATGTCTTCATTCATACTCTCTTTGAAGGAACCCCGTAGGTGATTTGGATTCCGTGGGTTGCATGTTAGAATTATGGGCAATAAGTCTCTCAGTTTTCAGCCGTGATTGTCACAGAGGCTACTTGTAGTGTTAATTCCTAGTGGTTGTCGATTCCTACGAGTCCTAAACGTTACCATGCTTCTCTGTACCTCCGGCATAGGTAAAAGTAAACGTTCTTGAGATCCGTGAAACCTTTTGGTCTCTATATTTCGTGTAGCAACATCCGGAGACAGAAACATTCAGCATTTTTCGGATGTACGGTGTATACTCGGCCTAGTGCGCCAGTTTTCATGATAGCTAGGTGATCTTCTACTGGATATCCTTGCTTTCATCGCTGAAAGATCTTTGTTGTTTGGTTCCCCGCATAACAGGTAGGAACGTCGACATATAATAATGTTTGCGTGAATAAATCTGTTTAACACTGTTGGTAGAAAGCTGTTAATCTTGCGTTCTGATGTGGTTATCTCACAATTGTTCTGGTGGTATCTTTTGTGAAGAAAACTCTATGTTTATTCTCCAAATGTTCTGCTAGATGATGTACAGCTGGTTCGCGTTCGTATATGGGAAAGCCGAAAATTCGCCAACTGGCTTCGTTATTGTTGATGTATGTTTCCATTTGGTACGTAAGACTGTCATCGTTTGCGTTTCGTTGTTCGCTGTCTTAGGCTATTTGAATTACTGCCATTCTGCTGCCTTTGTTTGCATCCTTAAAGATATATTTAACGTGACGGATTTCACTGAATTGCAGCATTTATACGCTTATGTATGCTTGGAATTTTTGTAAAATATTGTGTTAAGTGGTATAATCCAACGTTATCTACTTCCAGTTCGCCTCTGTCTCTTATTAGTATTTTGGCTGTGAACCCACCGATTTACGGTGATCGTCTTCTGTATTTGGGACAGCCATCAACTCCGGTTTGTGTGACGTTCAAGTACGGATTTTGTGTTCTTCATGTGCATTTTCCATCACTCATACGTGGTAAACTGGATTTTCATGGTCCACATGGTCCGTGAATCGAGTTTTCCTCTACTACGTCGTAAAGTTCCGTATCTTCTTGTGGATCAGAAAACTCAGTTTGGATGATTTTGTCGATACCTGTGGGATGAATTCTATCGTGTAGCCATATAAGATTAAGTGAGTGATGTAGTCTTTGGTTTTACCATTCGATTGTGTACATCCAGCATCTAAAATTTTCAAAGATATGCTATTTTGTGATGACTTTCATAAATTTTGTTTGTTTTTGTCAGAA
Organism: Schistocerca cancellata; assembly: GCF_023864275.1. Classification (NCBI taxonomy): domain Eukaryota; kingdom Metazoa; phylum Arthropoda; class Insecta; order Orthoptera; family Acrididae; genus Schistocerca; species Schistocerca cancellata. The sequence goes on along the minus strand of NC_064631.1, from coordinate 494,170,122 downwards.
AACTCAGGCTAATATGTCGTGTCGATGGATGGGGGCTTGTCTGTGGGCCTATCATAGTTGTTCTTTGATATCTGGCCACGACGAGTAGTATGTGAATGTTATGGAAAGGTCTGATAGTTCTTATGTAGAGCCCGTGCTCTGTTTCCCTAAATTTGAATGTACTTGTGCATGTGTCTCTGACTTCCTATATGTGATGAGGGTAAGATTAGCATTGTTCCAATGTCGTCGAAGTATCCATCACTTGTGATTGCGTCTCGAAGGTGGATGTGTTCTGCATTGCGTAGTTTCTTGTGATTCAGTCTTATGTAAACCATCCATTCTGCTTTGTTTTTGCATGCAAATTAACGAGGAATTTTTGGAATAAATGGCGAGCGGTGAGAATGTGGTTGTATGTGTTATTTTATCAGATCGCTAAGAGGCAAACTTAGAACTACTTGGATGTGACATTTATGTTTCTTTTAAGCCTTTTCAGGTTGGATTTATTTTATTTTGAAACGATATCCGACCTCTCCAAGCACAAAATTTAATCGATATTGGGGGGCACCAAATGAACATCGTGTCTGCAGTACGTTGTAGTCTTTCTCTTGTTCGTGGTATAGTTATGTCACGGCATGTGCTTACAGTATCTAGAATTACGATGACGATTTCTTCTGTCTGAGGTGCGCTAAAACGACGTTAGTGTTGTCCATGTCGTCTTTTGGCAGCTCGCATTATAGGTTTAGAGTCATCGGAAGCCATTCACTCTAATACGGCTTTGAATATGTGAATCAACTGAGCGTATTTGTGTAAGATCCTCCGTACTACGCCACGAAGTGCTTCTCGTCTCACTCCACTGCCATTTGTACAGCGCTGATTTCTATTACTTCATTTCCAATGAAATACTCTATGGTCTCTGTTGGTGTTCATTTGTCCTTAGATGGAAAAAACATGTTAGTTAGAGCTGATCGAAGTGACACCGAAGAAATCATTTGGATGCAGGAGCTGTAAGCTGTTATGTTTTGGAGGAAGTGTTTTGATTCTGGATTCTTCCCGTTCATATAACGTAAAAATTCCTGCGGAAGTGTTTCCAGAGGTCATAATCGAATTTTTGCATTCATGGATAAATTATTGTGTCTCTATTCCATATTTTCACGTTGTAAAGTTGACAGATGTTATCCGTTTATCCTATTAAGACGTGTTTTTGTTTGTTAAATTCTTTCGTAGGATCGCACTGGAATGTTTCCTTTGTTAGATTGCTCTGTTTACTGGTCCTCGCCCGTGCTTCTCGTGGTGTAACATTTTCATGGCTCGTTTCAGTTCACCGTCTTTTATTATAAGATTGTGTTACAATTCTTGGTTCTTTAATCGGTTCATTTCGTTGTTTTTCGGTTTCTCTGCTTTAAAGGTGTTCATTCTCGTTCATTGGGAACTTAACGTACTTCGCGCTCTTCACATGTTTCTTTTTTTCACTGTTCTGTTTGTTTTCGCCGCCCTGCTTCATAACCAGCAATATCTCCTCTTCTTTCACGTTTGAGCATTGTGTAACTTATATATCGAATCAACTTTTCACTAACGAATACACCAAGTACACTTTACACACTTGTCAAATTTTATTTTAGATTTATTTTCAGTTACTGTATCACACTCACTACTCACACTTCACTGTTTGTTATTGTTCACTCACTGCACTACTTTTTCGGTTCCTCCATTCGTCACTGATAAGAAACTGGATTTCGAGCCCACGATGGGTCTTGCTATATTCGTCCGTACCAAGGGTACCCCCTACAGTGTCGAATTCCATAACACTCCAAAAAGGCTTCGAATTGTCCACAAAGTTCCCGAACAACCCACAACATTCGAGAGTGTTCTGTGATTTTCCACAACAAACTGCTATGTTCCGAGATGTTCCCGACTGATATGAAACTGATGTTCGAACTCACGATGAGTCTTGCTTTATATTGTAACGTCCCCTTAGAAAAATTATACATGACTGTGTTTAAACTGACACACAATATTTTTAGCGCAACGTTATCTGACTTTCAACAATCCCTACAAAAGAATGGCCCTGACTAACATTAACCTACACCTTTCACAAATCACTTACCTCACCAAAAATCTTCGTTACTCGAACTACTGCAATACAGCGAGTGCCACTACTGCCAGCTAAATAAAAGATTCAAACTACGGAAGGCACTAACTACTGATAGGCATAGTTAGCAAATGAAAGTTTTAGTAGAGAGCAAACAATGTATTTACCTTAATAGTGTTGAAAAATCATAATTTACATAGCAGTTCATGATATCCGATCTTACAAATTTCAAAACTCCGTCATTTCTCCCCCCACATCCACCACTGCTGGCGGCTCACCTCCAACTGCGCAACGCTATACGCTGTTAACATCCAGCTGCCCAACGCTGCAATGGCGAGTATTACAACAATTCCAACCAGCCACAGACTGCACACAGCACAGCCAGTGATTTTCATACAGAGCGCTAAGAAAACCTAAACAGCCTACTTACATAGCCCCCAAGCTCCCCACAAGAAATTTTACAAATTGTTTTGGGCACTAGCCAATACATATTTGTTAAAATTTTTTCGCAATTACAATAACAAAGAAATCAAATAGACATGCGTATTGATACAATCTTGGTCAAAAGCTAAAATTTTCTCACAGTCAATAAAGACAGTCCTGATCGTCCATCACAGTAAAATCGCAGTGTTTTTCTCAAAGTCCGAGCACTAAAAGAAAATGCACACAGAAGTAGAGGATTTCCATGCAGTCTTGAAGAAGTAGTGTTGTCCTTCTAACGGAAAGATAGTGCTGACTCCTGACATCCAGGCAGGTAATGGACCTCAACAGAGGAAACCCACAGCAGAGTCAATCGAAGTTTTGAAGAATAATTGCAGACCCACTGCAGTCCTTGTAGAAATAATGGTATTGGTGGGTCATCAAATGTGCAGACCCACTGTAGACGTAGTAGAGACGGCCAACAGCCATCTGTTGCGACTGTGCAGGTGCACAATCACCATCGAAGAGTCTTGCGGAGAATATAGCAAGTTCATAAACGACCACTTGTGCACTCAGAAAGTTTTGAATTGTCCTTAGAACCAAAAATGCTGTGAACCAGTCCCTTGCTGAATTATTAACACATGTGCAAGCACAAACAGTCACAATGTCTCACATATTGTCCATATACTATGACCAACAGAAACGTGTGCAGTGAAATGTAACTTACAAGTTACTTAATTTGATGAACTGGTGTCAATTACAATTTTATAACATAAGAATACAATAAGAAAGGTACAAAATTCATCATTAAAGAACATAACAATACAGATAACATTTGTAGTACAAGCTTTACAAAAGAATCGAAATAACATATACATCAGTGTTACAGGAATTATGACACGAGTACATACATAAAATATCAGGGTAACATTCAAAACATCAACTTCACACATGAGCATTAAAACTGGACAGAATATATAATGTCTAAGCATATTTACAAGGTAAATAACATATTATCAATGCAAATTATATTTGAGGATAACAGTATTCCTCATCATAATGAATGTAGGTTAATATTAGAAGAGAATAAGTTCTATGAAACGGTACACAGAGACAGGAAGAAAACAAATACACAAGGGTACACAAACACATAGTGAGATAACACAAAAGGAAAGGACAGGGTTTGTTCTCAGTGTAACATTTGGTACTCCAGTCCAACCCAAAACTTCATTCCATAGATCTTTCGTCTTATTTCAACATTTGTTTCCACCAAAAAAATCCTATCCAAACATGCTTTCTGTATTTATATGTACACATATTTCTTACCTCATTATTTATTTTCCATTATCTTACCCCATCATTTATTTCCAAGAAAATCCTACCTACACCTGCTCTCTGTACTTTTTTCGTATAACTTCTCAATGCATTTCTTCCAATTTATCGCAACTCATTCTCGTATATAGTCTACCCCCTCTTAAGCTAACTTACATCTACTGAGCTCAGATGCTAAACTAAGGGACGAGGCAATGCAGCAACACAAAGCAATTAACACAAACAGCAAAGATGAAAAAGGCAAATTGGCAAAGCAAGCACCAATATTACAACTAATATAAGGCAATGAGCAGCAAACAACAAAAATAAATCAGTAGTAAAACTAGCTTAACAGAGTAATGTAAACTGAAATTTAGTAGCACTATGCCTGGCAAACAGCAGCAGCAAATGCAAGAACTTATATCTAAACATGACATAGCTCAACCAGAAAATATAATACAGTAAAAATGGCCATTTTAATACCTATGTCACATCTTAACGCTAGATGCATCACAAAAACATTCTCTGCCAGAAAGTTACCAAGTCATTAAAATATTATTTATGCAATTCCTGTGAAGGGAAATGTCTATTTGTGCTCTCTTTTCTAAGAAAGTACATCGTAAACGTATTCTTTAGTGGGTCTGTAGACAGAAAATAGTGATATTGGGTACATCTATTTAATTTTATAATAAACAATGCAGCAGTGCAGCTAGAAACTAGATATGAAACAAATTGAGCAATCTCTCAACTAGAAAGACAATAGATGTAAAAATGTTACTCATCATTTCATTAGGCATTTTAGTAAATATCATAAATTAAGAGCTGCCGGCCGATGTGGCCGTGCGGTTATAGGCGCTTCAGTCTGGAACCGCGTGACCGCTACGGTCGCAGGTTCGAATCCTGCCCCGGGCATGGATGTGTGTGATGTCCTTAGGTTAGTTAGGTTTAAGTAGTTCTGAGTTCTAGGGGACTGATGACCTTAGAAGTTAAGTCCCATAGTGCTCAGAGCCATAAATTAAGAGCTCCACAGTGTAATCATATGTTTTCAAGGTTGAGCGTGTCGTATTTGCGATGCTTTCGACAAAGAAATGTCAATAGCGAGGATAATAGCTTCTTCTTTTTTTTCTACCTGTGCCTCTGAAAAGGCCCACACTAATGGCTTTTTCTCCAGGCGTCCACTCAAGACACATTACATCAAGGTCACTTGGCTTTCTTACCGAAATATTTCTGACACCAGTTTGCACTACAGTGACAGTCTCATATAAAAAATTTCACAGGTCTAGAATTTGCGTTACAAATCTGTAGAAACAAAATCCTGTCAAAATAACAGTGTCCAAAGAAATTTTCTTCGGCATTGTGGTACATTCACGCATTTACACACATTTCATAACTCTTAAAGAACGATTCTTGGTTTCCAACACCCTTTTTCACAAGTCAGAGTCCCTAACCACTACTCATTATTCCTTACCTTATTACACATATACATATTTGTCGACACTTCTTCAATATTTCACCATAATAAATACATAGTATAATGAAATTCCTCATACAGCATCAGCTTATTGATCATTAACATACCTCAGTAGCATAATACACATCGTTGTCGTAAAAATAACGTCATAACACGTCAGTCAAATCTTAAAAACGTCGTAGCTTTCTACAATAATGTCAAAACCTAAAACATATTCTCTGCCCATTTCAATAGTGTCATCTGCCTCAAACGTACTTTAAAATCATGCTCCCTTACCAAATACATCATTCTAAGCTCTCATAGTATCACAATGGTTCCGAAAAATATGAAGGGTTCACACAGTACAGACAAAATACAATTTCATAAGTGTGAAGTTATCCAGCTGTGTAATTGCATAAACATCTGTCACTGACATAGGAAAAAAATTTTGTTTCTCTGTTAAATCAGATATCTTTCTAATTCTGTGTTACAGAAATATAATACCGATGTGTAAAGTTGTATAAGCAAATACCATATTAGCTAGGGCTCCTTGTGCTTGCCAAACACATGGTAGACAAAGGAAGTGTGTACCCCCCTGAGGATTAGTGTAATTATACCCTCAGATGTTACAGATTACAGCAATGGAATGAAATGTATCATGGAAAACCTTTGTACCATTGTACTTCAAATATCTTTAAAATGAATGTTTTAAGTACAAAAATAATCACTCAAATACGTGTACTGTTGCGCTAAACTGTGCGTCTTGTTGTAAGATAATCTCTGTGGAATTGTCGTAGTTATCATCCTCCGAAAGCTAAGTGCTGCAGAAGTCAATGTACTTACCTCATGATAAACAAAAGTGAAATGCTTTGCGTATAGATATCTTAGTTATTACGCTTATTGCCATGATGAAGAAAGTACTGTGCTGTAACGTATTGTTGTGCTATACCACAAAAGTTACTACTAAAATGTGTTTTACTATCCAAAAGAAACCAGAAAAACTGTGCAGATATAAAGAGAAACACTGCAAAAGCAACATTGTAAATTGTCACTCATTAGTAGCATCGCGATAAAATCGTGTAGCTGTCACATAAACTAACCACTGTGTCATTTGGTATCTCACTGGAAGTACTTTAAATCCAGAATGTATTTTCAAGTAAACAAAAATGTTGTATTAAAATCTCATTAGCAGTACCAGTATATGTTCTAAGTATGTAAACCTTATAGTCGTTACGTAATCGTGCAACTAACAAGCAAGAATGTACACACTTAGTAACACTGTGACGTCTGTTCACTATAACAATGCATTCATAATTTCTGTTTAAATACGTTCTCTTGGTTCTTGACTGGATAGTTAACATTAAAACATAGTTGCATGTTAACAGTTTCTAAGATTGAAAAAGAGTACTAGTAACGTGAAGTGAAAAATTTTATAGCAAAGACTAAGTTAAAAAGCAGATTATTTCTCAATAAATGGTTTTACATGTGAAACGTGGTGTTACCCTTTGCTCTTCGTAGTACGCAGAGTTTTGACCTTAAAGTAATTATCATGTGGTGTACGTCAGTAAAGTATACTGGAATTTTTCTCAAGGTTAGCGTCAATGTAATTTTTCCCTGAGCCAGCCGGCGCACGTGGCTGCCTGCGGTGCGAGTCATTGTCTGTTTCCTCGTTGGCGCGCGTCGTTACTGGGATTAGGAGACCTAACTTCCACAAATTCGCCTTGCCGAGAGGGCCCAGCCCTGTTAGAATCCCGCAAGTTCTGATGAAATTCACGTCTGTCGTTATAATTATATCGTTTGTCGTCATGTCGGTAGTTCTTGTAGTTTCTTTCATGTCGTTCAAGTGGTGGAGAATTTCTCCCTGAATTATCACTGCATGGTGGACCGTTGCGTCTGATGTTATTCTGTCTCCCATGATAATTATAGTTCTAGTTGCCAAAATTGTCTGTTTCTATGATTGTCTCTGTCATATTCATTACTATGGAAATGCGATCTTTCTCTGTAACTATTACTCTGCCAGTGATTGTCATATGGGTGGTGTCTGTTTTGGTCACGATTTACGTTGTATGAATGGCCTTGTCGTGTCTAGTTATTATTTCTTTCATCGCGGAATCATGACAGATGTGACCTGTAATAGTTGTGCTCCTGTTTTTGCATTCCGCGATTGTCAGTGTCAATTTCCAGTTGTTGTAAGAGCCCTGAAAAGCTTCAATATCGTCTTTCCAACGTCCTGCTAAAATAATATGTCGTAAATGTTCTGGCAATTTGATTAAGCAAATGCGGATGAGTTCTGAAGTTCTGTATGGGTTTGAAAGATATTGATTCTTATACAACATGTCTTCAAAATATTTGGCAAGACTGGAAAATTCAGATTGTTCAAAGTGTTTCATCATCATGATGCTATGATTTACTCGGTCTCGTGTAGCTTCAGACCAATATGCTGAGTGGAAGGCATGATAAAATTCTCCTTCACTGTGACAAGCGTGAATGACCGATCACTTTCTTACAGCTGGCTCAATCTCTAAGTAGCCACACATAAATTCTAATCTGTGCTGCAATGACCAGTTGGGAGGAAAACAGTGAGAGAATTGATGAAGCCATGCTCGTGGATGAATGTCGTTGCCAGAATTCTTAAATGTTTTGAATTTACGTGTAGTAATGAACTGCTTATAGTCAAAATCATCGTGTCAGCGAGTCGCATATCAGTCATTATTACGTCGTGTCGGTGGTTCCATCTCAAAATTCGGTGCACCTTGCCAATTTCTTTCATAACTTCCGAAAATGCCCTGTGTTATTATTTTGTGACTTTTCCGTATTTCTAAGTCACTCTTCCCGTGTTGAAGCGTGAGTGTCCTCTGAAATACGTAATTCTTGTATTACCTGTGTCAGCTGATCTTGTACTTCCCGGATTTCTCTTTTGTACTGTGTATTGATTTGATTTTGATTTTGTTTGAATTTTCTAATTTCTTCATACTCTTCAGTGTCCATGAAGGCTACAGGTCTGGTGTCATTCAGATCATCATCTACCTTTGTAGAGAAGTTACTGAAATGATCTGAAAGTTCTGCTACTTTATCTGATAGTGGAATTATTTGCTCTGTGTGTTTTTCTGAACCAAGTTTCAGGGTGTCCATTTGTGTTGAAATCGTATCTACTGTGTCCTTTAAGTTTACCTGAGATTTTGCATGTTGCGTAACCGAATCGGTAGATGCAACTGAGTCAATTTTAGCTTGCAAGGTGTCGTGATTTTCATGAACAATGGTTTGCAGTTCTTTAATGGCTGCTTCGTGATTCTGTAATGCATTTTCATGACGTGAAAAAATAGGTTGGAAATGCTCACAAATTTGTGTTTTTACGTCATTACAGACTTTTTGATATTTCGATTCAATGTTATGTAACTCAGTAGTTAAAACTTCACGTGTTTGTTCAAGTGTATTGTCTAACTTTCGAAAATTTTATTCCATTGTGTCTAACTGTTGCTGTGTTTGTCTCTCATTTTGTTCCATTGTGTCTAACTTTTGAAGATTTTGTTGCATTGTGTCTACCTTTTGAAGATTTTGTTCCACTGTGTATAACTTTAGATGATTTTTTTCCATTGTGTCTAACTTTTGAAGCTTCTGCTGTGTTTGGCCCATTTGTTGTATTAATTGTAACAACAATGCACTTGTGTCCGAAGCATATTCCTCAGTGCTTTTCAGCACCGGCAACATTCACATTTTGACAAGCAGAAAATGTGTCTTGACTTATTTGAGTAAACGGTGAGGACCGAAAACCTGAATCTACAGTATTGGCGAGATTGTGTCCTGTCATTTCGGATTCCTGAGGCGAGCTGTTGCCGACCGATCGATCGATAATGCTTCCCTGTTCACTAATTGTTTCACTGCCTATACCATTATTTGCAGCTCGCTCCATTTCCCCACGCACAATTACCAAATTACTACCTTGAACATTAGTTAATTCATTACATGGTGGCGCTAACACACTGCTTTCGTCTTCAATGTCATTTCTCAGTTTACTTTGGAGCCTAGTATTAGGTTTTTCACACGCCATTATTGTCACTATATTTCACACGACAACACAAAAAACACAATTTGAAGAGCAAAAATAAGAGAACACATTAACATAGAACTGAAATTAATATCTAGTTAATTGGAAGCGCAGCTGCAAAATACTTTGTGCAAATCTACATGCATGCCACAACTGTTTTACTGCACAAGAAGGAAAACTACAACTACAAAGGAAATTCTCTCAATGATTACACACTAGCAATAAACAATAGCTACACTAATTACACAAACTACAAGAAAAATAATCAGAAGATTCCAGGTTCGAATCCTGGCAGGGTCGTTATATGTAACGTCCCCTTAGAAAAATTATACATGACTGTGTTTAAACTGACACACAATATTTTTAGCGCAACGTTATCTGACTTTCAAAAATCCCTACAAAAGAATGGCCCTGACTAACATTAACCTATACCTTTCACAAATCACTTACCTCACCAAAAATCTTCGATACTCGAAATACTGCAATACAGCGAGCGCCACTACTGCCAGCTAAATAAAAGATTCAAACTACGGAAGGCACTAACTACTGATAGGCATAGTTAGCAAATGAAAGTTTTAGTAGAGAACAAACAATGTATTTACCTTAATAGTGTTGAAAGATCATAATATACATAGCAGCTCATGATATCCATTCTTACAAATTTCAAAACTCCACCATTTCTATCCCCACATCCACCACTGCCGGCGGCTCACCTCCAACTGCGCAACGCTACACCCTGTTAACATCCAGCTGCCCAACGCTACAATGGCGAGTATTACAACAATTCCAACCAGCCACAGACTGCACACAGCACAGCCAGTGATTTTCATACAGAGCGCTAAGAAAACCTAAACAGCCTACTTACAATATATCCCTACTAACGGGTAGCCCCAACAATGGCGAGTTAATAAACATTTCAAAGTGGGTTCGTATTGTCTACAACGTTCCAGAACATTCCATAATATTCGAGAGAGTTCTGGAATATTGCACCAATATCTGGATTCGTCCAGAATGTTCCCAACTATTCCCGAACATTCCAAAACATTCCTGATCATTGCAAAAAATTCTGAACCGTTTCGGAATGTTGTGGAAAGCTGTTGAATATTCTCGAGTGTTCAGGGATGTTCTCTAATACTCTATAATGTTCTGGAATATTCTAGTAATTGCAAGAGGCCAAAACTGGCCAGCAGTTATATCTTCAAAAGCGCGCCATTGAGGTCAAAACGGGAATATTTCTCATTGATGTGGGATAGAGAGCGACCACACGATATAACTCCTTCGTACCGGGAATCCTTTCTGAGTTTTAACGGCACGCACATGTACACGTACTGTTATACTACATATTGAATAAGAATAGTCTAAAAAAGTTAAGATTTATACAGTAGTGGTATCCAGAAAACGAAGAAAGGAAATACACTTCCTTTGCACTCGGTTGAAATTTGCGACTTCGAAACAAATCAGGTCGTTACTGCTTTGATCTTGCAGGATAACTTCCTCCCTTAGACCTACAGTACTGTGCTGTTCGTGGTATCCTCTCCTTCAGTAATCTATCAACATGTTGCCTGGCATTATTTTTATAGTTTATAGTCGCTCCTTCCAAAACAGGTTTTCTAGTCCTCCCCTAATTTATTTAACAGCATTTTTGACAGAATTATCCTTTTACTGTTATTAAAAATCTCATTTTTACATCCTGCATTTTATTTTTAGCAGGTTTTATAAACGTCAGTGTTTCATATCCCTAGAAAAGCCGACACAGCAATTTCTTTGTAGAATTTGGCTCGACCCTTTTTAATTTTAATTTTTTATTTTTTACTCTGCGGTAAACTCTTTATCTCGATGTACCACTTGCAGCCTACGTCCTCAATTATTTGCTGGATGAGTACCTTCTACAGATATTTCTTATACTATGGAGGTAGCCTTAACAAACGTTCTATCACCGAGCAGCTTGTTCTTGATAGCGTTTTCCTTATGTTCCTTCCTTCCACAATTCTACGGATAAGACCCTCATATCAGTGTAGACGATTTTCAACATTCGTCCGAAAAACCACATCTCAAACGCCTTGACTTTCCATGTTTCGCTTTTGCCATTGCCTACCGTTCACTACCATACAATACTGTGCTCCAAACGTATGTTCTCAGGAATTTCTTCCTCAAATCACGGCCAACGTTTGATACTAGTAGCCTTCTCTTGAACAGGAATGTCCTTTTTGCCAGAACTAGCGAGCTCCTGACATCCTCCTTGCTCTGCCTGTCATGGGTTATTTTGCTGCTTAGGTAGCAGAATTCTAAATCGCGAACATGAAACCCGGTGTTAAGTTTCTCGCTGTTCTCATTTATGCTACTTCTCATTATTTTGAGTTTTCTACGATTTTCTCTCAATCCATATTTTGTACTACTTATTCGATTCAGCAAGTCATGTAATTTTCCTTCACTTCCACCAGCAGTTAAAAAAAAAAAGAATCTCATTACAAATAAGCACCCCACTGATACAGTTATAATTGGTGGAGACCTCAATCTACCCTCGATTTGTTGGCGAAAATACATGTTCAAGCCGGTGGAAGACAGAAAACATCTCCCGAAATTGTACTAAATGTCTTCTCTGAGAATATCTTTGAACAATTACTTCATGAGCCCACACGAATTGTAAATTGTTGCGAAAACGCAGTTGACCTCTTAGTCACAAATAATCCTGATCTTGTAGACAGCGTCATGACGGATACAGGGATTAGTGAACACAAGGTAACTGCAGCGAGGCTCACAACCATATTAACCAAAAGCACTACAAATAAACGTAAAATTTATCTATTTAAAATAGCAGATAAAAATTCGCTTGATGCCTTCCTAGAGAGAGTCTCCATTCCTTCGAAGCTAATTATGTAAGTGTAGACCAGACATGGCTGATATTCAAAGATACAGTATCGACAGCAATAGATAGATTCATACCGCATAAGTTAATAAGAGACGGGACTGATCAGCCATGGTACGCAAAACACGTTAAAACACTGCTGAAGAAGCAACGAAAAAAGCATGCCAAATTCAGAAGAACGCTAAATCCCAAAGACTGGCTAAGTTTCACGGAAGCTCCAAGTTTAGTGTGGACGTCAATGCGAGATAGTTTTAATAGTTTCCACAATGAAACATTGTCTCAAAATATGGTAGTAAAACCAAAGAGATTCCGGTCGTATGTAAAGTACACTAGTGGCAAATAAACAGTCAATACCGTCACTGCGCGATAGCGATGGAAATGTTACCGATGATGGTGCCACTAAAGCGGAGTTACTACATACAGAATGAGAATTTCACTCTGCAGCGAAGTGTGCGCTAATATGACACTTCCTGGCAGATTAAAACTGTGTGACAGACCGAGACTCGAACTCGGGACCTTTGCCTTTCATGGGCAAGTGCTCTACCAACTGAGCTACCCAAGCACGAATCACGACACTCATCTCGTTCTGGAAATATAGCGGAGATATGGAGGCCAATAAATCCAGCATGAGAACATTACAGAGATGCTAAGCAAACTGCTGTGGTAGTTGATATAAGAGAGGCATCGTGTGGTAGGACACTTGCCCGCGAAAGGCAAAGGTCCCGAGTTCAAGTCTCGGTCCGGCACACAGTTTTAATCTGCCAGGAAGTTTCTTACTAAATACAGTTTCCCGTAATTCCTTCACAAAAGAAGACGAAGTAAATATTCCAGAATTCGAAACCAGAACAGCTGTTAGCATGAGTGACATAAAAGTAGATATCTTAGGTGTTGCGAAGCAATTGCAATCACTTAAGGAAAAAAAATGTTCAAATGTGTGTGAAGTCCTATGGGACTCAACTGCTAAGGTCATCAGTCCCTAAGCTTACACACTACTTAACCTAATGACTGGGTGTTGTGTGCTGTCCTTAGGTTAGTTAGGTTTAAGTAGTTCTAAGTTCTAGGGGACATATGACCATAGATGTTAAGTCCCATAGTGCTCAGAGCCATTTGAACCATACTTAACCTAAATTATCCTAAGGACAAACACACACACACCCATACCCGAGGGAGGACTCGAACTTAAGGAAGGCAAGTCTTCCAGTCCAGATGGTATACTAATCAGGTTCCTCTCAGAGTATGCAGACACAATAGCGCCTTTCTCAGCAATCATATACAACCTCTCACTTGACGAAAGGTCTGTTCCTAAAGACTGGAAAGTAGCACAGGTCACACCAATATTCACGAAGGGAAATAGGAGTGACCCATTGAATTACAGGCCCATATCACTAACCTCAATGGGCAGTAGGATTTTGGAGCATATACTGTACTCGAACATTATGAATCACCTTAAAGAAAATGACTTACTGATACATAACCAACATGGATTCAGAAAATATCGTTCTTGTGCAACGCAGCCAACTCCTTGTTCCCATTAAGTAATGAGTGCTGTCCACAACAGATCTCAGATCGATTCCTTATGCCTAGATTTCCAGAAGGCTTTTGATACCGTTGCTCACAAGTGACTATTACTGAAATTGCGTGGAGTATCGTCTCAGTTGTGTGATTGGATTCGTTATTTCCTCTCAGAGAGGTCACAGTTCGTAGTGGTAGATGATAAATTATCGAGTCGAAGTGACATCTGTTGTTCCGCAAGGCACTGTCATAGGCCCTCTGCAGTTCCTGATTTACATAAATGATCTAGGTGATAATCTGAGCATCCCCCTTATATTGTTTGCAGATGACGCTGTAATTTACAGCCTAGTAAAATCAATTCGAATTACAGACGATCAATTCGAATTACAAATTTAAAGAGAGAGAATTTGTTTATGTTTCGAAAAGTGGCAATTGGCACTAAACAAAGAAAAGTGTGATGTCATCCACATGGGTACTAAATGAAATCCTATAAATGTTGGGTATACTATAAATCGCACAAATCCAAGGGCTGATAGATAATATTGTGGGGAAGGCGAAGCAAAGACTACGCTTTGTTGGCAGAATACATAGAAGATGCGACAAACCCACTAAGTAGACAGCCCACATTACTGTTTTCCGTCTTTTGCTGGAATATTTCGGTACGGTATGGGATCCTTACTAGGTAGGATAGACGGAGGACATCGAAAAAGTGCAAAGGAGGGCAGCTCTTTTTGTGTTGTCACGCAATAGGGGTGAGAGTGTCACTGATATGATACGCGAGTTGGGGTGGCAGTCACTGAAAAAAAAAAGCGGTTTTCTTTGGCGAGATCTATTTACAGAATTTCAATCACCAACTTTCTCTTCCGAATGCGAAAATATTTAGTTGACACCAACCTACGTAGGTAGAAATGATCATCATAAGAAAATAACATGTATCAGAGCTCGAACGGAAAGAATTAGGTGTTCCTTTTTCCCAAGCGCCATTAGAAAGTGGAATGGTAGAGAAGTAGTATGACAATGGTTCGATGAACCATCTGCCAGTCACTTAAGTGTGAATTGCAGAGTAACCATGTAGATGTAGATGTAGATGTATCATTCATATCCTTTCACCTTGAATTTCATCCTTCTCCTGAGCCTTTCTTTCATTTCCATCGTTGCTTCTTCGATGAACAGTTTAAAAAGTAGAGGTGAAAGACTACATCCCTGTCTTACACCATTTTTAATCCAAGCCCATCGTTCCTAGTCGTCCACTCTTATTACTCACTCTTGCCACTTGTACACATTTTATATTAACCGTCTCTCCTTATAGCTTACCCCTACTTTACACAGAATTTCAAACATCTTGCACCACTTTACATTGCCAAACGCTATTTCTAGTTAGATGAATGTTGTGAGCGGTACCTGATTTTTCTTCAACTCTCGTGACATTATCAGGTGTAACGTGAGAACTACGACTGGTGCCTTTCTCTTTCCTAAAGCAAAACTGATTGTCGCCTAACTGATCCTCATTTTTCCATCCTGTTTATTATTCTTGTCAATAGCTTGGATGCTCGAACTGTTCAGCTGATTGTGCATTTGTTTTTGCACTTGCTATTTTCGGAATTGCGTTGATGACCTTCTTTCCCGAAGTCTGATGCTATGTTACCTTTTACGGTTCTATTAGTTAAACTACCTGTTTCCTGAAGCCTCGGTAATTAGATTTTAAAATGTTTTTCACCTTCAATTGATACTCGTTTCGGTACAGTATCACTATATAATTTTTGTTCTTAGATTAAGTTTACCTCTGAAGATCGTTGGTTTGGTCTTACTTGTGGAAATTTTGAAATTATAACATTCAGATAACTTCTGTAACATATACACTGCTATTTACATGGCGTCTTCTGTTCTTCTTATAATAATCTCAGCATCAGGAAACAACAGAATCTGAAGGAAAATGCAAATGCCTCTGTTGATATTTTGCATCCATTGTTTGATCAAATCCTCCATACAAAACGTAAATTAAATAGGAGGCAAGTTACAACCTTACGATACACCTTGATTTATACGTATCTTTTCGCCATACGTTCCATTTCCGCCATATACGCGGATTAGTTATGTATAGATTTTAGTACTTTAGTCAGCCAGCCGATGTGGCTGAGCGGTTCTAGGTACTTCAGTCCGTAACCGCGCTGCTGCTACGGTCGCAGGTTCGAATCCTGCCTCGGGCATGGATGTGAGTGATGTCCTTAGGTTAGTTAGGTTTAAGTAGTTCTAAGTCTAGGGGACTGATGTCCTCAGATGTTAAGTCCCATAGTGCTAAGAGCCATTGGAACCATTACTTTAGTCATCGGTTTAGGATATCCTTTTTGAGGCATGATTCCTCATAATTTTTCCCTACTTATTTGGTCGAATGCTTTTTCGTAAGCTCCAAAAGCTACACAAGTTTTCGGTTATTTGTTTTTAAAGTGGCATCCGGACAGCATCACCCGCTTTCTAGAGTAGTTTTCATCTTCTACCAACAAAACGCATCTTGTGATCCATAGTTTCCTTTTTTTAATGTTCTAATGTATTACCACTGTACAATTTTCACACTCATTTCTAGCACATTTATTGAAACATATGAATAAAATAGACATGTAGGCAGGTTCTTGGGACCTAATACGCCCTCCAACATCTGTTAATTACATTCACTAATCTTTGTTTAGTATGGGGCCCCTTTATCTCCACAATTCTTCTTTTATTTCGTTTTCTGCGGTAGCCCCACCGTTCTTCATTTCCTTTAATCCTGTTTGTAATTTCTCTAAGCTAATGGGATCTACAGTTCCGTAAATTTGCTCATCGATATCTTCTTGTTTTACCAGGGATCTATTAAAAAATTTAACTCTATATTATTAACCTTCGATTACATTTGTATTTGCTGCAGCTCCTTCTTCACTATGTTGATGCGCAAGCACTTGATTGGACATTATTTCTTGCCAACGGAGCTGATAAATTATTCTCAAGGCGCTCGGCGAGCTTTCCTTACAAAATTTTCCACATCATTTTCTTCATCCCTTGATGTCTCCCTTTCTACATGCATTTTTGTTGTAGCTATTGTAGATTAGCTGATCTGTTGCCTCTTATTGCGTATGCAAGGTTTTCATTTAATATCCTTAATCCATTTTTCTTCTTGTACTTTCTGTGTCAACGTAACTCTTGTAAGTAGGCTGTTTATGTTTTCTTTATGTAAGTTTGCTGTTTATGTTTTCTTATTGGCAACGTTACGTAGCGCTCTCTGTATGAAAATCACTGGCTGTGCTGTGTGCAGTATGTCGCTAGTTTGCATTGTTGCCTGCCATTGTTGTCATGAACTGCTATAGCTGGATGTGAACAGCAGATAGCGTTGGGCAGTTGGAGGTGAGCCGCCAGCAGTGGTGGACGTGGGGAGAGAGATGGCGGAGTTTTGATAATCTGTAAGACTGAATGTCAATTATGAATATTAAGGTAAATACATTGTTTGTTCTCTATTAATATCTTTCATTTGCTAACAATCCCTATCAGTAGTTAGTACCTTCAGTAGTTTCAATCTTTTATTTAGCTGGCAGTAGTGGCGCTCGCTGTTTTGCAGTAGCTTGAGTAGCGAAGATTTTTGTGAGGTAAGTGATTTGTAAAAGGTATAGGTTAAAGTTAGTCAGGGCCGTTGTTTTGTAGGGGTTATTCAAAGTCAGATTGCGTTGCGCTAAATAATATTGTGTGTCAGGTTAAGCACAGGCTTGTATAATTGTTCTAAGTGGACGTTTCACAAGTAAAATTGTTCTAAGGGGACGTTTCATATGTCGACCCTTAGCCTAGGATACCTCACTGGAATCTTCTGATTTTTTCTTGTAGTTAGTTTGTGTATTTAGTGTAGCTTTTGTTTATTGCTAGTGCGTAATTGTAGAGGGAATCTCCTTTGTAGTTGCAGTCTTTCATTGTTGTACTGTAAAACAGTTGTGGTATGCATTTAGATTTGCACCAAGTATTTCGCAGCTGCAATTAACTAGATATTATTTTCAGTGCTATGTTAATGTGTTCTCCTATTTTTGCTCTTCAAATTGTGTTTTTCTGTGTTATCGTGTGAAATATTGTCACAATAATGGCGTGTGAAAAACGTAACACTCGGCTCCAAAGTAAACTGAGAAACGACAGTGAAGACGAAAGCAATGTGTTAGCGCCACTGTGTAATGAGTTAACTAATGTTCAAAGTAGTAATTTGGTAACTGTGCATAGGGAAATGGAGCGGACGTCAAACAATGGCGTAGACAGTCAAACAGGTAGTGAACAGGGAAGCATTATCGATCGGTCGGTCGGCAACAGCTCGCCTCAGGAATCCGAAATGATAGGACACAATATTGCAAATATTGTAGATTCAGGTTTTGCGTCCTCACCGTTTTCTCAAATAAGTCAAGACACATTTTCAGCTTGTCAAAATGTGAATGTTGCCGGCGCAAATGCACTGCCGAAAAGAGTAGAGGAACAGATTCCAGACACTAATGCATTGTTATTACAACTAATGCAACAAATGGAACAAAATCAGAGACAGATGGGACAAAATCTTCAAAAGTTAGACACAATGGAACAAAATCTTAAAAAGTTAGACACAGTGGAACAAAATCTTAAAAAGTTAGACACAGTGGAACAAAATCTTCGGAAGTTAGACACCACGCTTGAACAAACACGTGAAGATCTAACTACTGAGTTACATAACATTGAATCGAAATGCCAAAAAGTCTGTAATGACGTAAAAACACAAATTTGTGAGCATTTTCAGCCTATTTTTTCGCGGCATGAAAATGCATTACAGAATCACGAAGCAGCCATAAAAGAGCTGCAAACTATTGTTCATGAAAATCATGAGACCTTGCAAGCTAAAATGGACTCAGTTGCATCTACCGATTCGGTTACGCAACTTGCAAAAACTCAGGAAAACTTAAAGGACACAGTAGAAAGACACATGGGGGAAATTAGTTCATTATCAGAGAAAGTAGCCGAACTTTCGGATCAGGTCACTAACTTATCTACAAAGGTAGATGATGATCTGAATGACACAAGACCCGTAGCCTTCACTGACACAGAAGAGTATGAACAAATTAGAAAATTCAAACAAAATCAAAATCAAATCAACACACAGTACAAAAGAGAAATGCGGGAATTACAAGATCAGCTGACACAGGTAATACAAGAATTACATATTTCAGAGGATACTCGCGCTCCAACACGGGAAGAGGAACTTAGAAATACGGAAAAGCCACAAAATAATAGCACAGGGCATTTCGGTAATTATGAAAGAAATTGGCAAGGTACACCGAATTTTGAGATGGAACCACCGACACGACGTAACAATGACCGATATGCTACTCGCCGACACGATGATTTTGACTATAAGCTGTTCATTACTACACGTAAATTCAAAACATTCAAGAATTCTGCCAACGACATTCATCCACAAGCATGGCTCCATCAATTCTCTCATTGTTTCCCTCCCAACTGGTCATTGGAGCACAGGTTAGAATTAATGTGTGGCTACTTGGAGAATGAACCAGCTGTAAGAATGCGATCGGTCATTCACGATTGTCACAGTGAAGGAGAATTTTACCATGCCTTCCTCTCAGCATATTGGTCTCAAGCTACACAAGACCGCGTAAAACATAGCATCATGATGATGAAACACTTTGAACAATCTGAATTTTCCAGTCTTGTGAAATATTTTGAAGACATGTTGCACAAGAATCAATACCTGTCAAACCCATACAGCCCCTCAGAACTCATCCGCATTTGCTTAATCAAACTGCCTGAACATTTACGACATATTATTTTAGCAGGACGTTGCAAAGACGACATTGAAGCTTTTCAGGGACTGTTACAAGAACTGGAAATTGACACTGACAATCGCGGAACGCGAAAACAGGAGTACAACAGTTACAGGTCACATCTGTCACAATTTCGCGATGACAGAAATAATACACGACAAGGCTATTCTTACAACGTAAATCGTGACCAAAACAGACACCACCCATATGACAACCACTGGCAGAGTAATAGTTACAGGGAAAGATCACCTTTCCGCGGTAATGACTATCACAGAGACAATCAGAGAAACAGACAATATGGGAACCAAAATAACTATTATCAAGGGAGACAGAATAACTTTAGACGCAACGGTCCAGCACGCAGTTACGACTCAGGCAGAAATTCTCCACCACATGACCGACAAGAAAGAAACTATCGAACCTACCGACATGACGACAGACGATATGATCGTAACGACAGACCTGAATTGCATCAGAACTGGCGAGTTTTAAACAGAGCTGGGCCCTCTGGGCAAGGCGAATTTGTGGAAGTTAGGTCTCCAAATCCCAATAACGACGCGCGCCAACAAAGAAACAGACAATGACTCGCACCGCAGGCAGCTGCGTGCGCCGGCTGGCTCCGAGAAAAATAACATTGACGCTAACCTTGAGCAAAATTCCCGTATTCTTTACGGACGAATACCGCATGATAATTGCATTCAAGTTGAAACTCTGCGTACTAGGAAGAGTAAAGGTTTACACCACATTTCTCATGTAAAACCATTTATTGACAGATAATCTGCTTTTTAACTTAGTCTTTGCAATTTTCACTTCACGCTACTTGTACAATTTGTCAGACTTAAGAAACTGTTAACATGCAACATTTTGGTTTGCATACGAGTGGATTCTGGATTTGGTGCTTTCTGTGAAATGCCAGATGACACAGTGGTTAGTTTATGTGACAGCTACACGATTTCATCACGACGCTGCTAATACGTGACAATTTACAATGTTGCTTTTGCGGTGTATCTGTTTTATATCTGCACAGTTTTTTCTGAATTCTTCTGTAAAGTAAAACATGTTTTAGTGGTGACTTTTGTGCTATTGCTACAAGGAGACAGCCTTTTCCGTAGCACAACAATACTTTACAGCACAGTAATTTCTTCATCGCAACAATAAGCATAATAACTAAGTTATCTATACGCAAAGCATTTCACTTTTGTTTATCATGAGGTGAGTACATTGACTTCTGCAGAACTTAGCTTTCGGAGGACAATAACTACGACACTTCCCAGAGATTATCTTACAGCAAGACGCTCATTTAGCGCTACTGGACACGTATTTGAGTGATTAATTTTGTACTTAAGACATTTATTTTTAGAGATTTTTGAATTACAAAGAAAGTTTTTCGTGATACATTTCATTCCATTGCTGTAATCTGTAACACCTGAGGGTATAATTACAATAAACCTCAGGGGGGTACACGCCTACTTTGTGTACCATGTGTTTGGCAAGCACAAGGAGCCCTAGCTAATATGGTATTTGCTTATACAACTTTACACATCGGTACCATATTTCTCTAACACATAAATTACACACCTATCTGATCATTTAACAGAGAAACAAACATCCTTTTACTACGTCAGTGACACATGTTTACGCCATTACAGAGTTGGATTACTTCACACTTAAGAAATTGTACTTTGTCTGTACTTTGTGCACTGTTCATATTTTTTTTTGGAACCATTGTGATACTATGAGAACTTTGAATGATGTATTTGGTAAGGGAGTATGATTTTAAAGTACGTTGGAGGCAGATGACACTTTTGACATGAGCAGAGAATTTGTTAGGTTTTGAAATTATTGGAGGAAGCTACGACGATTTTGAGATTTGACTGAGGTTTTATGATGTTATTTTTACGACGACGATGTGTATTATGCTGTTGCGGTAAGTTTATGATCCATAAGCTGATGCTATATGAGTTATTTGATTATGCTATGTATCTGTTATGATGAAATATGGAAAAAGTGTCGACGAATAAGGTAAGGAGTAATGAATAGTGGTTAGGGACTCTGATTTGTGGAAAAGGTTGTTGGAAACCAAGAATCGTACTTTAAGAGTTATGAAATGTATGTAAATGCGAGAAAAGCGTGAGTGTATTACAATGCTGCCGAAAATTTTTTGGACACTGTTATGTCAATTGGATTTTGTCTCTACAGATTTGTAACGCAAATTCTTGACCTGTGAAATATTTTTATATGAGACTGTCACTGTAGCGGAAACTACTGTCGTAAATATTTCCGTAAGAAAGTTAAGTGACCACCTGCACATAATGTGACGTGGGCACCCAGGTGTGTCAGACACCTGGAGAACAAGCCTTTTCAGACGCTCAGGTAGAAAAGAAAGCCATTAGGGTGTGCCAGAGGCACAGGTGGAAGAGAAGGACAAAGAAAGGCCTATACCCCTGTTAATGACATTTCTTTGTAGAGGGCATCGCTAATGCGACACGCTCGCTACTTGAAAACATATGATTTTTGTAATGCGTTGTGGGCACACAGCTGTGTCAAACACCTGGAGAATAAGCCATTAGGATGTGCCTTTCATCGCTAATGCGACACCCTCGTTACTTAAAAATTTATGATATTTACTGAAATGCCTAACAAAATGACAAGAAATATTTTTACATCTGCACACCTGATTATGACAAGAGTCTTTGTACGAGAGTTGAGAGCAATTAACTTATGAAATGAAATGTCACATGACTACTGAATGACATTTTTATGCTTTGGTTTGCGTAATTGCTTATTTCATTTGATATCTGGTTTCCAGCTGTGTTGCAGCATTGCTTTTATAAAATGAGATGCATTTGCTAATGTGAACTCTTTCTGTCAACAGATCTATTAAATGATAAATTTGTAATCCACATTCTTTAAAAAAGGAGCACTTGGAAAGGAAAGAACAATAAGAAGTAACTAGTAACAGTAACACTTAATTTTCTTTTCAGGTACATGGTAATATTTTTTTACAATCAGTTGTTATGGTGCACCACTTTAATTACATAGACATTAAGATGTGAATATACATTTCCCTTGTCTGCATTGTTGTTTTTACTGTAATATTTTTTCTGGTTGCGCTATGTCATGTTTAGGTATAAGTTGCTGCTGTTTGCCAGGCATAGTGTTATTGAATTTGACTTTTGCTAATTTATGCTGCTAGCTTTGCCAATTTGCATTTTTTGTCATTTTTGTTTGTGTTGATTTGTTGTGATGCTGCATTGCCTCGTCCCTTGGTATATATATCTGAGCTCAGTAGATTTAAGTTAGCTTAAGAGGGGGTAGACTATATAAGAAACTGACTATGGAGAATAGGTAAAGAATGCATTGCGAAGAAAGATTTGGGCCCCAATGAGTATTGTACAATCAGAAATAATTATTTTGAAAGAAAGATGAATAGAATACAGGAACGAGGTATAGGTAGGATTTTCTTGTAAATAAATGATGAGGTAAGCAATATGTGAACATATAAATACAGAAAGCATGCTTAGATAGGATTTTTTGGTGGAAGCAAAGGTTGAAATAAGACAAACGATCTATGGAATGAAGGGAGATCTCCAAGCAAAATACTGCAGTAAAACAAACCCTGTCCTTTCCTCTTTGCTGCTTTTTCCCAATATGTAATTGTGTGTTGTCCTTTCTTTTTGGTGTTATTCCGCTATGTGTTTGTGTACCCGTGTGTATTTGTGTTTTTCCTGTCTTTATGTGTTTAGCTGATGAGAGCTATGTTGTAGAATTTTTCTAATACTCTGTTATTTTCTTTGTAAAGATGCTTAGACTTTATTTATTCTGTTTTGTTTTAATGCTCATGTGTGAAGTTGACGTTTCAAAAGTGATTCTGATCTTTTATTTTTGTACTCATGTCATCATTCCTGTAACACTGATGTATATGTTTATTTCTATTCATTTGTAAAGCCCCTATTACTACAATTGTTATCTGTATTATTATGTTTTTAATGATGTATTTTGTACCTTTGTAATTGTATTCTTATGTTATAATATTGTGATTGACACCAGTTCATCTAATCAAGTAACTTGGAAGTTCCATTTCACTGCACACATTTCTGTTGGTCATACTATATGGACAATATGTGAGAAGTAGGGACTGTTAGTGTTTGCACGTGTGTTAATAATTCAGCAAGGGACTGGATAACAGCATTGCTGGTTCTAAGGACAATTCCCAAAAACTTTGTGAATGCACAAGTGGTGGTTATGGACTTGCTCTATTATCCGCAAGACTCTTCAATGGTGATTGTGCACCTGCACAATCGCAACAGATGGCTGCTGGCCATCTCTACAAGGACTACAGTGGGTCTGCATCTCTGGTGGCCCACCAATACTCTCTACCAGGACTACAGTGGGTCTACTCTGTGATGACCTACCTACCAATATTCTTCAAAACGTCGACTGACTCTGCTGTGGGTTTGCTCTGTTGTGGCCCATTACCTGTCAGCATGTCAAGAGTCAGCACTGTCTTTCCGTTGGAAGGACAACACTACTTCTTCAAGACTGCATAGAAATCCACTACTTCTGTGTGCAATTTCATTTACTAATGAGACTTTGTGAAAAAAACTGTAATTACTATTATGATGAACGATCAGGACTGTCTTTATGGACTGTGAGAAAATTTTAGCTGTTGACCAACATTGTATTAATAAGTGTGTGCATTTGATATCTTTCTTACTGTAATTATGAAAAAATTTTTCAAATCTGTATTGGCCACTGGCCAAAAACATTTGTAAAATTTTTTGTGGGGAGCATGGGGGCTATGTAAGTAGGCTGTTTATGTTTTCTTTATGTAAGTTTGCTGTTTATGTTTTCTTATTGGCAACGTTACGTAGCGCTCTCTGTATGAAAATCACT
This sequence comes from Schistocerca cancellata, assembly GCF_023864275.1. Classification (NCBI taxonomy): domain Eukaryota; kingdom Metazoa; phylum Arthropoda; class Insecta; order Orthoptera; family Acrididae; genus Schistocerca; species Schistocerca cancellata. The sequence goes on along the minus strand of NC_064631.1, from coordinate 494,145,747 downwards.
GGCTGTGCTGTGTGCAGTATGTCGCTAGTTTGCATTGTTGCCTGCCATTGTTGTCATGAACTGCTATAGCTGGATGTGAACAGCAGATAGCGTTGGGCAGTTGGAGGTGAGCCGCCAGCAGTGGTGGACGTGGGGAGAGAGATGGCGGAGTTTTGATAATCTGTAAGACTGAATGTCAATTATGAATATTAAGGTAAATACATTGTTTGTTCTCTATTAATATCTTTCATTTGCTAACAATCCCTATCAGTAGTTAGTACCTTCAGTAGTTTCAATCTTTTATTTAGCTGGCAGTAGTGGCGCTCGCTGTTTTGCAGTAGCTTGAGTAGCGAAGATTTTTGTGAGGTAAGTGATTTGTAAAAGGTATAGGTTAAAGTTAGTCAGGGCCGTTGTTTTGTAGGGGTTATTCAAAGTCAGATTGCGTTGCGCTAAATAATATTGTGTGTCAGGTTAAGCACAGGCTTGTATAATTGTTCTAAGTGGACGTTTCACAAGTAAAATTGTTCTAAGGGGACGTTTCATACTCTTTTAAGCTATATATTTAGCAGCTTGTAATCCCAGTTCGTTCATTATCCAATTACTCATGAATATCTCAGCAATCCTCTTGTTTTTGTTGGTAAGCAGACAATCTCCTTTCGAATGAAGTTTTTATACGCATTAGATAAAACAAGTATATTTTAAAGCATTCTTCGTTCAGCCTTACATGGTTATAATCTTCTTCCATTGGTATATGAGGGTTGCCCAGAAAATAATGCACCGCATTCTTTTTCTAAGCCGAAACCTATACTACGAATGAGAAACGTTACATATGTATTATTTCAAATCCCTCGAGTGTGCGGGCCACGTTTCCGTCACTTCCGACAGATAAAGTAGCGGCAGGACAGTTTCAAAATGGCGTCTGTGGGTGATGTACGTTACAAGCAACGTGACTTCATCGAGTTTCTCACTGCACCGAAAGAAACAGTGAGAAATATTCACAAACGCTTGTGCAAAGTCTGTGGAGCATCTGCTGTCGACAGAATTACAGTTAGTCTCTGAGCACGGAGGGTTTGGTCACAAGAAGGCGGTTCGGCGAGCTCCACGATTCTCAGCGGTCAGGAGGATCAAAAATTGGTTCATATGGCTCTGAGCACTATGGGACTTAACTTCGGAGGTCACCGGTCCCGTAGAACTTAGAACTACTTAAACCTAACTAATCTACGGACATCACACACTACATCCCCGAGGCAGGTTTCGAACCTGCGATCGTAGCGGTCACGCGGTTCCAGATTGTAGCGCCTAGAACCGCACGGCTACTCCGGCCGGCCCCACACAAGTCTGAAGACTGCTGAAAACATCGCAAAACAAACCAACCCCCAGGAATTCCACTTGTTTAGGACATTAAGGGATGCCATTCGTGGAAGACATGTTGAGGACGATGAGGATGTGATTCACACAGTGAAGCACTGGCTGTGCAACCTGGACATGGATTGGTACCGACAGGGCAGACATGCCCTTATTTAACACTGGAGGAAGGTTATAGAACTGAATGGTGATTACGTGGAAATATAGGGTGTGTAGATAAAACACCATTCTTTCGTGTGTGTAATCCTCATTACGTTTAATAACGAATTGTCGAAAAAAAATGCGGTGCTCTACTTTCTGGGAAACTGTCGTGTTTTTGATATTTGGCTATAATGAGTCATTGATATATCACTTTCTCAATGGAATGTTACATCTCTCACTTGCGATGATAATTTGGTATTAGTAATGGCACAATCAGTCAGCGATGTACATTTCATTTCACACCAAGTGAGCGTGCCCATATCTTTTAAGCTTAACATATTGTCATCCTCAATTTGTTAAAATACTGCGAACAGTCTCAGCTTCTGTCCATTACCGTTAAAAATGTGTTCACCAAATGCACTTGTAACTTCCTTCGACGATAGTTTACCCAATGGGGCTTTCAGCTATCCTGGTAGTAGAAGATTATTTCGCAAACATTAATCATTTCATTATTCAATTCTTGACAGAACCTTTCACTGCCCTCCGTTTTCCTTTCTACAGGGGCATGTACTCCAGCTTTGGTCAAGTGAACTCTAGGAATTTGAAATGTAACAGTCACTACTTGGTCAATTACAAAATTGTAATGTTCCATCATACTGTTCCACGAAGCCTACTATGGCTACAATAATAGAGAGTCACAACAGGAATCTATCAGCTCATAGTGATATCTAGGTGCATGATTAGCAGGAACTTCAACTAGGCTGATCACGTAGGTTCAGTCCTAAATGCGTAGGTAGACTGGCGTATACTGAACGAATGTTCGTCGTTTCCCTCGCTATACGGCAGAGCAAGTCTGAAAATCTAAACTGGGAAACGCTTCTTGGTGTGTCAGCTATCTTGCCAATTCCTACTTACAAACGTTTGGAAGCAATATTGAGTAATCTAGTGTAATGTACTATACCTTCTTCATATCGTTTCTGTAGAGATCGCGAAAGTAGCATTACACTAATTACAGCTCCCCCAGAGACGTTTCAGCAGTCAACCGTCCTGTGCCACACACACACACACACACACACACACACACACACACAGAGAGAGAGAGAGAGAGAGAGAGAGAAGTGCAAAAGGACGATATTTTGATACGTACCCCAAGGGAAGAACCGTGAGCATGAAACTCTCAGTTGGTTGCAGAACATATGAGCTTGTACATTTGTGGCTCACGTAATGCACTAGTATGGGCTAATGCTTTAAGATATAAAGATGGAGAGTGATTAAGTCAGTATATTAACAAGCTAGAAGGCAGCACATGTAATGGCTTCTGGAACCAGAGGCTACCTCGTCCACCATGCGCATATTTACCGCTGGCAGAGAAAAACACAATACGCAGAAGCGGCTCACACTTGAAAATTTCAGAGGTTGGACTGCCCCAAAGGGTATATAAAACATATTCCTCAGTGCTGTAGTACAGAAATAAAATGATAAGGAAATTTTTTAATATACTCCTCACGGATTTAAATGAGGCAGTCAACGTTTCTAGAAATTAGCGATGTATAAATTTATTTCTATATTGCTCGCAAAATATTTTTCTTCAGATATGACCTATCAAACTTTCTCATACACCGTCACGTGATATAAAATGCTTTTATACGAATAGCACCAAAAGTTAACTGCAGTACATAAGCAACAGAAAATGACAACTCACAAAGAACTGTTGACTCCAAGTGACATTTTAGGTCTCACAGGCTGCATTTTGAAATATCACTTAGCACTATTTAGCAAAGGACTGGGAGCATGGCTCCTATGTGTTGTAACTGCGACCGGGACGGTCGCGGGGTTGAAATTACGGAAAGCACGGCGGGACCCGCGGAGAGGCCCGCGAACAACAACACAACGGGAGAGGACTGTCACGACCAACGAAAGACAGAGCGAACAACAAGATCGAACAACGGAGTCACAAGGAAACCTAACGAACACATCCACTCGTACACAGAACAAGAAAGTAAGTAAGCTGTCTACCGCGGCCGATGTGTCCGCAGACGAATGCGAGATTAGACTGGCTGGATGAGCGAGAGGCAGGCGCTTAATTACTCTATCGGGGGTGCCGCTATTGGCCACTGGAACCACATTTTCAACTGTGGCGCCCTCACTCTAAATGCGGGCCAGGAGGCGCGCGCCGCCACAGCTTACGGCGCGATGGTGCAGAGACCTCTAGGGGTCTTCGACGTCCATAACGTCTGGCGGGGATTCAAATTCCGCGGCGCACGGTACCAGACTACGGAGTACAACACTTACGGCCTTCTATTAGGCTCCGCTATCCAAGCCCAGCTGAGCAGCATCAACATCTACATAATTTCATACTCCATTTGTAGCAGATATTTTCTCCACTGCTAAATAATACAATGTATTTTAATGAAACGGGCGTCACGTATTTTTTGTTTATATGTTTACGTATATATCGACACAAATTTAAAGAAAGCGTACCCCAAATATATGTATTTCTTGTGTAGTGTGATTTCTGTGTAACGTATTTGAAATAAAAACGTGTGTTTCTGTGCTTAGAGAGAAAAGTAATCTATGTAAATTTTTATTGATGCAGAAGTAACTAATGAAGTGGAACACTTCAAAATGGACTAGAAAATTATAGTACGCAGTCAGTGGAACTAGTTTGAAATCGAAAAAGTTAAGAAATTTCCAGTAGATTATCTTAGAGGGTAGTGTTGTAATTAATTACTAAATTTTTAGTTGGGACTCTGAATTTTAAATTATGAACGAAGAAGAGGCGACCAAGAACGAAGATACCATTGTCAAGATTCAAGACCGAAGACTATGTAAGTAGATTGGCGCAGAAGACAACAGAAGGTATAGGTTTACGAGACGTCAGAAAGGCTAGGGGCACATGCGGTTTTCATCAAAAGAATGAGAATACTTCATGTATCGACAGAGAGTATATAAGAGGGAAATAATTGTGGTATTTCGTGTGAGACACAGAGCTGACTAACTACAACTGTAGCATGGTACAAGTTACGCGAAGTTACCCTTTGCTGATTTCCGTGTTGCATGGTACCAGTTACGGGAAGTTTGCTGATTTCCGTGTTTGAGGAGGTAGACTGCGTATATATTCATTGATCTCAAATTACTTACTGTGAGGACCAAAGCACGCATTAAAGCTAACATTCAAAAATTTGTAAATAGAAGCCAGGTTGGGGTTATTCATATAACTCTTTGCATGGTCATCCACTGTTGCGTGATTTTTTTTTTTTTACTTAGTTCAGCAAATCCTATCTGCATTTTATAACCTGATCGTTTGATGAAGTTTTTCAGCAAGGATGTGCAACGGAAAGGTAGTTGGATTGAATAACAGTTTTTAGAATTACTTTGTTCGAGTATGAGATAGCTCGTTGTCATCTTTACACCTTTCTGCTTCACCGGAAACACCCGACGCACTACACCTCCAGCGATACCTGCGGCTGCTGTTACATCACAGGTGAGGCAGAAAGGGTTGACATTATTTTCGACATGACAGTGTTTACAATGGAACTAGGCAGTGTGTAGCAGTTTACATTGCAAGACAGATAGCGGTAAAGAACGTTGTGATTAAATAAATTACTTCAAAATAGTGATAATAATTATAATAGATTTTCATGCAAATACAGACCTTCACTTGCAGTCGGTAATTTCGTTGAAAAGAAATAAAGTAATTCTATTCTAGCCCTCTATCGTTTGTAAATTCGGATTTGTTCTACGTATATTGTTCAATCGTATGACTCGACGTCAATCTGTAGTTACAGAAACTAAACTCACCATATACAAATCCATACAATGGAGCAACGACCTTACAATAAACACTTCCCTTCTTTCTTTACTGTTGTCTGCAAATCGCTTAGTAAATTCAACCATTCATAACAGTTTGATCATACTTAACTTTACACAAGAAAATTTACTATAGATAAAGTACATTGGGCAAAACCATTCCTTCTCAGCTTCTAACATTTATAGAACCAATGTATTTCCTATACAGATACGTTCATTTTTATAATCCGACGTCAAAACAGAGTTACAGAAACTAAATTAGGCATATAAACATCCATACATTGGAGCAATGACCTTACAATAAACATTTCCTTTCTTTCTTTACTTTTATCTACAAATTGGTTGGTAGATTCAACAGCTCGCACTAGTATGAACATTCTTAACTTTACACGAAAAAATTGACTATACCTCACGACCGCTACGGTCGCAGGTTCGAATACTGCATCGGGCATGGATGTGTGTGATGTCCTTATGTTAGTTAGGTTTAAGTAGTTCTAAGTTCTAGGGGACCTCAGCAGTTAAGTCCCATAGTGCTCAGAGCCATTTGAACCAAAATTGATTATAGAAACAATACACTGATACACAACAATTCAGTCAAAACAGAGAAGTAAGTTATCCGTCTTGTGATTTTATATTTGTATATGTTTTATGTACGTTTGACTGTATATGTGTATGTATGGAATTAAGTCACCTATCATTGGTAAGGACAGGACTGAGATTTAGACAAATGCAGATTTAGATAAGGCAATTTCCTCAGTACGGACATATTTTGGTGAAAGATTAGCAGGCTAAGAGGAGGCAAGTCAGGTGCTGGTTATTGACTGGGACAGTAGTCTGTTGGTCACCCCATCGTATGTATACCTGTGAAAGAATGGTATTCAAGTATACTGCAGTGGTGTTCCAGTGTTAATTACTCAATCAATCACTACTATTCGTGTATAAACGTAATAATTGCTTAAAACTCAGGGCAGTCACCAATTAGCTGAATCTCGACTCTCTATTCACTCTCTCTGTATTGCTCCATATTTCTTTCATATGTCATTAATATTAGTTCAATATTAGTGGTCTGACTGTGTTGTGGCTACATTTCTCCTTTAGGCACTGTACTACAGATAAGCTATGATTTTATATGCCTCGCTAGACTTCAGTATAATAATGTAATATGTCACGACCTAGCTAGAGATTAACTAATGATTCAAATGAAACAATGGCGTGAACCCTACAGTACTGACAGTTTACATGCTTGCTATCGGCGTTTACATAATAAACTGTGATATTTAATTTAGTTATTGCCATTGCAAGAGCTTTTCGTAATGGATGTTAGTCAGAAATGCCTATAACACGTGTTTTAAGAGATTATTGAAGGGAAGAGGAACACTGGTAGCCGCCTCAGGCACTCGGGAATTTAAGTGCATTGTTAAACTGAGAAATAAAAGGTACAACAAATAAAATTTATTAGGCTGGTGCATACGTCGTTTTTTCTTGTATGTTGGTGCTCAGGTTTCTCTGGGTCTATTTTCAGATTTGCATTTTTCATTTGAAGTTCACCGTCGCTATTTGGTTTTACATTTGGTCATTTTATCACTTGGAGATAGTGAGTGGAGCTGTGGACGCTAGGAAATGGAGTGCCAAGTGGAGAAAACAGATCATTTCCTATGTATTGTTATGTTTGAGTTCAACAGGGGCGACAGCAACGAAGACAACCAGAAACGTTTACGCCGCGTATCGGGATAGTATCATTGGACATAGGACGAAAAAAAAAAAACAGTTTTCTCTTTCTAAGCAGGTTCGTTTTGACATTAGTGACTCCACGTTCAGGAAGACCTCCGGGATGTGATGAAGATTGTTTAAACGCATTAATCCAGATTCATCCGCATCAGTGTACTTGAGAACTGGCAAATGTGATGCACTGTGATCATTCGATTTGCGTGGGTAGGGAAGGTTGTAAAATCGGATGTATGGGTACCGTATGCTCTTAAGACAAAAACATGGAATTCAGCTACTGGCCATAAGTGAATCTCTGCTTGCTGGCCATCAATTAACTCGGGAACAACATCGACCGTTCCTACCCTGAACCGTTACGTATGACGATAATTGATGATTTTATGCTGCCATAAGGTAAAGAAAATAATGGTTGAGCCGAAACAAAGCAGAAACTGCCGGTAAAAAGACCTGTGCGGATTCACGAAAGATAATGCTACACATCTGGTGGAACACCGACGGTGTTGTGTGTTACGAATTTCTTCTCCAATGCTAATCAACTTGCTGACATTTAGTATCAACAACTGAGGCGTCTGGCAGACACAATCCTAGAACATAGATTAGGAACACTGCATGAAGTAATGCTGCTCAAGGGTAACGCCCAGGTGCATTCTGCTAGGTCGTCAGAAACAATATACAGCTTTTGAGTTAGGAAGTCATTAAGCACCCATTTTATTCACCTGATTTTCCGCCTCACATCATCGCACCGCTAACATGGCTCGACGAGTCCTTCACCTAAAAACCACTTGAGTTCTACAGTCACGGAATCGTAAAAGTTAACACAGCGTTGACAGACTGCTATATATAGTAAAGGAGAATATATTATTGAAGACTAAAGTTTCTGTTATGTTTGTTAAATTTACTGAAAAGTGCTGTGAACTTATGCACCAACCAAATACTTAACTACAGGTAGACATTTCGTAACCCACTTACTTGTAAACGGGCTCACAGCCTTCCACCTTATGTGAACCAGAAGCCCCTACCGTCCGATACATCAGTTTGGAGCTATTGCAAACGCCTTCTACATTTGTTTAAATTTGCTTGCCCGTGATTGCCCCGTCATGGTGAAATTTTGACAGACAGAAGAGTAACTGTTTACTGCGTCTTTTAGACAGGTAGCGAGCTGTCACAACACTCACGCGAATTAGCCGCTTGGTCGTGGTTGGGCGCACGTCGGCTGCGTACAAAGGCGGGCGCAATTGCCTCCAGTGCTGCTGTAGCACTGTGTTAACAGCGGAGCGTCGGGGCGAGTAAAGTGTGGCCGCCTCCAGCTGGAGAGCAACAGCGTGAGTACTGAGAGGGTGGGGCGGGGCTTGGTGCCGAAGGGGATGAAAAGTGGGGGGGGGGGGGGGAGAGCGCCGGATGCACTCAGGCACAAGCCGACTGCGCGGACACGGTCGCGTTTACGCGCTCCAGCAGCTAAGCGAGAGCCGTTTTATTCGTGTTGCCGCGTAGCCTGCAGCGAGCACGCTATAGCGGTGCGGATACAGCCAGTAACACCTGTGAAGCAAACATTTTCTGCAGTACTGAAGTGGCACCGTCAACATCTACACAAAGGTACCTGTCAGACATTTACTTTATCATCTTGTACCCTATATTTACTATCTCATAACAGAATATGCGTATTTGGGATTGTAAAATATTCTTAAGAGAGCAGGCGTCACTTAGGTGAAGAATGTGTGAGATAACAAGCGATTACGTACTTACGAGAAATGGTGCCGCATTTACGATCTATGGACCTCTAGCGTGAGCCAACAGTGAGGACCACACCAGATGAAGTTTCGTGATAGCTGAGCTGCGGAAACAAACGTTTTACGGCAACTATTTTAATTAAAAGCCAATAACAGGGTATTACGAGTTCGTTAATTTCATAAAATATGCTACAAAAATTACGATATGAATCGATGACACTTAAAATGAGAGGAATTGGAGCTCTGAAGGTATTGAAATTTCTTTACTAACATAATTAATAACAGTATTTTCTCTTCTAAATAAAACCTGAGATACATGTGATCCAAAATGTTTGATTTATGATCTTAAAAATATATACAAAACATTACGTATTCTTAGAATTATTTCCTATCTTTTTGGGCTCTGTGATGACTGCAACGGGTATATTACTTTTGCCTACTACATATTTCTAATTCTTCTTGAGATCGATGTCCTCTCGCTTTTCGGGTGACAATAATTAGGTATGAGTACCTACAAGAAGAACATAAGGTACGACACAAAGTGCAGGAGCGAAATTTATAGGAAGAAGAAACGGCTGCTCAGTAATAGACCACAGAAAGTACGAAGTAGTATAACAAATACTAAAAGCACTAACAACTGAAATCAGAATTAATAAATAATGGTACACCCGACACGTACAAGTACAAAGAATAGACTGAAACGACTTTAGAAATTAGCCTTATCTGATGAAACGGTTCAAGAAGAGATGTGGGATACGGTAAAAAGAGGTGCATCGATAACTTGTGCTGATAGAGCACTATGCATGCCTAATCCAAGAACAGCAGAATAAGAAATATATATCAACAATAAGGATGCATGTTTGTTAGGCAAATGAAGGGCAACAAAAGGAATGCTACAAACAACCACACTTTAATAACATTTGGTGTAAAAACTAAACTTTCCCCCACTGTCTCATCAACGAATCAAGTTAACCGCAAACGACATTCTCCAGCTTTATACGGTTAAGAATCCGCTTCTAGCTACAGGAAAGATTTGTGGATGGTGGTTTGCATATAATGAGCTTTGAAAGAAATTATCTTTCCGACAAATATAAGTCAATTCGAACTGACAGAATTCTGTCAGCCATTGTTTGAAAAGACTTGGAGCAATTTAGCCAGGAGCTTTGTCATGGGCTTATTGGGAGCTACTGCGAATTAAGCATGAGAGAGAGCGAGGTTTGAGAAGTGAATGCTTACTTCTCCTTGGCCTACAAGACGAGCGAGACACATGTTATAGAGGATGGGCCACAAGTAAGAAGCAAGAGACTGTCTTTGGTACGTCATTTGGAACCAACGACAATAATACGAGTCGGACTCGCAGCTCAATACTTCTCGACGATCTCTTTCTTCAGTTACGTGTACGCATTCACTGCGTGCACTCGTTTCGGTTATAATAGTCTAAAAGAATTAAACAACACTTAGACTTGTCATGTCAGTAAAAAAGAACATGCAGTAGTGATGGTAGTAGTGGTAAGTGTGTTGTTATTGTTGCCAGTGGTTCGGTAGATACTGTTGATAGTGACAGTGGCGGTAGCGATATTACGTTTCCTGTACGGTAACGTACAAAGAGGTTGGTCATGGAAGATGAGACTCATGATGGAGACAGTATCAATCATCGATCATCGAAGCAGTGGATTTGCGAAGAAGAAGAGGACAAGCTAAAAATCTGGAAGCATACACAGGCTCCTAGCACAAGAGCACCAATTTTAGTCCGGTTAGGTGGAAGTGCAAAAGAGGTAGACTTTTATTATAAGAGAGAGTTCTGAAGAATATTCTTAAAGCTTTTTGAATAAAACAAACCTTACTAACATTCAACACCTCTATTCTTCACGTCTATATATTTATTTCTAGTCATTCTGGCGATGAATACGTTTCTTCCAACGAGAGACCTGTTTGTCGGTACCATCACTGTAGAAAGTTTGACTTTGCTGAAGGTGTCACAACCTCCCCTCTCCGTATACCGTTTCATTACTATCCAAGTGAAATACTCGAAGGGATCTTTATGTTTTCGAGACATACCAAAATCGGGTGGGTCCAATCCACTGCTGCGTGAAGGATGATCGACGGCAGTGAACCCACCCCGTTGGATTGTTGCAGGTGTTGCAACGGTCGTGTTAGATCTGGTATTGTCGTGCTGAAGTAGAGGGACGAAATCTGTGAATTCTAAACTTGATCACAGTACGCTGCTTCTTACGCACCGACATTGCTGCCTTACACATCGCAATGTTACACTCTACACTTCGGAGCCCTCTAGCGTCAGAGAGCTGCCAGTATGTAGACATGTAGAATTTTAACACCACTTGTTTTCTTTAGGAAGGTATAGAGTTTCCATATGCAAAATTTTAAGAATTTCCATATACAAAACTCCAAAATATTAATTTTCAGCTCATTTTGCCAATATGTTTTGGGATAATGTTGTCACGGAAACTAATAGTATGCAGAGCAGACCATGATGCAATGAAAATGCATTAAAGGAAAGTGATGAGACATGTATCCCTGGCACTTCTAACGAAACTGAACTAGACCTTGCATTATACGTAACAATGCTCAAGCAAAAGTAAGTAAATAAACGAAAAATTCTGATGTACTGCTGACACTGACTCATCTCATTGTTAATTTTTTTGCATAACTATATAAAGACGGATAAATTATTGAGAAGTTCAAGGGCCTACATATAATGACAGAGGACACTGCAACACATGAATCCTTAATGAAGTTTAGAGAATATTTATTGTAAAAAGAACTTAATCCGTAAAAGCGAGCGGCATTTGTGAAGAAATTCTATGGACTTTGTGAATCTGCATCGGGTTATTGCTATAATTATTGAAGGGGTTGGAGAAATACAGTCACAAGCCACATGTAAGTAGCTTTTAGATACAGCAAGTTTAAGGTTTCACGCAAATCTAAAAATGTTTAACACAAAATAGAAACCTTCTTAGTAGTTCAGACAATAGCTTAATACCTTGCAAAACGTGTAATGAAATACTTAACTCTATTTTACGTAACATTAATTTTAGAGTCATTATAATTAAAATCCAGTGAACAGTGGCTTCAGACTGTATCTCTCAGAAAGTAAATAGAACAAAAAATATAAATTTTTAAGTTATTATTTTGAACTACTCTTAAGCAGTGACCGGTATCAATAATTTTTACACATAACAGAAAACTGAGATTAATACATTTTTTTAATCGAAATAGTCACACATGACGTTTGCTCTCTCATCATTGTTCACGTTATATTCAACACATTACCTAAAGCAGTGTTGACCTGCTGGAAGTATGTGTACCATGAGAGACAGTGCATTATCAATTCTTTCTGGTTAATCGGAAGAGGCTTTCCATGTTTTATTGGTAGCTGAAATGGATCTTGTTCATCAGGCTTTCGTTTCTTCTTGCTATGAATACCCACTGACGTGAGGCCACCTATGTCTGAACACAAATGCGTTACACTTAGCTTGAAAGAATCCAAACTGAAACTTATGTTGGGCAGCTTCACTGAAACGAATGGGATGTAGAGAGGTGAAAGCGGTAAGCTTCAAGATTGATGTCTTAGGTTTGTTCATACTGATCAACTAAAGCTGACAGAACGCAAGTACGTCGATTACAAGAGGGCCCATGCAGTAACATAAAAACAAAGAAAATTCTTTGTTTTTCAGCCCGTTTGTAGTGCAGGCTGCAGTGCGCATAGCCAGCATATAAATACGCCACTGGCATGACAAAATTAATTTTTTGGACTGTTAGATTTTACTTCTTCTATCCAATTATCTTGTCCGTATACTATCGGTCCTCTGATTTTTGCATACATACCAGTGCGACCAAAATCACTATCACGAGGGTGTCTAGTGTGACCTACCATAGGGAAGAAATGCTGTACAGATTCAAATTATTTTGCAACAACCAGAGGCCTTTGTGAAGCAATAAGAGCCCAGTTACTTGCTTTTCCCTTCCATTTATCTGTGATAACGTTGGAACGTTTTGTTTGTGCGTTACCTACCTGCAGCTATCAACCTTATCCGAACCTCTTCCTTAATCTTTCTCCCCAGGAACATATAACTTTTAATGGATCCACAGTTGTGGATATCGTAAGTGTATGTCGAATTCTTCCTATTGTAAATTCTGGACCAACTATTAGTTTCGTTGTGGGGAACGTCTGTTGCATGCTAATTGTTCTTTAAAATTCTCTTTACCCAGGGCAGTTAAAGACGCAGTCATATTTTGGCCACAGTTAGCTTTTTTTCCAGATAATTCTGGTTTATAATTTCTCATGAGAAACGCATTACATTTAGAACACGTGTCATTTTTTGAGAGTTTGAAGTCTAAGTTAAATTCAGATACAAATATTCCTCCGAATTTAATTTCAGACACAAAGATCAGCTACTTTTCTTTACAGTATTCCGAGAATTTGTCCCGAAGTAAGGATATAATTCTGAAAACACGTTGCAAATACAATTTTTTTGGGATTTTATTGTCTACTGTAATGACTGTTGTATTTTGGTACGTCATTGAGAAAATCTCTGACGAGTTGTGTAGCTTCATTTTGGAATATATGTGTGTAGTTTCCTTGTGTTCCTGAAAGAAAACAGAGTCTTAGTTTATATCTTCTTTCTTATACAATTATTTCTGTTCTAGTTAATATTATATTCGAGCAAATGACTTACTAGTAGTATACAAGCCTCTCCCATCTTCTTTTGTAACTGCAAAACCGAGCTTCGCTTGCGAATATTAGATCATTTGTATTTAAAATATGAAAATAAACCTCCTATTTTTCGATGCCATTTTTATGTGGCTTATCAGGCAAGTATCCCAGCATTATACGTTCCTACATCCCTAAAAAATAGGCAAATTTTTTCTTCATAAACAAGCAATTTCGTGTAGCACTTATTGAAGACTGGACGGGGGACTTCCTACAGAGGCTGTCGGAAATCTCTTGTTAGGTTTTGAAAACATGTACTGTTGTACAGAATGATATCACTGCTTTCCTTTCTTTCTTTTCAATTGATCTGTATTTCGCATCCTATTCCTTTAAGATTTTGTTTTCTCAGGCGAATCTTGAAGGCAACGGCCTTGCCGCAGTGGATACACCGGTTCCCGTGAGATCACCGAAGTTAAGCGCTGTCGGGCGTGGTCGGCACTTGGGTGGGTGACCATCCAGGCCGCCATGCGCTGTTGCCTTTTTTCGGGCTGCACTCAGCCTCGTGATGCCAATTGAGGAGCTACTTGACCGAATAGTAGCGGCTTCGGTCAAGAATACCATCTTACGACCGGGATAGCTGTATGCTGACCTCACACCCCTCCTATCCCCATCCTCCATGAGGATGACACGGCGGTCGGATGGTCTCGGTAGTCCACTAGTGGCCTGAAGACGGAGTGCAGACGAATCTCGAGTTACTGTACTTTTTTTCAAGTTGTAGTGTAAAGAACAAAATTGTTTCAGAACTGGCGTGAGATATAGTCATAAGCCACACAACAAATTGCTAACAACCAAAATGACATGGATGATAGGAATATTTTTACATGTTATTAAAAATACATTATTGCTGGGTTGAACAGTCACTCAAATATGCCCTTACAGTTTACTGATAATCAAACAAGACAGCGATCAAATGTGAGAAACGTTAGGGGAAATAGAGTCACAAGCCTGTGGCGAATAGTCACCAAAAATAAACTCTTTTATATAATAACCAAAACACTATCTGAACTGGAAGTGTAGCTCGGTGGATCCAGAGATTCATTGCTATTACCATCAAAAGGATCACTCTCTTTATTTCTACTACTGACATTTACAAATATTGGTTGAAGACGTGAAGAAGTGGAAGACGCTCTTGAGCTAAATGCCTATGACTATGTATCTTCTGAAAATATCGCTGGAAGGCATTCTACAGAGCTCAAATTCGGCATATCCTGCCACCTGTTGCAGAAACACGGAACTATTTCAATACAGTGTAAAGAGGATATTGTTAAGAATGTCGCAGCATGAAAAATTCAATTTCGAAGAAATTGTGCTTATGACTGTATCCCTCCAACACCTTCATAACGTAGAATTTTTTCGGGAAAGGATAAAACAAGTCTTGAACACACTTTTTACGAGTACTTGAATAACTCGTACTCTTAAGCAAAACTATTTGTAACTTCAGTTGAGAATGGAAGAAATATTGTCGACATTGTAGAAACAGTACATTTTAAGAGGAAAGTAATACCGGGAGATTTTGATAAGGCAGAAATTAAAAAGGGCGACTGAACATCTAGAAGCTGCAGTGACATATTAGCGTTTAAGTGAAGAGATGCACAGGATATACACTACTGGCCATTAAAATTGCTACACCACGAAGATGACGTGCTACAGACGCGAATTTTAACCGATAGGAAGAAGATGCTGTGATATGCAAATGGTAAGCTTTACAGAGCCTTCACACAAGGTTGGCGCCTGTGGCGACACCTACCACGTGCTGACATGACGAAAGTTTCCAACCGATTCCTTATACACAAACAGCAGTTGACCGGCGATGCCTGGTGAAACGTTGTTGTGATACCTCGTGTAAGGAGGAGAAATGCGTACCATCACGTTTCCGACTTTGATAAAAGTCGGATTGTAGCCTATCGCTATTGCGGTTTATCGTATCGCGACATTGTTTCTCTCGTTGGCCGAGATCCAATGACTGTTAGCAGAATATGGAATCGGTGGCTTCAGGAAGGTAATACGGAACGCTGTGCTGAATCCCAACGGCCTCGTATCACTAGCAGTCGAGATGACAGGCATCTTATCCGCATGGCTGTACGGATCGTGCAGCCACGTCCCGAACCCTGAGCCAACAGATGGGGACGTTTGCAAGACAACAACCATCTACACGAACAGTTCGACGACGTTTGCAGCAGCGTGGACTATCAGCTCGCAGCTCATGGCTGCGGTTACCCTTGACGCTGCTTCACAGACAGGAGCGCCTGTGATGGTGTACTCAACGACGAACCTGGGTGCACGAATGGCAAAAAGTCATTTTTTCGGATGAATCCAGGTTCTGTTTACACCATCATGATGGTCGCATTCGTGTTGGACGACTTCGCGGTGAACGCACATTGGAAGCTTGTATTCGTCATCGCGATACTGGCGTATCAACCGGCGTGATGGTATGAGGTGCCATTGGTTACATGTCTCGGTCACCCCTTGTTCGCATTGACGGAACTGTGATAAGTGGACGTTACATTTCAGATGTGTTACGACCTTTCGCTCTCCCCTTCATTCGATGCCATCGAGACTCTACATTTCAGCATCATAATGCACGACAGCATGTTGCAGGTCTTGTACGGGTCTTTCTGGATACAGAAAACGTTCGACTGTTGCCCTGGCTAGCACAGTCTTCATATCTCTCACCAATTGAAAACGTTTGGTCAATGGTGGCCGAGCAACTGCCTCGTCGCAATACGCCAGTCACTACTCTTGATGAACTGTGGTATCGTGTTGAAGCTGCATGGGCAGCTGTACCTTTTCACGCCATCCAAGCTCTGTTTGACTCAATGCTCAGGCGTATCAAGGCCGTTATTACGGCCAGAGGTGGTTGTTCTGGGTGCTGATTTCTCAGTATCTATGCCTGAAAATATAATCACATGTCAGATCTATTATAATATATCTGTCCAACTGATACCCTTTTGCCATCGGCATTTCATCTTGGTGTAGCAATATTAATGTCCAGTAGTGTACATATTACTTCTACAGGGTATGAAAGTATAGAAATGACTGAACAAAGCGGAAGTCAACGAAAACGTACTTTCATCCCGAAAAGTATTAGTGTTTCCTGCCATGATCTGATATTAGCAGATTTAGCTCTTATGAGCCAATACTTGAAATGGCATCGAACTTTGTCATGTATTTGACATGGCACTTTATAAATCACATATTCTTTTGAACAAAAATAGAATGATAAATAAAAACAGGATTACTTCGAGTATAGCCTCCACATAGAACAACCATTTTTACAAGACGAGCCGTCACATGTTTATAGAAAACGGGGATCATTTAGACAGGAGATATACCAATGAAACTACACGTGCAACATTAGGGTCATTTTCCGAAAAAAAGATATCCCAATCCATTTAGAAATCCTCCAGCAAGATCTTGTTAATTGTATACCAAAAATAAGAAACGGAGTGAAATGAAGAGGGAATGTAAGAACTGTTGGTCTGCATACATGTATTTACCTCATTGTTCCAAAGAAAAACAACACAGTTGATGATTTCTAATTGTCTGTGAGTGATCTCAGAATGTAGTTAACGTTTCCTAAGAATATAAAATATATGGAATACGGAGCAACCATTTTACCCAGCTTCGAGCTGACAGCTAAACAGATCAAGGGCTTGAAGTGTGACCAACAATCTTACTTACCATGGCCCAAGAAATTGGGAGATAGTTGGTAGGTTGAGATTATTTCATACCAGCTGTCCGTTATACCTATGATCAACTAAAGTTGACAGAACGCAAGTACGTCGTTTACAAGAGAGCCCATGCAGTAACATAAAAACAAAGAAAATTCTTTGTTTTTCAGACCGTTTGTAGTGCAGGCTGCAGTGCGCATAGCCAGCATATAAATACGCCGCTGGCATGAAAAGCAGTCCCCTAGCGACATGAAGGACACGTACTTAGGAGGTATCACGTCAGTAAATCACTTTCTGTTCAGGTAAGCAAGGGTATTTCAACTCATGAGCGCTAAAGTATTTTCCAGGCTCGCTCAGCATGTAATATCTGACAGCTTATCCATTAGCTGCATTTTCGTGTTGTCCCATCCACCTCTATTATTCTGGACCAAGTGGCTATCATTCAATAATCCCCCTG
The DNA here is from genome assembly GCF_023864275.1 of Schistocerca cancellata. Lineage (NCBI taxonomy): Eukaryota > Metazoa > Arthropoda > Insecta > Orthoptera > Acrididae > Schistocerca > Schistocerca cancellata. The sequence continues at coordinate 494,128,140 of NC_064631.1, read as the reverse complement.
TTGTTCTCTAATCTTCCTGTTGTTCTGGTACAAAGAGCTCGTGTTCTCTAATGTCCTTATTGTTCTGCTGAGTGGTTTTTCAGTCACGCGGGGTAGCCGCGCGGTCTGGGACGCCTTAAAACGGTTTGTGCGCCTTCCCCCGACCCACCCACCACACCCGTCTGAGGTTTGAGTCCTCCTTCAGGCCTGGGTGTGTGTGTTGTCTTAACGTAAGATACTTTAAGTTGTGTGTAAGCCTAGAGATCGATAACCTCAGCAGTTGGTCCCATAGGAACTTACCACCACCACCGATAGTGGGTTTTCATGTTGTCCCACTCTATTTTTCAGAAACAAATGTTAAGCCCTACAACCTCTCAAGGTCACCGCACCCTATTGGTTTCCTGTCGTATTTTGCGCAATCGATACCATGCCGTGCCAGCCCACATTTAGATTTTGGCAGCAGTCATATAACTGCAATGTTAATCTGCAGCCAGTTCCGAGACACACCCTCTTCAGCCTGTGAGAGCCAGCACCACTGCAAAGTAGACTTAAAGGACGTGCCACCAACCAGTGTCTCAGTTAAGTCCGTCTGTTCAGTTCTGTCTGCATAAGCTAATCGTTGCTCCACCACCATTGGCTTCTGTTGTTAATGTGTATAGATAGACCTGGAGTTTCTCACAGACGTATACTATTTATCAATGTCGGTTTGTGGTACTGGAAATCAAATTCAGTAATATAAGATTATTAATCACTATGTGTGTACCTTATTATTTTGCTCCTTGTCTCAGAACTGACCATCTGCTTGGCATATACTACTGCGACAACCGAACAATTGACGATGAGGTTGTTTGACAGAGGTGACCAGTTGCTTTTCCTCGTCTGATACACAAAGAACATTGGCATATGCCACTGCGACAACCAATTTACGATGAGGTTGTTTCACATAGGTGTCCAGTTGCGTTTTCTCGTCCACCGCACAAACAACTTACGACGACGCTGTTTCTCATCTGTAATACAAGAACTGACTACAGTATTTATTTTGTGTATTTATTGTCAAACTGCAGGCTATTTCCGTGCTTGCCATCACATGTTTTCGGTATTATTGTGTGTGTTCAGAAACTGAATGTGTTTTTTTTCCCCTTTTGGAGGTTGATACTGCAAGTCACTTTAATTCGTACTTTCTTCTGCTTAGCTTAGTTTTAACCATCTATTCGTGTGCAAGTGTTATCTTGTGTGTTGTGCTTCAGTTTCATGAGGTACACATGCAACAGCTAATGGAATTCGTGATCAGACTTCGAGCTGTGCCGGTAAACACAGCGGTGCCGCCTGCAGCATTTGCAGCATCGCCACAGCGTACTTCACACTCTGTGCACGTGATTCTCAGTAAGGAGTAACGCGCTCTGCTCCACTACGCTTCCAGGGGCATCACATGGAATGTAGAGGCACGGAACCATACCTATTTGCAACCCTTGGAGTGTCAATCTACTCACTCTGCCTACATTAAAAGTGTTCCTTAAGGAGAACTGATTGTTACACTAGGGAGTTACAATTGTGAACAGATCACTGTGACAGCTTAACGCTACAAATTATTTATCTCGGGTAGGCGATCGAATCAATGCTTAACAGAGGGTGACTAACATACAATGAGTTCCACGCCATTGCTAATTCAAGGGTGAGTTTGGTCGTTACGGTAGTGATGCCATGATTACGGATGCCTTTACTAAAAATATGCCAGACCATTGCGTATACAAACAGATTGTTAATTATATGATCCAACCCTGAAATTTTGAAATGAGTGGAGCGCCAGGACTCATAGTGCTGCGGTAGACCTTGTTTCCGTTACAATAGTGCAGTTCAGGGTAATGGTAAAGGGGTTACGCCCTTCATTTGCGCGTTGCGGCACGCCAAATCCCAGCCAGGGCAGTGTCATAAGCAAAACCAGTGTGCTACGCTGCAGATCAAGGGAGGCGTGACACTGTCGTGATGGTAAGTGCTACGACTCTGGCAAGAACGGCCACGTTGAACCTGTCAGTGTGCAGAGACGCAAGTGCAATAAGCACTCTGTAGATTTTCCAGTGTCTCCGTCAATAGATGTGAATGCTGTATTTTCTAACCCGTGTAGTGATTCAGTGCAAGATAAGTGCAACCACAAAGAAGTAACGCACTTCTACCACGCTGCAATAAGCTAATAAATCGCTTGTCACTTTACCGTTGCCAAAATAAAATGTTCATGCAACTGGGCACGAGTGCTCCCATGACTCTTTTGAGTTAGATGTGCATACGAATTGTTAGGCAAGCACAACAAGTCAGAGGCAATTTTATCTGGTTAAGGCGCACTTGGAATTATACTTCTGTGCCTACAAACAAGGTATCTGAACTTCTAGATGAATTTAGTGACTTTTTCAAAATGGTCTAGTCGAAGATAATACCTGCGAGACTCACATTCGCACAAGAGAAATCATAGTTTTTCCTACTACGGCTCATCCTCCAAAGTGTCAGAGATCAAGTGCTATATGAACACTTATTCTGGCCAGTCGATGATATGATTTCCCCTGTAACAGCCTGTCAATGGGAATCCCCTTTTGAAATTGCAATTAAACCTTCAGACAAAATACTCTCATGTGCGGGTTTCAAGTCTGCGGTAAATCCACAGACTGCGACTGCGTCTTTTCCCTTGTCACAGCCCGTGGAATCCACAGACAAGCTATGGTGCGGTTCACTTGTTTTCCAAGATTTACCTGTGGGATGCTTCTTTGCAGCTACCCTTGGATGAAGAGTCATAGTGAGTTTTTTCTGATCGATAGTCACTTCAGTTTATTCAAGGATTTGCAGTAAACTCTCGGCAGTGCATCTGCACCGGCAATAATTCGAAAGCACTTATAGTTACAGTTATTTCTTTTTCGAACTGTCTGGATGACTCTTAGCTTTTGGGTAGCACACGACATGAATACCTTTCCTGTCTCGGGAAACTGTTTGAGTACTCAGAGATCTTGGGTTAAAGTGTAATAAATCCAAGACTTCATTCATCCTTACTGATATTAATGTTTGGGACAAGTTATCAACAGTCAGGCTATCCACCCTGTCACACGTAACTGCTGTCCGGTACCTACAAGTTCCTCAGAACTTCAGGAACTCAATATTGTTGGGTAAACTCGTTTATTACATTTAGTTCATTCCATACGCTGCACAGCATCCAGATCCATTGCAGTGTCTTTGATGAAAAAATGTTCCATTTGAGTGGAGTAGGAAGTGTCAACTAGCATTTCAGAAACTGGAGGAGGCGGTATTGAGCAATCTCTGTTTGCCACATTTTGATCCTGTTACTCCAGTCCTGCAGTTGGTTGACTTGTCCTCTTACAGGTATTTACGCTGTTCTTTTGCACACTGTTGGATCACTAAACAGTCCATTTCCCCCTCATTCAAACACCTCAACAACCCACAACGCAAATATTTGCAAAATAAAAGGAAGGCTCATTATATTGTATGAGGGGTGGCCGAATTTACCTTTTCTTGTGTGGCAGAAAATGCTTCTTTCTTGTAGAGAACAAGCCTCTCAGAGCATTATTCAGCCCTTCAATGTCAGTTCTTCTACACCAGAGTAAACGTTGCAGCGTCAGTCTCGGCTCCTCTCCTGTTACAAGTATGAAAATGTGTACAGACCTAGGCTAAGCAGTTGAAAGTGGATGCTCTTTCTCGTCTAACAGTCGTCACTGATTTGGAGTTCAGCACCTTAGACGATTCTAGGCTGCATGTTGATGTCCAGGATGCCAAATAACTTCATGGTTGTCCCGTCGACCACTAATGGACTGCTCAGGTAATGGATGCAGATCACAGTCTCAAGATTCTGTAGCGGTACATCCTGACCAGCGGTTCACATACAACTATCCAGATTAGTGGTCCAGTCACCACATCATGATTTAGCACTTTGGCACAGCTTGTATGTCATTCCCTTAGTGATCATCCCTTTCTGTATATGCCATGGTTCCTTCAGAAGATAGTTCTTCACATTCTTCTTCTCCCACATGCAGAGCAGGATTTAGTGCTCTTTCTCTTGTACTAAGTTCCAAGCAACGCCAATGGCAAATTTCCGATAAGGCTCTTGCATGGATGCTAACACGAAATAGTGATTTAGCTGCTGAATCCCACACAGTAGTTGTCGCTCCCTCTGCAGAGCTCTGTGTTTAATGTGCTTGATTCAGCTCTATCCAGACAGTATAGTAGACATGTGCGCTGGTAATAGGGTTCATCGAAAGTGTCTCGGGCCATTCTAGACTACTGGCCATTAAAGTTGCTACACCAAGAAGAAATGCAGATGATAAACGAGTATTCACTGGACAAATGTATTATACTAGAGGTGACATACGGAATTTGCGTGCTTAGATCCTGAGAAATCAGTGCCCAGAACTACCACCTATATCCGTAATAACGGCATTGATACGTCTGGGCATTGAGTCAAACAGAGCTTGGATGGCAGAAAAGGTACAGCTGCCCATACAGCTTCAACACGATACCACAGTTCGTCAAGAGTAGTGACTGGCGTATTGTGACGAGCCAGTTGCTCGGCCACCATTGACCAGACATTTTCAATTGGTGAGAGGTCTGGAGAATGTGCTGGCCAGGGCAGCAGTCGACCATTTTCTGTATCCAGAAAGGCCCGTAAAGGACCTGGAACATGCGGTCGTCGATTATCCTGCACAAATGTTGGGTTTCACTAGTATCTAAAGTAGGGTAGAGCCACGAGTCGTAACACATCTGAAATGTAGCCTCCACTGTTTAAAGTGCGTCATTGCGAACAAGAGGTCACCTAGACGTGTAACCAATGGTACCCCATACAATCACGCCGGGTGATACGCCAGTATGGCGAAGACGATAAACAAGCTTCCAATGTGCGTTCTCCGCGATGTCGCCAAACAGGAATGCGACCATCATGATGCTGTAAACAGAACCTGGATTCACCCAAAAAAATGACATTTTGCCATTGGTGCACCCAGGTTCGCCGTTGAGTACACCATCGCAGGCGCCCCTTTCCGTGATGCAGCGTCAAGGGGAACCGCAGCCATGGTCTCCGAGCTGATAGTCCATGCTGCTGCAAACGTCTTCGAACTGTTCGTGCAAATGGTTGTTGTTTTGCAAACGTTCCCATCTGTTGAATCAGGGATCGAGACGTGGCTGTACGATCCGTTACAGCCATGTGGATAAAATGCCTGTCATCTCGACTGCTAGTAATATGAGGCCGTTGGGATCCAGCACGGCGTTCCGTATTACCCTCCTGAACCCATCAATTCCATATTCTGCTCACAGTCATTGGATCTCGACCAACGCGAGCAGCTATGTCCCGATACGGTAAACCGCAATTGTTATAGGCTACAATCTGACCTTTATCAAAGTCGGAAACGTGATGGCACGCATTTCTCCTCCTTACATGAGGCATCACAACAACGTTTCACCAGGCAACGCCTGTAAACTGCAGTTTGTGTATGAGAAATTGGTTGGAAACTTTCCTCATGTCACCACGTTTTAACTGTCACCACCGGTGCCAACCTTGTGTGAATGCTCAGAAAAGCTAATCATTTACATATCACAGCATCATCTTCCTTTCGGCTAAATTTTGCGTCTGTAGCACGTCATCTTAGTGGTGTAGCAATTTTAATGGCCAATAGCCTATGTAGCACAGTGTCTCGTTAGGCTGGACATGTATGGTCGGAATCACTTCTTTTATGCGGGCTATATGATCTAGCCAAAAGTATCGTATTAGATGAGTTGGTTTCCCGGGGAACTTCGCCGCCTCATCCACCTTCGCCTCAGTCAAGTCCTTCACCAAGGGATGTTAATACTGTGCCATCACCTTCAACGCAGCACCAGCAGCCCCAGCCATGAGAGGAGGGCGCTTTCACACCGCCACCTTCCAGTTGGCAGCCGTGTCTCTCCAGTCGCTTTTGCCCCACTACGAATGGTATAACCTGCCTCTGCGCTTGGGTAAGAACGCCATGGCTGGTTTTTAAGCTGATGTTTCCACACATTCAGAAGACGGATGTGGGTGTGGGCGGGAGCTTGTATCCACTGATATACTAGTTGTTGCCTCCTCTCATTGTGCTCAGACTTTGCCCGAGCCTTTGTTTCTGGCAGCACCAGCACACGACGACACCGAGGAGTTTTGGGGAAGAGTAATGTGATATCATGGGCTATCGATCTCACATCACATCAGCTAACATTTAGAAGATGGCAGCAGCCATGTTCTTCCACAGAGAATCTGGGGCCAGCTCTGAGACACACCTTCATTAGACGAAGTGGCCAGTGCCATCACGTAGCCGACTTAATGACGCTGCACCAGCCAGTCTCTGACTCTAGTCTGTCACATTATTTTTGTCTGTCTTGCCTAATCGTCTGTCACTCTATTCTGTCAGTTTATTTTGTCTGTCTTATCTAATCGTTATATCTTGACACTTAGTCTCCGTTAGTATTGTCGATACATGAACCTGACCGGCTTTGTGGACTTGTACCATTTATTTATCTTGAGTTTGCTAATGGTGGTCCACTTAACTGAAAGAAATGTATCTTTCGCATAATGTGGATATTTTTATCTTACTTTTTAGTCACAGAACCCACCAATTGGTTTTGATCCACCAGTGGAACGATTGAATATTTCCACATTCTAGAAACGAGGTTAATGTCTCTCTAACAGAGGCCCATTCCCCTGTGCATGCAATAGCTGGAAAATCTAAATTTGATTGGGTATTCAAAATTTGACAGAAAATTCAAAAATAACACAGCTTTTTACTGAAGTGATAGTTTAGTTGTCTGAGTAACAATTCACACGACATTAAAAGTTAATAGGTGGAACAGTGTCATATCTGGAATTCAAGACTGCCAACAGCCGCGGGATTTTCACCCCCAGAGACAAGGGATGTTTGTTTCCACTGCAGAGCCAAGCCACAATTCAGTTATAATTCAATATTAACTCAGTAGGAATTCATTTCAAGTCTATTCAATTCAAACTGAGTTCAATTTCATTTCAGTTCATTTCAGATTCGATTCAGTTCAAAAACTGGGAGCCCACATTTCCCTTAATCCCACTTCTGCATTGCTTAAACAATTTCCCCATCCCCTTGATATTAAACAGTCCCCTCCTCTCACATCTCACATCCCAATTTAAAAAATTGTTAGCATAAACCTTTTCATCCGACTTGACCTAAAATCAAGTCCAGTGGCACCATGTTTAAAAGGAGGCAGGTCGTCTGTTGGAGCATATACAAAAATTTCTTTCTTCCTGAATTTAAAATGGCGAGAAATTCACTTACTGTGAATTTAAAACAATGGCAACCCTTCTGGTTGTCAGAGTTCGATACCTTACCCTGAAATTAAAACTCTATATTTCACTGGTACTGTCTGTACCGTTGTCAAACACTTGTCACTGTCGTAAGTGGAAGGACAGGACTAGGAAAGAGGTGTACTTGTGTCTAAAAATACACAAACACATATCCGGGCGGTAGTCTTCTCCAAATCCGTCTCACAGTTCAGCATTGCCCGTAACTGCTGCTATACCATGGTCATGCAGCCGATACCAGGCAGCGCTGGGTCACTGCCACAACCTTTACTGCCACAGGGCGCTCCGCACTGTGACTTGTTCTGCAATCATTCCTGTATGGCGTCAAACTGCCGACAGAATCTGGCAGCCCTCCGCAGTACACAATGTCACGCTACAGGGAGGCTGCTTCTACCTGTAGCTATGGCCCAGTCAGCAGCACCTCATCAGTTAGGAACGTGGACAGCTGTTTGTCAGCCAAAGATTGTTCTGCACAGTCAGTGAGTCTCCACCACAGCTAACTACATGATCTCGCAGTTAAGAAGTGTAAGGTGTCGTATTATGTTGTGTGATTAACGTTCTCAGCTACAGCTATGGTCATCTGTGCACAATGCCCTGTCTCCATCTGTTGTCATCCAGCACTCCACTTTCGTGATATCTGCATTGAGACAGGAACCAACGCCGTTATACACACCGCTCTGATAGCGCCGCTGAATCTGACGTGATATATCTAATTTATGGGCATAATGTGACAACACAGAGATATCAGCAACTCATTAGAAGTCAAGGAACACAGCGTCTACTATTTTCCCGACACAGGATCCTAACTGGCAGGTCCTCACACAGACGTATTCCTAAGGCCTTTATCACGCTTCAGTTTAGTACCCAAAAGCAGCCTCCTATGACAACCTAATGCCCGGACGAAGCAGTGAGACAGGATCCATCACAACAGCGAATACCACAACGATGTTAGAAGGTATGTATACGCTGTACTAACATCTCATCTCAGAGTAGCACTTGCTCCTACATCCTCAATCATTTGTTGGCAGTATTCAAATCTGTGCTGTACGCTTTAATTTTAGCGGGCATGGCGCTACGCATGCGCCACTAACTACTTGGGGTGCGAGTATCGATCATGGTGATATTGTCGAAGCGTGTATTGTTGGTTTCTGGTGGGTCGTGTTACTGACAGTTGGGGGGGCATGTGGCTGGCAAGTTGTTGGTTTTGGAGACTCCTGTTGTCCAGTATGGGCTTCGAGAAGCCGCGAGAGGTCATATCAGTTTGAGGCAAGCCGTCCCGGTTGGATAACGATCGATAGCGGCCAGTTGTGGGAAAATTAATGGAAACCACGTGCAACCTGGTTGGCTAGTTCCCAACGAACTCAGAAAGCTTCAATGTTACGACTCCTCGAAGAGCGCCTGTTCGGTTTGGAGGCAATAAAACCCTTGCTTGGAATCCTGGAAGTCACCGCTCCTTCGCACTTGAGAAGAGTTAAATGTTCTTTCTTATTGGTACTTTTTATCGTAAGGGCACGTTTGTGTTAATATGGAATTGGAGCCGTCATATTAACGCGTCTCCGAGTGATTGTGTTCAAAGTCATCGGTCAGTGTAACTGTGCAGTGGGGGCCGATACTGAATGGATTTACTAGTATGAAAATTTGATTTTTAATTTTCACTTGATGTTCACCAGTGCCTTCTGCATGGCTCTAAGTTGCAGCGTCTCAGTCACGTTGCGCAGAACTGGATACAACGACCCTGAAACTCACGTGTTGCACCATCAACAGCTAAACTCAGATGTTGCTGACGAGGTAACATTACCTAACTAGCCGTCTTACGATCTGACCGACCAATAGGGAGGCCCGGATGTGGTCAAGTTGGGGTGGAACCTCGGCCAGCTGCCGGGAACGGGTACACCTTTCGCTCTCTTCTGCTGGCAGCTTCCAAACCGATCAGACGTCGTCCTTACCTGCTCTCTTGGGCGGCTGCCCAATCAGTCTCGGCAGCTTCTCCAGGCCTGCCTTCTTTTACGGCATTAAAGCTTCATACAGTTTAAACTATGTTTTATTCTTCATCTCAACGGGTACCTACAGCTTTCCCCTACTGGTCAATGCTGAAGCATTAACAGCAACTGATGAACATTTGTTGTTGCAAGCCAATGTCCAAGCAAGTGTACAAGCATTCTCTGTCACTAATTGAGTTTATGAAATTCTAATTGTAACATAGCCTGAGCCAAGGCTAGGTAAACCATTTACAGACCAGTATGCCCTGGTAATCGGATTTGTAGGCGCTGATATTTTACCTTGTTGATTTTCAAGTAATTTTAAGAAGTGTTAAGCTTGTAACTTGTATGTGCACACACTTCTAGAACAAGTTAAAATTGCTTACATCCTAAACTTTCTCGTTGCAGCCTTGTTTTGGCAGATTACTGTTCTCTTCTGATGTGTGTTGGCAGGACAGTTCTGGTAGCAGACAACGCATTCCTGTTTCCTGGGCCCTGAACAAAGATGTGTTTCCTTTCTATTGTGGCGACACTTCCATCGTCGCACGATGTCTCGGTTCCGCCGCATCTACCAGCTGCGTCGTGTTGGCTTAAGTAAACTTCGTCGACTGATATGTGTCACGGAGGAGTGTCGCCAAGTGATTCCGGAACTTTTGATCTATTCAACAGTGTGAGTTCACCAACCACATAAAATTTGAAGCGTGTTCTGGAAGCCTGAAGTTACTTGTCACTATACCTTCCACCCTAAACCTTCCACCATTATTGCTAGTTCTGGAGCGTGTTAAGGTTTAAATCCCTTCACTTATGAATGTGAACTGTTGAGATTTCCTTTTTATCCACAGTCGTCAGCTAACTCCACTCATTGCAAAACTTGTCTGCTTGTTGCTTGTTGGCTGTGATAGCCACCTGCTATATTTCCCAGCTTATGTTGTATTTTGGGGCATTGTACGTTTATTTAAGGGTCATTGTCAGTGTTTCTGCTGGTGTGCTCCAGCTGGGAGTCACATTTCAAATTGTTTGCCATTCCAGCATTTCTTGTATTTTGGAGGATTGTATATCTTATTGATTAAGGAATTTTATTAAGATCTACGTCAACATCTACATCAACATAGATACTCTGCAAATCACATTTAAGTACCTGGCAGAGGGTTCACCAAACTACCTTCAAAATTCTCTATTATTCCAATCTCGTATAGCACTCCGAAAGAATGAACACCTATATCTTTCCGTACGAGCTCTGATTTCCCTTATTTTATCGTGGTGACGATCTATAGATTATTAAAGGTTTTTCAACAGCCACAGACAGTGGCGTGACTTACTATCCTTTCTGTATTTTGGGTGGGCGACGTCTATCCGTTTAAGATGTTACCCATGCTTGGGAACTGTTAATGTGTTTAGGGAAGTCAATTTTAATTACTTTTCCAGGTAAAATTCAGTTTGTTTAACCTGCTTGCAGGCATACCTGGTTGGCGTAAATTCTTACTTTTGTTTGGGGCTGCATATTCCTGATTTCCAACAATGTTCTTAATGGAATAAATCGTTACATTTGGTTATTAATGAATTGATCCTGTTGTAGCTCTTTCAATTATTCTGAGCATAGTTATTCTTTTGACACGATTTTTAAATTGTAATTATAATAATTATTGCTAAGCAATAAAACGTATTCCATGAAACAACAAATGACGAAATATGTGGGTCCACGTCTGTTTCCTTAAAATTTTCCCAAACCTTGTCGTGAGGTACCCGTGTGTAGTTCAATTCACCGATGCTACGGAGATCATCTTCACTCCTTATCCTTTCAGTCCACCGATTTTCAACATTCTTCTGTAGCTCCACATCTCAGACTGTGCGACTGTTTTGTGTTCCACTTTGCCCACTGTCCATGATTCACTATCATATAATGTTGTATCTCACCGTATAGTCGCAGAAATTTCATTATCAAATTTGAAACTATTTCTCTTGTTCAGGACTGTCCTCTTTGCCCGTGCTAGTCTTGTTTATCTCTCTTTTTCACTTCTTCCATAATAGATAATACTGCTTCCATGGTAGCAGGATTTAGCTTCGTCTACTTCGTGATCCTCAACTATGATGTTAAGTTTCTCGCTATTCGTAATCCTGCTACATCTAGTTAGTCATTATCTTTGTCTTCTTCCGGTTTACTGTAAATCGATATTCTGTACTCATTAGAATGCTCATTTCACCCAGAAGACCCTGTAAATCTTGTTTACGGAGGGTAGCAACGTGATCAGCGAATCTTTTCGTTGATATCGGTTCTACATGAACTGTAATCCCACTCTTGGACTTTCGTTTTATTTTCGTCTTTGCTTCTTCGAAGTATAGACTGAATAGTAGGACCCCCTATAGGCAAAAGACATCATCAGCTCTTGTCCACTTTTTAAATAAAGTACTTCATTCTTTGTCTTCCAGTATTACTGCTCCCTCTAGGTTCTTGTAAAAATTATATATTATTCTTCTTTCCCCATAGTTTACTCCTATCGTCCTAAGAATTTCGGACACCCTGTTCCATTTCACATTGTTAAACGCCTTTTCTAAGTCGACGAATGTTATGAGCGTGTCTTGATTTGTTTTTAATCACGCTTCAATCCCAACGTGAGAACGGTATCTCTCATGCTTCTGCCTCCCCTAAAGCGGAACTGATCGTCATCTCGCAGATCCTCACCTCTCTTTTCCATTCTTCTATCATCCTAACCAGCAACTTCCAGTTGGTTGGTGGATTTGGGAGATGGGACAAAGCACCGAGGTCATCGGACTGGGGAAGAATGGAAAAGGAAGTCGGCCATGCCCTCTCAAAGGAATCATTCTGGTCTTTGCCTGAAGCGATTTAGGGAAATCATGGAAAACCTTAATCAGGATGGCCGGACGCGGAATGAACTGTCGTCCTCCCGAATCCGAGTCCTGTTCAGCAACATGGATGTTAAGCTCATTGTGCGGTATTTTTCGAGCATCTCTGCCCTTGCTGTTTCCAGAATAACGTGAATGATATTTCTCCAAAAGGGTCTCATAAAGTCTACACAATAGCTTGAATAGAAATTTGGTTACCACATTCCATAGTGATTTTTGAAAGTCCAGTGGCATATTACCTGTGCCTCCTGCCTTATTCGAGCTCAAGTCTTGCAGAACTCACTTAAATTCTGACTTTAATACTGGATCCCCTATGTCAACCCTATCGACTCCCGCTTCTTGCTCGTGTTCGCACCATCTGTTATTTTACATCCTTTTCTTCATACAGCCACCTCGTTATGTTAGTTTCAACTCCTGTTGTCACGGAGTTGCTGCTTTGGATGCCCGTGTGCTGTAGCAGAAGCGCATGTCGATATAGCCCTGCCATATTATCTTTGCTGACTACTATTACTTCCCGGTTGACGTCTGACGTGGAGCGAGATGAAACGCGCCTGCAGTGCAGTTCGGACCTGGCAGTCGTGGAGTTGGGACACCGCGGAAGTCAGTCGGGTTGGAGCAGTAGTGAGGCTTGGATAGCCATGACTCGCCCGATCGTCGCCAGCACACATGACTTGAACCGGGGACGGTCTTCGTTGATCGTCAGTTGGTCGTCTTAAAGGACGACGAGTATTTGCTCACCGGTCGCTTGTGGGTTGGTGGTGTGTGTGTCTCAACTCGTGGATCGGCCATGTCATTGCTCGCTCACTGCTTTTAACATTGGTTGCTTTCTTCATCCTAGTGTTTGTGAAATTGTGTGTAGCTTGTAATCTTGACTGCTGAGTTATTTTAGTGCTGTCCCCGTGATGGTGTGCGGGCAGTTGGTCAGTTGGTGTCAAGTAGCGAGGGAATCTCTGCTGGGTGTAGTTTGGCTGGGCCCACTGGCGGTCTCTACACAGTGGCGGAGTGTGTGGGGCTGTTCTCATTGCTACGAGGTCCGTGGCTCACCGACTCTGGACACGAAAGTTGAGTTTGGATTTAATTTACCAGCAAAGTAAGACTTTTCACATTGTGCCGTTTGGTTCTCGTTGTTGGCTGTTGGGAAATTACCGCGAGCAACAACATGTGTGTTTGAGTTGAAGTTTTAGCCACTGTGCGGTGTAGTCTAACTGTATTTGGTTACTTGGAATTGAAGTGCACCAGCGGAATTTTCTGCCTTGTGGCAGTTAACGTTCGGGTTGAAACGACCCCTTAGAAAAATCTATAGAGGACTGAGCTTGAACTGACACACAATATTTTTTTTAGCGCAACGCAATCTGACTTTCAGAAATCCCTACAAAGGAATGGCCCTGACTAACATTAACCTGTACCTTTCACAAATCACTTACCTCACAAAAATCTTCGTTACCCAAGCTACGGCAATACAGCGAGCGCCACTACTGGCAGCTAAATAAAAGATTCAAACTACAGAAGGCACTAACTACTGATAGGCATAGTTAGCAATTGAAAGATGTTTATATAGAACAAACAATGTATTTACTTTAACAGTCGTAATATATATAGTAGTTCATGACATCCAGTGTTACAAATTTCAAAACTCCGCCATCTGTCTCCCCACATCCACCACTGCTGGCGGCTCACCTCCAACTGCACAACGCTATGCACTGTTAACATCCAGCTGCCCAACACTACAATGGCTGACAACAATGCAAACTGGCCACAGACTGCACACAGCACAGCCAGTGATTTTCATACAGAGCGCTACGTAACATTGCCAATAAGAAAACATAAACAGCCTACTTACAGGGTTACCTGCCATCGTCGTTGACGTAAATTCAGGCAGTGTCCTTTCCTCGCCGTGTTGTGGCTGTCCAGCACAGTGTGTGGTTTGTATGCTTGGTTGTGGGCGTCCATGTCTTTTACGTTTTGAATTGAACTCCCAGTTGTGTGCTGGTCGAGTGGATCACAAATTACCTAGTTGGTGGGTCCGTTGACTGGCTGTTGGTTGGTTTGTCGTCGGATGGAGAATGGTTGGGCCTACTGCCTGTCTCACCTAAGTGAACGTTAGTATTTCAAGTGCTGGTCAACCCCGAAATTTTCAGAGTGCCGTTATCTGTACTGCCTTTTCTTATTTTCTGTTGTGTGTATTTGTATGGCTCATAGCCAATGGTTTTGAATTAAACTTGAATGGATTTTAGTGGTGTTTTAAGTCAGCCACTTTAAAAATTGAAGTCCCTTGCTTTTCAAGTGTTAGATTGTCTGGGCCTTCAACCTGATTAAAACATTGTTTAAAGATAAAGCCTTGGGGCTTCTGCCTACTAAAAATAATTTTAGTCGTGTTTTGAGTCATGGGCCTTCACCGTTTTAAAATTAAAAATTTCTGGCTTGTCAGGTGTTAGATTGCTTTGGCCTTCAGCATGATTAGTGTATGGTTTAAAGATAAAGCATTGGGTCTTCTGCCTAATAAAAATTATTTTACTTGTGTTTTAGGTCATGGGCGTTCAGCCGTTTTAAAATTAAAGTTCCTTGCTTGCCAAGTGTTAGATTTTTTGGGGCTTTCACCCTAATTTATGTGAGGCTTTGTTGTTTAAATTTATTTTACCTTGAGTTTTAAGTCATGGGGCCTTCAGCCGTTTTTTAAATTAAGGATCTTTGTCTTTCGAGCATCAGACTGTTTTGAGCCTTCAGCCTAATTGAAGATAAGGGCTTCTGCCTTGTGCTTTTTTTACTTAATTTTACCTCGAGTCTTAAATCATCGGTCTTCAGCGATCTTTAATTAAGGTTGTTGTTTTTCAAGTGTTACATTTTTGAGCCTTCAGCCAAATTATAGAACTTAATTAACGTGTGGCCTTCTGTTTTCTAAATATTCTTTTTGGCGTCTCAATTTTGATTAAGTAGCTTTCAGACTTTTTGAAGAATTAAATTGGTTGTGCCCTTAAGGCATAAGATAGTGTGGCGTATTCAGCCGATAACTAAGTTCAAGAATTTGTACTGTAACGTTTGGTCAAATAAATCAAATGTAAGTGACCGCTGCTCATTTTGGCCCGTTTCCACAATTCCAACTACCTGTCGTGTCCTGTGGTTTTAGCAGGGCGTTTTACGTCTGTTTGCTTTCTCTTTTGTTTTTAAAATTGGAATTATCACTGCACTTTTAATGTTGTCATCCTGCGGCGTCGCTAGCGTTAAAATTCGCGTGACTGCTTACTACTTCTTTCGTGGTACTGTCAGCCACGAAGGTTCCACATACCTAAGTAAGGCGTCTCGTCACCAAGTCGCTTCTCTGCAACGTAGATACTGTTCTGACGATGTTAAAAGCAGCGTTGAAGGAAAACATCGTCAATACTTACGTTAGCACAGTCCGCATTAACCTGTAGCTAAATGTCATGTAAAAATCTTATAACAATTTTAGGGTGGAGAGCGATTGTTTCATCTGTTATAAAAATGTCAAAATTCTTCAAGTATTTCTTTTTTCCTTTAGATACCAAATCAAATAGGTGCCATCAGCCCGCATTTAAAACTAACAGCTAATACCACTGTACTCATTTTACAGCTTATACCATCTAGTACACACACAAGGCAGCCAGATATGTACCAAAGTTCAACCCGAATTGTTACGCGATTTTCACAGTTTATACTCACCTGCAACATGAGTTTTACATTCCGTCCTTTTCAGTGGATTTCTTCAAAAGAAGTTTCTCGCCAAATATTCCGTAAACGATTACGAAATATGCCACGCGGAATTCTTCACAAAGGCCGAGAGTGCACACGCTTTTACCTCTCCAACTAATTCCTTCACAAAGCTCACATTTTCACGATCTGTCCGTAAATGCATCTGCTTTCACAGCGATATAAACCAAACGCGAAATAACAGTACCTTCTTCATTTTACATATAATATTTTCGGACACATTCAACATGACCTGCGCGCCCGACAGCGAGACCACTACTACCTCACTGCCGTTGCTCCAAGCGCATATACTGTACTTCTTGGTAGAGCGCAGGAAAGACCTCACTGTAGTTGTGATTCTTGAAGCCACCGACACCAAAGCTTCGAGCCCATACTCCAAGGTAGCTTACTGGAATGAAATGCTATTGCGGGTTGACTCGCGACATTGCAACCCTTGTTTTTAATTTCGCCGAAGGCTGTCTGTCTTCCCTATCATCATTTATTTTTCGATTTCTTCACATCTTTCTTGCGGTCATTCGCATTGCCTATAATGCATTTGCAATTAATTATGTTCCTCAGAGATTTATATCGCTGTATTCGTGTGTTTCCCAGAATATTTTATGCTTCCTTCCTTATTCCATCATTTGAAGTGTTTCATCTGTTATCCAAGGTTTTCTCGCAGTTTTCTTCATTTTATCTATGTATATCTGTCATCTAGGATTGTCACTTTCAGAGATATTCAGTCCTCTTCAACTGAGCTGCCTACTCTAATGTTCCTCATCGAAGTATCCAAACGTTTTACATAATTCCTATGTACTTCAGTACCCCATTTTCTTCCACATTGATTCTGTCCGACGATTCCCTTGAACTTAATCTAGTCTTCAACATTACTAGAGTTTGATCTGAGTCTACTTGTTCAAAGGTTACGCTTATAATCCAATATCTTATTTCGAACAGCATATTTTCCCGTAACCCCTTATTGTGTTCCTTACTTTACATCCGCGTTCCAGTCCCAAAGCCACATGTCATCTCCGTTAAGATACTGAATTGCGCGTTCACTGTCTATATGAAGAGAAAAATGCGTTGGCTGGTGTACTTGAACTAATGTTGTCGACAATGATTTGTTGCCGAACCTGATATCTCACTCTCTGACCTACCGTCCTATTAATAATAATACGTATTTGACTTCACTGAGCGGCATTACATCTAGACTGAGCAATTGAATTTCCTATTTAAGATTTTGTAGTTATGCTGCTACGTATTCCCGCAATAACGGAATATAAATGACCTGCAACATTATACGAAAGAAAAAAAATTCGAATTATCCAACAGTCGAACAGAGTATGGCCAGCCGTCTTCTGAGGATCCGCAGTCTCTAAGGATGCGTTCGTGTATCCATTCGTAACTAATTACGCAGTATAGCCTCTGAGGACTGGGACATCCTCTTGTTAGCAGGTTCCATTAAGACTCTTCTTAAGCAATTGACATAATGTCTCCCTTTTCTCGTTCGGCACTCTATCCTCTCGTGTTGATTGTGTAATTACATCCAAAACTGCAGCACGTCAATTCGATTGTCGTCCTTTATGCAGCTCCCCGCCATTCCAGCGATCCACTGGATCGCATCTTTTTTCTTTTTTTGGGAGAAATGTCACATCTGGTAAAAAATTACCACTGGTGTTATCTGTATGGAGGAGGAGGAGGAGGAGATTAGTGTTTAACGTCCCGTCGACAACGAGGTCATTAGAGACGGAGCGCAAGCTCGGGGTGAGGGAAGGATGGGAAAGGAAATCGGCCGTGCCCTTACAAAGGAACCATCCCGGCATTTGCCTGAAGCGATTTAGGGAAATCACGGAAAACCTAAATCAGGATGGCCGGAGACGGGATTGAACCGTCGTCCTCCCGAATGCGAGTCCAGTGTGCTAACCACTGCACCACGTCGCTCGGTATTATCTGTATGTGGGCGGAACAGTGCTCATATGTGTCCATCTGCCAGCAGTGGGGATTAAGCCATGTTTATTACGTGCAGTCTGTCTCCTGTCATATAGTGTACTAGTGATTAATTAGAACATAACTTGAGGATCGATCCACCGAATACAGGTATGGGAAAGTAGGGGTGGGGGGAGGGTTTCACCGAATGACAGAGGGTGGGCATCGCCTGTCCATCACGTTCCTGTCATGTTACGGCGTTATAGAAATGTTGGTAAGGTCTTAAGGGACAAAACGGCTGAGGTCTTCGGTCCCTAAGCCTACACACAACTTAATCTAACTTAAACTAACTTACGCTATGGACAACAATGCCCGAGGGAGGACTGGAACCTCCGATATGGTGAGCCGCACGGACCGTGACAAGGCGCCTGAGACAACGCGGCTACCCCGTTCGGCCCCGAGTTATGGACGATGCATATATCGCACCGTTGGTTCTCTGGACGAAGGCAGCTCATGGTGGATGTAGATGTGGTCGACAATAAACGTTGCAATGTGAGCAATTATCGGCCAAATGCTGCCGTCTCAAACTGGCAGCATATAAGTGTGTGGCATTAGTTCTTCTTTCAGTGTCATTGTTAATGTATGCGTCCGACTGTGCCACACTATGAGCACCGCACGCATGAATCACTGCCGCAAGTGCCATGAATTACTGTACACTTACGCTGAGGAATGAAATAAATTGGAAGTGCAGGGAAGCTAAGACGAAATGGCTTCAGGAAAAATGTGAAGACATCGAAAAAGATATGATTGTCGGAAGGACAAACTCAGCATACAGGAAAGTGAAAACAATCTTTGGTGACATTAAAAGCAACGGTGGTAACATTAAGAGTGCAACGGGAATTCCACTGTTAAATGCAGAAGAGAGAGCAGATAGGTGGAAAGAATACACTGAAAGCCTCTATGAGGGTGAAGATTTGTCTGATGTGATAGAAGAAGAAACAGGAGTCGATTTAGAAGAGATTGGGGATCCAGTATTAGAATCGGAATTTAAAAGAGCTTTGGAGGACTTACGGTCAAATAAGGCAGAAGGGATAGATAACATTCCATTAGAATTTCTAAAATCATTGGGGAAGTGGCAACAAAACGACTATTCACGTTGGTGTGTAGAATATATGAGTCTGGCGATATACTATCTGACTTTCGGAAAAGCACCATCCACACAATTCCGAAGACGGCAAGAGCTGACAAGTGCGAGAATTATCTCACAATCAGCTTAACAGCTCATGCATCGAAGCTGCTTACAAGAATAATATACAGAAGAATGGAAAAGAAAATTGAGAATGCGCTAGGTGACGATCAGTTTGGCTTTAAGGAAAAGTAAAGGGACGAGAGAGGCAATTCCGACGTTACGGCGAATAATGGAAGCAAGGCTAATAAAAAATCAAGACACTTTCATAGGATTTGTCGACCTGGAAAAAGCGTTCGACAATATAAAATGGTGCAAGCTGATCGAGATTCTGAAAAATGTAGGGGTAAGCTATAGGGAGAGACGGGTCATATACAATATGTACAACAACCAAGAGGGAATAATAAGAGTGGACGATCAAGAACGAAGTGCTCGCATTAAGAAGGGTGTAAGACAAGGCTGTAGCCTTTCGCCCCTACTCTCCAATCTGTACATCGAGGAAGCAATGATGGAAATAAAAGAAAGGTTCAGGAGTGGAATTAAAATACAAGGTGAAAGGATATCAATGATACGATTCGCTGATGACATTGCTATCCTGAGTGAAAGTGAAGAAGAATTAAATGATGTGCTGAACGGAATGAACAGTCTAATGAGTACACAGTATGGTTTGAGAGTAAATCGGAGAAAGACGAAGGTAATGAGAAGTAGTAGAAATGAGAACAGCGAGAAACTTAACATCAGGTTTGATGGGCACGAAGTCAATGAAGTTACGGAATTCTGCTACCTAGGCAGTAAAATAACCAATGACGGACGGAGCAAGGAGGACATCAAAAGCAGACTCGCTATGGCAAAAAAGGCATTTCTGGCCAAGAGAAGTCTACTAATATCAAATAACGGCCTTAATTTGAGGAAGATATTTCTGAGGATGTACGTTTGGAGTAAAGCATTGTATGGTAGTGAAACATAAACTGTGGGAAAACCGGAACAGAAGAGAATCGAAGTGTTTGAGATGTGGTGCTATAGACGAATGTTGAAAATTAGGTGGACTGATAAGGTAAGGAATGAGGAGGTTCTATGCTGAATCGGAGAGGAAAGAATATGTGGAAAACATTGATAAGGAGAAAGGACAGGATGATAGGACATCTGCTAAGACATGAGGGAATGACTTCCATGGTACTAGAGGGAGCTGTAGGGGGCAAAAACTGTAGAGGAAGACAGAGATTGGAATACGTCAAGCAAATAATTGAGGACGTAGGTTGCAAGTGCTACTCTGAGATGAAGAGGTTAGCACAGGAAAGGAATTCGTGGCGGGCTGCATCAATAAGTAGCAATCTGTGGCAACCGCGACACTAAGATACGTAGATATACCGTACGCAATGTATCATGTCTTGGACTCGTCATGAATTATCTCGCACCACAATGGGAATTTTCATCTTAGCAGGAGAATGTCTGTAGGGCGCTTGGCGCACAGGAATTCTGTCCAGAAGATGGATATCATACTTAAAAAGGTCGTGATGCCCAGCCTGTCTGATACAACATAAGGATAACGATTCAACACATCTCTCATATACTTACGCTGCTGATCATCTAGGTGACTAAGATCAATGTTGCCCTCACAGCCGAGCACAGTATGCACCAGACTGCCCTTACGGCAAGCACAGAATCCAAAACAATCTCCAGGCGAGAACCAAAAGTGGAAGGTACAGCCAGCATACTGAAGTACTAAACCTGTTCGATGCATAAAATCACAGCCGAAGATAACCTGTACACTAAAGTTTTTAGCTATAATAAATTCCATTGGCCTGAAGAGCCCTGCACCGCTAAACTGCCACGCACTTTGCCTAAGGAAGGCAGCTTTTGGCCATCCGCAATTGTACATCTTTGTGCGACCGAATCGAATATCTACACAAATGCCAATACTCCAGGTACCAGCCCTGATCAATGAGAGAAACCGAATAGCTCGAATCAAGCAGGGCACATAGGGATTCGTTGCCAAAGGGTGTATAAATATAAGGGAGTGGGTGGCCAATGAGCCAACAGCACTACAATTATCCGGCCGACTCCTATAATGAGCCGACCTCTACTTCAATAAACGTCAACTATTAGGATGGGAAGGTCGTTTCTTTGAACACTGGCGAATAAAATGGTCGTTCGCGCCACAGCAAAAACAATGTCGGATCTCGGGTGTTTGCTGACTCACTAACCTATCCTGACCGCAGCTGAAATCACGCGCTGTTTGTCAGCAAACGCGGGAGCTTCCGCCGTATCTGCAAGTTCTTGCAACTGACTCCATAAGGAAGGCTTATTCGCAAAGGTAAAACGCGAACGGTCCTGGGGCCGCATCCCCTCAATAAGGTGATAAATGCTCTGTGCTTCCAGGATGCGCCCGTCTAATGCGTCGGCAGCAATGCGTACTCAGTCAAAATATTCTCCCAAGGTTTCCTGCTGTGCCTGCACTTTCCAATAATTTTCTTGCTCTAAATGAAGGCGCATAGGCACTGACAGTTTTTGCTTTAACACACGTTGCAGAAAAAAAATGGCTCTAAGCACTATGGGACTTAGCATCTGAGGTCATCAGTCACCTAGAGTTAGAACTACTTAAACAAAACTAACCTAAGGACATCACACACATCCATGCCCGAGGCAGGATTCGTACCTTCGACCGTAGCAACAGCGCGGTTCCAGACTGAAGTGCCTAGAACTGCTCGGCCACCGCGGCCGGCAACACGCCTTGCCTAAGCTGCCGTAACGACAGACGTTCCTGCAAGACTTCCGCCCAAAGTATACTCAACCCGCCTTTAGTTACCGGAAAAATTGAGGCTAGCAAAACGGGGTGCTGGTCCAGTACGGCATCAGCATGAACCCGAGGGCGTACAAGCACCACAACACCTGCTGAACTAGTCACAGAAGCGAAGGAAAGTTTCCTAATATCCTTAATAAGCAAAAAATATCGGGTTTGGCAAACGTGAAAACTGATCAAATTACTTACTATTAGCTGACTGTTCAGTCAATAAAGGTTGTATATCGGCCTCCTGTTCGGACCAAAACCTCCCCCCAATAAACCAACAGCCAGCAGGATACACTGCGACAAGCGCACTTTATCACACAATCCCCGATGACGACGGATATCCAACCCCACACGATTAACGATTGCTATTTCCGACAAATAGTTACTCCAATGGGCTCCATGTGTCTGAACTCGACACACCAGACGCTGGGTGGGTTGAGACGATTCTAAAAATTCTACAGTTTGTGTTAGTTCCTGAACAGCTAGTGAGACACGGAAAGGCACTCACCAATAGCAGCGAAAAGCTGCGGAGGGAAGACAATTGATGTTTGTACTGCGGCACGGAGACGGGCGGCAATATCAGACACTGCTCCTTCGATATATAATCCTCTGATTTCCTTACGTAAATGAGCAATGCCAGGAACGGCGCGTGCATGAACCGTGGCCATGGTAACTGCAAAGCACAACAGAATTAGTATAAATGAAGAAATACAAGGTTACTATCGAAGGCAAAATCTACAACATAACGTATCCCCCTCCCCCCTCCCACCACCATTTTAAGGAATCCAAGGCTCGAGTCCAATAATACGACAGGAAGCCGCAGGGCCATAATTGCCAAACATACACAGCTCCTTTTAACCAAATTTTATTAGCTTGCGCTATTTAAATACAATAAGGCATCACATAATGCACACAGGTAACAATAAGGCAACTTCTAAAACCTGAACGCTCGGCTGTGAAGACACCAGGCACACGAACTGTCTATGGAATAATCTAGCTGGTGCCAGTACAAGTAGGCACTAATTAAATAACAAAGAATTAATAAAAAACAGCACCTCAGCGTCTAAACATTCCCTGAGAACATACGCACATGAAACCGTCCTTTGTGAAATTTAGTTCTTATAATCAGCATACAGTGTACAAATATGATACAAATGGCTGATCAGGGAACACAGGATTATTAAGGCGGAACCTCCAGCAATGTGATGAGCAACTTCTTACAGAGTGACCCAGTTTTAAAATTTGAAACTCATATTTCGAGTGAAAGGTGCATCCGCCAATGCGGCAGAGGAACTAGCTACAAAACTTAACGACCTGACAGAGCCAGGAACATAGAACCCAGTGTAACGAAACACAGGTACACTGACACGGCCAAGTCGTCAAGCCCCAGTGCCATGTCCTACCGTACCGGAGAAAATAGACTGCGCTCCACCCACCTGAAACATAAATCAACTGCAACAGCCCACTTTCACTTGCAGATTCACTGGGGTTGGGAGTCCTCTGACGAGGGGGGGGGGGGGGGGGAACCGCGCAATAAGCCTGGTTCCGGTGTGGGGTGGCCGTGGGGTGAGTAGACTGCTGTAGCGGCCGGCCGAAGTGGCCGAGCGGTTCTAGGCGCTACAGTCAGGTACCGCGTGTTCGCTACGGTCGCAGGTTCGAATCCTGCCTCGGCCATGGATGTGTGTGATGTCCTTAGGTTAGTTAGGTTTAGGTAGTTCTGAGTTCTAGGGGACTGATGACCTCAGACGTTAAGTCCCATAGTGCTCAGAGCCATTTGAACCATTTGAACTGCTGTAGCCTGTTGCGAGGTTGTGTACGACTGCAGGCTACGGTGGGGACTTAGCCTCTCCGTCGTTTCTAGGTACCCCAGTTCAATACAATACAATCTACAGCTGATCAAGACATCGAATAACAAGTGAGAGCTACTGTCCTATTCCAGATAGATTTTCCACCAGAAAATCAATTTTAAATGCATCCAGATCCAGTTTATGTGGTAAGATCACGGGTCTTTTAGATGCTGTCTTGCTAATACTAAATTTTAGTCTTCCCACTGCGACATTGTCATCCCTATGTGGGAAAAGTTTCGCAGCCTTGAAACTCTCACAGAAATGAAGAACTTATCTCGTACATAGCTGTTAAATGTGCGGCACACAATTTCAGAGTGCTCGTCATTTGCACTCATCGTATTACCACGAAGATGAAGACTGTAAGCCACTTCTGAGCTGAACAAGCAAACATGACGAATCACAATCACATATAACTAAATCTACATAAGTGTATATTTATCGAACAGGTTAGAATTAAAGTATGAACCACACAAGACTTTTTGGTGGGGAGGAATACTGCCCCTCGTGAGAGTCAACGATTTTTCAACAAAGAAACAATATTTTCATTACATCTCATGTTATACGATTCTGTGGTGTGTAGGCTGTGCGTAGTATGATTTATCCAACAGGTTATAATAATACCACACTGTGAATCTAGATGTCTGAAAGCAGCTTGCCAAGGGTTACAGCTAGTGTCATAGCCATATTTAATGACAGTTCGTATGATATAGTGGTTAATTTACATGTGGGCTAAGTGGTGGCTTAGGTCTGTCGTTTATTTATATTGAACTGTGTAATTAGCTGTTTCCTGTGAATTGTGGGGAATGCCCGGCTGTAATCAAACTTGTAAGAGGATCTTCCCCATTATATCTGACTCTCTACGTAGTTTGGTGTTACTCCAAATTGTTTCATAGCTGCAGAGATTCAGAATCGGAAGAAGTATATTTGCATTGGCGAATATAATAAGACCGCAACTGCAAAATTTATTGGTCATACACGAAAATTTGCTAGAACCGGGACCCAGAAAACGGATTTTTCACTTTATGTGAGTGGTCGCCTCAACCAGTTCGGCTATCCGAACACATTCCTCCTTACGTCACCGCGACTGACTCTCCATACAAAGAGGGAATTATTTCTAACTGTCGAGGTTTGTATCTATTTTACAGTAATACTATTTTGCAGTGTTCCCGTTTAACGGTGTACCTTCAACGCCCTTGTGTCATGCAAGCACGTCTGAAAGAACGGGCACTGCCACGGTCTACAGATGTATGAAACAGTACAAATGTATTCTAATTACTAATACATTAGATTGTAGAAGAACAATTTATCACTGCCACAATAAAATTTGTGAAAAGCAGGGAACATGATTTCCCGAGTTACGTCAGCAGTGGCCTGAACAACTTTACGTATCCAAGCACGACCCCTGGCCCTACCCAAATTTCCGTATGTCTCTGTGCATTCATGTTCCTATACTCACACTGTCCCGGTGATTCCCATACAGGGTGTGACTTATGTATGATGGTGGCTGACTGTCTACACACGAATTACCATTTTGTAGTTTTGTGATTTACGGTGTAGTATGTAATGACGCTACTATGATCTACGACTGTATGGAACAGAAGAAATATATTCACAAGCGCGAATACGGTGAGTCCCTGTCCAGCACTAATTTCCGTGTGTCACAAATACATTATGCAGCTGAAATTTAATTTTATTCGCGAATATATTTCTTCCGTTTCGTACACATGTTGATCGTACTAGCGTCTGTTCCTTGGGACATTCTTGCATGTCTGTATGACATCGAATAGTACAGCGTAAAACAGACACTGCATAATAGTATTACATGACTGGACACGTCGCGACAATGTTGTTGTTGCGGTCTTCAGTCCTGAGACTGGTTTGATGCAGCTCTCCATGCTACTCTCTCCTGTGCAAGCTTCTTCATCTCCCAGTGACTACTGCAACCTACATCCTTCTGAATCTGCTTAGTGTATTCATATCTTGGTCTCCCTCTACGATTTTTACCCTCCACACTGCCCTCCAATGCTAAATTTGTGATCCCTTGATGCCTCAAAACATGTCCTACCAACCGATCCCTTCTTCTAGTCAAGTTGTGCCACAAACTTCTCTTCTCCCCAATCCTATTCAATAATAAATAATTTTCTCCGTGTGTGGGAATCGTAGCAACTGATCGAGTGCAGGAGGTGGACAAATAGAGGATTGAGTACTTCTGGTAGAACGTGATCGGATAGCTCAAGTGGTTGAAGTGACCGCTTGCGCAAAGGAGTTTATCTGCGTTACGGTCACGCCCCGGCACAGATTTTCATGGGTCACTATGAAATCGTGCAGCTGAAGGATAATCGAATTTGCAACTGCGTATACACTTGGACTCTTCCATACATCTGCCTACTGTACTCAGTGTCTGTTCCTTCAGACATCCAGAACCGCGCGACTGCTACGGTCGCAGGTTTGAATCCTGCCTCGGTCATGGATGTGTGTGATGTCCTTAGGTTAGTTAGGTTTAATTAGTTCTAAGTCCTAGGGGACTGATGACCACAGCTGTTAAGTCCCATAGTGGTCAGAGCCATTTGAACCTTCAGACATTTATACAGGTGTGAAGGACATTGCGTAGCACACAGTAAAATATGAAGAATACAGAACAGATGCAGAACCAGTGATTTTAAGAGGTCAGACCACGTCACCTCTATAGAGCAGTGTCCTTCGCCGTTATCAGAATAATCGAAGTGCCACATTCTTACATGGTAATATCCGATGACATTTGAATATTGTCTGCTCTCTGAACAATCTCGAAAATTTTTCATATTCAGCAGTCACGTAAACTCGTCAAAAACATACGTTGCAAACAAACAAGAGTTCTATATCATGTCAAACTGTTATGGTCATGGAAACTTTTCGGAGTTATGGTGGCATATAGTTTAATTTCGTAAACCAGAACTCTTATTGGAAAATACAACGCACTGACGAATGAATCTTGGTTTAGCGTGACATATTCAGAACGTATCAGTGCCAAGAACAACATTCCCGACTCGTATAACACAGAATCGACGGTACAGTGTGTGTAGCGATGCACTATTCAACAGCTATTCCCATTCTTCAGAATTTGTTAGTATATCTCATATTATGTTTACTGATTCACATAGTAGAAGAAATGTACAGCACTGTCCTGTTGATTTTACTTTACAGTATGGATGTAAGAGCAGTAGACTTGTGTTAAACCGAATTCCTTCATGCTATAAGTTGTGCCGCTAGGTCGTACACAGTGTAACTCTTCGAAGCTAGCAAGAAATACTGTTGGGAGGAATTACAGATTCTGACACTGACGCAATCTGGAGCAATGGGCGCAGTGGTGTTCGCTCCCGTCTCAGTGCTTGGTCTCAGCATTCATCGACATTCTAAACCGCTGTCTGGCACTAAATTGAGGTATGATAAACTTCTTTATGAGTGAAACCCTGTAAGGCCCGGCTGAGAGGGTCCTATGTTGGAAAGACTGTAGATACTGTGTTCCCTGCCTTTTAGTTCTCTTGATGAGACTATATGAGCAAATTCAGCGACGCATTCAGTGAAGTGATAGCTATATTGTTGGGTCCTGTCTCAGCGCAGACATCACAGCAGTGTTGTGCTGTGTGAACACGAGAGGGAGATGGGAGTAGGGAGTGGGTGGGGGGGGGGGGGGCGCAAACGGGCCATGGACTGCAGAGGGCTGTCGGCTGTCCTTGTGTCTGAGGACACTCAGCACACAAGACGATGCCTTAAATTTCCAAACTGTTAGAGAATGTAGTCGGCTGTTATCGGTACACTAAGTGCAGAGCAGAAGAGGTGGCTGAAAAACCAATGTCTGTATTCTTGACTAACGACGGTGTGTAGACTCTTCCATACTGGCGGGTAGAAGCAGCCTCCTTTTAGCGCCACATTGTGTACTCTCGAAGGACTGGGCACTGGAAACTGTCTGCAGTTTGTAACCTCCCCACAAAAAATTGTATAAATAATAATAATATGAATATGATTCTAATTTTTGTGTAACCTCAGAACAATATTGGTTCCCATTTAATGTACCCACTAAATTCTTTTCTCATTTAATGTAAGCTCGAAACAGAAAAATTCCTAAACCTCGTAATAAAAAATAAATTCAGTAACCTTCTAAATTTTGGACGACAGCAGTGCTGCGTCATGGCCCTGTAAGATCATTCGGAATAAAAAAGGAAAAATTCTTACCTCAATAAACTTGCGCAATATATCTGCTCTTACAATAAACTTTTCTGGCACAGCTCTGTGCAATGCTGGCCGATAGATTGGTCATTTACGAAAGGAAGCAACTGATTTTTCTTTTGCAACAATCGGACTAATCATGGAGTGGAGAAATTAGTAAATTCTTTAAATTGAAATGAATGCTTGTAAAAAAATACTTTATATGACAAAGAGTATTATTAGGACATTTTTAAAACATTTACATGGGAGTTCAGGTAACATTACTTGATATGCGCGAGACTGCTTTTTACCTTATACAATAATACTCAGGCTCCGGCATCGCTGCACCGCGACCGGCCCAGCCAACACGATATATTATACCAGACCAGAGCAGACTCCAGACTAGCGCAGACTAGCAAAAACTTACTGCTACAGCTACACAGTACCTACTCAGTCAACACTGCTCTCTGGTCAGCGATTCTCTTATACCTTGCATATCACAGGCAGCGCATGAGCAATACATCGAAATTAAATCTGCTCGGACCTCTTACATAACCCTCCACTGGGGTGGGCAAAAATTTGGCAGCGATGGTGAGTCAATTGGACTTGCCATGACCAACAAATATTTCTAAAATCTACTTAATTAACTAAGTTTATAGTCACAGAGGTGCAGAACATAAAATGAAATAGAATGCACATGCACTGAGTACAGAACATGTCAAGAAATATTAACAAATGACATAAAGTGCACACGCACTGTATATATTTCTACCATTTTACAAGAACTAGTATACGCAATGAGTACAAAACGTATTAACAAATGACATAAAGTGCACACACACTCTATATACTTTTACCATTTTACAAGAACTAGGATAGAAAAGGGAAGGATTGCATCATGGTTGTAGCACAGTAGGTTACACGTAGCTGCACTGAAAGTCCATATCTTTCTACAGAAGCACAACACCAAGTGAGACAATCTGAAGTTCCCTTCCCAGAAGTATTAATCAGTGTAGCCAAGACACTGAAATGTCGTATTAATATTAAATGTTATAAACTTGGTAGTACATTAGGTACACCAAACAGTGGGACCATAACAACATCTCCATTGTTCAAGGTGGTGGACAGCATGATGTGTCAAAACCACACTCCTGTAAGGTACACCAACGTAGAATTAGTGCAAAAATCAAATATAGTGCTCCATGATCATGAGGATGGACAGGACAAACGGATATTGCAGTAATTTCTGGTAATTAGGTCAGAAGGTGAAGGACATTAAGTCTTATGCTAGTCTTCATTGAGAATTACACTAGTCTATCAAACGATTTGAGTAATTGGTGGCACTCATTGCCTAGTTACTAAACATTTCTGTACTATCTATGAAGTGTTACAGAATATTGTTCATTAGTCATCTGATTACAGTGAACAGTGGCACTCATTGGCCAGTTACAAACCATTTTTATGCATTATTCAAAAGTGATCATTCAAAGCAAGAGTTAATTAATGGCATACCATTAACATAATTCATCTAGTTATTGTAATCATTGGCATTCATTGGCCAGTTACTAAACATGTTGCAAGTATTGAATACTACAAAACACTATTCATAACTCATCTGATTGCGGTAACTATTGGCACTCATTGCCCAGTTACAAAGTATTCATATAGTTTTATAAAACATTATTCAGTATTATTCAGAAGTCATTATTCAAAATGAGAGTTAATTATTGGCATAGCATTTATAGAGTATAACAAAAATATTATTTACAGAAATTATTGGCATAGTATTTATACATTGTTACAAAACATCATTCAATATTGTTCAGAACTCATTATTCAAATGACATAGGACATATTTAAAATGTAACACACTGTAACTATTACTCAAGGTCTGTGGTTAGAAAACATCATTCAGTATTACTCAGAACTCATCATTCAAATGACATAGGACATATTTAAAATGTAACACACTGTAACTATTACTCAAGGTCTGTGGTTAGAAAACATCATTCAGTATTACTCAGAACTCTCTTAAACTGGCAGCATTATTTGGGACTGGTAATACATTTTTTTTGTGCTTGCAATGCATTGCGTTGGGATCGATAATTAATTGCTAGGGCATGAAAATATTTGCTTTTGACTTATTGCTGGAAATAAGGATTAGTAACGTCATTTGTCATGAATCAGCTGTAGCAAGGTTATGAGACAAGTAGAGAATATGTGAGCACATTCATGAATGACACACACAAATGGGTAATAAACTGAAAGTACTAGAACAGGTTTATTAATTAACTGCTTATAGCACATTAATTTCATGAATAGCTTCTCCTAGAAAAAATTTAAAAATGGATTATTAAGCTGAAAGAAGAAACGCATATTATGCCGAAAAGTAGTGTACTTTGAATTAACAGGTAATGAAACATGTACTCAATACGTATGTACTCTAGCTGTCCCTTCCAAAACATTCAGTCATTATACCATGCAATATAAGACATACTGTCAAAACGAATTGCAACAAATACTTGAATAACTACATAGCATTTCTTAACTAACAGTAAATATATAAACTTCATCGTTATCCTCATCTGTAAAGAAAAACTTCATTATTCATATTACCATAACTTCATTCCTATCATCACCTGCAAAGAAAAACCTCACTATTCATATTAACATATTCATCATCATCCATTATCATCTGCAAAAAAGACACTTCATTATTCATTATCCATATTACCATTTCATTCATACAAGTATTCATAGTATAGAGTTTCTTATTTCTAGCATATTTCATCACTTAAACTAACATGTGTAGTTCTGTCTGACAGCCTGCATCAATCGCCTCGTATTCTGAAAGAAAAATAATTAGTTAAGACTGCTATCATACAATGTGTATAGTATATTCTTGTTAATGTTTGTTCATTCTGATCCATTTACTCTTCATGACGAGGTATTGCATCTTCTTTCGTTCATTCCGAAGGTGAAATTCCCATTTCATAGTAATCCACTCTGGTTTTCTTAATTTATTTCTTTTACATGTTATTGCTTTCTGAATATGATGAATAAGGATTAATATCTTGCGTTTAAATCATATACACATTAAATAAAAACTGGTTTCTAGTGATATAATTAAGCATACAGCATAGCATGACAGAAAACGTATTATGTCAAAAACATAGACAGTGTTCAGGTGCAAAAATGTACACAGAGTATCAGAATGTAGTTGCAAAAAAAAAAAAAAAATGTAAAATAGTTACGATGTTGAGATATCATAAGGCAAAATGTCAAAGTCAACTGGTGTTTGTTATATGTTAAAGATTTCGTAGTGCATACAAAGAAAACAGGAAAACAATCATACATACACAAAAAATGGAAAATGTGCACGGTCTGATATATAACGACAAGAAAAGTGACCTGCTAACCTTACCTTGCCGGGCGCTTGCCGAGAAAAAATATGATAATCATCAGTAAGTAGTCACATAAATATAATTGCATCATTGGTCATATAAAAATCAGAAAATGGCATTACAGTGTGATAAATCATAAAGTATGTTCATTCAATAAAGGGTTTAATATGGGAGATATGGTGAACGCCTTTACTTTTTCTGGTTCTCAGAGTTTCGACGTGTACTACATTGTGGAGAGCAATGCTGCGAATTCGATATGGACCTGCGTATAGAAGCTCAAATTTACTGCATCTATTCTTTCCTCTGTTGGATAAATAGTGTGTACGTACTAATATCTTCTGTCCAATGTGAAAGTCACGGCGTGTACAAACCTTTTCCTGTTTTTGCTGTCTTCTCCGGCGCTCTGCGGCACGTTTGATGTTGTTCAGCGCAATGTCAATTATTTCATGGTGTCGTAGTCGACGAGATGTAGGAATGGATACTAATTCTTTAATTTTGTTAGGTGGTTCAACATTTTTCAGTATAACAGTCGGAGATAGCATAGTAGATTCATTTGGTATGGAATTAATTACATCCTGGAATGAGAGTATGTGTGTGTGTCCCAATCAAAATGTCTTTGATGGCAGTATATTCTACACAGTTTACCAATCTCTTTCATTAGACGTTCACAAGTGTTCGAAGAAGCGTGATACTTGGCTATATAGATCGGACAAATGTTTCTTGTTCGTAACATACGTGTCCATAACGCAGATCGAAACTGTGATCCATAGTCGGAACTTACTTTCAATACATGCCCTACATGGAATAAAAAATGTTTTATAAATGCTTTCGAAACAGATTTAGCAGTAGCTTTGCGTAATGGAGTGAAGGTAACAAATTTCGAAGTGAGTTCAACAGCGACAAAGGTGTAGCCAAAACCTCTATTAGTTCTGGGAATCGGTCCAAATATGTCTACAGCGGCCATGTGTCTCAATTTAACAGGTAGAATGGGATGTAATGGAGGAATATGTGAAGTCGTATCTGACAGCTTTCTGGCAGATTTTACATTACGATAAAACTCGTCCAATACGTTTCTCCATGTTGGCAAAATAACAGTTCTGTCTCAGTATAGGAAAACATTTTCTGGCTCCGTAATGTGCGTAACTTAAATGAGTATACCAAATTAATTTGTTAACAAGCTCGTCAGGAATACATACACTCCTGGAAATGGAAAAAAGAACACATTGACACCGGTGTGTCAGACCCACCATACTTGCTCCGGACACTGCGAGAGGGCTGTACAAGCAATGATCACACGCACGGCACAGCGGACACACCAGGATCCGCAGTGTTGGCCGTCGAATGGCGCTAGCTGCGCAGCATTTGTGCACCGCCGCCGTCAGTGTCAGCCAGTTTCCGGTGGCATACGGAGCTCCATCGCAGTCTTTAACACTGGTAGCATGCCGCGACAGCGTGGACGTGAACCGTATGTGCAGTTGACGGTCTTTGAGCGAGGGCGTATAGTGGGCATGCGGGAGGCCGGGTGGACGTACCGCCGAATTGCTCAACACGTGGGGCGTGAGGTCTCTACAGTACATCGATGTTGTCGCCAGTGGTCGGCGGAAGGTGCACGTGCCCGTCGACCTGCGACCGGACCGCAGCGACGCACGGATGCACGCCAAGACCGTAGGATCCTACGCAGTGCCGTAGGGGACCGCAACGCCACTTCCCAGCAAATTAGGGACACTGTTGCTCCTGGGGTATCGGCGAGGACCATTCGCAATCGTCTCCATGAAGCTGGGCTACGGTCCCGCACACCGTTAGGCCGTCTTCCGCTCACGCCCCAACATCGTGCAGCCCGCCTCCAGTGGTGTCGCGACAGGCGTGAATGGAGGGACGAATGGAGACGTGTCGTCTTCAGCGATGAGAGTCGCTTCTGCCTTGGTGCCAATGATGGTCGTATGCGTGTTTGGCGCCGTGCAGGTGAGCGCCACAATCAGGACTGCATACAACCGAGGCACACAGGGCCAACACCCGGCATCATGGTGTGGGGAGCGATCTCCTACACTGGCCGTACACCACTGGTGATCGTCGAGGGGACACTGAATAGTGCACGGTACAACCAAACCGTCATCGAACCCATCGTTCTACCATTCCTAGACCGGCAAGGGAACTTGCTGTTCCAACAGGACAATGCACGTCCGCATGTATCCCGTGCCACCCAACGTGCTCTAGAAGGTGTAAGTCAACTACCCTGGCCAGCAAGATCTCCGGATCTGTCCCCCATTGAGCATGTTTGGGACTGGATGAAGCGTCGTCTCACGCGGTCTGCACGTCCAGCACGAACGCTGGTCCAACTGAGGCGCCAGGTGGAAATGGCATGGCAAGCCGTTCCACAGGACTACATCCAGCATCTCTACGATCGTCTCCATGGGAGAATAGCAGCCTGCATTGCTGCGAAAGGTGGATATACACTGTACTAGTGCCGACATTGTGCATGCTCTGTTGCCTGTGTCTATGAGTCTGTGGTTCTGTCAGTGTGATCATGTGATGTATCTGACCCCAGGAATGAGTCAATAAAGTTTCCCCTTCCTGAGACAATGAATTCACGGTGTTCTTATTTCAATTTCCAGGAGTGTAATAACCAATTGTTGCTGTCAGGGTGAGAGCGGCGAAACAGAATTTTATTGCGTACAATGTAATGGTTTCTAATGGTACATTATTCCTATCTTGCCAAAGGTGTTTAATTTCTTTCCATACGTTGTCTTTACTCTGCTCTTGTGCTATGTCTCGTAATGACGACGTAATGAAATTTTCAAATGCAACTTGTTGAATATACATGACGCTAAAATTTGCTTGGCAGAAGTTGGTTGCGATGTCTTGCTGATTGTTGCTGAGAGAACGGGATAGTGCGTCTGCTACAATATTTTATGTACCGGGAATGTGAACAATTGTAAAATTAAATTCCTGTAAATAAAGTTTCCATCTGCTTAACCTGTCGTGTGTAAATTTTGCCGAAAGTAAAAACTGTATAGCTCTATGATCTGTGTAAACGGCAGTGTGTCTTCCATAAAGAAAATGCCTAAATCTCATAAATGCCCTTGCAACACATAATGTTTCAAGTTCTGTAACAGAAAAATTGCGCTCAGCAGGTGACAGAATGCGACTCGCAAAGGCGATGTTTTTAATTACTGTACAACTATCTTCTTCAATTTGCTGAAAAATGTATACGCCTAAAGCGGTGTTAGAACTGTCGGTGGCAAGGGAAAAATTGCTAGTAAGATAGAAGTAGTGCATTCAACAAAGCTTGTTTCAGATTGACAAATTCAGAATGTGCTTGGCTATGCCAAGACCAAATAGTGTTTTTACCCGTCAATTGACTTAATCTAGGGGTGTCTAAAGCAGAGTAATGAATAAATTTACGAAAAAATTTAATTAATCCCAGAAAGCTGTGTAGTTGTTTCTTCGTCGTAGGAACAGTAATGTCACGTAAAGCTTGAAGTTTTTCTGGGTCAGGCGCAATGCCTTCTGCTGAAATTACATGTCCAAGAAATTTTATAGAAGTTTTGCCAAAGTGCGATTTACTGAGTTTAACTGTGAGTCCTTGTGCACTAAGAGTTCGTAACAGTTGTTCAAGAATCAGATTGTGATCAGACCAGTTAGCTTCTGCAATAAGAATGTCGTCTACATACGTTGTGATTCTGTCATTTAATTCTGTCGGAAGTTCAGTATTCAAACCGCGAATAAATGCTGCTGAAGAAATAGTTAAACCGAATGGTAATTTACAAAATTGATAACAGTCACCAAAACACAGAAAAGCCGTGTACTTTCTGCAGTCCGGATGGAGCTGAATTTGCCAAAATCCCGATTTCAAATCTAATGTGGAATAAATAGCAGTACCATGAAATTTCTGTAGAAGGTCTTCTAGTGTTTGAGTGCGATCTGTTTCATTAATAATAATGTCATTGATGTGGCGCGAATCAAGTACGAGGCGAAGTGAACCATCCTTTTTCTTAACAATGTGGAGTGGGTTTATGTACGGACTAACTGTCGGTTCAATGATTCCTTGGTCAAGCATAGATTGCAATTCTTTCTTATCTTGTTCTCTGTGAATATACGGAAAGGGATAATGTTTGGCTTGAAATGTGTCGTGCTGTTTAACTATAAATTCATACATAAAGCCGGACATACTACCAGGGACGTTGTAAAAAACTGGAGCTTGCTGTGAAATAATTTTGCGTAGTTGCGTGCGTTCGTCGTCTGTATTTGCACTGCTCTGTTTAACTTTATCAGAAATCATCTGTATAACGTCATAGTCGGCTTTGTCTGGTGTGTTGTAGTTGTGAACATACGTATCTGTGAACAATGTGGAATGACAGTCAATGTTACGTGATGCAGAAATGACCTCTGTACGATTAATTCTTTCTTCTTCCGCAGATAACGAGTGCTGAAATTCTAAAGCCAGTTGTACATCTTCATCCTTTAACATTAAATAAGAGTTTTGAAAGTCATGTTGTACCAGATAATTCGTACCTAAAATAACGTCTGTTGTCTATATGGGAACAATCAAAAAATTTGAGTGAAATGTGTGACCTGCAATACAAAATGATAAATGTGTCTGTAATTTTCCATCTACTCCTTTACCAGATCCTGCACCTTTTACTTTAGTTTTACCTAATGGTAACGTCGGATAGGTATTCTTTTTGTTACATTCGTTGAAAGGTTCCTCATTTATAACTGACGTAAGTGATCCGGAATCGATTACTGCTGAAAATTTGGATGATCCAATCTTTACTTCGATGACAGGGTGTGAAATGGTTTTTTGAATAACTGGTCTTTCCTGCAAAAGAGTGTCTCGGATAACGTCAAAAGTAATAACATTTTCGTGAACAAAATTCTCTGTGTCAAAAGTATTGCTTGCGTTGCTGGAAGATGCAACCTGTACTGTATCTAGTCAA
This sequence comes from Schistocerca cancellata, assembly GCF_023864275.1. NCBI lineage: Eukaryota > Metazoa > Arthropoda > Insecta > Orthoptera > Acrididae > Schistocerca > Schistocerca cancellata. Next base: position 494,092,021 of record NC_064631.1, on the reverse strand, counting down.
ATTCTTTCAGACGTACTGTTATTTGCGGGAGGATGCTGTCGCATTTCAACTATTAGAACTGTTCTGTTAATTCTTCCTGACGTATTACGTTTGGGATGATACCGACTGTCTGGTTCATTCATAATAATCTGTTGTTGTGGATGATTCTGCTGCTGGTAAGACCGACTGTTACGCTGAAAACTGAGCTCAATACTCTTACGTCTGTCATGATAGTCATTGCTATACGGCGCGTTGCGATAGGAATTGAAATGATGTGTATTCTGTACGCAGTGATTTCCTTGTTGCTGTGCGTTACTATTGGGTGTGGCCGACGCTATACGTCCAGGCGGCGTAACATTTAAGTTTGGTTGACCTTGCAGACTACATTGTTGGTTGGTATGCTAACCGACTGGATTTGTTGCTGTTGTAGGGAAAAGCCTCTATTGTTACCAAAATGTGTTTGTGACTGCCGAAAATTTTGTACATACTGATGATTAAAATTCTGTCTGTTATTAAAGTTCTCGTGGTTGTCATTCCTGGAGCGTATAATGATAACTGTCACTTTCAGTTAAACTTGTCATATCGGGTTTTGTTTACTCATTCTTAATCCTAGATAGATCGTTAGTTGAAGAGCTGTTTTGAATGATATAAAGGATAGTAGAAGAGAAGTGTATTGAGTCCCCTGAGGTCTCTTACACGCTGCAAATAAATTTTAGTTTCTGCGTTACAGGCAATGCCGGTGAAAATTCAAAAGCAAATTGTTGTATCCAGGCCAATTCTAGTTTCTGCATTACAGGCCAAGCTGGTGAAAATACGGAAGCAAATTGTCGTATCCAGTCCAAATCGTGACTCTTTGTTTTGTCATTTTCAAATACCTTACATTTTTTTACGGATAAAAATTGCTTATGATCAACTTTATCGTCTCTGAATGTGTGAACAGGTTCAGGTTTGTGTAACAATCTGTTTGTCTGTGACTGTTCGGAGTCCATGTCACGTACTCTCTGTAAATTACTTAAGTTATACTGGCTGTGTAGGTGTGACAAATGTTCGGAACGTGGCGTATGCTGTGACGTGCTAGAGGCTGAAACATTTTTCATCTCTGTCACTTCTTGCTGTAAAGTTGACAATTTTCTACGTAATGTATTATTGGACGAACCTATCTCACTGATCGTCTGCTGTAAATTTTGGAATTCGGAAGTTTGATTAAACGAAATTGGTGAAGTATCGTCTGATTTGGTGTCATTATTGCTTTCGATAACGTCAATACGACTGGCCAATTCATCATATTTTTCAGTCAGTGCTTTTACCTGATCATCGTTTTTAGTATCACAGGCGTTAATTTGTTTTTGTATTTCACGTGTTGTTTTGTTCAATTTATTAACGTCTCCTTTGATGGCATCCGGATCCTGTAATAGTTCCAATTTTTCAAGTCTGTTGGTCACTGTCTGAAAGTCTGATGTGTGTGTGTCTGTTTTTGTTTTAAGATCAGAGATTTCTTCATGCAATTCGGTGTTCAACTGTTTGATAGTATTAATTTCGTCTGATACTGTAGCAATATTGTTGTCTACGTATGTTTTTGCTTTCGTAAACAATTTACGCCTATCTTCCTGTCTCTGTGCAGTAATTGTTTCCATGACTTGTTGCTTTACTTTATTCTGTTCCTGTATAAATTTACGGTAACCCGTTTCACTGTTTTGTAGGTGGTGATTAAAACGTTCGTCAATTTGGTTGTTCTGTTGGTCAAATTTCGGATCTACTTTCGCGTCCAGTGTGTGTGAAAGTTCTGCTGAGATTAATTTGAACTCGTCGCGTAACTGTGTTGCGTTTTCAGAGCATTGTTCAGCGACTGCACTAATTTTGTCTCTAAGTATTTTAGTTGTTGCTACATGTGTATTACTTAATTCTTGTGCCACAGATCTAATTTCTTCACCACTGTTCCTAGCACAAGCCTTAATTTCCTCACGTAATTGTACTTTAGTATCATTACATCGCACGGCAATGGCTGTAATCTGTTCACTAAGTTGTTTGTTCGATTCATTAAGGTTGTCGTATTTTTCATTCAATTGTTTAAGATTTTCGTTAAGTTGTTTGAAGTTGTTATCTTGCTTATCATTCGACTGTTTGAGACTTTCATTCAACTGTTTCGAATTGTTATCTTGTTTTTCATTACGTTCATTAATTTGTTGTTTGAGATTTTCATTAATTTGTAGCATTAATGCTGTAACTCGATCCATGCCAAAATTAGCTACTATATTCTCTGTGCTGTGAGATGGTGTATCTGCTTTTGTCTCGTTTTGTGTAACCATTTGGTCATTCTCTGATTCTTGAACAGGTTCGCCAATTGGATGAGCATTATTAGTCACTACCTCGGAATCAAATAAATCTGACTTATTTTGACTACATTGTTCATCTTTGTGAGAAAAATTTATCTGTTCACAATTCAAATTTTGCAAACCGGTTAAATTTACTGCAGATATAATTGAATATGTTTGTACATCATTAGGATAAAAATCATTACTAGTCATCAGTAGGCACTGATTATCTTAATTAGAGGATTATCACTATTACACAGAGTGTCTCTAGTATTATCGGTCAAATTATTCGAGTCAGCTTTCTCACTCACTGCACAACGCAATGTACTGTTAACAGCGTTTCGTGGCATTTTTCACAAATCAAAAATAAGCACAAAAATGAAACAAAGACAAAGTAAAAATGGAACAAACACAATTACAACAAAGAGCAATAAATTGCCGATGATCTGTGAAGGAAAGAGTGACAAATTAGTAAATGCGTTGCGCCAGGTGCAAACTATATTTAAGTAAATACGAGCAGATATATGACTACTTCTCAGAAATTCACAAAGAAATACGATCATGGCAGGGTCGCCAAGTGTAACCTCCCCACAAAAAATTATATAAATGGTAATAATATGAATATGATTCTAATTTTTGTGTAACCTCAGAACAAAATTGGTTCCCTTTTAATGTATCCACAAAATTCTTTTCTCATTTAATTTAAGCTCGAAACAGAAAAGTTCCGAAACCTCGTAATAATAAATAAATTTAATAACCTGGTAAATTTTGGACGACAGCAGTGCTGCGTCATGGCCTGTAAGATCATTCGGAATAAAAAAGGAAAAATTCTTACCTCAATAAACTTGCGCAATATATCCGCTCTTACAATAAACTTTTCCGGCACAACTCTGTGCAATGCTGGCCGATAGATTAGTCATTTATGAAAGGAAACAACTGATTTTTCTTTTGCAACAATCGGAATAATCATGGAGTGGAGAAATTAGTAAATTCTTTAAATTGAAATGAATGCTTGTAAAAAAAATACTTTATATAACAAAGATTATTATTAGGACATTTTTAAAACATTTACATGGGAGTTCAGATAACATTACTTGATATGCGCGAGGCTGCTTTTTACCTTATACAATAATACTCAGGCTCCGGCATCGCTGCACCGCGACCGACCCAGCCAACACAATACACTATACCAGACCAGAGCAGACTCCAGACTAGCGCAGACTAGCGCAGACTAGCAAAAACTTACTGCTACAGCTACACAGTACCTACTCAGTCAACACTGCTCTCTGGTCAGCGATTCTCTTATACCTTGCATATTGCAGGCAGCGCACGAGCAATAGACCAGAGCCACTACTTTTCTGTCGAGTAGGTCCTCAATTGGGATCACGAGGCTGAGTGAACTCCGTAAAATGGCTACAGCGCATACCCGCCAGGATGGTCACCAATCCAAGTGCTGGCCATAACAGACAGCACTTAACTTAGGTGATCGGACGGGAATCGGTGTATCCACTACAGCAAGGCGTTTGCCTTCTTATGTGAAAAGTGATCTCCGGATTTCTGAACTCAATTGAATTCATTTTGGTTCAATTGAATTCGAATTTAACTGAAATAGAGTCAGATTGAAATGAAATTAAATTGAAAGTGAACTGAATGGAATTTGAGCTCAACTGAAGTGCACTGACATTGAATTCAAGTTCAATCTAATCTGAGTTAACTGAAATTGAAGTAAGTTTTAAATGCTTTGGAAAAACTAATATAATTTGGAAGTAGAAACTCAATGGCCAACTGGAATTCCAACATGACAGTTCCCCATCTAGGATTTGTGAACATTCCATCAATTTATACTTATTACAGAGCTGTAATTCCACAATGACTTCAGATGGAAACTGTTGCTGTTTATCATTTTACCACTAATTTTTTTTCTTTCCATCATAATTTGATTTTCCCATAATTTAATATGTAGGGCAATTGGCCTAAGTGAGAGGAGTAATCTTGGGACACTATATCCATCTTTCGAGAGATGGAACAGCTAGTGTGTGGGTGCGACCACAGTGGGGAGGGCGGCCGGTAAAGGATATGAAAATTTAATTAACAAAACAATAGCAGCATTAGAGAACAATAGCCTATTATCCAGAACAACGGAAGGGTGGAGGGATTGACATGAAAACCCAGTTAACAGAACAATACAGGAAAGAACGACAGGTATGGTGACATCCACTGTAACTAGCTGAACCCTGCGTTTTTCTTTTATTTTCCTTTTCTCTTTTTTTTTATCATCACTCATCTGACTGGTTTGATACAACCCGTCACAAGATCTTATCTGCTGAATGTATTCCAATCTGTGACAACCTCTACAGCTCTCTCTAGTAGAATGAAAATTCCATCTTCCTATCTTAACAGATGTCCTACCATCCTTCCCCTTCTTCATATCAGCTGTTTTCCACATATTCCATTCCTCACCAATTCTGCGGAGAACCTCCTCATTCCTTGCCTTATAATTTTAAACATTCTTCTCTATCACTACATCTCAAATGCTTCGATTATCTTCTTTTCCTGTATTCCTATAGTTAAAGCTTCATTAACATAACAAGCTGTGCCTTCTTCCACAAATTAAGCCATATTTAAAAGTGCTTTTACGATATTATTTGTGAAAATACGTGTCAAAATTACATGTGCATCACGAAACCTCGCCATGTTGCTAAGAACAAAAGGACTTGCCACACGGAAATGTGAGTAAAGACGAATATAGGCGCGAGATATTGCGACAAACTAAATTACGTTTAAATGATAGGTTAATTCCCAACAAAATTTCTTATCTGCATCATTTGGTTGCAAATAACAAGCTATCTGTGATAAATAATACACAAGTGGTACTGAAAAATCATGCACACCAAGTGTAAAGGTATTAACAGAAACAAACGAACTATAGTTTGAACTAAATATCAACATAATTTTGTAATTATTTAGTGAAAATGTTGACTTCACAGATTAAATACAACGGAATCTCACTGACGATGGCACAGAGGTGTTGAAATCTGTTTAGGTACTAGAAGAAAACGGTGTTTTGCAAAACTGGCGGACCACACATCCCCACAATTTACACTTCAACCTCAGTAAAAACAAGAAGCTGCAAATCCAAATGATCAGTATCTCGCCGCCCAGCCAGGCACTTACCAGCAAGAGTTACAACAAATACAGGAAATACAGGAACGACTTCAAAAGACAACTCTCTATATAAAGTCTAATAAAAATTGCTTAGCTGATAATGTATTCCCAGACTATATCAATAACTCTGAATAGCATGTCATTTGCACCAAAGAGAGTGAAAAATAAAGTGGAGATTTTGTGGCTAAAGCAAGAATTTTGGTAATTACATGCTAAAAGCAAACACTCAACACTGAACCTTACGAAGCACATTTACAATTGACCAACAAATTTACAATAGCAGCTCACTTTGAGGAAATAAAAGAGAGAGAAAAGGTATATATATATATATATATATATATATATATATATATAGAGAGAGAGAGAGAGAGAGAGAGAGAGAGAGAGAGAGAGAAAGTAATGCAAGGAAAACAGCAGAAACGAAACAGAAAACTGAACAGATTAATTAACAACACCAACACACCGACTAAATACAATCACAACTAACAACATAAGTTCCATGACAGAGTCATTGACCTAACTGACATAAATCTTACCAAACAAGAAAAGAGCCTACTAGAAAAAAGACCAAAACACAACATTAACACAAACATATCTCACAAAACAATAGAAAACCTTATAAAGGAGTCACAACACATTATAAAGGAACAAGAAAGACTAAACACACCAAATTTTAATGAAAAATTGACGAGAGAATTAGCAGATGCAGGAATAACACAGATAATCAGAACACACAAATCCGGAATTATTTCTAATCATAGAACGTCAGAAGAAATCACCACCAACAACCTAAAACAAAGATTAAAACAGAACAACGCCGTAGTAACAAGAGCAGACTAGGGGAATATTACTGTAATTATGGATGAAAAAGAATACATAGAGAAAACACGAGATTATCTCAAAGACAACAACATCACAAGGCTTACCAGTGACCCAACAGCAAAGTACCAGAAAAACGTTCAACAGACACTGAAAAACATCAAAAATACATTCTCAAAAGTCCTGGTAAAGAGGATGACACAGAAAAATCCAAAAGCACCCACCCTAAATTCCGTACCGTAGGTTCACAAAGATAATATCCCATAAAGGCACGTCTTCAACTTCTGAAATGCTCCATCCTACCACCTAGCCCAACAGACACACTCAATACTAAAAAATTGTACCTTTCTGATAATAACAGGAACCTGGAAAACTCAAAGGAATTAGTGAACAGAATAAAGAACATACACATAACAGACAAAGCAACCCTCATATCATTTGACATCACATCATTGTACACTCGTATTCCAATAAATGAAACAAACAACAATATTACACGTCAATGAAATAATCGTAATCAAGACCAAAACATCACAAATTTATTTTGCGTTCAACAAAAAATTTTGTTTTTAGCATGAAGCACTGCTAATGGGTTCAGAAATTAGTGGCGTCCTAGCTAACATACTTATTAGAAACGTGGGGAAAATGATCTTCAGACACTCAATAAAACCAAAAAACTACGAAGTTCTATACTTGTACTGCTATGTCGATGATATAATATGCCTGACTTATGAACCACATACACACATAGGACAGATACACAATGAAATAAACAACTTGCGGCGGGGCGGGGTTGGTGCGTTGCGTTTCGACTTATTTACTGATGTCCAGCTACCTCAGTATAGCGTCCATTCACCACCCGTTGCTCTGCATTCATAGGTACTATGTAGACGATGAGAAAAGCAGCGTTGAAGAAAACCACTGTCCTTACTTACGATTACAAAGTCCGCATAACTCAAGTAACAAGTTAAACCTGGAAATCTATATTAATAACGGGCAAAGTGGGTGCCTCCTCCCTTCACTAAAAATATTTGTTTGTAGATACTGATGTTTTATTACGGTCCTTTTCATTTATGGTGTCACCTAGCCCACATTTACGTTGGTAGTACATCTAGTACTACTTCGTACAGCTTATATCAGAAGTAAGAGAGCCAGAAATGTGCTAAGTCGAACCCGAAATATTACGAGATTCACTCAGGCAATACTTTGTTACAAAACGAGTTCACATTCGGTCCTTTTCAGTGGATTCTTTGAAAGAAGATGCTCTCCAAAATATTCTGTACATGCGTACGGAACACGCCACGCAGAGTATTCACAAAGGTCGATAGTTTCACATGCGGTATATTCCGCAAACACCATTCCAAAACCTCTCAAAAGTTCACCGAAATGTCTGTAATTGCATCTGCTAGCACGTAGATATAAACCGAGCGTGGTGTAAACGTCCTTTCTTCATCTTACAGATAATTTTTTCGGACACATTTAACATGACCTTCTCGTCCGACAGCGAGTCCACGACTGCCTGAATGCCGTAGCTCACAGGGCATATAACTCATTCAATTTCGCGAGAAAGACTTTTCTCTCATTGGTTGATCAAAACGATCACCGCTTTACTCCAATCAGCATTCACAGATGTATCTACGTCATTCCATACAGCAAAAATTCATAAAATGTTCGACAAAACCAAACGAAACGACGATTAAAAGAAAACTATGCTTGAAATATACTTTAGAACTAAGTTTCCTCGTATTATCTTTCTGGCTGCTTTATTACAGAAGCAAACGCTCAGACATACGTCATCCACCACTTAGGGGGAGTCACCGTTTTCCGGGTCATCCTGGTTACGTAACGCTTGCTAGTTAAGGAATGTGCATTACATTAAAAAATTGAAATTTGATGTTTGTCCCCCCCCCCCCCCCACACACACACAGCCACTCTCATCTACTCCCACCATAACAAAATATAAATGTCAACTTTCAAACTGTTACTTCCATTACCAAAGCAAAATTATTAAAATTTTAGAATCAAAATTACTTAAACATAACTTGCGTGCACTGAGATTGCTGTTATCGTTTTAAATAACAAATAAACTTAAACTGTCATGATTACTATCTGAATTTACTAAGTATCGGTTAAGTACTTCTTAATAGGATATTTATATTTCCAAAGCTATAAATGTTATCCTGTATTTCACACACTGTTGTTCTAAATTATAAATGTTCTTATACCTAATTTGGAAACAAACAGGTCATATTTATAGTAGTTCTTTAGTTTCTTAGGTGAGATGAATATGTGATCCTAGTACGCTCCACACAGAACAGTTCTCACGGTCCGCACACGCAACAGATGGGATTATGACGCCAGCAGCCCAGTACACAATGGCCAGGGCTGGAGGCTTCGTTGCCGCCTCCAATACAGCTTGACCTAACGGAATAAAACTTAGGGCCAAACTCTGCAGCCGTGTAAATAGCTGCGACGTTACAAACTTACACCAAAAAAATTAACTTAACATTAGAAACAGAAACTAACAAAACAGTAAATTTTCTAATCTTACCATACATAAAACAAACAACACACACATCACAATATTCAGGAAAGTGACAACAACAAGCACCACCATTCACAACCTACCACCCATTGACACATAAGGAAACATACTTCAGATTCATGCTCTGTAGATTAAACAGAACACTCATGACCAAACATAAGAACTAAACACAATGAAACAAATAGCAGTAGAATATGGTTATGATACCCATATGGTAGACATGTTAAATCAAAAAGTATGTATATAGTACAAAAATGAACATACCACACACACATACATACACACACACACACACACACACACACACACACACAAGTCCTCACCCAACACAGAACAACACAAAACACATTGACCACACTCAAGACAAAACAGGGCAACAACACACACACAAAACAAAATGGTACATACTCACCTACAGTAACAAGATTTTTCACAGAATAGGCAACATATAAAAGAAAAAGTAACTCCAAATAGGATTCAGGACAGAGAACACAACATGGAAAAAGATCAGAACATAACAAACACCCTAGTATAAATTTAACAGATCAGGAATATATGAATTCACATCCAAGACTTGCAAGTCAGTGTACATAGGACAAACATGCAGAAACTTCAAAACCAGATATTCAGAACATCTAAGAGCTTTAAAAAGCAACAGCTCCAATAGCACATTTCCTGCCCGTCTTATAGCCCACAAAAATCACTCAACTGCAATAGATACAGACTTCAGAATACTTAAACCCAGCCACAGCCTATACAGCAAACTGACTATTGAGGAAAACTTCCACACACAGAAGGCAACTGCAGAAAGAAACACAAGTCATAAATGAATGCACTAAACTTTGCAAGGGCACACTATTTAACACATTAAATGAACTTTACGAAAAGGACAACACAAACAGCACACATGCGTGCACACACAAAAATAAACAATGAAAACAAAATTCAAATTCGTCACACAAACTCTCTAGTTAACAAATGAACAATGACAGAGCTGGCACACACGACAAACACAATGACACTGTGTTTTGGTGAAGTGCAAAGTGCTTTTACGACATTATTTTTGAAAATACGTATTATGTTTACGTGTGCATCACGACACCTCGCCATGACACTATCTACACTACTCAGCCTGCCTTCTGATTTTTTCAAAGCCTTTGTTGGAAAAGACTGGTTAAGGAATATAAAATTGGCGCTTCCTCTCACGGTGTCCTTGTAGGGGACGAATCAACAGTACGAGTAAATATGTACGTTCAATATTTTGCCGTAACCACATGATACTCGCTTCTTTTGCTAACCAATCCCGAAGGTATAACAATCTTGATTTAGAATCTTGGGATGTTACCAAGAGCTTGGTGAAAAAGGTTAAAGCCCTAGGTTAGCAGCGCAAAGTATGAGAAGTCTCAATACTGTAGGCCAGATGAAAGACCTGTGAAAGATACGAACTGGTTATATTAAACTGCTCACATGAATTAAATGAAATTATGTGATGACTAATATCTGGGCAGATGATATTTGGTAATAGACTAATGATGACGTCAGCTCTACCTGATGACTATGTAGCGATGAGTGACAGTGAAATAATTATAACAAACGAATGACAGAGATGATCTTTTAAGGACTGAACGGAAGTAAGCACTAGTCACTATCGCACATGTTTACAGGTCCACGTCACGGGCTGATTCAGAAGACCAGGGAGTGCATGGGCAAATAATAAAGTATTTGAAGGGTACCACTTGATTTTAATGGTGTGGAGTGGATCGGTATTACGGGGGTGAAACGCCTGTGTTAGCAGGCCAGAGCGGGTTAGGTTGTGGAAAGGGGCCAAAATGAGGTTACTGTCAGTTCCACTCAACATACAAACTTTATTCACCAACACACAATATTACAAGAAGGATGCCAAACACTCAAAACTTTAATAGATCTCATTTAACTTTAGATCAGCTGAAGGTCACACTCAACATCCAAGGCATATTAAGCAAAAAAAAGGAGTTTAAATGAAATGGCAGACGGCCTTATCTTAAAACAAAGCATTACAATCTTATGCCTTAAGGCCAAGACGAGAACATTAATTGAAGAAATATTAAAACTCGGCTGAAGGCGACATATGAACCAAATTTGTTTAACGGCTTAAGGCCTAGTAAAAGAATTTTAATTCAAAAAGCAGAAGGCCTTATCTTAAAATATTTCATGGAAAAGGGAAAGACAAGAATATTAATCTAAGAAGTATGAAACCTCTGATGAAGGCCGCACGTCAACCAAATAACTAAAACCCAAAGAGGGACATTGCTACGTAGCACACAAAGAACGGCGCTCAGTAGTTTCCAAGGGTCGGCCTGGGACTGTAACACTAACGCTCGTTTAAGTGAGACAAGCAGCCTGTCCAACGACTTCTTAATATGGTGGCAACCCAACCGACAGACAGCCGAACGACCAATCAACCAGAACAGTTCCGCTCGACGCATCCAGCAAAACGACTACAAGGTTTCAAAGAACGACACACAGAATCAAACGAAGAAATGTAAACAGTTGCGGCTCGACAGTAAGTTAAGCTAGGACTCAGCTTTAATGCCGAAGGTCGGTGGGCGACGAACTTCGTAGGACTCTTAAGCAGCACCTCACACTCCAACTGCGCATGCAGACCGCCAGCGGCCCCGACCAGAGTACGCATGACGTAGACTTCCTTGCTGCTCCAAGTCAACCGACCGACTGGTCACACACTGCCCAGCCGGAAACTATATCCGCTGCTCCGTCGCGACTGCACTACCGATGCGTCTCCAACTCACTGACTTCCTTTGAATGGACGATGTCCCAAAGACACTGGCACAGACCCAAACATGCAGACGGAAGTAACCGACCCAAATACACAGCGTCGATCAGACGACCGACCGAACGACCAACCAACGGTCGTTCCCACTGGTACTGGCTGTGCGGACTATAGTGGGTCTCGGTCCTCGACGGCACTGCTGGTCCGACTCGAACCCAACTGGCAGACACACGACGACCCGGAAATAATATCGGTCCCTCCAGAGATGGTACGACAGTGCACCTGTCGATACATGCTGCTGCTGCCGCTCACGGGCAAATAAGGCAGGAAGTTAGTGACGCCAGTAAATGGAATAAGAAAACGAGGAGGCAGTAACGTAATAGAAGATGCCAATCAATAATTGGCATGATCACGAGCTGTGCATGGCTCAGGGGTTATAGAGGTACAAGGAAAATAAATGGAGGAAGTTTTGCAATAGCATCATCCAGACAAAGAAAACATCGTTGGAAATCATGTTGTTGTTGTTGTGGTCTTCATTCCTGAGACTGGTTTGATGCAGCTCTCCATGCTACCCTATCCTGTGCAAGCTGCTTCATCTCCCAGTACCTACTGCAGCCTACATCGTTCTGAAACTGCTTAGTGTATTCATATCTTGGACTCCCTCTACGATTTTTACCCTCCACGCTGCCCTCCAGCATTAAATTGGTGATCCCGCGATGTCTCAGAACATGTCCTACCAACCGATCCCTTCTTTTTGTCAGGTTGTGCCACATACTCCTCTTCTCCCCAGTTCTATTTTATACTTCATCATTAGTTATGTGATCAACCCATCTAGTCTTCAGCATTCTTCTGTAGCACCACATTTCTAAAGCTTCTATTCTCTTCTTGTCCATACTATTTGTCGTCCATGTTTCTCTTCCATACATGGCTACACTCCATTCAAATACTTTGAGAAACGACTTCCTGACACTTCAATCAAAACTCGATGTTAACAAATTTCACTTCTTCAGAAACGCTTTCCTTGCCATTGCCAGTCTACATTTTATATCCTCTCTACTTCGACCATCATCAGTTATTTTGTTCCCCAAACAGCAAAACTCCTTTACTACTTTAAGTGTATCATTTCCTAATTTAATTCACTCAGCATCACCTGACTTAATTCGACCACATTCCATTATCCTCGTTTTGCTTTTGTTGATGTTCAACTTATATCCTTCCTTCAAGACACTGTCCATTCCGTTCAACTGCTCTTCCAAGTCCTTTGCTGCCTCAGATAGAATTACAATGTCATCGGCGAACCTCAAAGTTTTTGAAACTTCCTGGCAGATTAAAACTGTGTGCCCGACCGAGACTCGAACTCGGGACCTTTGCCTTTCGCGGGCAAGTGCTCTACCAACTGAGCTACCGAAGCACGACTCACGCCCGGTACTCACAGCTTTACTTCTGCCAGTACCTCGTCTCCTACCTTCCTAACTTTACAGAAGCTCTACTGCGAACCTTGCAGAACTAGCACTCCTGAAAGAAAGGATATTGCGGAGACATGGCTTAGCCACAGCCTGGGGGATGTTTCCTGACCAAAAGTCTTGTTCCTCCTGCCACCGAACTTCACTAATTCCCACTATATCTAACTTTAACCTATCCAATTCCCTTTTTAAATTTTCTAATCTGCCTGCCCGGTTAAGGGATCTGACGTTCCACGCTCCTATCCGTAAAATGCCAGTTATCTTTTTCCTGATAACGACGTCCTCCTGAGTAGTCCCCATCCGGAGATCTGAATGGGGGACTATTTTACCTCCGGAATAATTTACCCGAGAGGACGCCATCATCATTTATCCATACAGTAAAGCTGCATGCCCTCGGGAAAAATTACGGCCGTAGGTTCCCCTTGCTTTCAGGCGTTCGCAGTACCAGCACAGCAAGGCCGTTTTGGTTAATGTTGCAAGGCCAGGTCAGTCAATCATCCAGACTGTTGCCCCTGCAACTACTGAAAAGTGCTTCGATCGATCAAGAGACATATATATATATATATATATATATATATATATATATATATATATATATATATATATAATGTTCGTGAAGTGAGATAGCGCGCATGGGAAACCCTTACTGGTGAGCCATGAGTGATGACGTAAAGTACAGTGTGTTTGTTCACTTTATTTGTGATCTCTGTAGCCTCATTAAGTTTTGTGCTCGGAAAATTGTGTCAAAATGTTTGTCTTTGTAATTTTTTGAAGCAGATACCGGAGCAAACTGGTTTAAATTATGTCATTGGTAAAGGTCTCTGTTACACTATCCCATTAGAGTAGTTAAGGAACTTTGACGAACGGAGATTAAATCTCTGTGCGTTCATACAAGCGTGTTTTCCTCATTTTCGTTTAGTTGAATAACGAGCTTTTACCTAAAAGGTCTGTTTAATTTTCTTGACAAAACTTCCCTAACCGATCTCGTTAACCAGCTCTGTTGAGCTCAGATATCTGGAAACCAAACACTAGGCAGGAAAGCACAGCCAGATGCATAGTAGCGATGAATAGTATACTTAAATTCAGGAGTAAGAAGAAAATAGAGCACATAACAATGTAGATTTCTAAAAGTTTAGATCAGACTAACAGGATTTCGAATCTTTCGGAGTGCTTGTCAATGGCCAAAATAAAAACGCAGTGTTGAGAGTTCAGTAGAAATGTCCTGGGTTTTAGTGAACAAGAACATAAATAGGGCATGAGATGACACTGCAGAGGCTGGTATATAACGACAATTTGGACAACGGATTTATGAAGCACATAATCTTTTATTTGACTCTCTTTTTCATAAAGATTTTTCAACTGTTCAAAAAACTTTGCAATGAATTTTATGAAGTAAGAAATTAAGAATACACATTAGTTACAAGGAGTGCAGAGGCTTGAGAGCCATATATAAGTAGGGAGATGCTAGAGCCTAAAGATAAAAAGAAGAACCTCCAAGCATGTTAAAAGTTACACCTTTTATTTATTTTCTAGCACTGAATGCAGAGGCTTGATAACTAATGAAGTATTGGAGCTTGTATGTGAAAGTTATATTTCCCTTTCACGTATTTTCTGGCACTAACTTTTGACCTAGTCCTTGGGTTTTATAGCACGTCGGTAAAAATTATTACCAGAGTTTCTTGCTGACTTCACATGTACTCAACCAAACAACGTAGGGCTAGGTTCTATTGAACTGTTAGTAAGCTTCAAGTACGTGTCTGCTGGTAACCTGATAGTGCGTTAATATATTATAACTGATTTAGAAATAGGATGCAACTTATCTTCTGTTTCTATAATTTAATAGTCTATTCTTTGATATAAATAGTTACTGTTACATTTATTATCTAGTGTTATTACCTAAAATTACTCTATTCATACTTCCATGCCTTCACCAATAAAGGGGCTTCAGAAAGCGTGCAGATAGCTGTGCAGTTCGCACTCAGCTTCAGTCCCTATATGGGAGGCACGGATCCGGACTGTAACCCTTAGAGCAGGGGTTCCAAATAAAATTTTCTCGAAGACCCCCTCATCGAGCATGATTCGTACCTTGTCATATCACAGTATCAAGTACCTAAGAAAGCCAAATTAAGAGTCTTTTTTATACGTTTTCTATTTTTGGTACTTATAAAAAATTGACATATTAATTAATGAAAAAATATTAGGCTTAAAACTTTTTCAATTTAGCCATCATTATTATTGTTAAATTTTTGATTATTGCTCAAAATCCTTGTTTTCAATTCTGGATGTTTAATGTAACAAACTCCTTAAAAAAATAAAAATTGGGTATTAACTGAAAATGACAGGAAGATTTAAAACTGAGTGTATTGGTCTTTCAAGTGGACTACACTTGAGATTGCATTGTGTAGAAGCCATGAAAAATAAGAAAACACTAATTGCATACAGCGTATGATTAATTTGAAAAAATACAGTTACAACAGAGTATTCCATCAGCATATAGTTTTAAATTTCAATTGTTAATGAGATGAGTTCAATCTGACCTTTGAGTCCATTATTTCTGAAATATTAGGTTCCAGACTTGAAACTTTCACTCTGAAATCCTACCGCATGTCGAACCGATTCCTATATGTGTTTTTCATGGAACATATGGAAGAAAATGCTTTCTCACGCCGCTGTGTGGTTGCAAATTGAAGGATCTTTTACATTGCCTTATCCCCAAGTTTCTTATAGTCCTTGAGTTTTTGGTAATTGTTTTACGATATGTTTTCAACTCTCATAATTTATTTTTGAAAGAATCTAATGACTTAGAGTGCTGAGTGCTTCGTTTCAAGATGGCGCCGGAGTTTTGCTGGTTTCATACATTCATTCGAAAGGCTTTCACAGCAAATTACACATTGAAATTTAGGCTGTTGCTCAGGTCATGTGAACGTAAAACCGATTTCCTAGTAATCAATTTTCTAATTTTTCCAGTAAGTTTAACACTGATCTTGGAAGTGTTAGGTTCAAGGGACACCGACGATTTAGGTTCAATGGCACTGACAACTTCGGTTCGAGAGTCACTGACTTACTTGCTTGAAAATCATATGCATTATCTTCCTCTTGATGTGTAGGCGTTTCTCGTTTTAACGATCCACTTCTTAACCAACGGTCCATTTTGAACTACGCGAACTGTACGTTCCACGAAAAACAACGCTTTACAAACACTACTGTTTTAATACAGAATATTGAATGTGAAAACAACACGGACTGTGAAAGCGTAATAAATTAACAATGGCCGATTGTCGTCTGAGATGCGATTTTCTGTGTGAAGTGACTGTCAGCTGTCAGTTGCAAAAAGGCAGCGAGCGCTGTCTAACGGCTTAAAGCAGAACTATTTGCCTTTATCTTTTTCTAGTTTTGTGCGAGTGTGTGTATGTGTAAGTTGGCTCTAGGAAGACGCTAGATGCAGAACTCAGCGTTCGCTAAAGCTCTGCTCATGCAGGAAGCGGCCAAAACAAGAAACCTGTTATCATACGAATTAAATTTAATATATTTTTCATTCTAACAGCATCTTGCGGATCCCTCTGGTATAGGTCGCGGACCCCTGGGGGTCCGCGGACCACCTGTTGGAAACCACTGCCTTAGAGGCAGTGTATAGTGTAGTAAAAAAATGGCTTTGAGCACAATGGGACTTAACATCTATGGTCATCAGTCCCCTAGAACTTAGAACTACTTAAACCTAACTAACCTAAGGACAGCACACAACACCCAGCCATCACGAGATAGTGTAGTACTGATGCAGTCAGATTTGAGGTGACCAGATGTGTGTGGTCGTAATCCATTACATCAGTGGATTTTATTTGTGCTACAGGCACACCTGGGAACGATGTATGCCGTTACGTACGTAATGGCTATTAAATCAAATACGATATGAAGAATGAGGCTTGCAGTAAGTGCTTCAAAATTACCGACATTCGTATTTAGCAAATGGCACAGAGAGTAAATAGAGTACAGCCTCTTTGGTGCATGTTTTCTTTGATAAACTCAGTTTAAGTACAGGAATAACACCATCAGTTCAGTCTTTGAAATATGTTAATTGTTAACAAGTACTTGTCGGATCACGAAGAAGACATTGCATCAAACTTACGTTCCTGGAAACATCAGTAGTCTACTACAGCAATTTCTGTAGTAGAATTATACTTCTATTCTCTGTTTAAGTGAACAGCAATGCTAATAACGGTGAAGATGTTATGAAATTATAGTTTTGTTTGTACCGGAACTTCCAGTCAACAACGAACTGCTAATTACGACGTGTCCTTTTAACAGCTCAAAATTTGATGATAGATCGGAATTGCTAGTTATAAAAGTGTCCAAGTTAGTCAGGAAAAATTATTCCAATTGCAGCCACGATAATAATAGACATAAAAAGATGAAACTGAATAGTTTATGTTTGACAGAGCTCAGGGGGGGGGGGGGGGGGGGGAGAGAACCACATGATGGTAAGTTCAGCCTCCTCTCACAAATTAAGTTTAAACTGACTCAAATTCGCGATTCGACAACAGCGATATCATGGATGCTTGGAATTTGAGTGCAATTGTCGTGCAACTATGTCAGCTCTAGTAGCCAGGAAGAACGTAACCAAGAAACTATTGAAGGTTACCCAAATCAAACTCATGATCTATACCGCCGGTGCTGCCTTGAGCCCCACCTTCGTTGGAATTTGAATGTGCTGGTTTGGATGCCGATGGAATTCTTAGCGCCACAGCTTTTCTTTTTCTTTTTTTTTTTCTTTTTCCTATTTTTTTTTTTTTAGTGCCACAATTTAGGTCTTCAGCTTTCGCAAAATTTATCTTACTAGAGAACCAGATAATTACTAAATTGAATGAAGTACGACTGAACAAAAATCTCATACACGTCCAGGTAGGATACACTTTGAGAGCTGGTAAGAAAATGGCATGAGGAAGACAAAGCAACGGATATAAGTACGAGCCTGGTGCGCAATTATAAACCGACGATGATTTTAACGTCTATTCTGTATTGATGCGTTGCTTCTGTATGACTAAACTCATTGATCAACCGATACACACTGATGGAAAATTTTACATTATGAACATATTGAAAAAACGCTACTAAATTGATACTATGTATTTCGATGACGTTAGCTCATGTTCATGTAAATTTAGTAATGGTGGGATCTCATTTCCAGTATTTTCAGTATTTTTGCACTGATGAACAAGTGTGAAAGTACACGATGGTTATTTGGTGTGTGTAACGTTGCTGGGACATTTCAGATGAAAGTCGCAACGCAGCATGCCCAAAGGACTTGTAGATTATCACCATCTTTTGGACTTTGAAACAGGGCGACCTTGATGTCATACCGACAGATCGCACATACCGAGGGATACAGTACAGTGACTGTAGAAGTCGAGATGTATCCAGGATAATAATGTGGGTAGAATAGTAGGCACTAGCCTTTCCAGGCGGACTACACTACCAGCCGCTCTTTGGGTTGATGGCTTTCTGGCAAACAAACGCCTAACAATTGCTGCACCTGTGGTATAGAGGTAGCGATGCACCTGTGGTGTAGGGGTAGCGATGCACCTGTGGTCTAGGTGTTGCGTCCTTGATAAGTAATAAATACATCTACGGTTCCAGGTTCGAAATCCGCCACCGCTTTAACTTTGGTTGATAATAAGCATTGGCGGCCGAAGTCTTCTGACATTTTAGGTCACCCTCACTCTGCCAACGACCTCGTTAAAGGAGGCTGAGGAGCGGACAGAGGTTAAGGGCACTCTCTTTTCCTTGGGGTGGGAAACTGCCAGTAAAGGAGGAAGACTCAGCATGATCAACGGTATGAGGATGATGAAGACAATGGAACCACTGCACTGAAGACACATAATGTGTATCCAGAGGACGTGTGGCCTGTAATTGAAAAGGATCACGATGACCTTTCTAGTGGCCAAAAATTCCAGAATAGCCTAGGGGAGCGCCCAGAGGCAGGTGACAATGAGAGAAAGACCGAAAAACCAACGAAAGCGCGATACTGTACGAGTAGGGGCATGAAATGTCAGAAGCTTGAATGAGGTTGGGAAGCTAAAAAATATGAAAAGGGAAATTAAAAAACTCAATCTAGATATAGTAGGAGTCAGTGAAATGAAACGGAAAGAAGGCGAAGATTTGTGGTCAGATGAGTGGAGGGTAATATCAACAACAGCAGGAAATGCTATAACGGACTAGTATTCGTGTATGAATAGAAAAGTAGGATAGAGAGTGTGTTACTGTGAACACGTCTGTCTTAGGATTGCTCCTATCAGAATGACAGAAAACCGACATCGACAAAGATAGCTAAGTTTAGAGCTGACATTGTAAGCTGAAGATGAGGAGATAGTGAAAGTGTATGAGGATACTGCGAGGGTAATACAGTACATAAAGGGAGTAGAAAATGTAATAGACATGGAGGATTGGAGTGCAGTTGTAGGGAAAAGGGTAGACGAAAATGTTACAGTAGAATATGGGCTTCGGACAAGGAATGAGAGAGGAGAGAGACTAATTGAGTTCTGTGATGAAGATCAGCTAGTAATAGCGAATGCCCTGTTCAAGTATCACAAGAGCGGTAGGTATTCCTGGAAGAGTCCGCGTGATAAACGAAGATTTCAGTTAGATTGCATCATGGCTAGACAGAGATTCCAAAAATCAGATACTGTATAGTAAGGCATACCCATGAGAGGATACAGACTCAGATCACAATGTGGTAGAGATGAACAGTACCCTGAAGTTTAAGAGGCTAGTCAAGAAATATCAATTTGCAAAATAGTGGGATACGGAACTACTAAGTAATAACGAGATACGCTTGAAGTACCCCAAAGCTACAGACACAGCAGTAGGGAACAGCTCAGTAACCAGTACAAGTTAAGGGGAATGAACATCTCTAAAAGGGCAATCACAGAAGTTGGACAGAAAAACGTAGGTACAATGAAGGTAACTACGAAGAAACTATGGGTACCACAAGATATACTTCAGTTGATCGATGAAACCAGTCATTACATAAAGTTCAATTAAATTCAGGAATACAGATATGAAAGTCGCTGCGGAATGAAACACATGGGAAGCTCAGGGAAGCTAAGGCGAATGGCTGCATGAAAAATGTAAAGACGTCGAAGAAGAAATGACTGTCGGAAGGATTGAATCAGTGTATAGGAATGTCAAAACAGCCTTTGGCGAAACTAAAAGCATGGGTGATAACATTAAGAGTGCAACGAGAATTAAGCTGTTAAATTAGAGCAGAGAGCGTATAGGTAGAAAGAGAAGGCCTGTATGAGGTGAAGACTTGCGTGATGTGGTAGAAGAAGAAACTGGAGTCGGTTTAGAACAGATAAGTGATCTAGTATTAGAATCGGAAATTAAGAGAGCTTTGAAGATCACATAACGCAGAAGGAATAGATAACGCTACATCAGACTTTCTAAAATCATTGGGGAAAGGCGCAACAAAACGACTTTTCACATAGGTGTATAGAATGTGTGGTCTGGCGATATACAATCTGAATTTCGGAAAAATATCATCCACACCACTCCGAAACCGAGCGAGGTGGTGCAGTGGTTATCACACTGGACTCGCAGTTTGGAGGACAACGTTTCAAACCTGCGTCCTGCCATTCTGATTTAGGTTTTCTGTCATGTCCCTAAATCGCTTCAGGTAAATTCGGGGATCATTCCTTTGAAAGGGCACGGCTGACTTGCTTACTCATTATTCTCTTTACGATGGGACCGATGACCTCGCCTCTTGGACCCCTCCTCTGAATCAACCAGTCAACAGTTCTGATGACAACTAGATCTGGGAAGTGCGACAGTTATCACTTAGTCAATTGACAGCTTATGTATCCAAAATTCTGACAAAAATACTAATATAGAAGAAATGGAAAAAGATTGAGCATGAACACATGCAGTGGAGTGCAGTAGGTGGTATAGCACTTAGCAGCCCCATCAGTCAAACAAATCAGAAACAGCTTGCACTGTACGTGCTTCAGCATTGTCCCGCAAAATGACGGTCAGGTCCTGCAGAAAGTGTCATCACTTCTGCCTCTAAGCTGGTCGTAGGTTGTGTTCCAAAGCTGAACAGCATAGAGACAGAAGTGATGGCACTTTCTGCAGCAGCTGACCGTCATTTTGCTGGACAATGATCAAGCAAGTGCAGTGCAAGCTGTTACTGATTTGTTTGACTTATAGGGTTGCTGAGTGCTATACTATCTACTGCACTCCTCTGACTTAAGCCCTTGTGACTTCAACTCGATTTCTAAACTGAAGGAAACACATCATGGCATTCGCTTCAGAAGTGCTAAAAATTCATTGGGCGATTGACCACGCCGCTCGAACTGTCAACACAACAGGCACTTGCTAAGAGTATCCTACAACTTCCACATCACTGGTAACGGGCTATACACAATGCTGGGGACCACTTTAAAGGTCAGTAAAACTTTGAAACTCGTAGTCACTTTGTATGAGCTGTAAATAAATAGTTGCCATAATTTAAGTTCCAACCCTCACGGACTGTAGTGTTCAATCTAAGGTCAATGTGAAACGGAATGACACAGAAATATTGCACAGTTGTGCTAGGGGTTGAGAACTCTACTACATATACAAGCTTATTTATAATATGTGACCATAAATGCTGCCATGATGATATGGGCAGAAGTGTCAGCATCTTGGATCGTTACGGAAGAGTATATATTCAAAAATGGCTCTGAGCACTATGGGACTCAACATCTTAGGTCATAAGTCCGCTAGAACTTAGAACTACTTAAACCTAACTAACCTAAGGACATCACACACACCCATGCACGAGGCAGGATTCGAACCTGCGACCGTAGCAGTCCCGCGGTTCCGGACTGCAGCGCCAGAACCGCTAGACCACCGCGGCCGGCCAGAGTATATATAAAGGGAGCTTTGAAAGCAGGTCGCTGTGTAACCTAATGGATACCTGGCGTTGGCGAGGCATATTAATGGATCAAACTGTTTGTTTTGCATAATTCTTGTAACCTGTGCAGAATGGAGATACTTCCACATTCATCTGCTAATCTCCATCATCATTCAGTTCAAAGTATGATGTATCGGAGATCTGGTTAGCTCACACTATATACAGAACGTAGGATATGAAGCTGTCATATTTCAAAGACTGATCTTTACCTATTAAGCAAGGAGGTGAAACAATGTGTTTCCATTGTAGTGATGGGTTCTGCTGTTGCTGCATCACTATTGCGTCGGCACGCCACTTTTTACATTGACTGGTCCATCTCTGATATCTAGTGGTCATTTTTGTATTACAGATGGGTGCACAGATACTGCTGATGAGATATCCACTCTGAATGTTGCCGTGATGCACAACGCCTCTCATATAGCGTCTGACACTCGAGTGGGATTACCATTATTCTGCCTCTTCCGATATTCCTTAATGAACCAATGACAAAACAACATCTTTAACTCGATCTTCTCTACTTACTTCATCAACTTTACCTAGTCAGTGTCCCAAAATCTCAGAGAATTACTACAGCATTGGTCGCACAAGGACTTTATAAGTGATCCTCATCCTCTTTGGGCCACAGCGCGTCGCGATTCATCACGTGAATCTTAGTGCATTATCTGCCTTTCCTGCTATAATTTTTATGATGTTCGATTATGTTAAAGGCAGTTCGGAATATCCGTACACGTCCTACAAAACCTTAAGTTACCCAGTCATTTTAACAGAAGCAAATAAAAATGAATTCTAAGAGTCAAACAGGTTTCCACTTGTTTCGGTTGAGTGCGAACTGTCTATTCCTACACCAAGCCTTCATGTTCAGCACGTTTTCCTGCAGATTACTACAAATTTTAGAAGCATCTGCAAACAGCTTCATGGATCTTCTGACGTTATTTACCGTGTATTTTACATATTTCGAACAGTAGTGCTCCACTGTGAGAAATAATTTACACATCTTTTAACGGGAATCTGTGTTCCGTTGAAGCACTTGTTCTTTTCACTATTAGCACCACCAGAGAATGGGCTGAGAACTACAAAGCTGCTGATTAAATAGCTGCAGACGATGTTTTACGATGGGGGGAACGCAATCAGGACTTTACACTTGCCGTGGTGTCGTCCTTTTCTATAAAGTCAATAGGATACTAAGACGGGAACGAGCGTAGGTAAACATCGGGAACACATCACTTCTGGAGATCACTCATTCCAAAATACTTTGACAGTCAATTTGATACACCTGAGTCATCTTATGAATATGAGCTTGTAATAAGATAACGCCACCTTCCCTTTAGTAAGATAAAGATATCGGGTTACTTATGTAAGTAGGCTGTTTATGTTCTCTTATTGGCAACGTTACGTAGCGCTCTATATGAAAATCACTGGCTGTGCTGTGTGCAGTCTGTGGCTAGTTTGCATTGTTGTCTGCCTTTGTAGTGTTGGGCAACGGCAGCTGGATGTGAACAGCGCTTAGCGTTGCGCAGTTAGAAGTGAGCCGCCAGCAGTGGTGGATGTGGGGAGAGAGATGGCGGAGTTTTGAAATTTGTCATGAACTGCTATATATATTATGACTATTAAGGTAAATACATTGTTTGTTCTCTATTAATATCTTTCATTTGCTAACTATCCCTATCAGTAGTTAGTGCCTTCTCTAGTTTGAATCTTTTATTTAGCTGGCAGTAGTGGTGCTCGCTGTATTGCAGTAGTTCGAGTAATGAAGATTTTTGTGAGGTAAGTGATTTCTGAATGGTGTAGTGTAATGTTACTCAGGGCCATTCTTTTGCAGGGATCTTTGATAGTCAGATTGCGTTGCGCTAAAAAAATATTGTGTGTCAGTCTAAGCACAGTCATGTATAATTTTTTCTAAGGGGACGTTCCACGTTCAGTTTTGCTCAGCTGTTTGAAAAGCAAATACTGTAAGAGGTTTATCAGCACAGTCGTGTATAATTGTTCCTAAGGGGACGTTTCATGTGTCCACCCTTAGCCAAGGATATCTCACTGGGATCTTCTGATATTTTCTTGTAGTTTGTGTATTTAGTGTAGCTTTTGTTTATTGCTAGCGCGTGATTATAGTGAGAATTTCCTTGGTAGTTGTGGTTTTTCATTGTTGCACAGTAAAACAGTTGTGGCATGCATGTAGATTTGCACCAAGTATTTCGCAGCTGCAATTAACTAGATATTATTTTCAGTACTATTTTAATGTGTTCTCTTATTTTTGCTCTTCAAATTGTGTTTTTCTGTGTTG
The DNA here is from genome assembly GCF_023864275.1 of Schistocerca cancellata. Lineage (NCBI taxonomy): Eukaryota > Metazoa > Arthropoda > Insecta > Orthoptera > Acrididae > Schistocerca > Schistocerca cancellata. Next base: position 494,067,746 of record NC_064631.1, on the reverse strand, counting down.
TCGTGTGAAATATTGTGACAATAATGGCGTGTGAAAAACGTAATACTAGGCTCCAAAGTAAACTGAGAAAAGACAGTGAAGACGAAAGCAGTGTATTAGCGCCACCGAGTAATGAATTAACTAATGTTCAAAGTAGTAATTTGGTAATTGTACATAGGGAAATGGAGCGGGCTGCAAACAATGGTGTAGACAGTGAAACAGGTTGTGAACAGGGAAGCATTATCGATCGATCGGTCGGCAACAGCTCGCCTCAGGAATCCGAAATGACAGGACACAATTTTACAAATACTGTAGATTCAGGTTTTGCGTCCTCACCGTTTTCTCAAATAAGCCAAGACACATTTTCAGCCTGTCAAAATGTGAATGTTGTCGGTGCAAATGCACTGCCGAAAAGTGTAGAGGAAGAGATTCCAGACACTAATGCATTGTTATTACAACTAATGCAACAAATGGAACAAAATCAGAGACAAACACAGCAAAAGCTTCAAAAGTTAGACACAATGGAACAAAATCAGAGACAAACACAGCAAAAGCTTCAAAAGTTAGACACAATGGAATAACACCAGAGACAAACACAGCAACAGTTAGAGACAATGGAACAAAATCTTCGGAAGTTAGACACCACACTTGAACAAACACGTGAAGATTTAACTACTGAGTTACATAACATTGAATCGAAATGACAAAAAGTCTGTAATGACGTAAAAACACAAATTTGTGAGCATTTCCAACCTATTTTTTCGCGTCATGAAAATGCATTACAGAATCACGAAGCAGCCATAAAAGAACTGCAAACTATTGTTCATGAAAATCATGAGACCTTGCAAGCTAAAATGGACTCAATTGCATCTACCGATTCGGTTACGCAATTTGCAAAAACACAGGAAAACTTAAAGGACACAGTAGATACTCTGAACATTGGTTCAGAAAGACACATGGAGGAAATTAGTTCATTATCAGAGAAGGTAGCGGAACTTTCGGATCAGGTCACTAACTTATCTACGAAGGTAGAATGACACAAAACCGGTAGTATTTAATGAGACAGAAGAGTGCGAACAAATTAGGAAACTGAAACAAAATCTGAATCAAATTAATACGCAACACCAAAGAGAAATCCGGGAAGTACAATATCAGCTCACACAGGTAATACAAGAATTACGTATTTCAGAGGACACTCGCGCTCCAATACGGGAGGAGGGACATAGAAATACGGAACAGCCACAAAATAATAACACAGGGCATTTCGGAAGTTATGAAAGAAATTGGCAATGTGCACCGAATTTTGAGATGGAACCGCCGACACTACTTAACAATGACCGACATGCTACTCGCCGACACGATGATTTTGACTATAAGCTGTTCATTACTACACGTAAATTCAAAACGTTTAAGAATTCTGCCAACGACATTCATCCACAAGCGTGGCTCCATCAAATCTCTCATTGTTTTCCTCCCAACTGGTCATTGGAGCACAGGTTAGAATTTATGTGTGGCTACTTGGAGAATGAACCAGCTGTAAGAATGCAATCGGTCATTTACGATTGTCACAGTGAAGGAGAATTTTACCATGCGTTCCTCTCAGCATATTGGTCACAAGCTACACAAGACCAAGTAAAACATAGCATCATGATGATGAAACACTTTGAACAATATGAATTTTCCAGTCTTGTCAAATATTTTGAAGACATGTTGCACAAGAATCAGTACCTGTCAAACTCATATAGCCGCTCAGAACTCATTCGCATTTGCTTAATCAAATTACCTGAACATTTACGACATATTATTTTGGCAGGACGTTGCAAAGACGACATTGAAGCTTTTCAGGGACTCTTACAAGAATTAGAAATTGACACAGACAGTCGCGGGATGCGAAAACAGGAAAACAATCACTACAGGTCACTTCCGTCACAATTCCGTTACGACAGAAACAATAAATGGCCACGACAAGCCTATTCTTACAACGTAAATCGTGACCAAAACAGACACCACCCATATGACAACCACTGGCAGAGTAATAGTTACAGGGAAAGATCACCTTTCCGTGGTAATGACTATCACAGAGACAATCAGAGAAACAGACAATATGAGAACCAAAACAATTATTATCAAGGGAGACAGAATAACTTTAGATGCAACGGTCCAGCGCGCAGTTACGACTCAGGGAGAAATTCTCCACCACGTGACCGACAAGAAAGAAACTATGGAATCTACCGACATGACGACAGACGATATGATCGTAACGACAGAACTGAACTGCATCAGAACTGGCGGGATTCTCGTCACGGTGAATTTGTAGAAGTTAGGTCTCCAAATCCCAATAACGACGTGCGCCAACAAAGAGACAGAAAATAACTCGCACCGCAGGCAGCCACCTGCGCCCGCTGGCTCAGGGAAAAATAACATAGACGTTAACCTTGAGAAAAATTCCAGTATTCTTTACCGACGTATACCACATGTTAATTGCGTTAAAGTTGAAACTCTGCGTACTAGGAAGAGCAAAGGGTTACACCACATTTCACATGTAAAACCATTTATTGAGAGATAATCTGCTTTTAACTTTGTCTTAGCCATAAAACGTTTCACTTCACGTTACTAGTATGCTTTAGAAACTGTTACCATGCAACAATGTTTAAAGTTAAAAATATCCAGTCAGGAACCAAGAGAACTAATTTAAACAGAAATTACGAATGCATTGTTGTTGTGAACAGACGTCACAGTGTTATTGTGTGTGTGCATTCTTGCTTGTTAGTTGCACGATTACATAACGACTATAAGGCTCACATACTTAGAACATTTACCAGTACTGCTAATGATATTTTAATGCAACATTTTGGTTTACTTGAAAATACATTCCGGATTTATAGTACTTTTTGAGAGATACCAGATGACACAGTGGTTAGTTTATGTGACAGCTACACGATTATATCGCGACATTGCTAATGCGTGACACAATTGACATTGTTGCTTTTGCGGAGTATCTGTTTTATATCTGCACGGTTTTTCTGAATTCTACTGGCAAACCAAAACATGTTTTAGTAGTAACTTTTGTGGTATAGCTAGAACGAGACAGCCTTTTCTGTAGCACAACAATACGTTACAGCACAGTACTTTCTTCATCACGGGAATAAGCGTAATAAGTAAGATATCTATACGCAAAGCATTTCACTTTTGCTTATCATGAGGTAAGTACATTGACTTCTGCAGAACTTAGCTTTTGGAGGACGATAACTACGACACTTCCACAGAGATTATCTTACAGCAAGACGCACGTCTAGCGCTACAGGACACGTATTTGAGTGATTAATTTTGTACTTAAAACATTTATTTTTAAATATTTTTGAATTACAAAGAAAGTTTTTCGTGATACATTTCATTCCATTGCTGTAATCTGTAACACCTGAGGGTATAATTACAATAATCCTCAGGGGGGTACACCCCTACTTTGTGTACCGTGTGTTTGGCAAGCACAAGGAGACCTAGCTAATATGGTATTTGCTTATACAACTTTACACATCGGTACCATATTTCTCTAACACAAATTACACAGCTATCTGATCATTTAACTGAGAGAGACAAACTTTTTTATTACGTCAGTGACAGATGTTTACGTGATTACACCATTGGATAACTTCACACTTACGAAATTGTATTTTGTCTGTACTTTGTGAACTGTTCATATTTTTTCGGAAACATTGTGATACCATTAGAGCTTTGAATGATGTATTTGGTAAAGGAGAATGATTTTTAAAGTACGTTTGAGGTAGATGACACTACTGAAATGAGCAGAGAAATTTCTTTAGGTTTTGATATTATTGCAGAAAGCTGCGACGTTTTTGAGATTTGCCTGAGGTGTTATATGTTATTATTATGACGATGATGTGTATTATGCTGCTGAGGTATGTTTATGATTAATAGGCTTAGGCTATATGAGTTATTTGATTATGCTTCATATTTATAATGATGAAATATTGAAGAATGTCGATGAATACGTATATGTGTAATAAGGTAAGGAGTAATGAATAGTGAGTAGGGACTCTTGACTTGTGAAAAAGAATGTTGGAAACCAAGAAGCGTACTTTAAGAGTTATGAAATGTGTGTAAATGCGTGAATGTATCACAATGCCGGTGAAAATTTTTTGGACACTGTTATATTCATAAGATTTTGTTTCTACACATTTGCAACGCACATTCTTGATCTGTGAAATATTTTTATATGAGACTGTCACTGTAGCGGAAACTGCTGCCGTAAATATTTCCGTAAGAAAGTTGAGTGACCACCTGCACGTAATGTGTTTTGGGCGCCCAGCTGAGAGGTAGTCGTCTGACAAAAGAAAGCCATTAGGTAAAAAAAAAAAAGGGAGGCCATTATCCTCGCCATTGACATTCCTTTAGAGAAAACATTGCAAATGCGACACCCTCATTACTTAGAAGGATACTTACATCTGCACACCTGATTATGACAAGCGTCTTTCTACAAGAGTTGAGAGAATTTCTACTAACTTATGAAATGTCACATAACTACTGAATGATATTTTTATGTTTTGGTTTGCGTAAATGCTTATTTCATTTAATATCTTGTTTCCAGCTGTGTTGCAGCGTTAGTTTTATAAAATAAACTTCGATGCATTTGCTGATGTGAACACTTTCTGTCAACAGATCTATTAAATAATTATTTTATGTCCCACATTCTTCGATAAAGGAGCTCTTGGAATGGAAAGAAAAATAAGAAGGAACTAATAACAGTAACTGCATACATAATTTTCTTTTCAACTACTTGGTAATATTTTTCGTAGAATAAGTTGTGGTGCACCACTTTAATTACATAGACTTTAAGATGTGAATATGCATTTCCCTTGTCTGCATTGTTGTCTTTAGTGTAATGTTCTTTTTTTTTTTTGCTTGAGCTATGTCATCTTTAGGTATAAGTTACTGCTGTTTGCCAGGCACAGTGTTACTGAATTTGACGTTGTATTACGCTGTTAAGCCAGTTTTCCTACTAATTTATTTTTCTTGTTTCCTGCACAGTGCCTTATATTAGTTGTAGTACTGCAATTGCTTTGCCTATTTAAAATTTTTGTCCTTGATGTTTGTGTTAATTGTTTTATGCTGCTGCATTGCCTCGTCCCTTAGTTTAGCATCTGAGCTCAGTTGATTTAAGTTAGCTTAAGAGGGGGTAGACTATATAAGAAACTAACTATGATGAATTGGACGAAATGCATTTAGAAGCTATAAGAAAATAGTTTGGCCAAAAAAGTAGTGCACAGTGGAGAAAAACTATTGTTGAAAGAGGATGTAAACAGAATACAGAAAGCATGCTTGGATAGGATGTTATTTTGGCTGGAGCAAATGTTGAAATAAGAGGGACGATATATGGAATGAAGTTTTGGGTTGGACTGCAGTACCAAATGTTACACTGAAAACAAACCCTGTCCTTTCCTTTTGTGTTATCCCACTATGTGTTTGTGTACCCTTGTGTATTTGTTTTCTTCCTGTCTCTGTGTAGTTTCATAGAATTTTTTCTTCTTCTAATACTAAGCTACATTCACTATGATGAGGAATACTGTTATCCTCAAATATAATTGGCATTAATATTATGTTATTTACCTTGTAAATACGCTTAGACATTATTTATTCTGTTTTGTTTTAATGCTCATGTGTAAAGTTGATGTTTCAAAAGTTATTCTGATCGTTTATGTATCTACTTATCTCATAATTCCTGAAACATTGATTTATATGATTATTTCTATTCTGTTGTGAAGCCTGTATTACTACAAATGTTATCTGTATTGTTATGTTCTTTAATCATGTATTTTGTACCTTTGTAATTGTATTCTCATGTTATAAAATTGTAATTTTCACCAGTTCATGATATTATTAACTTGTAAGTTACATTTCACTGCACACGTTTCTGTTGGTCATAGTATATGGACAATATGTGAGAAGTTGGGGCTCTTAATGTTTACATGTGTGTTGATAATTCAGCAAGGGACTGGATAACAGCATTGCTGGTTCTAAGGACATTTCCAAAAAAATTGTGAGTGCACAAGTGGTGGTTATGGACTTGCTATATTATCTGCAAGACTCTTCAATGGTGATTGTGCACCTGCACAGTCACAACAGATGGCTGCTGGCCATCTCTACAGGGACTACTGGGGATCTGCATCTTTGATGACCCAACGATACCATTATTTCTACAAGGACTACAGTGGGTCTACACCTTTGCTGACTCACCAGTACCATTTTTTCTACATGGACTGCAGTGGGTCTGCACCTCTGGTGGCCCACCAATACCACAATCTCTACCAGGGCTACAGTGGGTCTACTCTGTGATGACCTACCTATCAATATTCTTCAAAATTTCCACTGATTCTGCTGTGGGTTTGCTCTGTTGTGGCCCATTACCTGTCTGCATGTCAAGAGTCAGCACTGTCTTTCCGTTGGAAGGACAACACTACTTCTTCAAGACTGCATGGAAATCCACTACTTCTGTGTGAAATTTCTTTTACTAATCAGACTTTGTGAAAAACAAAAACTGTAATTACTATTATGATGAATGATCAGGACTATCTTTATGCACTGTGAGAAAATTTTAGCTTTTGACCAACATTGTATTAATAAGTGTGTGCATTTGATATCTTTGTTATTGTAATTATGAAAAATTTTATCAAATCATTATTGGCACTGCCCAAAAAAAATTTGTAAAATTTTTTGTGGTGAGCATGGGGGCAATGTAAGTAGGCTGAGGCTGTTTATGTTCTATTATTGGCAACATTACGTAGCGCTCTATATGAAAATCACTGGCTGTGCTGTGTGCAGTCTGTGGCTAGTTTGCATTGTTGTCTGCCATTGTAGTGTTGGGCAGCGGCAGCTGGATGTGAACAGCGCGTAGCGTTGCGCAGTTAGAAGTGAACTGCCAGCAGTGGTGGATGTGGGGAGAGGGATGGTGGAGTTTTGAAATTTGTCATGAACTGCTATATATATTATGACTATTAAGGTAAATACATTGTTTGTTCTCTATTATTATCTTTCATTTGCTAAGTATCCCTATCAGTAGTTAGTGCCTTCTCTAGTTTGAATCTTTTATTTAGCTGGCAGTAGTGGTGCTCGCTGTATTGCAGTAGTTCGAGTAATGAAGATTTTTGTAAGGTAAGTGATTTCTGAAAGGTGTAGTTTAATGTTACTCAGGGCCATTCTTTTGCAGGGATCTTTGATAGTCAGATTGCGTTGCGCTAAAAATATTGTGTGTCACTTTAGTGAATGTTTGAGTACGTTCAGTTTTGCTCAGCTGTTTGAAAAGCAAATAGTGTAAGAAGTTTATCAGCACAGTCGTGTATAATTGTTCCTAAGGGGGCGTTTCACTTATTCAGTGTCAGGTTACCCTAATGAGCAACTTACATTCATACAGGTGAGAAACGACGGTTGTCTTGCTTTCAGCTACCTAGTTCCAGCTATTTTTCAAGTTCACCCAACTACTCGTGCCCACCCTCCGAAATACATGCACGTAGACGATCGTAATTAACAACTTCCGGCGTAATTTATATTTTATAATACAATTGTGCTCCTTTTTCCAGTCGTCTGTTTTCTGGCCGGCTTGTGAGGCCCACCACGAATTTCTCACCTGTGCCGAAGTCCTCATCTCAGAATAGCACTTACAACCTACGTCGTTAATTATTTGCTGGGTGTATTTCACTCTCCGTGTTCCTTTATATTTGATATCCTCTGCCGCTCACTCTCGTACTGTGAAAGTTATTACCTGATGTCTTAACAGATGTGATATCATCCTGACCCTCAATTTTTTAAGTGTTTTTCATATATTTCTATCCTCTCTGATTCTGTGCTGAACCTCCTTATACTTTACCTTATCAATCAACCTTACTTTCAATATTGTTTTCTTGCACCGCATTTCATTTGCTTCAGTTCTCTTCTGTTTCAGTTTCCCCTCGGTTCATGTTCAATACCATACAATGCTGCACTCCAAACGTACATTTAAGCCTGTGTTTGATACCAGTAGGTTTCTCTTTGTCTGGAATCCCCTTCTTACCAGCACTACTCTGCTTTTGATGTCCTCTGTGCTCCGCCCGACATGGGTCATTTTGCTACGTACGTAGCCGAATTCATTAACTTCATCTACTTCGTGACCATCAATCCTGATGTTAAGATCACGCTATTCTTATTTCTGCTACTATTAATTACTTTCGTCTTTCTGCGATTTATTCTCAGTTCACTATCTGTACTAAGAAGACTGCCCATTCCATTCAGCAGATCCTATACTTCTTCTCACTTTATCTGTGGATAGTTATATCAACAGCAAATGTTATCCTGAGATTCATTCAGCCTGAATTTTAACTCCACTCTTAAACCTCCCTTTTATTTCTGTCATTGCTTCTTCGCTGTATAGACTGAACAGTAGAAACGAAAAACTACGTTCCTGTCTCACACCCTTTCTAAACCAAGCACTTTGTTCTCAGATTTCCAATCCTACAGTTCGCACTGGGTTCTTGTACATATTGTATATTACCCACCTTCCCCTACAGCTTTTATTTTAGAACTTCGAACGTCTTGCACCATTTTGCGTTGTCAAACACGCTTTCCAGGTCGGAAAATCGCATAAACGTTTTTTGATATTTCTTTCGTCTTGCTTTCACTATCAACCACAACTTGAGAATTGTGCGTCTGGTGTCAAACACGCTTTCCATGTCGGAAAATCGCATAAACGTTTTTTGATATTTCTTTCGTCTTGCTTTCACTATCAACCACAACTTGAAAATTGTGCGTCTAAAACCAAACTGGTCGTAATCTAACACATCTTGAATTTGGTTTTGAATTTTCTGTATATTATTCTCGTCGGCTAGTAGCATGCATGAGCTGCTAAGCTGATTGTGTGATAGTTCTCGCACTTGTCAGCTTTTGCATCTTCTTCCAAAATCCTTTTTTCTACTCCTTCCCCTACAACCACATTCCAGTCCCCAATCACTATTAGATTTTCATCTTCCTTTATGCACACCCGTTAAATACCCTTATATTCTGTATTTCTTCATGTTCAGCTTGCGACAACGGTATGTATATCTCAGCTATCGTATTCGGTGATGAGTGGTGGCTGACTTTGATGATGTTCACAATATCACACTCTCTGTCCTACCTTCGTGTTGATAATGAATGATACTGACGTTATAACATTTTCTACTGCTGGTGAAGTTACCCTATATTCACCTGCCCAGAAATTCTTGTTTTGATTCCGCTTCACTCGACTGACCCCCACTGTTTCTAGAATGGGTCTTGGAATTTCGCTTTTCGGAGTATCTAGCTTCACTACTACGCTGAAAGTTCTGACATTCCACACCCCGACTCGTAGAACGTTATCCATTGGTTGGTTATTCAGACCTTTTTCGAAGGTCATCTCGCCCTTGGAAGTCCTTTCCCGGATATCCGAATGTGGACTATTCCGGAATCTTTCGCCAATACAGAGTTCATCATGATGCTTTTTCAATTACGGGCTACATGTCCTGTGAATACACATTATGTGTTTTCAGTGCAGAAGTTTCCAATGCCTTCTGCATCCTCATGGCGTTGATCATTGCTGACTCTTCCGCCCTTAGGGGCAGTTTCCCTAAAGAAGGGCAAGAGTACCCTGAACTCTGTCCGCGCTCCGCCATCTTTAACAATGCTGTTGGCAGAATGAGGGTGGCTTCTTATGCCAGAAGTCTTACGCCACCCATGTTCATGATCTTCATTCAAAATGTGAGCAGTGGCGTTATTCGAACCTTGGTCCAAGACGTTTTGGTTACTTATGAAACACGCTACCCCAACAGATGTATATTGGAATCTTCCAATTTTTTCTCCATCAAGTGATTTGACAGGTACAAAGAATGGATGTCAGCGATTTTTTTCGTGTGTCTCTTAAAGTAGTGAATGCAATCTATTCTATCGATTTTGACCAGTACTCCAACACGTTTCCAATGCTGTTTCCTGTAAAAGCAGACATTTTATATTCCCCAGTTATAATCACATTCGGTTTTCAAAACAACATGAAAAAGTTGTTTGCACGTCATCAGTTGAACATCATGGGAGAGAGTTCATGTACTGCAGTGTGAACAAAAGCAAATTAAGTTACCAACAATAATTATCTCTCAATGTATATACACTTCATTAATTTCATGAGCTTATTCAGTTGGACTCTGTACCGAAAGGATTTGTAAACAATAACACTGATTTAAAGAAAAAAACTTACGGTTAATTAAGAATAATTTTATTGTTAGCAATTATTTACACATTTGTTAACAGTCACACTTTCTGGTTTTCTGATGAGGCTGTTTTATAATAAATCATTGATATTCTTGTAATTCCATTATATACAGATCTTTTAAACTAATCACATGAATCACTATTTGCTTAAAACTATAAGAAATGAAACACTACATTTCCCATGTAATGATCGCATTCTAATTTGTATCCTTATTTACATTTCATTCAGTATATCAGGAGTATATACATATCTTGAATCAGTTCTTTCTGTTTATAATGTGTATTACAGTATTCATATTTTATTTCATGAAACCAACGGAATAGCTACCTCAATCGCAAAATTTATAAACTTAAAGTTCTACATGGAAATTGCACAATAGGGTGCAGCAGAAGGGCTGGTAGCCTAGGAAAATTAGGAATGCTGTTACATTAGTGTTATCCATCAATAATAGATAAAATTAAATTTATCGAATATTCTCAGCTAGAAAATTTGCAGAAAAGAACAGAATTAATTGTTCAACCCATTAACCAGGTATTTTAGGGCGAAATATATAAGTATTCGAGAACAGACCTTGTTTCTACCTGTCAAACTAGTGGATGGAGAAATAATTAGAAAACTCCGATGTAGATTTACATTGTAAGTTAAAGATTGAGCTCAAATTTATTAAAAATGCACCAATCAAATGCAAAGAAACTGTAGTTCTCCATGAGTAAATGTATACACAGATATTAATAAGGATTTCATATAAGACTTTATGCTTGTATTATACGCTTACCTAACAATAATCCGAAGACCTTTCTGACCGACACTGATGTATCTGGATGCATTTAGCATGGGGGTGTGTGGATTGTGGAATGATCTCGAAAGGTGTCTGAAACCAGGTAGTCAAAAGCGAAGTGGCACCCACTTCTTACCTATATATTTATAGAAAGTGATCGTGCAGAAAATGTAAATACTATATATATATATATATATATATATATATATATATATATATACACAACAAATATGGAGAATTGATCAATAATACGTAAATATTCGAATGTAGTAAAGAAATGTAAATACTGAAACAAATCACAAACCAATCATTATATGGGAAATGTAGTATTTAATTTGTTACAGTTTTAGTGGAAATAGTCGTTGACATTGTTACTTTTAGGAAAAAAAATATAATCCAGATACAAAAATATCAATAAATTATTGTGAAATAACCTTTTAAGCAAATCAGAAAATGTAACTCTTAAAAAATGTACAAAAATGCTAACTACAGAATTATTATCAATGATCAATTTGTTTTTTCTACCAATGCTCTTACGTACAAGTCCTTCCGGTACAGAGAACAACCCACTATGCCCATGAAACTTATGAACTATATATAGAGAGAGGAAATTATTGTTGGTACTTAATATGCTAGTGTTTATAAATACGTGAACTTGATACTTACACTTGATACTCAGACCTCAAACGAAGAGAACCAGAAAGAGCTGTGCTACTTATGAAGGACCATGGGAAGAATGAGGGCAAGATTTGATCATATTGGGTCTTCCACCTTTTACTCTGCTCCCAGTGGCTAGAGAAATAGGGAAGTCTTTCCCACCGACTGCCTATGATGTGACCACCATCGAGTCCACTTTCCTAAGATCAGCAGGTAGGTATCTTGTAACGTCATGACCTTGAATATAACTCTCACAATCGACTAATACTTGTGAAGGGTTTTCCCTCGATCTGCATCTACCGATGCTCTACAATTCACATTTAAGTGCTCTGCAGAGGGTTCATCGAAACACCCTCAACCTATGTCTGTACCATTCCACTCTCGAACACTGTGCAGGAAAAACCAACAGTTAAATCTATCTGAACTAGCTCTGATTTCTCTTATTTTATTATGTTGATAATTCCTTCCTGTGTAGCTGGATGCCAAAAAAATATCTTCACACTCTGAGAAGAACGTTGGTGATTTAAATTTCAAAAGAACATCTTATAGCAACGAAAAAGGGCTCTGTTTCAATTATAGCCATCCTGATTCTCATATCTTATCCGTGGCACTCTGTCTTCTCTTTCAAGATAATGCAAAACGATCTGTTCCTTACTGAATTTTGGCGATGTACTCCTTCAATCCTTCCTGATGCAGATCTCACACTGCACAACAATTTTACAGAAGAGACAAATGTCATGTAAGTAATCTCTTTAGCTGACCTGTTGCATTTTCTTTCTGCAGTTAAGTAGCAGTCTACGGTTTGACTTTCCCACGACGTTATGTAAGTGGTCAATCCTGTTTACATCATTCATATTTGCAATACCTAAGTATTTAATTGACTTTACACCCTTTATCCTGCAACCGAGGAATAACGTATTTCCCTTCTCAGTCACTTGGATGATTTCGCACTTTTCATTGTTTAGAGACAAATGCCACTCTTTTTACTATACAGATATCTTGTGTAAATCATTTGGTAATTTGTTTTGATCACCTGACGACTTTAGAAGACGGTAAATGACAGCATAATTAGCAAACAATCTAAAAGGGCTGCTCAGATTGTCGCTACAACATTTTATGTAGATCAGGAATAGCAGGGGGAAACCAACATATCCTTGTGGATCGGCGAATATCATTTCTGTTTTGCTCAATGTTTTTCCTTCAGTTACAACGTTCATTGAGCTTGCTGACAAAAAATAATGAATCTATTCAAACAACTGAGACGGTACTCCACCAGCACAATATTCGATTTGAAGTCACTTGCATCTAACGGGGCAAAAGCCACCAGTAAATCTCAAAATATGGAATCACTGCGACACCCCCGCAGATAGAGCTCGTTACTTCGTAAGAACTAATTTCTTGAATCCGTTTCGGTTGTTCGGCAATAAATCGATATCTTCGAGGTGGTTTAGAAGTTTGTGGTAAGTCCTATGGGACCAAACTGCTGAGGTCATCGGTTCCTAAGTTACACAGTGCTTAATCTAACTGAAACTAACTTACACTAAGGACATCACACACAGCCATACCCGAGGGAGGATTCGAACTTACGACTGGGGGAGTCGCTAAATCAGTGACCAGACGCCCCAGACCGCGCGGCGCTTTTGAGGTACCTCACAATGTTCGAACAGAGCATATGTTCAAAATCCTGCTACAAGTACATGTTAGCGTTTTCGGTCTGTAATGAAGCTGATTACTCCTATTTCCTTTGTGCATGTTTGTTTGACTTGTGCTACTTTTCAGTCTTTTCGTACAGTTGTTTCTACGAGCGAGTGTTTGTATATGATTGCTAAGAATGATTGCGCAGGGGCAGGTTTGCAGTAAGACCTTCATAGTTTATTACGTACGCCAGCCAGCTACATTGCTCTTTAAATGGTTTTTATTCTACAACCCATTCATGATGAGCCCATTTCGGCATGTTGCCGTCATGAGGTGCTCCTAGATGTAAAAGCGTTGCTGCCGTGTCCTGTCTTTCTTTTGGAAATATTAGTCTCTCCTTAGACGTACGCTCAAACTAAACTCCGCCAGAACAGACCATAAAGGCCTAACGGTAACAACGCACCGCCGTGCTACACTCAACCCGCAGGCATCACTGGCTGCGGATATGGCGGGATTTGTGGTCAGCATTTGATGTACAATGGAGGTGTGTATCTGACTTTAGTTGGTTTTTATGTACGAAATTCTTCTCTTGAGAGCTTGGATGACAGTGCATCAGCCATATCAGCTGTCAGGACGAAAACAGCGTAAAAAAGCACATCTCCAGTGTACATCTAAGGAGAAACTAATATTTCTAAAAGTATACTGGACATGGTAGCAACGATATTACATGTCAGCAGTATACCGAGATGTGCTCATCTTGAATGCTTTATTAAATTAAAAGCAATTCAAAAGCAGAGTAGCTAGCTGATATTCGTAATAATCACGTGATTAGAAGGTATATTTTGCACTGCGGGCTCCAACAACAAAAGTTTTAGAGTTTAGATTTGTTCCATCCGAAATTCCATTTTTAGTCTTATTACTTCTAAACAAGTTATTAGAAATGATCAGAGCCAGATATAGACTATTTACTCTCGTCCACATGTTTGCTAGATTGGAGCTATTTTATCAGTGTATCTGAAGGGAATCTGTCTGGTATACAAACACCACCGGAGGCTTTGCCATTATTCTTTTAAGATGCTTCAGTACACACCTCAATTCTCGGTTGTACCCAGGGTGGGGGGAGTGAGCGGGGAGCGGGAGGTGGGGGGAGGAGTTTAAAGTGAGCTTGAATACAAGTCACCCAAGTGTGTAACCTGACGCTACATGCGTCACCTGGCACCAGATGTAATAAGACCATTATCGCTGCCAGAACTGATTCTGATGACCTGCTCCGGTCATGTTGTTTGGAATACTGTATCGAATATTGAGCAGTACACCACTGCATCTTTTCAGTGGTCGAATGACCTGAACTGTGCTCGTCGTATTAAAGAAGCGTTTTCCTCAAGTTCAGCACCGTTTCAAACACTTCGGCTGTTGTAGTTTTTTAGGCTGTTTCCTTTACACACGAGTAGGAGTTTTATTATAAGCGCCTACATTTTTTTCCACTATTTTGCCTTACAAATACAGAAGCTATACTTAGGGCGTCCAAGGAGAAACAGAATAGGTTCACAAGATGTAAATTGCAAAAGAAAACACGTGAGAGTATTTTGCTTAAGTTGGACAGTCATAAAAACGCTTTGCGAAGGAAATTTTGAACACACTGTACAAACGTTGTGAATGTTAATTAACTACCAGTATTTCAGAAAGATCTGCAGCAATGCAATGAATCTTCTAGCTGCCACTATTCGTTTTATTCGTAGCGCATTCCACCAGATCACTGTACTGCAACCACTGGTTTAATGGTTCAAATGGCTCTGAGCACTATGGGACTCAACTGCTGTGGTCATAAGTCCCCTAGAACTTAGAACTACTTAAACCTAACTAACCTAAGGACATCACACACATCCATGCCCGAGGCAGGATTCGAACCTGCGACCGTAGCGGTCGTGCGGTTCCAGACTGTAGCGCCTTTAACCGCTCGGCCACTCCGGCCGGCCTAACCACTGGTTTAGTAATTATAAATTTTTAACACTGTGATTAAAACTCTTTATATTTTTTTCGCTTTCTCCAACATAATTTTAGCTATACTTTGTGTTACATTTTTATTTTGCTACAGTAGACTCAGTATATGCCTGTTACAACTTCCCGAAAATTTGATTACATTATTCGAGCTGGATCACGGGTTTTAAAGAAACATCCAAATGACTAAAACCACACTCTGTGCCATCCTCTTGTTCATTAGCGAAGAATATTTTTCTTCTTTCCCTTTTACACTTCTTAGTGGCCATTTCTGCAAAATACTGTGCTTTAGTGGTGCCAACATCGTGCGTCCGAAAATTCACATACACTGTAGCACATTCACCCTAACAGTGTTTCCATCACTAAAAGCAACTACAAAATTGCAGGCCTTTATCGTATTTACTGTCACTTTTGGAATGCTAGTCTTCATGAGATTGCCGAAAGACTCATTTTGAACTACGTTTCTGTCAATGTAGACACTTGTTCAAGTCAAGATGTGCTAGGACTCTCAGAATGGACTTTATGACTTGTGTGACTGCTGCTGACATGCAGTGGTTTTGGCTGTATGAAGTGTTTCAGTACATGAGCCTTGTGATACTTGCACTACGAATCTGATCTGGGAGGGCAAATGTGATGCGTTACTTTGCCGTCTGTTAACAGCTCGTGGAGGAAGGTAGTCCGTGCTTCCTGCTTTATTCTGTGCAAATTATCAGTGTGATTCCTAATAGCAGTTGTCCTGCGCCAGCCTCTACACACAGACTACTAGCAAAAATAGCACAGTAAGAGCAGAGCAACACTGCAACACATAGGAGAGAAAGCAACGTCGAACAGTGTAGTCTCTACCTTGGAGTACATCACTTAACTGCACAGTCAAAACAGTGTCTATGATCAATGAGGTACTCCGCGTATTCAGAAATGATCGTGTATCTAGACGCAAGGATGACTCGTAATCTTGGATGTTAATCATCTTCACTACAGATCACCACAACGACGCTACGTGCAGTAAGATAACAACAGAAACCATTTTCTTGGTATATTGGGGCTAGTGGCAACTACAGGGATATGTTAATATTGATCTTAATAACACATCTGACGGAAAGTATATAACTAGGTTCGTAAGGTTAACTACCACCAAAGCTAACGTCAGTCACAGTGTAAAATACTATGCACAAGAGTATACGACGTACTGAAGTCAGATATTAAACCTTATCAATTGCAGTGACTAACTACGAGTAATATCTTCCACTGTAATAAGTGACATTACATCGACGCACTTCACAGAGCAACGGCGTAACCAAAATACCCCAACAACATATAAAATTAATAACTACGGACTGTCTAACCAGCAGAATCCATTTAAATACGTTTCTTACCAAAGCTTCAAAGTATCAGCTAATCTTATCCAGTCAATGTGGACTTTAAGTACTTTTAAGTGAAATCAAGTACTCGCTCTACCTCCAAAGACGTAATTCCATCTTTGAGTCGTTGCTATTCGACGATAACGTCTGTACGTAGCGTGTCGCTACAACAAGATCGTTTGTTAAATCGAATTATAATGTCTTAAAACTTTCTCCAAAGTCCCAGTCTATCTGAAGTAAATGAAACAACTTTCTTCTAAAAATTAAATATCTCTCATAAAGAATAAACTACCCTCGCCTTTTCTTAAATCGTTCCTGAGAGTACTGGGAGTGAGGAAGTGACGCAGGCGTGCTGAAGACCGAGACGACTGGAAGTCTGTGATTGAGGAGGCCGAGGTCCTCAGAGGGGCGTAGTGCCATGGAGCAAGTAAGTATGTTACTGTGTTTTCTCTAGTTGCAAAACTAATAATTGTATCCCGTTGGAGGTTTAAGTCCTCCCTCGGGCATGGGTGGGTGTGTTGTTCTTTGCATAGGTTAGTTTAAGTTAGATTAATAGTGTGTAAGTGTACGGACCGATGACCTAAGCAGTTAGTTCCCTTAGGAATTCACATACTCGAACAAATAATTGTAATTTATTATTTAAGTTTCTCCGAGTGTTAAAATCTATGAAATATACTTGGACACAATGCCAACCTTTTAAATTGCGTTTATGAGGCATCTCGTTAATATTATGCTGTACGAGCGAATTAATCGTCTGCATGAAGATCGAATTTTGCTTTCAAATATCTTTCCAAAATTCGAATAAAGAACCGTCACGATCGTGTTTTCAGAAGTTTTCGGTAGGAACCGCTTTCGGTTGTCAGTGACAACCGTCTGCCGCCACTAGTAGCCAAAATGGCGATGAAAAGCCTGCAGGCGGTCCGAGGAAAGGGCTGAAACCAGTTGCCAACAAATAAAAAATCTGAATAGGGGATCGACATAGTTTTCATTCGATCTTTAGCATTTTAAACCTATCGCCGTGCTCCAATCATAGAACGCTTTCTACAATTTTAAATTTCGTTCCACTAATAATTGTGGCATAAATGACACTCGGGGACTCGTTTTTATAGTTTAAAGCAGAACTTCCCTCTCTTTATTGCCTGTCCTTAATTCGTGTACAGGCACGTCAGCATATTTTGTTATGAGTACTGGTTCACTACACAAAATCCCACAAAACGGAAACTTAATAACCAAAGGAAAACAAACTAAACACCTGAGTGTCACCGCCACTTTTAAAATAGGTAAACTTTGAAAGGGACACAAAACTTAATCGCTTCAGGCATTGACCTTCAGCGTACCCACTAATATTTAAATATTTAATCACACAGTACTCGTTTTTTTGATAGATGACGTATGTAAATCTCCGACAAGTTCCGGCTGGTTCTCGGTACTGCATTAACAGCGTAGGACGTCAGCTGTCCTCACAACAGTTACGCCTACGGCGTACTCAAGAGATATTTGCAATATATATTTCAATAAACGACACTCACGCTGATGTCACAAAATACACCCTAACATGATGTCGCAAAGGCAGTATTCGTAAGTGCTAGGTTGCTGTTCCACCACCACAATACATCAACGCACAACGCAGCGCCTCTGTTCCCTTAGTGCGTGCTATAATACACCTCACATAATCAGATATTGGCTCCATGTGACAACATATCTCTCCTCTCCGACAAATCAACGGAAAGTTTGCAAATAAATGAAACACGGTACGCCTACAAATGTTTGGATATCAAACAACCTAACATTCAGCCATTGCGTCTGCTCAAAATTTAAAAAAACGGGAGAAACAAATGTCAGGGTTCAATTACTCTTTGCCTCTCCTGATACTACCTACAAAACGCTTCTTTTCTTCACAAACTTGTCTTCTGCTTTTCTATCCACACAATGCGCTTAAACTTCACCCACATCGTCGGAACAATTACTTTCTCCTACAAGCGGATAACATTCTCAAAGTAGCTGCCTAAACGACTTAAGAGCTCCTTTGTACTCCCCCGAGTCTAGACCCTGCAGCAGATTAACTTATTCCGACCCTTTCATTGCAATTCGCTCGTCGAGACTAACCCTTGAGATCGTCTCGTGACACTAACCTATGAGAGACTCGTGAGAGAGTAACTAAAATTCTTACTGGGCAAGCCAAGAACCATATAAGGCGAAAAAAACATCACACAAATTATCTCTTTAACAATAGACATTTGTTATAGCAGCTGTCGGTTTGATCTTGTACCTGCAATCATTGATGCACAGCGCGACTCTGCAGTCGGCTGGGCGTAGCAAACTCACTGACTCGACTGGAATCTGCTTTTCCCGCACATCTGGTGACTAAATCTACAATATTTTAACACATACGCATTTAAGAAAATTTAACATGCTCGTAAATAAACTCTGGATTCTTCCAATAAACACAATTTAACTCCGTTAGTAAGATGAGACGATGACAACCAGTAATTTGCTTTAAATTTGGCGCTTTGGCGTATTACACAGACTCAGAGTGATGTTTTCACTCAGTAATACTTTTCTCTGTCAGCCTAGCCATTAAGAGTACTTGTTTGAGAAACTTAATTCCAGATTTCTCAGTACGGTGCTAATGTCCTTCTTGAAGCGATAGACGCTTTCTACTTTATGAGAATCTTATCACCAAAAGTCGGGGTCTCTGCTACACTGTTGGCCGGCCGCGGCGGCCGTGTGGTTCTGGCGCTGCAGTCCGGAACCGCGGGACTGCTACGGTCGCAGGTTCGAATCGTGCCTCGGGCATGGGTGTGTGTGATGTCCTTAGGTTAGTTAGGTTTAAGTAGTTCTAAGTTCTAGGGGACTTATGACCTAAGATGTTGAGTCCCATAGTGCACAGAGCCAATTGAACCATTTTTTTGCTACACTGTTGCACGGTTTTGCGAGTACATGACCTAAGAACTTAGTGTAACCAGTACCCCTTTCTTTCGTGGATCGACTGGAAACTTAAATAGTTACAGACGCCTATTTTCCACCACTTTTCCCTTCGGAACTGCTATTACAGGTATGTTCTGCTTGTGTCCTTGATTAACATTTACAACAGCGTTTTGTTAGAAATTTGAGATCGATTGATTTTACAGTACCCATTCTTAGTTGACACTCCCATTATGTATTTACTTTGTGAAAACATGCGACATTATAGTCGATAGCGCTATCAGTATAAGCAACGTAATTTAGTCTTTGTAATATTCTATTCTAGAGCCTTCTGTTAAAAGATACAGACATTATTTGATGCTAAGGTAATCCCTATTTTATATAAATATGATGTCTGTTCTTTTGAAAATGTCCGAAAGAACAGACACCTTGCAAAATCCGCAGCTATTATACGTATTATGTCAACTGAAGATGGACAGGCAGTAGGTTCAAATGGTTCTGAGCACTATGGGACTTAACTTCTGAGATCATCAGTCTCCTAGAACTTAGAACTACTTGAACCTAACTAATCTAAGGACACCGCACACATCCATGCCCGATGCAGGATTCGAACCAGTGACGGTAGCGGTCACGCGGTTCCAGACTGAAATGGACAGGCAGTAGGAATGGTAAGACTCCGGAATATAGATATCACCTGTACTGAGACACATTTATGTAACTGATTTGCTTCGATGGGCAGAGTACACACAATCTTCAGTGCAGGTGCACATTTCGTTCAAACTTCGCCGGTAATCTAAAACTAGCGAGCGTGGAGAACACGGAGACTGTGTTTAGGTAGCCTGGGTGGGAATGTGGTTCGGCCAGGAACGTCAGCGCATTTGCGACAACCACTGGTTTCAGATGTCGCAGTGGTTAACGCTACTACCTAGCAAGCAGGAGATTCCAACTTCGAGCTGTTTCCACTCGTCGCCGCCGATTCCGCATAAATTTCCGATGCTGCTGACGTCAATAGTTCCCTACCATTTATTTGTTTCTTCCCCATACACCTTCAATTTAAATAGTAATCCAAGTAAATTTCTTAACATCTTAAGCTTGTGAAGACAATATTTTATGACCAATTAACACATAAAATATTTCCAATGCCAGCTTCTAACCGATTTTCGTCACATTTGATTACAAAAACTACATATCTTAGGACGGGACAAAAATCATAAATTTAAAAGAGAGCCGCGGTTAGTTTCCCCGTGGTTACAGGCGCCATGTCACGGATTGCACGGACCTTCTCGCCAGAGGTTCGAGTCCTCCCTCGGGCATGGGTGTGCGTTGTTCTTAGCATAAGTTAGTTTAAGTAGTATGTAAGTCTAGGGACCAATGACCCCCAGATGTTTGGTCCCTTAGAAACTCACAAACTTGACAAAAGAAATATTCTGTTTTCCTTTTAGGTCCCCATATATTCTTATCGTTGGTCTTCCGTGTCATATTGTAAAATGCTAAGTTATTACAATTTTCAGGTATAATTGCATCTGAAACAAATAGGGAAACGCCATTTAATATGGGGTGTTAACATTAGTCATTCAACTCCCAAGGTGACCCAATAAATTTCCGTTTTCAGTAGTAATGAGCACTGCATCAGATACATTCCTCTCCAGCTTCCATATTCAGCCATATAAGAAATTAAAACCCTTCTCTTCTTACGGATGATATCGTATCATTTCACAGCTTTATAAAGACCAGCTGCAATTGCGGCTGTAGCATTTCCCCACCATTTCAAAATGTGACGCGGTCAACAACCCAGAAGTATTTTATGGGGACTATCTGCAGTAGCGAAGGCTTGTGAACGTAGTAACAGCATTCTCGCGTCCAAATGGGCTATTAAACCCCGCAGTTTAGACGGTGCGGTGACCTGGGATATAATGTGCACCACGTCACTCCTGTTCCACAAGTATATGTGTGGTAATCTCTTCTGTCCGTCTGCCCACCGTCATTCCGTATGTCTTCTGTCATTGCCCACTCCGTCACGGAACTGTCCAGTGCTCCACGCACCCGTGTTTACTCATAAGGCATGTGATTAAATTTTCACTACCATTTCGCATTTTAACCGATTTCGCGCAAAAGTAGCATTTG
Organism: Schistocerca cancellata; assembly: GCF_023864275.1. Lineage (NCBI taxonomy): Eukaryota > Metazoa > Arthropoda > Insecta > Orthoptera > Acrididae > Schistocerca > Schistocerca cancellata. The sequence goes on along the minus strand of NC_064631.1, from coordinate 494,046,028 downwards.
TTTTTAAACTACACTACAGTAAAACTTGTTTCAGCACTGGGGTTTAAGTGGACCTAACGCTGAATTTTTTTTTTCGTTCGGAAGTGATCGCTGTTTTACATTTCAGCTTCACCGTTCCGATGTGCAATACTGATTCGCAACCCAAATTACTCTGTTGAACTGAATCTTTCAATTGGAAGCAACGCTCAAGTTATTCTCTTCTGCAAGCAGCGATTGTAAAATACCGCAGAGAGTTGGCACGACAGCATATCTACCGTCAGCTCCAAGAAACTGTTTCAGGACGACTATATATATATGTTTCTCAGCTTCCGTTGGCCACGCGGGGTAGCCGCGCGGTCTCAGGCGCCTTGCATGGTGCGTGCGGCTACCCCGTCGGAGGTTCGAGACCTCCCTTGGTCATTGGTGTGTTTGTTGTCCACAGCGAAAGTTAGTTTAAGTTAGATTAAGGAGTATGTAGGTTTACGGTCTGATGACCTCAGCAGTTTGATCCCATAAGACCTTACTACAAATGTCCAATTTTCAGACTCCGCTGGTCATTTAGGTCTCAGAGAAGGTATGTAATAGATTCAAACAGATCGCACTGTGAACTTTGCGTATTAGATTACAGAATCTGTTACAGGAAACCGCCACTTGTGACCATTAGGCACCTCATTCGGCGACTCTCTTTGGACGGTGGCTACTTCAGTTTGAAACGGTAATCAGTACGTGTTATAAAAGTAAGTGTACAATGTGCTCACCGTTAAAACTCAGAGACAAGGTCTGATGCGATCAAAGGAATTACATGGCATTATAGTTCTTTATCTTCCATCCATGAGGAAAGCAACCGTTTTTACCAGCAGGGCGCGCTTTCGAAGATATAAGGGCTGGGAAGTTTCGCCCTCTAAAATTTTCTAGAACCTAGAACATTCCAGAACATTCGACAGTAGTCGAGAACATTTAAGAATATTTAAGAGTATTCTAGACAATTCCACAACATTCCAGAATGTTTCTGAATGTTCTACAATGATCCAGCATATTCTGAAGTGTCCTGAAATAGCCTGGAACGTACGAGGATTCCAGAAATATCCCAGATCATTGTGAAACATTACAGAACAGTCCCGAATGCTGTGGAATGTTCTGAAACATTGTGGACCATTCGAAGCCTTTTTGCTGTGTTCTGGCGCAACTATCGATTGGTAGTGGTATTCAGAGGAACACCCGTTTTGGGTTCGAACGTCAGTATCTTATCCCTGACGAACATAGGAACCGAAAAAGTAGTGCAGTGAGTGAATAAAAACTAACAGTGGATTGTGAGTAGTCAAAGTGATCAGTGACTGAATATAAATCGAAACTAAAGCGTGAATAGTGTGTAAAGTGTACTTAGTGTAACTGTTAGCGAAAGATTGATTTTAGTTACAGTTCAGACAAAGCCCAAAAGTAAAAGAGGAGGAGATCTTACCAATTTTGAAGTAAAACGGCGAAACCTTTAAAAAAGCGAAAACACCGAACAAAACAAGAACGCAAAGCACGTTTAAGTTCCCAGCCAACGAGAATGCTCAGTGTGAGAAGCCGAGAAACCGAAGATCAACGAAATGAACGGCTAGAACAATCAAGATTTGCTACACAATCTTGGATACTGATAACTCAAACCAGCCATGAAAGTATCACCTTACGAGAAGACCCGACGTGGACAAGTAAACGACTAACAAATGATGCATTCCACTATGACCCGACGAAGAAATGTAGGCAGTACAAATACGTCGTGATCGGAAAAATGGATGACATCTGCCAGTGTAGCAACTCAATAAATTCTTTAGAGAAGCTGCAGGAATCTGTTACATCAATTGATAGTTCGATTACGATAACTGGAAGCACCTCTTCAGGAATTTTTACGTTACGTGATCAGCAAACTCCAGAATCAGAACACTTTCTTCAAAATATAAAAGTGTACAACGCCTGCTTCCAAACGGCTTATTTTGGTGTCACTTCGATCAACACTAACACAGGTTAGATCGATTATGTTTTTTTTTTGTTTCATCCAAGGACAAATCTATCACAACATGGCATAATCACTACCTCCACCCAACGATAACATAAATTTCTGCAGGTATATTTAATGGGGAATGAAGAAACAGAAATTGATTAACGATTTACAAATATCACTGGGTTGAGACAATAAGTAGTCCACGATGTACCGAGGGTCTTAAACAAATACAATCAACTGATGCACGCTTTCAAAACAGCTCTTGACAGAATGATTTCTGAGAACAATCAACTTACAAATCGAGCTGGCAAAAAATAATAAAAAAAAAAAACCGACCTGGGGAACACCAACGTCAGTTTAATGCATGTCAGATAGACGAAGTTTCTAGCATAATTGTGGGCAATGAAAACACAACCGGTCATGTAAGTGTACAACGGAGAAGAGAAGGACTACAACACATTGCAGCGACACACCGTTCATATGATGTAATCTAACGTCCATTAATATCAGTTCACGGAGAGCACGGACATCATTTTCGTGTAAAATAAAATCAACCTGAAGAAGGCGTAGAAACAAACAATACAGTCACTTCCAATGAGTTTTACGCCTACCGCTAAATGATCAGAGACAATGAAACATGCAATCACGTTCTCAACACTCGGCGGTTATTCCAGCCATTACTGCTAAACATGTATGCAAAAATAGAAGCGGAACAGATGCTTCACATTAAACTGAATCAGAATAAACTACTCACAGAAGAATACTTCCACGTTCGAGACGTAATGAAAAATGACGGAAACACTGACGACAGTGGAACAATGGTTAGCTCACCCTCATCATACATAGGAAGTAGGAAACACATGCACAAATACTCTCAAGAGGCCATGACCTACATAGGAAAATATTTATGACCGGACTTTGCATAACACTCACAAGCAACTAACAGTGGCCAGAAATCAGAGAACAACTATGACACGTACAAGCCCCCATGCATCGACAAGACGTAATAGCACGGGTCCTCCGAAAAAATCAAATTAGATTTATTGAAGTCATCACAAAATACATCTTAGGAACCGTTAAATGCCGGATGTACACAATCTAATGGCTAACACGACGACTGTCTCACTCACAAAATCGCATATGGCTACACTTCAGAATTCATCCCATGGATATAGACAAAATCAATCGAGCTGTTTCCCAGTCCACAAGATGATCTTGAACTGTACGAAACTGTTCTGAGAAACATGAGTCACGTACCATGCGGGCCATTAAACCACAGACCGCCGTGTATGAGTGATAGAATATGTACAATAATATCCAAAAACATACTTGGGCGATACCCAAACCGGAGTTTGTAGCTATCCTAAATACTTAAGACTAACACCCAAAAACGATGGTTTCTCAGTAAAAATACGAATACGAGGCAGTGGCGAAATGGAAATTGGTAATCAATGGACACTACCTAATAACACACTACTTTCCAAAATGTTCCAAGCATACAGAAACGTACAATACTGCTATTCAGTGAAATCCATCACATACGTCTGTAAGTATGTGAACAAAGGCAGTGACTTGGCAGTATTTCAAAATGCCAAGGACTGTGAACAAAAAAACAGAAACGACGAGATCCTCATGTAACAAATGGGAAGATACAACAACAGTAACGAAGCAGCGTGGCGCATTTTTCAGTTTTCTCATACAGAACGCGGACAACTGCACAACTTCTAACTGTACGTTTGGACACAAAGTTTGCTTCACGAAAGACACCGCCAGAAAAACTGCATACGAACCAGATCAGAACACAACAGTTTTTTACCAACTGTGCCACACGGATCTATTCACGCAAACATTACTACATGTCGTGGTCCCTGCCTATTATACGTGGAACTCAACAAGAAAAATTTTTGAACGATGAAAACGAGGAATTCCAGTAGAAGATCATCCAGGTATCATGAGAAAAAGCACTGAGCCAAGTGTACATCGTACACACAACACGGCTGTATGTTTCTAACTCCAGATGTTGCTACACGAAACACAGGGAGGAAAAAGTTTCACAGATCTCAAGACTGTTAATTGTTACGTATGCCATACGTACAGGGAAGCATGTCAAAGCTTAGGTCTACTGGAAACTGACAATCACTGGGAATGAACATGTAAAGAACTTCAGTTACCGCCTCATCCGAACAAATAAGGAACAACATGTAGCCCATGGGATCCAAATCAGAAACGGGATTCCTTCAAAGTGCGTATGAGTGAATACATACTGTATCAGATTCGACAAGCTCACTCCGAACTGTCCATCAAATTCAACGATGACATCTTCAATAAACACTCATTTGTTTAGAAGGAAAATATTCAGCAAGATACTCCCAGATCTTAGTACAATATGGGATGCAACCACAAGGAAAAGATTCTATCAATGTGCTAAACCTCGAAATTGCGTAGGAAAAAAGCCACAACATCAGCGAAGTACTTCAGTACACTGATGACACGGGATTATTTACTTGGAGGCAACAGGCAGCACCAGGAAAACGTTTCTGATAAATCTGTTGCTGGTGAAGATAGTTGATAAACATTTCATCGCACTTACACTGGCATCATCCGGCACTGCCACCACTCTGCCCACTCCGCCGTACAATTACCATTTAGTGTAGCTGATGAAGAAATTCCCGCTGTGCAAAATCTCAAGAGCAGCTTCACCGAGCACTTGGACGGAGTGAACTTCTAAAGCAAGCGAAATTATCTTGTCGGATGAATGGACAATGGCACATAAAAAAATCACTAGCAACCAGGAAGAGAATGTTACAATACTAGCGAGGAAACGCTGAAATGATGGAAGGAGCTCCACCCATACTCTCAGGAGATTTTGGACAAACACTTCCAGTTATTCCCAAGTCAACACCAGCAGATGAAATCAATACATCCTTAAAAGTCACATCCCTGGCCAAACATACAAATATGGGGACTAAAAACATTATTAGATCTGATCTGTCAAAAGACGAAATAACAGCATATTTTGCTCAACAAGTTCTACATATAGACGAAGGTACATATCGTACTGATCAAACGACTGGACTCATTAAACTCAACAATGATTTGTGCAACATAGTCACTGCTGAAAACAAACTCATCGACTAAATTTATCCAAACATTGTTCCAAACTAAACCAATCCTGATTGGCTACTTGAAAGGGCAATTTTGGGAAAGCAAATAGTATTTTCAACGATATAACACTGCCTTCGACTTAAACTTGGATCTCCAATTATACTACTCAGAAATTTCAACTCACCAAAGCTATGTAATGGAACAAGAATTATCGTCAAACGGCTATCAAATAATATAATGGGAGCCGAAATTATGACAAAGAACACACACAATTTATCCCCAGAGGACCATTGATCTTCATTCCAATTTAAAAGGCTGCAATATCCCATCACATTAGACTACAGTTTTACAATTAACAAAGCGCAAGGACAAACTTTAAAATGTAGCCGCCTCAACCTCAAGGACTTCTGCTTTCTCGCGGTCAACTATACGTAGCTTTCGAGGAGGAAATCCGAAAAATTGGTACATGTATGCCACGGATAACAAAATGAGAAATTTTATCTATAAACCAGTGGCGTAAGTAGCTAGAATAAGCTTTCAACAATTTTTTTTTAATTCTCGCATTTTAAAAATTTTCCTTGTAATCCAACCACCACACAAATTCGCATGAACTCGCTGAACGAATCTGGGTACCCCAGCTAGCTGAATAATAACTATGATTGTGCTAGTAAATGATAGGAGATGGGCATCTGTACATATACAATGAGAGCAACCTTTACGATCATTACCCAATATAGGATCAATGGGTGACTATTCCAGAAACCACTCGGGCCGCAAATGGGAAAATCCAGTGACATAAGCTATTTTGACTAACACCATATAGTTATGGACCGGTATCTCGGACTGGGCATCTTGCCTAAGGTGAAGATGGTCAGCTGTTCGTGATCTACTGTCGTGAATCACATGGAAACTGGTTGATGGACTATGAAGCAAAGAGTAGGCGATATGGTGGTGGACTTCCAAGCATCATCATGGATGGGTTCGGGTACAAAAGTCTTTGATCACTCTGTTCAGTGCACATTGCGAACACAGGACTCAGGACAAACGATCCATATGTATTTACACCTGGATCCAACTGTATCGACAATAACGGTTGCAGTGGGCACAGGATCATCGAAATTGGACCATCGACCAATGGAAACGTGTCATCTGGTCCAATGAATCACATTTTTTCTTAAGGCAGCTTGTTGGTCTGTCCGGATAATTCATCTTCATCGAATAGCTTCACGCAACATTGAAGACACCATGGACGCAAACCTTTTGGGGTACTATAATATAATTGTGGACAATCATTTAGATTCTTATTTGACCCATTGTAGTAGTCGAAGGCACAATGACAGACTATGTGAACGTAATTGGCAACCTGTATCCCTTAATGCTTCATATGTTCCCGAAAGGCGAGAGCATCTTCCAGAATTATAATTGTCAGTGTTACAAGACCAGCATTGTGGTACTGTGGTTGACGAAGCATGACAGCGGACGCACATTGATTTGCCCACAAATCTCGTCTGATATGAGCCCTACTACCACAGATCAGTTCGTAGACATCTGGTGCCATGTACCTCCTGAAACCTACCAAGGGTTTGCCATATCCATGCCACGCAGCATCGCTTCAATATTCATTTGGAAATTAGGAACCATAGCTTGTTAAGCAGGTGCGCATAATTTTATGTTTCATCTGTGTAGAAAAGCAGCCGCAACGGACCTTACTGATCTGCAAAAGCAGAAAATTCTACATCCCGTGCCGGATGGAATACGAGTTTACAGACTGCATTTGCATCTGAAACATCCGTCGGACTGAGTTACGCACACTAGCATTAGCTAGGATGTTGAAGATTTGTGACTGTTATAGGAAATATAGAGAAACAGTGTACTTTTTTGTATTATTACTGATCAGCAGCGTCCTTCGATTGCTGAGACCGAATCTAATCAGCATAACTATCGGGGAAACGGGCTACTTTAACAGAAAAAATGTTTATAGTGATTAGCTTTTATAGAGCACGATGATGGATTTCCGCCGGCCGGAGTGGCCGAGCGGTTCTAGGCGCTAAAGTGTGAACCGCGCGGCTGCTACGGTCGCAGGTTGGAATCCTGCCTCGGGCATGGATGTGTGTCATTTCCTTAGATTAGTTAGGTTTAAGTAGTTCTAAGTTCTAGCGGACTAATGACCTCAGCAGTCAAGTCCCATAGTTTTCAGAGCCATTTGAACCATTTGTGAATTCCCGTTGATTTCGTTGCAGCTAAGTCAACTGGTATCAACCGTTGTCAATGTAAACAATTTTGTGATCTGTGAGTAAGCAACATTTGCTGAATACAAGTTTTCACTCAAGGTAGCCGTTTTTACAAATTTCGGTAATAAGTGTAACTTTGTTGGTAGTATGACTCTTGCTCATCATTGTATTTCTTCACGCTTACAAAAGCTTGACTACATGCAGTATCGTTGATCGAAGTGTTACATATGACCTGGGAGGAAAACTGGTCTTATCTAAGGATTAAAAATTGCATATTATTTGATGTAAACGAGAGACACCTGAAAGGGATTTATCACTTATCTTTACAGAGCGACGAAAATTTCATTATTATCTACGTTCGTATGTGTAAATCTCCACGTGGACAGCGAAACGAGCACTTTGCTTCCTTTTCAGACCAGTTCATATAAAGCATTCGTGCCATTCAACATTCAGTACACTGCACAGAAGGTCTCAATGAACTTAATAAGAAAACCATGCGTCGCAAGGCTATCTAACTTTACTTCCTATCAGCTGATCTTTTTCCAGAGGCGGCCGCGGAATTTCTGGATCTGTGTACGGGACAAGCTCTGGCCATCTGTGCTAAAGAGAAGTATGATGTAAATTGTGCTGATACACTCTTTTATGTTGTTTTAACTGTTTCGATATCTATCTCCGCAGCGGAGATTCCTAATGAATGACATTGTGGTGGAAAGTAAACGAAGAAAGAAGATGGTTGTTTAACATCCGTCGACAGTGACACATTTACACACAGAAACGTGACGTGCTTCTTTAGTTTTCTAGTCCAGCATGTAACAAGTTTGAGGAACTGTGTTGAACACCCTTTAGTTCTTGTGCTATCTGTGCCTATATAGAACATCGAAATACTGTCTTGCTGACCGTCTCAAATATTACTATGATAGGAGACCTTCCTGTTTCACATAAAACAAATTCAGATAACTCATTGGGGCACGTGAATTTGAGGCTACAGTTTTTGTTTCCTCTTGTGGAGCAAGAATTCCACAGCACTACATAATTAACATGACTTGCCATTGTGAACATCCATACTGTACAGATAATATTAAATAATTTTACTTTATTGAGGGTTATATGTAATCCATCTTTCCTTGATACTTCTTAAATGTTAAGTCTATCAATTAAGCCATTCTTTACAAAGTTCCTTACTGAAGTTTGCGTAGCGTAGTGAATACTGATTGCTTCACTCCAGTGTTCCATAGTCTGCAGTGCCAACTATGCCTTCCCACATACAGGGGATAGACAAAATAATGTGAACACCTGTTCTTACATGGGAATGCTTTATTAATAAGGGTGTGGACGCCCATTTGCCCATAATATAGCGGCGCTTCGTTTTGAAATACTAGCATATAATGACTGAATAATCTCCAGTGCAACGTTATGCCCCTCTTCGATCTGACCTCTCCTAACTCCTGTAGTGACGAGGGAGGAGGAATTCTGCTCCGGAGTCTGCGCTCCAAGACCGCCCACAAGGACTCGATGATGTTCAAGTCCGGGGACTGTGCTGGCCACGGAAGACGCTGCAGATCGGTTGCATGTTCCCCATACCACGATTGTATTTTCCTGTGTGAATTGGTGCATTATCATCCTGAAACACGGTATCGTTGTTGGGGGAATCATGGGGTGCAACTAATCACCTGAAAATGATCTATACTCGTTGGCTGTAACACGGCCTTTGAGAGTAATGAAGGGACCAGCAGAATATCACGATACGGCTGCCAACACCATAATACTTATAGCTCCAGGCTTAACCTTTGGAATCAAGCAATCACGATTGTAGGCTTCTTTTGACGTTCTCCAGGCGCGTTGTTGGAAATAACGGAAAAGTTGACTTGTCGGAACATATTGCGTGTTTCTACTGATCAGCCGTCCAGGATTTATGCCTCTGACACCATGTATCGCTGCTTTGCGCTGGCTGTCATCACTAATAATTTTGGTATTACAGCTCGTCCATGTATATTCGCTTTATGGAGTTATCGGCGGACAGTGTCAATAGATACTGGGTCTCGAAGATATAAGAATATAATGTTCTTTATAAAATTCTACATGACTGTGGTCCAGGCTCACATTCATGATAAATCATGAGAAACTATCAAATTGTGACTTGCAAAACCGACAAAATAGCACTTTATGACTCAGATGCAGCTAGTCATCATGATGCATATAAGTATATTAGTCATAATTAAAATTTGTTCCACATACTAGAACACTAATGCGTCATTTTCCCACATGCTTTGATTTGAAATATGTCTTAGGAAAAGCTATCCATTGAAATTTGCCTGAAATAATGTGTTTAGTCGTAAGTAAATATTGTCCACTGCTTCAACGTTTTTATGGACAGTGCCAGTGGTCACCTTTTGCAAAGAACAAAATTTAGCCTTCATCTCGACTAGTAAAGCATTTGGGAAATTAACTTTTCTTAATTTGAATAATTCACTTAAGGAAAATTAGTAGCGGAAAATTCTACCAGTTGGTTCACAATAAAGGCGAATACGTCCCTCTTTAAGAGAATCTTACCGCAAAATCGGTAACCAGCCCTCACTCCGCCTTCCTAACAAAAATTCTGACTTGGGAACATAGTTGTGCTCTTTTAACAAAGAAAATCCTCTTACCCTGTCTTTGTAGTTAAACCGAAATGCTCAGCAAATCCACCTCGCTGCCACCATTTACATAAATATGTCTCCCACTGTCTCCTTTTTCTGCTACTTATTTTTTTCATGTATTTATTGTTTATTTAGCCCGACCACATCAAGAACTTAAGGCCCTCCCTTACAACTGACCACTAATAATAACAAAAATATTAATATTAGGTAATAATAATGACAGTAACAACAATTATGAAAGAACAGCTGGAGTTGCAACTAAAATATATGTTTATCATTCTCAAACCAGCCTGAGTACAAAAATGAAAATTAAAATATATTCAAACATAAGTTTAGATTATATACAAGCAGAAAACGTAAATTGGTAACATATTTCAGCCAGTACAGTCCAACTTTGCCAAGTAAAATGTTCACCCAAACCAGCAGCAAATAATATGTGTACATTTGTGTATGGTCCCAGCTAATGTTTGTTAACGAATGATAGTAGCTGAGGTTGAAGCTATCAGGAAACGTAGGAGTGGTAGCGCCCTCCTTGGGCCATGTCTCTTTTATTTCGGGAAATGTTGTTTACGCAGTAACTCACAATCTTAAAAACAAGCGCCTACCAACGGATTACATAATAGACGTGGCAAGTGTAGATGTAAGTGTAAGCTTAATTAATCAAGTGAGATACGATATAATGCTAAGTTCTAACTTACAGATCCCGAGACGGGAGGATATACATGCTGTAAGGGATGAAAATGTCAGTATATCTTATAGAACTACAACGCAGCATTGTTACAGTGTAGCCTACATTGTGACAAAGACGACGAAGATGTGCATAAACAGCAAACAAATAGTTAAACGCAGTTTAAGAAACGTGCCATTAAAATATACGCACAAACCTAAACATTTTTCTATTTTTGAAATAAAATGTACTAATGTAAGTCGTGCGTAAAGAGTGCAACAGTAGTATCACACGTAGAAGTTATGAAACAAAGTTAACAGTAATTATATGAACAGTAGCATCTGAGCAATCATTTCAGTTACCACAAAGGAACTGGGTAAGGCCCGAGGAGGGGGTAATTGAAAGGGTAGGGAGGAAAGGGAGAGCGGTACAGAAAGAATGTGGATGAGATAGACGGGATGAGAAGAATCGGAAGTTGAAGGAAGAAACCAGAAGGGGTAGGGGGAGTAGGGGGAAGTTAGTAAGGGAGAGTATAGATTGAGGAATGTAGCAAAGGAAGCTGCAATGCTTATTTACAAGGGTGCAAACAAATGATGAGCATGTAAAACAAGGCCTGCATTAAAAAAACTATTTTGCATAACTATAGGCTACACTCAAGAGCCAAAGAAACTAGTACCCCGTGAGCACGCAGAACTGCCGCAACACGATGTGGTATGGCATCGACTAATATCTGAAGTAGTGCTGGAGGGAACTGACACCATGAATCCTGCACGGCTGTCCGTAAATCCATAAGAGTACGAGGGTGTGGAGATCTCTTCTGAATAGCACGTTGCAAGGAATCATAGAAGTGCTCAATGTTCATGTTTGGGGAGTCCGGTGTTCAGCGGAAGTGTTTAAACTCAGAAGAGTGTTCTGGAGCCACTCTACCCGGTTGGAATTGCCCAAGTCCGTCGGAATGCACAATGCACACGAATCGCTGCAGGTGATCAGACAGGATTCTTACGTATGTCACTTGTCAGAGTCGCATGTAGACGTATCAGGGATTCCAATACTGGAACTGCACATGCCCAAACACCTTTACATAGTCTCCACCAGCTTCAACCGTCCCAAGCTGGCATGCAGGTTCCATGAATTCTTGAGATTGTCTCCGCACCCATACAAGTCCATCCGCTCGATACAATCTGAAACGAGACTCGTCCGACCAGGCAACTGTTTCCAGTCATCAACGGTCCAATGTCGGTGTTGACGGACCCACGCGAGGCGTGAAGCTTTGTGTCGTGCAGTCATCAAGGGTACACGAGTGAGCCTTCGGCTCCGATAGCCATATCGATGATGTTTCGTTGAGTGGTTCGCACGCTGATACTTGTTGATGTCCTAAAATTTAAATCTACAGCAATTTGGGGAAAGGTTGCACTTCTGTCACGTCGAACGATTCTCTTCAATCGTCGTCGTTCCCGTTCTTGGAGGATCTTTCTCCGCCCGCTGCGATGTCGGAGATTTGATCTTTTAGCGGATTTCTTATGTTCACGATATTCTCGTGAAATGTTCGTACGATAAAATCCCCACGTCGTCGTTACCTCGGAAATACTGTGTCCCATAGCTCGTGCACCGACAACAACATCACGTTCAAGCTCACTTAAGCCTTCTTAATTTGTCATTGTTGCGATGGTAACCGATGTAACAACGGCGTCAGAGACATATTGTCTTATATAGGCGTTGCCGACCGCAGCGCCATATTCTGCCTGTTTACATTTCTTTTGAATATGCTTCCCTATACCAGTTTCTTCGGCGCTTCATCGTACATAAAACTATTTTTGGAAAATCTGTGTACCATAACAAGATGAATAAACATAGTGGTTGGGACTGCTTTGTTAAGCGTAGGCTTTTCTTAAGGCACAAAAAAGAAACGTTAGAAACGAGATTGCAAAAGTCCACAATAATGCGTGAGTAGGCGCACAAATATGTTAGAGAAGGTATGATCTTATCAAAAGTAGTCTCAGCAAGTGGCACTCACAGCGATCAAAGAAAATAACAAAAACAGCAATTAAGGAAACGGATTGGGGACGGCGTTAGGGTGAAGTGACCTAGCCCCTATGGCTTGTGAATTGTGGCAGGAAGGGAGGAGGAATGCGAACGGACCTGTAAAATTCAGTTAGGGTGTGGAAGAAAGAGACCAGAGGAAGCAGGAGCTGCAAGATCAGGTATACTTTAGTGACACAGAGCGCGAAGGCTTAAGTTGCATGGGTTTTCTAGAGTTGGGTAATATTCTGCAAGAGATGATAATGTTATTAATAATAATAATACTAACAATAAAGGAAATAGTAATAGCAACAAATTATACTGAAATAGAATTAAGACAATAACGTAAATGCAAACAGTTAGAGCAGCAGAGAAAACAATATATTGAAAATTATGTCACTGATGAATAAAATCATAATTTGGCAGTATATTACTAGTCTGAATCAAAATACTGTGAGACCAGTGAAGTAATAGTGAAATATCCACTATAGCCTACTGTTATTTTAGGTATACATCCACTGTCTTCTGTCTCCCTTACACTGTCACCTTTTTGTCTTTCTCCATGCAGCTATCTGCATCATATGCCGTTAGTTCAAAAATTGTGGGTGATTCAAGATATTTTTTTCTTTTATACCAACGTGTTCAAAATTTCATTCCAATATGAGCCCCCTCCTACACATGCGTGTTAAAGTTCGATAGCCTGGGAGGATCTTGGCTTCTCCATCCCCTCCCCACCCTCAAACACCATGAACGGTCTCCACTCATCCCTTTCTCTGCAAAAACATGCGAATACGTTTTCATGGCAATGTTTATGGTGAGGTAGGCGGAACGAGGACTGAGGACTGGTTCCCTATATTTTGTCAGACTCTTTTTGTGCTCTGACGGGAGCATTTTTTCTTTGGAACACTTTCTTTCCCTGTTAAAGCCAGGTGCGTGCACTATTTATACAATTACTGAACAAAATTTCTAGAAGCTGCTAAAATGCCACTATTTTAGTTCAAAAATTGTTCTGTGAACATAATGAGAATTAAACACACGAAAGAGTGGTGTTTTATGTTATTTTTACACGTTCTATGACCTTCCTCCAGCGCGAAACAAGGGCGTGTATGCCCTGTCGGTACCAACCCTTGCCCTGCTGGCAGATCCAGTGCTTCTCTGTCTGGATCACCTCCTCATCGTCCTCAGAATGTCTTCCCCTAATGGCATCCAATGATCCAAACAAATGGGAGTCCGAGGGGGCTAGGTCAGGTGTGTCAGGTGTTGCAGTCAGGAATAATCTCACCGACCGCTGCAAATCGTGGAGCTCCGCCTAACCGCCTTCTGATGACCTCACCCTCCATTTCCAGTGACTAGCTCTATTTCTGTCGACAGCAGATGCTCCATAGACTTTGCACAGGCGTTTGTGAATATTCCCCACAGTTTCTTTCCCTGCACTGAGCAATTCAATGATGGCACGTTGTTTGTAACGTACGTCACCTACGATCGCCATTTTGAAACTATCCTGCAGCTACGCCATCTGACGGAAGTGACAGAAACTTGGTGCGCTCTAATAATACAAATGTAACGCTTCGCTTTCGTTGCGTTGTTTCCGGCTGAGAAAAATATGTATTACATTACTTTTTGAGCACGCTTCGCACCTAGGCACATAAAAATAGCAAATAAGTCCGATTAATATAAGGTTAACGCAAAATCGTTTGTTATACTATTTTGATCATCGATTGCAATTCATCGAAAACACCCATCTTACACCTTCTATCACAAAAGAGTGAAAACTACATTACAATAATTTGCTGAATTGGCAGTCTTTCCAGTTTTACATTATTTGGATTACTCTTTATATGGTTTTCATCAGTCATGGTACACACTTTTCCGACCATTTTATTTTCAGTGGCTTATATATATATATATCAGGTATATCTGCTTAGACGTGAGGTGCCTATTAGATAGAGTCAGCGCATCATAAATTATATATAATATCGAGAAAGTTCAGACGCTCCACGAGAATTTCATCTTAAAAACGTCTGATAAGAATGTCAACGATCTGCCATGAATATAAGTTATATTAAATGGCCATACACCCAATTAGTACTTTTCATACCCAAAAATCAGGATATTTAGAAGTTTTTTCAGGAACAGCAAATAAAAAAACCGTGCTTTTACAAGTCGTTTCGCATCCATCCGAGACCACACCTAAGGGAAAAGACCAACCGCTTCGCTCCATTTGCCTTGGCTGGAGGAAGTCTTCATTTTTTGACCCTTTGTTGTAGGACCTTGCACCAATAGGCATACAAAGGATCGCTTGGCCAAGGGCTATCCTATACACTCGACACCTTACCTCCCTGGTCAACAGAATCCAAGATATAATTCTCTGGAAAACTCGGCTCGTAGAAAAATATTTGTACTCTTCACTGGAGTGCACGAAAAGTAGTGCTCTGGTTTACCATAACATAATACACTCCTGGAAATTGAAATAAGAACACCGTGAATTGATTGTCCCAGGAAGGGGAAACTTTATTGACACATTCCTGGGGTCAGATACATCACATGATCACACTGACAGAACCACAGGCACATAGACACAGGCAACAGAGCATGCACAATGTCGGCACTAGTACAGTGTATATCCACCTTTCGCAGCAATGCAGGCTGCTATTCTCCCATGGAGACGATCGTAGAGATGCTGGATGTAGTCCTGTGGAACGGCTTGCCATGCCATTTCCACCTGGCGCCTCAGTTGGACCAGCGTTCGTGCTGGACGTGCAGACCGCGTGAGACGACGCTTCATCCAGTCCCAAACATGCTCAATGGGGGACAGATCCGGAGATCTTGCTGGCCAGGGTAGTTGACTTACACCTTCTAGAGCACGTTGGGTGGCACGGGATACATGCGGACGTGCATTGTCCTGTTGGAACAGCAAGTTCCCTTGCCGGTCTAGGAATGGTAGAACGATGGGTTCGATGACGGTTTGGATGTACCGTGCACTATTCAGTGTCCCCTCGACGATCACCAGTGGTGTACGGCCAGTGTAGGAGATCGGCCCCCACACCATGATGCCGGGTGTTGGCCCAGTGTGCCTCGGTCGTATGCAGTCCTGATTGTGGCGCTCACCTGCACGGCGCCAAACACGCATACGACCATCATTGGCACCAAGGCAGAAGCGACTCTCATCGCTGAAGACGACACGTCTCCATTCGTCCCTCCATTCACGCCTGTCGCGACACCACTGGAGGCGGGCTGCACGATGTTGGGGCGTGAGCGGAAGACGGCCTAACGGTGTGCGGGACCGTAGCCCAGCTTCATGGAGACGGTTGCGAATGGTCCTCGCCGATACCCCAGGAGCAACAGTGTCCCTAATTTGCTGGGAAGTGGCGGTGCGGTCCCCTACGGCACTGCGTAGGATCCTACGGTCTTGGCGTGCATCCGTGCGTCGCTGCGGTCCGGTCCCAGGTCGACGGGCACGTGCACCTTCCGCCGACCACTGGCGACAACATCGATGTACTGTGGAGACCTCACGCCCCACGTGTTGAGCAATTCGGGGTACGTCCACCCGGCCTCCCGCATGCCCACTATACGCCCTCGCTCAAAGTCCGTCAACTGCACATACGGTTCACGTCCACGCTGTCGCGGCATGCTACCAGTGTTAAAGACTGCGATGGAGCTCCGTATGCCACAGCAAACTGGCTGACACTGACGGCGGCGGTGCACAAATGCTGCGCAGCTAGCGCCATTCGACGGCCAACACCGCGGTTCCTGGTGTGTCCGCTGTGCCGTGCGTGTTATCATTGCTTGTACAGCCCTCTCGCAGTGTCCGGAGCAAGTATGGTGGGTCTGACACACCGGTGTCAATGTGTTCTTTTTTCCATTTCCAGGAGTGTATATATAAAGATGCAATATAAATCAGAATTAGGAAGCATTTCCAGAAGCTGTTTGTCTGGAGTGTAACCTTATGTTGAAATGAAAAATGAGCCATAACAGTAAGAAGACATTAGATTTTGAAATGTGGTGCTACAGACGAATGCACAAAATTATATCCATAAATCGCATAACCGGTGGAGGGATACTGATTGGGTTAGGCGAGAAAAACATTTTAAAAGACAGCGTCAGGAAAAGAAGAATAAAGTTCATATTACATGTCCTGAGACGTGAAGGTACTTCGTTTTCTTGTTGGTTATAGAAGGAAGTGTACAGGAGGCTGCTGGGTGACTGGCTGTTAAAAGACTTGAGTACAGTATTTAGTTTCAAGCGAATAGAGATTGAAGAGATGGAGAGACTTGCTAACCATCTCCCCTATTTAAGGTTTCACCGGAACGCGATTGGTGTCCTAGTTGGCATTGCTTATGCTTTGCTTAAGTGCATGCGCTTCTGCGACCTTTTCTGCGAGCTCACAGTGGTGAAAGCTCAACTGTTTCATATCCAAACTATTGGTTTCGCGTGGTAACATCACCTTATGACCCCGCTTTCTCATAGCACAAAGTCTTTCTACAATCGGATTCCATGCAGAATACAGCTTAAAACCGCCATCTCGATTCGTAATGGGTTCAGGCACACGAATATTCACTGATTAATTGGTGAGTGAGCTCCAAACGTTTGCCGTATGAGCCATAGTTTTTGTTTCACTATATTTAATCGAATGATCAGTTGGAATACAGTGTTCAGCGACCGCGGACATATTTACTTGGAGAAGGCGAGTATGTCTGTTAAGTTTATAAGCTCCCGTCTCCTTGGAGATTATATGGGTTAAT
Organism: Schistocerca cancellata; assembly: GCF_023864275.1. Taxonomy (NCBI): domain Eukaryota; kingdom Metazoa; phylum Arthropoda; class Insecta; order Orthoptera; family Acrididae; genus Schistocerca; species Schistocerca cancellata. Next base: position 494,028,665 of record NC_064631.1, on the reverse strand, counting down.
TAATGACTATTATGTTACATTCCTCTGGTTTTAGTTGACCATGTATATCGAGACTTCATTCATCGTTAAATGCAATGGTGTGGTACTAACTGATGGAGACGCATTAAGAACTGGTAAAACTTAATTTATTTCCTTTATCACACTGCACAAACATAAACACACTATTATTCAAACTGTGAGCCACTACTATTAAACATAGAGATAAATCCTTGGCTACGCAACCGCCTTTGGCTCACGCAGCCTACACCTTCCACAGCCTGTCAACAACTGCCTCTGCTTGCGACTCTCTGTGCCACTGGGCACTGTCGCCCTCCAAAGAACAACCACTTACAGATACTATACATCTACATCTACATCTACATTTATACTCCGCAAGCCACCCAACGGTGTGTGGTGGAGGGCACTTTACGTGCCACTGTCATTATCTCCCTTTCCTGTTCCAGTCGCGTATGGTTCGCGGGAAGAACGACTGTCTGAAAGCCTCTGTGCGCGCTCTAATCTCTCTAATTTTACATTCGTGATCTCCTCGGGAGGTATAAGTAGGGGGAAGCAATATATTCGATACCTCATCCAGAAACGCACCCTCTCGAAACCTGGCGAGCAAGCTACACCGCGATGCAGAGCGCCTCTCTTGCAGAGTCTGCCACTTGAGTTTGTTAAACATCTCCGTAACGCTATCACGGTTACCAAATAACCCTGTGACGAAACGCGCCGCTCTTCTTTGGATCTTCTCTATCTCCTCCGTCAACCCGATCTGGTACGGATTCCACACTGATGAGCAATACTCAAGTATAGGTCGAACGAGTGTTTTGTAAGCCACCTCCTTTGTTGATGGACTACATTTTCTAGGGACTCTCCCAATGAATCTCAACCTGGTACCCGCCTTACCAACAATTAATTTTATATGATCATTCCACTTCAAATCGTTCCGCACGCATACTCCCAGATATTTTACAGAAGTAACTGCCACCAGTGTTTGTTCCGCTATCATATAATCATACAATAAAGGATCCTTCTTTCTATGTATTCGCAATACATTACATTTGTCTATGTTAAGGGTCAGTTGCCACTCCCTGCACCAAGTGCCTATCCGCTGCAGATCTTCCTGCATTTCGCTACAATTTTCTAATGCTGCAACTTCTCTGTATACTACAGCATCATCCGCGAAAAGCCGCATGGAACTTCCGACACTATCTACTAGGTCATTTATATATATTGTGAAAAGCAATGGTCCCATAACACTCCCCTGTGGCACGCCAGAGGTTACTTTAATGTCTGTAGACGTCTCTCCGTTGATAACAACATGCTGTGTTCTGTTTGCTAAAAACTCTTCAATCCAGCCACACAGCTGGTCTGATAGTCCGTAGGCTCTTACTTTGTTTATCAGGCGACAGTGCGGAACTGTATCGAACGCCTTCCGGAAGTCAAGAAAAATAGCATCTACCTGGGAGCCTGTATCTAATATTTTCTGGGTCTCAGAAAGCGAGTTGGGTTTCACACGATCGCTGTTTCCGGAATCCATGTTGATTCCTACATAGTAGATTCTGAGTTTCCAAAAACGACATGATACTCGAGCAAAACACATGTTCTAAAATTCTACAACAGATCGACGTCAGAGATATAGGTCTATAGTTTTGCGCATCTGCTCGACGACCCTTCTTGAAGACTGGGACTACCTGTGCTCTTTTCCAATCATTTGGAACCTTCTGTTCCTCTAGAGACTTGCGGTACACGGCTGTTAGAAGGGGGGCAAGTTCTTTCGCGTACTCTGTGTAGAATCGAATTGGTATCCCGTCAGGTCCAGTGGACTTTCCTCTGTTGAGTGATTCCAGTTGCTTTTCTATTCCTTGGGCACTTATTTCGATGTCAGCCATTTTTACGTTGGTGCGAAGATTTAGAGAAGGAACTGCAGTGCGGTCTTCCTCTGTGAAACAGCTTTGGAAAAAGGTGTTTAGTATTTCAGCTTTACACGTGTCATCCTCTGTTTCAATACCTTCATCATCCCGGAGTGTCTGGATATGCTGTTTCGATCCACTTACTGATTTAACGTAAGACCAGAACTTCCTAGGATTTTCTGTCAAGTCGGTACCTAGTATTTTACTTTCGAATTCACTGAACGCTTCACGCATAGCCCTCCTTACGCTAACTTTGACATCGTTTAGCTTCTGTTTGTCTGAGAGGTTTTGGCTGCGTTTAAACTTGGAGTGAAGCTCTCTTTGCTTTCGCAGTAGTTTCCTAACTTTGTTGTTGTACCACGGTGGGTTTTTCCCGTCCCTCACAGTTTTACTCGGCACGTACCTGTCTAAAACGCATTTTACGATTGCCTTGAACTTTTTTCATAAACACTCATCATTGTCAGTGTAGGAACAGAAATTTTCGTTTTGATCTGTTAGGTAGTCTGGAATCTGCCTTCTATTACTCTTGCTAAACAGATAAACCTTCCTCCCTTTTTTTATATTCCTATTAACTTCCATATTCAGAGATGCTGCAACGGCCTTATGATCACTGATTCCCTGTTCTGCACTTACAGAGTCGAAAAGTTCGGGTCTGTTTGTTATCAGTAGGTCCAAGATGTTATCTCCACGAGTCGGTTCTCTGTTTCATTGCTCGAGGTAATTTTCGGATAGTGCACTCAGTATAATGTCACTCGATGCTCTGTCCCTACCACCCGTCCTAAACATCTGAGTGTCCCAGTCTATATCTGGCAAATTGAAATCTCCACCTAAGACCATAACATGCTGAGAAAATTTATGTGAAATGTATTCCAAATTTTCTCTCAGTTGTTCTGCCACTAATGCTGCTGAGTCGGGGGGTCGGTAAAAGGAGCCAATTATTAACCTAGCTCGGTTGTTAAGTGTAACCTCCACCCATAATAATTCACAGGAACTATCAACTTCTATTTCACTACAGGATAAACTACTACTAACAGCGACGAACACTCCACCACCGGTTGTATGCAATCTATCCTTTCTAAACACCAGACCCTCACATCCCCACCAAAACAAAACTAGAGCTAGGTTACCTTTTGAGGGGACTCAGAAGTGGTAGTGAAAGTTATATAATAAAAAATCAAAATTTGAAAATTACACTAATTACTGTTTGATGTCAAAGTAGTTGCAATAAGCATCTGACCCTGAGAACAAATAACTTTCAAAATACAACTAATGTTAATTAACCTTATCTCCACACACATAAAACATGATCAATGAATATAGAAATTTGTAAATTATTTAATGACAGCAAGAATTTTACGCATAATTTACTTACTGTCAGTTAATCAGCAAGAAAAATGTAAAAAAAAGATAAGACAATGTGACTGACAGTTTCCCTTTTGTTGGAGATATCAAGTATATTAGTAAAGGTTACTTCAAGTTACACACATGAATCACAATAAAGAACATAATTGACACTAAGGAATGGAATCTGAATAAATGAGCCTAATTTTAAATAACCTAATGCAAATGAAAACCTATATACACAAAAGCATTGACACTATGCATCTGTCAAAAGTACAGTTACAGGCTTAAAACATTTTATCAATTAACTATTGAAATTTGTAAATTGGCACACAGCACACAAACTACTTATACAAAAATCCATACATACCTTTATAGAAGTATTTTCCATTTACAACCGGGTTACATTGAGTGAATCATTCATAAACAAAAGACATTTAATTGGCTTGAGCAGTTTTCACACCATAAGGAAATATTGGGTACTCTGCTTTGGGGCCCTACCAATAAGCTGAGCAGAACTTCACACGATTTCACTAGGGGGAGTGGCATCGTCGCCGCTGAGGACCCACAAACACTATACATAACACAGCACTTGTTATTCTGCTTGCATCACTGTCCTCTGTGTTGAGCTGGTCGTCACACGCAGTTACGACTTTTGATGCAAGGCAAGAGAGACATCGCGCCGCCGGAGACAGGAAGATCTAGGAGCTATTCTCACGCCCACGAAGAATCGCTGAATTCCGCCGTACGGTTCGTCGGCGGCACGTTCCCGTTGTGTTGACAAGTTCCGGATGCCAGTCAGATGTTCGTGACGTCAGCCACCTGCTCCTCCCCCAAATCGTGGCGCGCCGGGCGTCGAGGGTCATTAGCAGGCAGGCATGAAAGCAATAGAATAACATTACGGCAGCGTGAGGTAACAAAAGACTAACGGGCTGCGCTCTTAGCTGTGCACTGTTGCCTGCTTCCTGAAAACCAAAACACACGCTACAAGCGTCGCTCCGTTGTCCACTGCTGCGCCTGTCATAGGAAATAAGAGAAAGTCACACGACATCAAACACAGAGAATAAAATGCACTCACGGTAGCTACCGACAACAGTCTTCAACATCTCACAGTAGTTACCGACTATGGTCCAAAGGTTACTCCTTTCTAAACTTTCAGGTTGATCACGTTGCGATAGAATAATGCGGTTCATTGCGCCAGCGTCAAGAACAATGCGTACTGTACCGCCGCTTTTTCCTACAGCGTGTATTGGGTTCGAATATTCACTGTCTGATCTTTCAATTATCTGATTAGCCAACATCCTTTTGATTTCCTTTTTCACTGCTTCTCTCTTCAATAAAGGTATTGCATACGATTTGCTACGAAATGGTTCGAGTTCCTTGACATTAATTTTGCGAACACATCCTTTAATTAATCCAGGTAATTTTGAAAACAGGTCAACTTCACGTCTCAGCACTTCCATTACTTCTTCTTTTTTTTGCTACCGTCAAGTTCTTTGACGTCTGAATCTTGATTCGATTACCATTCAGAGCGTCTTCATTATTATTCTTCTCTCGCAAAGCAGGATCTTCCTCAGAATCAACATAAGTCGCCAGTTCCTCTTCCCCCCGGAAACGCATTAGCCTCATCTTCACGCAAGCAGCGCCATTATTTTCTTCATTAATACATCCTTTAAACATTATCTTCTTCTCGACATTATTTATTCTCGTCCGCAGACAACCCTTTTCAAATTCAATACTGCACCTCATTTCAGTCAACCAATCGACTCCAAGAACTAATCCGACATTGAGAGATCAAATGACTAATACGCTCTGCTCATACTCGTCTTCATGGATTATAAACTTCAATAGAGCTTGACCTTTAATGGGTTTGCTTCTATTACCTACAGCACTGACAATACGTACGCCGTTCACGGGGAATGTTGGAAATGCCACCAAATTATTTACTTGTGATAACAGATTTTCTGAAATTGCACTCGCTTCGCTCGCTGAGTCCAGTAGTGCGTCCACAATAATTCCGCATACCTCCACCTCTACAAAAGGCATTAAGATTTCTTGATCATTATTTTCATCCTCTTGATAGAAATCATATTTAGTATCATCTACTCGTTCACACTTGATTGCGTTAATCGCTACATCCGACCAATTTCATGTAACTTGAGTTTCGGAGCGAGTCGTCTTCGAAACTTGATTTAGTTAATCGGTTCACGTTCCTGTGGATTACGCTCTGGGCTCCTTTCCTGTTCCGGCGATCGTTGTTGTCTTCTGTTTTTTTCGTACTGTGATCGATCTGAGTGCTGATTGTAATTAAATCTTTTCGGTGCGCCATACTCATTCCTTCTTTGTTTTCCGTCCCCTCTTCTATCAAATCTGCTTGGTCTTCCGTTAGTCATAAATTATTGTTGCGGTGAGCCATTACTACGTGAATGACTATCGTCTTTATTTCTCTCGCGCTGTTCGCGTTCATGGTTAAGTACATCAATTCGATCGATCATTAGGCAGGTCTGCTCCATGTTCAATTTTGGAGTGAGTGCTAACTTTTCATGTACCACGAACGATAGCTTCTGTATCAAAATTAACATCAATTCCTCTTTCTTGACCGGACCATCTAGATAGGCATTGTCGTTCCAAAATTTCTGCATATATTCACGCATTGTTCCATAATGTCTTGCGTAGTTCGGTGGTGTAAGAGTCTATCATTTTACATCCCATTGTTTTTTTCGCGACCAAAATTTACTCAAGAATGCAGATTCAAATTCTTTGTACTGAGAATAATTTTCTGAAACACTGATGTCCCAGATATGTGCTTGCCTTTCATGTGGCTAATGCGCGTATCAATTTTCACACGTTCCGTATAATGTCTTGGAAACGCGTGTTTAAATTGCTTAATAAAGGCAACTGCATGGATACCTTGTTTCAGATCGTAATCTTGAAAGTTGCTTACGCTCAATCCATTATCTACAATAACTTGACGTATGTTAACCATACTGGTATCAACTTCGCGTAACTCTGCATTGATTTCCTGACGTATAAGGTCTTAATTAACATTGTTCAAACCATTTTCGGATGACATTACCTTTTGGCGAATTTCGCCTACTTCGGTACTCAGTTCAGTACATTGCGTCTGTAAGCCTTGAACCAACTTAACAATTGTTTCTTTGTTGCCCTTACACGTACTCTTAATTTTAAAAATTTCATCATTTAGAGCCTTAACTGTTTCTTGAACTTTGTTAACTAACGTGCTCGATTGTTTACCTTGTTCATTAACTTTTGTGTTAAGATCTTGCATATTATTTTCAAGTTCTTCATGTTTGGTATCACATTCATTTTGGAGCTCCTTATGTTTCTGATTAAGTGAATTAGTGAGCTCAGATCGCAAGTTAACCATTGCATTTGATAAATTATTTATTTCTTCATTGGCGTTCCTACTTTCCTGTTTGATTTCTCTCTACATCAGCACTATCAAATCGTTAGTGAAACCACTCGTTCCCGTTTGTTGACTACGCACTGGTGTTGAACTAAGCGTCGTTGAATCGAAACTAACTACACCACTATCTTCCATTACGTTAAGTGTGGTATTATCAAGTCCAAACTCGCATTCTACATTGACTAAAGCAATAACTTGTCCCTCCACTTTAATAACTTCAATGTTGTTTTGCGTTGTGTCCGCCATGTTAACAATGTTCACAAAAATCACTGTCTGTTAATAATTAGTTCGAATGCTTAATTTAAGAGATCATATTATAAATATCACAGTCTCTAACAGTTCAGAGGTCCTTTCCTAATTTCTCCTGTGCAACGTGGAAAACAATTAGAAACGAAGCACCGCGGTCGCAATTAGCTGCTTCACTCACCGTTTGTTTTGCCGTCTTCTCCGACGATACGAAGATTGCGAGGGAATCGATGTCCGACACACGTGTCGCCAAATATAAGCTCCCTGCGTCTTTGGAGATTATATGGGTTAATTAATGATTATTATGTAACATTCCTCTTGTTCTGGTTGATCGTGTATATCGAGACTTCATTCATCGTTAAATGCAATGGTGTGGTTCTAACTGATGGAGACGCATTAAGAACTGGCAAAATTTGATTTATTTCCTTTATCACACTGCACAAACATAAACACACTATTATTCAAACTGTGAGCCACTACTATTAAACATAGAGATAAATCCTTGGCTACGCAACCGCCTTTGGCTCACGCAGCCTACACCTTTCACAGCCTCGCAACAACTGCCTCTGCTTGCAACTCTCTGTGCCACTGGGCATTGTCGTCCTCCAAAGAACAACCGCTTACAGACACTACACACCATTACCCTCACAAGTTCTATAAAGAGATTCTGTTCGGTGCCGTTCGCATATCCTGTACAAGATTTGTCGCATTATGACGGAAAATTGTAAATGTCTGCTTTACGCAACACAGAGCCGTCTTTAACAGCTCGCAAAAGCGCAAATATTTTGGAAGGAGTTCTAAAGGTTAATTTTATGTATTTCCAATATTCTGCCTATTTTAGCTTAAACATTCTTATTACACGGGAGATAACAGTCGTTTTGAGCGCAGCATCTTCTCTTCCTTGTTCTGTCGTTTGTACGTCGGAAGCACTATCAGTACTTCTAGAGACGAAGATTCGTTGTTCAGAAACAGAATTTGTAGGTGTTCAAATTCCGTCTGCAGACTGTCGGCATCTAGTATGGTATTGGCTCGGTGAAGCAAGGTCTTTAGAACGCCAATCATTTGTGCAATATTGCAAACAAAATTCGTTATGTGTAATTTTTCGTATCACTGAATGCCCATTTGTGCCATCGCTCTTACGTCACACCAAGACGTCTAAAAACGGTAAGGAACCATCTTTCTCCACCACCTGAGTAAATTTTATTTTTTCCTGTATGGAGCCCAAATGTTGAAACTATCGGAGACTATCCCAACCATGTGATCAAATTTCACAACTTTTCTTACCTACAATATGCGCACTTGTTTCCAGTGAGACAGTGTGATACTGATACGCCACGGCTGCAAGATAGGGCTCTCATAATACTATACGCAGACCACCCGTGCTCTTGCCCATTCATACACTACCGGAAAAAAATGTACTATAGCTGGAAAAACGACGTTGATTTTGATCCGATGGCGACATACGCCACCAGGAGGACAGTAGGCGTACTGGTAATGATTTCAGTCTCGTCCGCCAATAGATAGCGTAGTGGTATAGCTATCATGGCGCCATCTCTGTTTACCTTTAATAGAGAAAGCTGAGTCAGAAGGCCCAGTGAAGTGCAAACGTTTGAAGCTTAAAGGCGACCATGCCACCGAGAGACACTCGTGCTTCCAGCAGCCATCTGAGCGAGTTTGAAAGTGGTCCGTGTGGCGGGATGGTCGTTTAGGATATTTCCCACATGAGCTGTACTTGCTGGGCCAGCTGTGTGACGATACTAGTATCACTGGTCACATGAACGTCATCACACTAGTAGACGGGGTTCTGGACGTCCACGCAGCACAGACAACCGCCAGGATCGTCCTATTGTAAGGGCAGGAATGGCAGACAATACAGCTACCACAGCACAGATAAATGAGCTTAGACGTGTCCCCACGAACTGTCACGAAGCGGTTACTAGCAGTGTCACTACGGGCATGCACACTTCTAGTTCGCCTTCCAGTCACGTCACAGCATCGACGTGCATGGCTTCACTGGTTCCGTCAGAGGGTCACTTGAACGATGGAATAGTGCGACGTGGTCTTAGACTCTTCCTGCATGCAAAAGATAGTCGTTTCCACGTACGACGTAGACCTGGTGAACGCTGTCTTGTAGAGTCCATTCGTCCAAGAACCCCAGACCTTATGGTCATCGGTGCAATAAAATAAATAGTTCACCATTGTTTTGTGGAGGGTACACTAACCGGTGCTCAGCACACGCAGAAATTTGCCATTCTTGCACAGAAGGGTGATATTCCAACAGGATAATCTTAGTCCACACGCTGTCTGTCAAACTCAACGTGATCTGAAAGACGAGCAGCAACTTCCCTAGCCAGTAACGTCTTACATGTGTGGGATGTGATGGACGAGGACTTTTGAGACCCATCAACCAACAGATCTTACAGAAGTACGTAAACTAGATGAGCAGGCGTCGAATAACGTATCCCAGGTCAGTATTTGCCATCTGTTCGATCGACTGGTCCCCATACTCTTGCGTCTCGCTACCGCTAATGAGGCCACACCACGCGATAATATAGACGTTTCAGCATGGATTGGTATCTGGCACCTCAAAACCACTTCTGCTACTGATCTGTGAATGCAGTCACTTCATGTACTCCACATGCACTGTTGAAACAATAATTCTCGTGTGAACTGGAAACCTGTAAAAGTGAGTACTATTTTCTTAACAGCCGTGTATATTCGTAACATCCTTACTATGAATGTTAGTTTTTCTGATTAACTCATAAAATGATAGCGAAACATATAAGCGTTTGCTGTCGTCGTGGCTCCAAGTGCCGGCCGGAGTGGCCGAGCGGTTCTAGGCGCTGCAGTCTGGAACCGCGATACCGCTACGGTCGCAGGTTTGAATCCTCCCTCGGGCATGGATGTGTGTGATGTCCTTAGTTAGGTGTAAGTAGTTCTAAGTTCTAGGGGACTGATGACCTTAGCAGTTAAGTCCCATAGTGCTCAGAGCCATTTGAACCATGTTTTTTGCCTCCAAGTGCTTACAATATACCGTGTGGTTATAATTAAACTTTTCCTGCTTCATACGTTATAACACGGAAACTAATTACAATACGAGGACCAAATTGGCATTTATGTCAAGTAGACGGAGTAGAGAAATAAAGCAAAATCAATTCAGTTGAAATAGTTTCAATGTTCTGCTATGGTACATCGTACCATTACGTACCGGTACCACTACTGCTACAAGGGGCTCAATATGGGGTCCGTGACTGTTCAGAAGAGTCCTAAAGTGCATGATAGCACTCTGCATAGCAGAACAAAGAATGTCTGGAGTTACACAGGCTACCTCTCTTATTACGCTGCACTTAAGATCAGCACATGTATGAATGTTCCACTAGTAAACCATGTCCTTACTGTAACCCCACAACCAGAAATCTCAGGGAGTGAGATCACTTTATCGTACCAGCCTAGCGTTTGGAAACGATCGGCTGATAATTCGGTAGTTTCCAAATGTGTTTCAGAGGTGGAGGTGAACTTCAAGAGCTATGTTTGGCGGGTCCCCATCTAGCATGAAAACTGTTGAGTTCAACGCATCTCTCTTCTGTAGGTCGTGTGTGACATACTGGCGAAGCATACCGCAGTAACGCTGCCCAGGCACATAGCACGTCTTTGGTCCTTAAGCAACGATCTTTTCCAAACGGATCGTAGCCGTGAAGCCAAACCATACGGCGATACGTTCACCATACAGAGGAACTTCAAGCACAGTGACTCGAGGTGAAGATCCGCAAACTCGGCAGTTCTGTGTGTGCACCTCAGCCGTCCAAGAAAATTGAGCTTCGTTTGTCCGTAGGATGGTCCAGGACCAGCCCTCGTCAACTTCAGTCCTTATGAGATGAGAGCTAAGTCAACACGTTGTTGTGCGTCCTGTGGTGCAAGCTGCTGTGTGATATGGATCTTGTACGGATATCACGGTTTAAAGCACCTTCCGAACAGTGGACGACAGGATGTTCTACTGTCGCGACACAGCACGAGCACTACCTGACGATCGCGAATTGGGCGCAGCGTTATCTGCCATAGCAACAGCTATCCCATCAACCACCTGTGGTGCAAACGGTCATCGGCCTCTTGCCTAAGCGACGCCCAGTTCTCCAGTTGATTCGAACTCCTTCATCATTGTCTGGAGAGGGAGGTCCCTTCAGTAAACCTTTCAGTTGGCAATATTCTGCGCTACTAATTTTGGTACTCGTACGGTAATTAGTTTCACTTTTAATACGGGTTCAACAGGGAAAGTTTAATTATAACCAACCGATATAAAGGATGTTCCAGGAGAAATGTTCAGTATCCAGTGTTGTGACAAAAGCGCTCATTTGGAACAAAGAAATTCGTATGGACATATTCCTACTCTGAATTATTTGAGAGGTGGAACACATGTAATGCACAATTGTTTCCGAGCTAGTAGCGCGCACGTGAAAGTACCTTCCACCCAACCTCTTTAACGTTTTATTCTAGCATAGTATACCTCGTTACTTTCAACATCACTGCACTGGATGTGTGCTACTGAACTACCACGTCGAATGAGCAGTGGTCCATTGTGTATCGTGAGACAAGTACTGGGAGGGACTGAGAGTGTATAAGAAACATCAGGTAACAGTGCTAAAATACTATACATCTACACTATTGAAGAATAGGCACAAATGATGTGTTTAGGCTTCGGCGATTGTAGTGCCCCTTCTGCAGTAGAAAAATGATCTCGATGCTTCCCAACGCTTGTACATCCAAAACGTAGTGATTACCAGATTGTTCAGATAACTGAGTGAAATCAGTGTTCTTCCATGTTCCCATTTTTCTTGGGAACATCATGTGCGGGAACACAAATAGATTGTTCAAATGTTCAAATGTGTGTGAAATCTTAAGGGACTTAACTGCTAAGGTCATCAGTCCCTGAATTTAGACACTACATAACCTAAATTATCCTAAGGACAAACACACACACACCCACGCCCGAGGGAGAAATCGAACCTCCGCCGGGACCAGCCGCACAGTCCATGACTGCAGCGCCTGAGACCGCTCGGCTAATCCCGCGCGGTGAAACAGATTGTCGAAAGGGTGCTGCGTAGTCCTATTACAACCAGAAGGTGACCATCTGCACGATTCAGTGTCCCATGAAAACATGTACGGAGACCTTCACATGCGGAAAACTTGAACCCACTTTACATACAGTGTGCCCGCAAGTCTTACATTGGCGACGATGCTACAAGAGTTGAATATGGTGTGTAGCTCTAATAATCGTCACTTTCTTCTATTAATACATACACTGATGAAGCCGCATTTACTTGGAATGGAATAAACAGCATACGTGATAATCACCGATGGTCACAGGAAATTCCACTCACTAAATTAAGAACCAATTTCCAAATTCGTTTCTCGATGAATCATTGCTTCATCAGTAAGACGTTGATAGGTCCAGCCATTTTAGAAAAGCGAATTGCGGAACAGAACTACTTGCAGTTTTTGGATATCTCCTTGCGGGCTTGTATTTGGCTCAGCGGATTGCAAAGTGCTTCCCACATGAGTGCGGAGCACTTCCACATTTTACCAGATATGTGAAAGAACTGCTAGCCCAATTACCCTAACCGCTGGATTGGTCGTGATAGTACAATTAACTGACCAACAAGGTCGCCTGACACGACGCCGTTGGAAAGTTTTCGTTGTGGGTTGGATGAAGTGTAAGATCTAGAAACGAAAGGCAGATACTCGTGATGAACTGAGTGGTCGCTTCACGGACGCTGCGGTCCTCACTTGAGAGCTTTCAAAGACACCTTGACAAGCAACAGCATATATCCACCAAAGACAGCACAAATGTACTGAGGTTGACGATGACATATTCGAACGTTTAACTGTAAACTGTAAACTGTACAAACTGTACATGACATATACGATTATGCTTAGAGGTGAATGTGTTAAAAACACGTATTTTTTAGTTGATTCTCTGTAAAAATTATCTTGTAATATTTATTATCAGTTGTACATTGTTACACGTATAAACTTGATAATGTAGTGAAGAATACAGGAAAGAGATAATAATGTTGTTAAACCATTCGGAATAGAGTATATGTCCATACGGCTTATTTTCCTTAAAACAATAGCTCGTGTCATATCTCCGAATACTGGCCATTTCTCTTGGGAAGCCTATATGTGCGACACGAGCTCAGAATGACAGGACTGCTACCGTCGGATATGTATGTTTCAAGTTTTCTTAGTAAATGGTAGTGAAATGGTAACTTTGCGTCACTTGTAGTCCTCCTGCTCAAAATGTACAAAACGAAATCACTTGTTTCATACTTGAGAGGGAAGTTTATATCAGCACTCACTGCATTACAGAAAATTTGTTTCGATGAAAATCTCTTTTCTTTCAAGAGTCGCTCGACCCAGTCTATAAGATGTCTATAAGATGTCTTTCTTTGCACAAAAGATTATAAAGTTTACGCTTCACATGTTTATACTGGTTGAAAGTGTGACGTAATAGTCAGTTAAACCATTTGGGAAATAAAGGAAATATTGTAACAACACTTTTAGAACCTTATTTTGGAAAAAGGCACATGCTAAATGTGGCAACTGGAACTCAAGCTCATCACTCTTCCACCATTGGCATGTAAGAGGGACAAATGCAGCAGGTACAGTTCATATGTACAGATAATGTAAGCCAAAACTTGAAACAAATCTGTACAGTTGAACCATCTAAAACTTCAAAGTGCTACTGTTGTGTGGTTTCCAAAGAGTGAATTGGTAGTCACGGTCTCATATTAATAGCCAACAAACAAACTACAGTAATAGAAAATATATTTTTTGTGTAAACATTTTTTAAATGGAACAATGTCTCTTGACATTAACATACTAAAAGCAGGGTAAAAGCAGAGTTTCAGTAGTATTTGTTGCAAGATTCTAGTCCGAGTCATTTACGAGTTGCCGAATTTTCTAAATTTTCCACACCGTCACTTGTTTTCGACATTCAACCTGCTTGGTTGCTAAGTACAGTGTCGTTATGTTTTCTCACAGTGTCATTGTGTGTTTATTGAGTGCATTGCGAATCGCTAGTCAGTCAGCGTGTGACTGTCCCGGCAGTAGGTAGTGAGTGGACGATGGGGTTTACCAATGCACAAAAAGCCCACATGTTCATGATATGTGTAGAGTGTAGGAAGAAAAATGTCGTTCTTGTACGGTGTTTGCGGTAACGTATCCCAATAGACGTCAACCATCTCGGCAATTATATCTCAACCTCGTCAACCAGTTACAAAGAAGGTGGTAGTCTAACATGAAGATAACGTAACAGAAGCAAACAAGGAACGACATAAGTGGGGTAAAATTCATGTTCGTGCTGCTGGTGCAGTTGATCCGCACTTTAGCTCCTGTGTAATCGCACGAGGAAGTGACATGAGTCAGGCAGTTGTCCTAAACATTATTTATCGACAAAGGCTCCTTCCATGACATCTTTGTCAAGAGCGGCATGGAAAAGATTACGGGTCTAGTGTTAACTTTTGTACATAGGCATTAAGACAGCACACTCCAGAAGTATTACGTATCTTGTTAAGTGATGAAGCCACATTCACCAATCGTGGGCCGGAAAACTACCGAAACGTGCACTATTGGTCTGTGATAATTCCCATTTAGTTTCGTCAGGCGCTAAGTCAGCGTCGGATAGTGAATCATCAGCTTACAGGCCAATGTTTCATAGATGGAACACACACAAATATTGCAGCCTGTTTACAGACTATCTTCCACGGATGCTGCAAGACGTTCCCCTGCAGACTAGGAGAAACCTGTGGTAGCAACATGATGGCTCGCTAGACGGTTGTTGTGCACAAAATACTACAGTATGTATTCATGAATGTTTACAAATTTTTGGATTGGGGACAGAGGACTTACAAATTGGTCGGCCCGTCCCCCGGATTTAACGCCTATGATATTTAGCTGTGGAGAGAGCTGTAAGACGCTGTCTGCAAGGACACACCAACTACACCCCATGATATGCAACGATGTATTACTGCAGTCTTCTCGGATATCTCTGCTGAGGTATTAGCACGTGCAACAGTCGTTCCATACCAGATTGGCAGCGTTTACTGAGGCTACAGGTGCTCATTTTGAACACAACCTGTGATGGTAAATTGTCTAGTTACTGGTCAGAATCCATATAACAATTGTATGGACTTGTGTTGTTCTTTACTGTGCGCTACCGCAGGTACAAATGTCGATATATAACTTTTGATACTACGATATCACGTGAACAACTCGCACTTGATTCCTTCAACAAACACCGTTGACATTCTAATTAAAGTTACTTTTAATTTGTTGATGTCAGTGGGCATTGTTCCATTTTAAAAGCGTGTATTTGCACAAAAGATATTCATTCTAAGTATTACTACGACCTGTTTATTGGCTAATCCCCTGACAACCATTCTATTATGTGAAAACCGCAAATCGATAGCTCTTTAAATTTCCGCAGTGTTTGCGGTGCAAGTTTTATATGATGCCCCGTAGAGAGGAGAGATGGAATTCACGTAATAAAATGAAACACCTGCAACTGTTGTTTTGACGTTATTTTATTACATTGCATCCAGTGACCCAACACACCGAAACAGGGTGGAATATAATAAAATAACGAGAAAACGACAGCTGCCATTGTTTCATTTTATTCCGCAAGTTGCGGCCGAAGCTCTACAGACCATCAATCAGAAAGAGTGATGCAGAACAAGTGGATGGAATTTAGGTCAACAAACACTACGACGCCTTTAAAGTGACATGACAAAGGAGGCGTTTGTGTGTTGGCTAAGTGCCATACGGCCGAAATAAAAGCACCCGATAATAAACCGCCAAACGTAAATATAAAATTGCCAAAAAAAAAATACGAGTGGGTTACAACTACCCTATGGGAGCAGTAGACAGATCGAAGGAATGTGTTCACAAATCCCTGAGATGGTACAAGAACTCTTTCTCGCTCATAGGACGAGTGCATGTAAAATTCCCAGTTATGTACAAAGTTCATACTGAGAAGAATACCTCAGTTCTCGAATTTCATCTCAGCCTCGTTCGTAAGAAATATACCACCAAGAACGCAGATCACCAGGAGGTCGTCGACCTACGAGAAAAATCATATGCAGGTTCGAGGAATGTACTTTCCAAGCATTGATGAATGGTCAGTAAAACAACAAGTACCTATAAGGAGGTGCATTGTAAGCATCAACAACCAAAATACGAAACGAATCGCGTTACTACTGTAAAGAATGTGTTTCGGAAGTGCTCGTTGTCTCTTGTTACGAAATATATCGCACGAAAAATGGCTCTGACATGTGCTTCTTGTAGAATTCTGGTCTTAGTAACTCAAACAGTAAGCAATATAAGAACATTTTTGTTCAAGAACTTGGTGGTGAGAGTAATTACGGAACTGTCGTAGGTGGCAGCAACCAATTGCAAAAGGCACTGCAGTGCTCAACACCATATCGTGCCCAGCTGGGGCGTACCACACTCTGTAATGTACGGTCCATCACGACTGGCACTGACGCATGGAGAGGGTCGAACGCACACGGTTGAGGGACTGATGTGGTACACTCAGCAAGGAAAAAGGTTAACGGGTGTCGTTTGTGATCGGAATAATTAGGTAATTGAAGACAGTAGCTGTTCTCGAAAGAACTGAATACTGTTGATGACCGTGCAGCTTTTCCCTGGAATAAATTATGACTAACTGAAACTCTCAGCTGCCGACAGGTGTTGTTGATATACCTCGATGTGTACAGCTGAAAATGTGTGCCCCGACCGAGACTCGAACCCGGAATCTCCTGCTCACATGGTAGACGCTCTATCCATCTGAGCCACCGAGGACACAGATGAATAGCGCGACTGCTGGGACTTATCCCTTGTACGCTTCCCGTGAGACTCATTCCCAACTGTCCACAATTCTTCATATGTAAAGTACGTTATAGGCATTTGCCCATTCACTCATTACTCGCGCACGCTTTGGAGATTACCGTAAGAGTTTGGGCAACTTGTGCGCATTCGCACAGACGAAGGTCGATGGCTGGGTATTCCAGGGAAAAGTTGCACGGTCATCAACAGTATTCTGTTCTTTCGAGAACAGCTACTGTCTTCATATATACAGTTAAACGCTAACCAGCCATTTTTCAATGATAAACTCCACAGTAAAAACAAGAAACGAACTGAAAAGGAAGTTGCTCAGTACCAGCATTACGAAAGGTTCCGTGTTCACGCACCGGTGCGACATAAATGTAATGATTTTAGGGACGTAAGTGACATTGCATCGTCGCTCAGTCTATGCTAGACTGTTCAAGAGTTGTATGAAACCATGTTAACTCTCTATCCATCCATTTTCGTGGATATTGGGACAATAGTTGTTAATTTATATTACACTTTAACGTTTGTAAATGAAAGCAATTCTTAGATCCAATTGCGATCGTCTGCAACAGACATTTTCAATTGCAGAGTTACATGTACCACTTCATTCACGAGAACGTTATTAATTGTAATAAACAGAAGTAGAGAATGATGTACAAAATGTCATACTGCTCCCGCAAAATGCAACGTTTGGTAATTTCCAGACAGCCTCAATCTGTCAAATCAAGATAGTAAAGCGGCAAAATTGAATGTGTCCTCAAAAATGACGAGAGTAAAATCGGAAGTAAAGTCAGAAATTCGTGAACAAATAGTTGCAACCGGAAGACCTGGTGGAGACGCACTTGAAAAAAGTTATTAGCACGGCAGATTCAGATATGGTAGCGGTGTGTAATACGTAAACATCTACATCTACGTGGTTACTCTGCAATTCACACTTAAGTGCCTGGCAGAGGGTTCATCGAACCATTTTCGTACTACTTCTCTACCATTTCGCTCCCGAATGGCGCGTGGCAAAAACGAGCACCAAAATACTTCCGTTCGGGCTCAGGTTTCTCCTATTTTATTAGGATGATCATTTCTCCTTACGTAAGTGGGGGTCAACAAAATATTTTCACGTAATTGTGACCAAAGTCACAAACAATCATTATTGAAAGTCTCGATTCTCCCCTCAATGCAGCGATAGGGTTAAGACAAACAGTGTATGAAACTACGATTAATGACGAGCTGACAACCATAAGTAATAACATAAATTTAGAACTAACAAAATCAGACGGCTACCTGGGGTCTAGAGGATGCCGGCATAGTAGTGTGTTCGGTGAGAGGGATAGCTACTCTTTGTAACAAAAATACTGAGTGACTGGATGAACGACAAACTTGAACCAGTCTCATGGGACGTCCGCCATGAACAAACACATCTACCAAAATCCAATAAAATGAGATTAAAAGAAAAGAGAAACAAAAAAGGGGGTTGTGTCTTTCATTCATAATCAAAACATATTCGGTACCGTGTTCCAATCCCGCCGCTGTTTAAAATTTTATTAATAAGCAGCATTGCCAACCGAAGACTTGCGGCATAAGAAGTAGCCCACGTTCTGCCAAAAGCCTTGTCAGAGAGGGATGAGGAGCGGATAGAGGTTCAGAGCACTCTCTTGTCCTACACGTGGGAAAATGCTTCTAAAGGCAGAACAATCAGGACCGATAAACGGCATGAGGATGCAGAGGGCTATGGAAACCATTGCATTAATGAAACATAATGTGTCTAACATTCTGCGTGGTGTCTGTTTGTTCTATATCGTGTCTCCCTACCACTTTCACGCAACGACGCTCTGAGCGTGTTTTTTAGGGAATTGACTAGCTTGAACCTGGGACCTGTTGCTGGTAAGGAGACGCCAGACCACACATGACATGTAGAGTTCAGAAGAGTTCAGTGAGTCTAGCGATGATATAACCAAATACTTAATGATATCAGCGTCAGCTCCACTGCACTCCCTGTAAAAGAATCTTAATACTAACTAAATGTAGTGGAAGGGGTTCAAAGCTTTCCTATTTTTAGTTAGCTGGTAAAATAACGTCGAAAAAGCAGTTAAGTTTACCATTGCAAATTTTATTTTACTCACAACATATTGTTTATAATTTGCACTATTGATAAAAGGAAATGTTTTAATACAGGATGGTAAAAACAAACTGCGTTCAACAAAAATGTGAACGAATATTCCCTGAATGGGTTTCCAAGATCTACAATGGATCGAAGGATGACCTATGCCATATCACATCTATAATCTAGGTTTAAATTAAGTTTCACAAAAGAGAAAACTATCAAAATGGTCTACAGTGACCCTCAATTATTTTTAATTACTTATCTAACTTGTCGTAAATTACAGTGGCTGATGTGGCTTCTCAATAACTATATAACAGAAAAATCACCGCGTTTCAGATTTTTACTTCAAGTGGCAAATGTGAACACCATGAGCTTTAATTGATGATCAACACTAGTATTACGCAAAACGGGGATGTAACAGATGAGACTTCTGCAGTTCTGAGTGAAGCCTTATGCACTCAAAAATGCGTGATCGCGTGCGTTCATTACCTTGTCGGTGCTTAGGCAGCGTCAGGGCGGCGCATCTCCTCACTTCTCGCCGTCTCGGAAGCAACTCTCTCCTAAGTTCTCCTTACTACAATTTACCGAAGTTGGTTTAAAAAAAACTATCTGGCTGTGTTTTCATCTGACCAATCAGGGTCTCAATGTTAACCATAAGCTCCGCCTACAAAAATTCTGTCTATCCAATGAGAAACGTTATTCTTTTCGTGGTGGGGCAATGTTTTTAAAGTTTGCAACATAACAGAGACGCGAAAAAGTCTCACGCTAAAACTTGCAGCTGGTGTGGTCCTTTTAGTGTTATCGTAAGATCTATACTATTCTTCTGGAGGGCTCCATCTTTTAACATGGACTGGGGGTGGTCCTAGCGGTTAGCTGGAGACGTGGGTGTCCGGCCCTTATCGTAGGGACTTCTAGCTTAGCACGGTTCTGCTCTCAGATTCTGTTCTCGTTTCTCCCTTCGGAACTGCGTCTGTCTCACGGTGGCAAGGTATGACATGCATTTAGGCAATCTTGTGTTAGTCTGCGACATTCGATTTGCTCAATCGTTACTCGTATTACTTTGGTTAATTTAATGTCACGATTTATTCGGAGCTATGTGACGTACTGCTGGATTAGCTTATCATGTCAGGGTTTTCATGGAAGGTGTTGGATTTGCCTGACACCTTACATATCACCATCCTTCAAACTTAATTTTTGCACTGAGGTTAGGCGATGATTGAATCGTTGTCTAAGCCAGTCAAAAATTATTCCGTTATCTAAATTTTGTTTCCTACTGTTCAGCCACGTTGCTCTGTTCTATGCTAGTTTGTGTTACTAATTTTATTTTTATATTCTTCCACATTATTATCAAAAATATGTTTATATTGACAAGTGGGAAATATTTTTATTCTATTATAATCTTTATTTTTTAATTATGTTCTTTCTTTATTTAATTGTGAAATTTGTTTTGTAAGAAGTTTGTTATCGAAAGTGAGGAGTCTTTCACATCGATTTTCTTAGAAATATTGTTTTTATAAATGTAGTAATTAAGTAAAATCTATTCCTAACACATTTTCTAAATATCGTGTACAAGTAAATTGTTTTTGTTTCTAGACTCTCATTTCAACATTGTTACACTAACAAATAAGAATTATTTCCAAGATTTGCTTAGGCAATGAAATATACATAGACAGGTATTGAGATATTATCCTAACAAATGGTACAAATGTTAGAAAAAGGGAAAACATCCAACAAGATAATTTTTTATTCTTTGTTTTTATAAGGAGAAAATAAGTAAAATATAGCTATTCTTTTATTTTTATGAGCAGAAAATATGTGGCATATAGTTTTAGTGTTTATTATGTCCTACTTTTGTTCTTTACATACTGTCCATTTCAGATCTAATGACTTATTTTTATCGATAGTATATTTTTTACTTAAGTCCATAGTCAATGACTGTTATTTTGTAGTTTATTAACTGTCTGGTGTGCTTAACTTATTTAGTTCCTCACATGTTTGTTTTGCACAATTCCTACATCACAGAATTTGATTTCACACATTCACACAATCCTATGAATGTTTAAGCATGATGTTGGCGAATCGTTTTGCATGAAGGTGATGGACTTGAGCGAGATGTATGTGGGCAAGTATTTGATGTACAGCTTCGTTCATCGTTCCTTGTTGCCTTTCCAAGTGTGTGTTGCTGTTGTGGAAGTCCCATAATGGAATGGAGCAGTGAGTGCAGAATCTCGTGGTTTACTGGCTCTGTATCCGCGAAAGTCATCGTTATATGTCGCTGAAAGCGGTCTTTTTTCGTTGTAATACTTCACAGACGACTAGTTTACAATAGGATAGGGATTTGGGAAGGTATGTCGTCTATTCTTCACCCATCTTCTTTCTTGGTCTCAATCTTGCGAATCTTCAACTTCTGTTCTTCCTGCTTTTTCTCTGCTTCTTACTTGCTTCTTGGTTCTTCTCTGGGCAGGATATGGAAATATTTATTGATACCTAGTCGCTTTGAAGTTATCCTCTTAGTAACAGTTTGATAAATTGTTTGGGGCATGTCATTTTTACTTTGTGGAATTTTCTTCAGTTTCGTGCATCAGCATGCTGTTTAATAGCAGTAGTGTGACTTTTACACATATTTTTTTTGCCAGTGGTGGCTTGTCCAAGTGGTCTTCTCGTCGGGCGGTTTTTTGCTCGCTCCACTGAGTCAGGGCATTCGGAGACCCTTCTGGCATTCAGTGTCCTGTTGTGGCTCTGCAGGGTTCCACCACTGTGTGGTTCCGTGTTCTGTCCCAGCAGGATTCCGCCACGCTGTGGTTCAGCTTGGTAGCAAATTTATTTACTGCCCACTTTGGCTACAAGGGCCTTATGTTGGTCTTACTGTCCTTTCGCTTCTCTCGACGCTTCTGCCTTGTAGGAATCGTGTCTTGCTAATTACGTCCTTTCCTTTCTTGATATTTCTCCTGCTGCAACTTGTGGGTCATTGCATCTCGTCCTTGCTGGAGCTTTTACAATGGTTCTTACAAAAAGGTTTTACTTATAATCATCTAACATATGTCTAGTACCTACATTGTTTTACACCTTCTTAAAAGCTTTACAAATTTCGGCGCCCTATTCATGTTAGAATTCTAAGATTAAGCCTTAATGTCTTCAAGAATCCTCAAATTCGTTTTTTATTTTTGTTTAGTGTCGTGGTGTATAGTATTTTAGTATTTCATGCTGTTAGACTATCTACACTTTATCCATTCACCTTAATCTATGGTACTATTGGTGTTATTTTTGTTTCTGTTTTTATTGAAACTACATTATTTTTCCCACCTTCCTCTCTCATCATTCTTTTTTCTCCTGACGATCTTATCTGCAACATAATCTTTGAATATTGTGCTGATTATTTACCAGTAATAAAATTAATCTTCAAACTTTTTGATATGGCTCACATGGTGAAGTCCTAAGGTATTGCCTGTTTTTGAGTTAATTAGTTCCACAGCATTGTCATGAGCAATTTGTCGAATTATGACAGGTCCTTTGTATGCAGCGTAAAACTTATGTATTTTGTGTTTCTGTTTGCTGGAGATATGGTGTGTTTTTACAAATACTTTCTGGCCTACTGAGTATGTTCTTTTAATTGCTGTTCTATCTCCTCTTTCTTTTCTTTTAATGGCAGCATTTCTAATGTTGGAGAGTTGTGTTGCTATTACTTGTTTGTGCTGTCTACATGGTACAATAAGAAATCTAACATTTTCTCTGCTTATGTTTGGGGGTTCAATATTTTTAAGTACAGTAACTGGAGGTAGTAGTGTAGTGCTATGTGGCATTTCATTTATTACTTCTTCAAAATCTTTAAGGTATATATCCCAAGTGTTGTGTCTTTTGGCTGCATATAATCGGCATAAAGTGCCTATGACCTTCATAGATCGTTCTGATGGATTTACGCTAGGTTTGTACTTAGATATGTAGATTGGTTTTGTTTTGTGTTGTTTTAACGTGTTCTGCCATTGCACTGATTAGTATTGTGGGCCATTATCCGAAATTATTCGTTCCACTCGACCTACTTGTCTGAGAAAATCTTGTCCAAATGCTTTACTTATAGTAAGACCTGTTGCCCGTTGTAATGGTGTCAAGGTAACATACTTAGAAGTAAGTTCCAAAACGACAAATATGAAAAAATATATATTTTTTGTGCTTGGGAGGGGCCCTATCAAATCTGTTGCAGCTATCTGTTTTAATTTTTTTAGGGATTATTGGAAACATTTGTGGTTTGGTTTGGAATGTGACGTGTTTAGCTCTCATACATTTTTTGCATTTGACTAATATTTTCCATATTAGGAAAATGGCTTGTTTGTTTTATTTTTAAAAAGCATTTCTTTGGTCCAAAGTGGCCATTACTTAAATGTGTATACCATATGTACTTATTAATTAGTTCATCTGGGATATAAATTAACCATTCATTCGTTGCAACATTTCGTCTAAAAAATAAAACATTCTATTTTACGAGATAATGCTGTCGAATTTCTGGAAAATCCTTAATTCTCCACTTGTGTTTGATTCCGAGTATTTCGGGATCCTTGTCCTGTTCTGTGCCTATGTTTTTGAATGCTGCCGTAATGTAGTTTTCGAAAGGTACTTGTTTCATATAGTACATTGTAAACTGGTCTTCTGCTGCTTCCAAACCTATGTTATTGGATGCACCCTGTGGACATCGTGATAAAGCATCTGCTAATACATTCTCTGGTCCTGGTATGTGTGTAATAGTGAAGTCAAATTCTTGTAGTATTAACATCCATCTGGCTAACCTCCCATTAGTTAGTTTGACGGATAACAGAAATTCTAATGCTTTGTGGTCAGTGTAAACTTTTGTTTTTCTTCCGAATAGGAAGTATTGAAAGCGTTGGAAGCCCCATACAATGGCCAATGCTTCCAGCTACGTGACTGAATAGTTTTTCTCGCTTTTTGTGAGTACGCGACTGGCAAATGCAATTTTTCTATATGATCTTAGCCCTGCCTGTTTGTATTCTTGGAACAAAACAACTCCTAAACCTGTTTTCGCGCTATCAGTGACCATACAAAAATTTTGTGTTACATCAGGATGTGCTAAAATCGGTGCTGTTGTTAGTGCGTTTTTCACTTTTAAAAATTCTTCATTGGCTTGTTGATCCCATACCCATGGCGTGTTTTTTTCCAGTCAATGCACATACGCATGGTGGTGTGAGAGAGTCGATCCAAATAAATTTTTTATAGAATCCGGTGAGACCTAGAAATCCTCTGACAGTTTTCTTATTATATGGAGTACAGAATTCTTTGATTGCCATTAGTTTTTCTGGGTCGGGCATTACCCCTTTCTCGGAAATTATGTGTCCTAGAAATTTGACCTCTCGCCTTCCAAATTTGGATTTTGTTATATTTACAGTGACCCCATGCTCTTTCATGATCAGTAAAAACTGATTTAATGTGTCGTGATATTCCCAAGAGGGTTCTGCTATAATCACATCATCAACATAACAAGTAATTTTTTGTAAAATTTCAGGACTTAGTATAGTATTAAATCCCCTAATAAACGCTGCTGACGATATGTTTAAACCAAATGGCAATCGTTTAAACTGGTAACATCTGCCGAATACGATAAATGCTGTAAATGTTCTACATTCTGGGGCCAATTCTATTTTCCATAAACTACTCCGTAAATCAATTGATGAAAATATCGTAGCACCGTGGAAGTTTTCTATCGATGCCTCTAATTTTTCTGGGCGATCTGTCTCAGTGATTATGATTGTGTTGATCTGTCTGGAATCAAGCACTAACCTGATGCTCCCATCTCGTTTTTGTACAATATGGAGCGGTCTGTTATATGTGGAGGTAGCTGGTTCAATAATATCGTCATCTAACATTTTAGACATCTCCTGGAATACTTTATTCCTGCAGCTTGATGGGATTGTATCGGGTGGCACTCTAAATTGTTTGTGCTGTTTTACTTCAAACTTGTACTGAAAGTGTTTAATACTGCCAGTCTTAGGTAAAAATACCTCTGCTTTATCTCGTAAAATACCCTCTAATTCTCTTTTACTGTGTTCCGAAATACCTGGAACTTCTTGCAATTTTTCGTCGATTTATTTATGGACTTCTAACATGAGTTGAGACGATTCCCTCTTTTGTGCATACTATTCTAATTCTTCATCCTCTTTATCTTGCGTCATTCTTAATGGTTTGTTAATAACTGGTATTTCTTCTACTTCTAGCTTTTGCTCAAAGAGAAGTGTGACATTCCCGTATGTTACGCTACCTTTTCCCATATCTATTATCGCTCGTCTCTCATTTAAAAAACCTGCACCTATAATCAAATCTGCAGTTAGTTTAGGTATAATCACGAAGTTGGCTTCGATCTTTTGATCTTGACACGAAAGAATTAACCGTGTTTGTCTCGTAACTTCCGCAGCATTGTTTCTAATAGGACCTCTTACTTTAATCTTACGTGCTTTCAGAACTGGCAATTCCTCATTGGCCTTACGCTGCATGAATAAATTATCTGAGATTGCAGTCAGTTCACTTCCGCTATCAATTACAATATTGACTGGGATATGCTTTACCATGGCCTTCACAAATGGTTGAATTTGAAAGGGTTGGGTCTGTTCTTCTTCTTCTTGCATTAACGAATCCTCCACTGAATCACACATGAGTCTTTTTAGGAATTTCCCTCGTGAATTCGAACTTTCTGTAGGATAAGCTTCGACTGCTACTTCTCTCTCTTTTATTTCCTCTTCTCTATTTGTTCCTTCATTTACGCTTTCTTCAACATCCACTTCTTTTTCCTCATCCTCGTCTATCTTCTCCTTCTTCGTCGCTACTTCCAAATAATCGCATCTAAATGCGCTAATTATCGCTACATAACTTCCTTCATTATATACGTTGGGTTGTGCGCCCACTCGTAACTTATTTTCAACTTCTGTCGACTGCGCATTATCCTCATTGAATTCGCTTTCCCTGGTTTCCATCTCAAATAGCTCTGCAATACTCATTACTTCGTCCTTTCTTCCTACATTCGTTGTGCATGCCTCTGGTAATTCATCTTCCTCGTCAGTATTCTCCCAATTAACTTCGTCCCAACACGATATTGTTATTTTCTTGTCTTCGTTTTCATCTGGTCCCAGCGGATTTGTTTCTTCCTTCTTCTCTTCTCGTGATAAGATTTTTACTTCTTTGTTCAAGGTGCTGCAATTGTCCTGGGTCGGTGCGTCATTCTCATTGGCATGGGCGCTTAGATGTCAATTCGAACGTTTATCTGGGTTTGGTGGTCTTACCTCCACCTCTTCTATCTGTATTCTCTTTTCTTGTTCAGCTTGTTGATAGTGGTTTCTTTGTTGATAATTTGTCGGTCTATTGGTTCTCCAGTACCCGTTCCGGTTGTCGTTATTCCCTCTGTAATAGTTGTTGCCGTTCCTGGGTGAATTATAGTTATTGCCATATTCTCTTCTAAATCCATAACCGGTTCTTTGTTGAAATCTATTGTCGTTTCTTGGTGCGAAGTTATCACGTGGTTCGTAATTATTGATTCTTCGTACTGTGTCTTGTGGATTCCACTGCTTTTTGCTTTCGTTTTCACGTGCGCTTCGTCTTTTTCTTGCGTCATCTTCCGAAAATATGAACTCTAGTTCCCTTAGAATACCTTTAAATGCTTCGACGTCATTGCCTCCGCGACCTACTAATGATTGCTGGTATTTCAATGGTAACTTCATCGCGTATAATTTAATCAACCCTCCGTCACTGTATGGTACATCTAAGCATTGATTTTTCTTTGCCATTAATTCGAAAAATTTCCCGGTTCTCATTTCTCCTGAATTTTCAAAATATGGGTTCTGTAATAATTCGTATTTCACTCTGTTCTGTGCTTCGCTGGACCAATATCGTGAGAGAAACTTCTCTCTGAAATCTTTGTACCATCGGCATGTCGCTG
The DNA here is from genome assembly GCF_023864275.1 of Schistocerca cancellata. Lineage (NCBI taxonomy): Eukaryota > Metazoa > Arthropoda > Insecta > Orthoptera > Acrididae > Schistocerca > Schistocerca cancellata. The sequence continues at coordinate 494,001,843 of NC_064631.1, read as the reverse complement.
CAACATTCTGCATGGTTTCTGCGACTGTTCCTGACATGTGCACATATAAAGCCTAATTTGTGTGCTAGGGCCCAGTGTTCTGGTAATCCTACTCGCAAATGATCAATAAAAGTTCGTGGATGTAATGAGTTTCCTTCTCGAAAGTGTTGAAATTTTCTGACTGTGAGGAAACGATCGTTGTCGTACTTCGTCATAGTTCCATATGAAATTCGCGACTCTTCGCCACTTTTGTTTCTGATCATTTCTCCCGTCGTTCTTTCCGGTTGTGGTAGATCCATTGGATATTATCCACTGTAACTTTCGCCTACCCTTTCGTAGTATCGTTGGAGTGGTACGCAATAATTTTCTTCCATCGGTTGTGAACGTGTAGCTGAATGCATTACACTGTACTCTTCGCGACCTGGCTCTCCGTTGTCAGGTATTGGTTCGGTATCTTGTCTGGCTAATCTTGCTGCTTCATTGCACGATCCAAACTGTCTTGACACATACATTTGTGGTTCCGCATGTGTTTGTGATGACGTTTGTTCATCAAGAATTTCGAAACGTGTTTGTTGCTGTGCAGGCTGTCTGATTTCACGAATGTTACTTTCCGCCAGTGATTGAAATCGCAAATGTGTAATATCTTCGTTAATTGCTTGTTTTTCCGGTGCTGTTACAGATACGGATGTGGTTGCAGACTCTGTGTTTGTTCGATCCTGTTCACTACGCTCTTCAATGGTTTGCAACAACTCTGTTCGCAATTTCTGAAATTGTCGAATCGTTTGCGCTTCAATTTTGACTATGCGGTTATCATATCTTTTCAGCGCTGCTTTTGTGATACGTTTGTGTAACACACTGTTTTCAAGAATTTCAAGCGCTGTACCTGCTGCTTGTCTAGTAATTTCGTTTATCTGTATCTCTAGTTTCTTGACTTCTCCCTGGGTGTTGTTACGTAATATTTTGATCTCGTCCTGAATGTCATTATGCAATATTCGTACGTCCGCTTGTACCTTGTCAATGTCTGTTCTCAATTGATTGTGACCTGTTATTAAGTTTCCTATCACTTATCGAGATTCTTTTGCCTCGTCTTCAATATGACTTAGGTGTAACTGATTTTTTTTGTTTTGTTCTTTAATCGCACGCATTTGTCTCGTGGTTTCTGCATTCTGCATTTGAATTAGGTTCACTATGCCTTTATTTTGCCTTGTCATGGTTTCCGTAATTTGTTGTAATAATTCTGCCAGATTGGTGGGTCCTGTTGCGTTTTCTTCCGACGTCCTACGCTCTGTGTCTTCGCCCAAGTGTTGGCTCGCAACCGATTGCGTTGAACTGTGCTGTGACACGTTCCTGCTCGCATTCCTTGTACTCTGTGGTGAGGGAGCTCTGATTACTTGTACTATGGGTTCTACGTATTCAAGACGCAAGTTAGAATCCTCAGCGACTGCCTCTCTACTTTCCTGCTCCTCTGTCGTATGCTGACTTAACGTTTTCTATGCCTTGACGTACATTATCCTCCTTACGGTGCGTTATATGTCCTATTTCTCGCGATATTGCATCGTCTGTTGTACTGTCCTCTATTCTCTGTCCATTTTTATGCTGGGTCTCTACCTCAATTTGGTCAAGGTCTCGATTTCCCATTGCTAATCTTTCCGAATCCCTTATTTTCTGTTTTAAAAGCAATTCACGCACCCTACTTCGAGTCAACAAGCGCTCATACGATCACACGCGTTTCATGAACGTTTTGTTCACACGACACTTATTATACCCAAGACTGACAATCCATTCACTTACTTGTTGGGTCAGAACCAACTTGTCAACGATGTATCCGCCACCTGTGCGCTTGCATTGAGGAGAAAACTTAATTCTAACAATTTTTAAAATTCATAATTTAATTATGCTACTGTCTCTGCTATAATGTCTCACTATCCAACGATGCAGCTACTGTTTTCAACTATTTACGACTTAAAAAAACATTTTATTAGGAAAATTTTTTAACAGAATATTTTTCTGACCTAGTTAGGCATGTGGTCGACCTTCAATCATGGTATTTTACCATCCTGGCAGGGTCGCCATTTTCTAACATTCTGCGTGGTGTCTGTTTGTTCTATATCGTGTCTCCCTATCACTTTCGCGCAACGAGTCTCTGAGCGTGTTTTTTAGGGAATTGACTAGCTTGAACCTGGGACCTGTTGCTGGTAAGGAGACGCCAGACCACACATGACACGTAAGGTTCAGAAGAGTTCAGTGAGACTAGCGATGATATAACCAAATACTTAATGATTTCAGCATCAGCTCCACTGCACTTCCTGTAAAAGAATCTTAATACTAACTAAATGTAGAGGAAGGGGTTCAAGGCTTTCCTATCTTTAGTTAGCTGGTAAAATAACATCTAAAAAGCAGTTAAGTTTACCATTGCAAATTTTATTTTACTCACAAAACATTGTTTATAAATTTCACTATTGTTAAAAGGAAATGTTTTAATACAGGATGGAAAAAACCAACTGCGTTCAACAAAAATGTGAACGAATATTCCCTAAATGGGTTTCCAACTTCTACAATGGATCGAAGGATGACCTATGCCATATCACATCTATAATCTAGGTTTAAATTAAGTTTCACAAAAGAGAAAACTGTCAAAATGGTCTACAGTGACCCTAAATTATCTTTAATTGCTTAACTAACTTGTCGTAAAATACAGTGGCTGATGTGGCTTCTCAATAACTATATAACAGAAAAATCATCGCGTTTCAGATTTTTACTTCAATTGGCGAATGTGAACACAATGAGCTTTAATTGACGATCGACACTAGTATTACGCAAAACGGGGATGTAACAGATGAGACTTCTGCAGTTCTGAGTGAAGCCTTATGCGCTCAAAAATGCGGCATCGCGTGCGTTCATTACCTTGTCGGAGTTTAGGCAGCGTCAGGGCGGCGCAGCTCTTCACATCTCGCCGTCTCGGAAGCAACTCTCTCCTAACTTCTCCTTACTACAAATTACCGAAGTGGTTTAAAAAAACTATCTGGCTGCGTTTTAATCTGACCAATCAGAGTCTCAATGTTAACCTTAAGCTCCGCCTACAAAAATTGTGTCTATCCAATGAGAAACGTTATTCTTTTCGTGGTGGGGCAATGTTTTTAAAGTTTGCAACGTAACAGAGACGCGAAAAAGTCTCACGCTGAAACTTGCAGCTGGTGTGGTCCTTTTAGTCTTATCGTAAGATCTATACTGTTCTTCTGGAGGGCTCTATCTTTTAACATGGGCTGGGGGGTGGTCCTGACATAACAAAGACGCGAAAAAGTCTCACGCTAAAACTTGTGGCTGGGGTGGCCCTTTTAGTGTTATAGTAAAATCTATACTGTTCTTCTGGAAGGCTCTAGCTTTTAACATGGGCTGGGGGGGGGTGGTCCTAGTGGTTAGCTGGAGACGTGGTTGTCCGTCCCTTATCGTAGGGCCTTCTAGCTTAACACGGTTCTGCTCTCGGATTCTGTTCTCGTTTCTCTCCTCGGAACTGCGTCTGTCTCACGGAGGGATGGTATGACATGCATTTAGGCAATCTTGTGTTAGTCTGTGGCATTCCATTTGCTCAGTCGTTACTCGTATTACTTTGGTTAATTTAATGTCACGATTAATTCGGAGCTCTGTGGCCTACTACTGGATTTGCTTATCATGTCAGGGTTTTAATGGAAGGTGTTGGATTTGCCTGACACCTTACATGTGTGTCAACAGTACAGGTAGGCTGTAAGTGAAAAAGCGTCATGATGAACTCTCCAGTGGCAAAAAATTCACGATTAGTAGCCAATTCTGATCTCCGGGAGGGGACTGCCTAGGGGGAGGTTACCATGAGAAAAAGATTGAATAATCAACGAAACGATAACGTTCTAATAGTCGGGGCGTGGAATATCGGAAGCCTGAACGTGGTAGGGAAACTAGAAAATATGAAAAGGGCAATGCGGAGGCTGAATCCGGATATATTAGCGTTTAGTGAAGTGGAAAGAGGACAAGGGTTTCTGGTTATATGAGTATAGGGTAATATAGAAAACGGTATAATGGGAGTAGGATTCGTGATGAATAGGAAGGTATGGCAGAGAGTGTGTTACTGTGAACAGTTCAGTGACAGGCTTGTTCTTATCAGAATCGACAGCAAAAAAAAAAAAAAAAGGAATGAAGAGCTACGGTGGAAGTTCTCAAAGGCTATAGATACAGCAATAATGAATATCCCAGTAAGTAGTAGAGTTCAAGTGGAATGTAGATCTCTAAAAAGGGCATCACAGATATTGGGAAGGGAAACATAGGTACAAAGAAGGTAACAGCGAAGAAATCATGGGTAACAGAAGAAATACTTCAATTCATTGATGAAAGGAGAATGTTCAAAAATGTTCCGGGAAACTCAGGAATGCCGAAATACAAGTAGCTGAGGTATGAAATAAATAGAAAGTGCAACGAAGTTAAGACGAAATGGCTTTAGGAAATATGTGAAGACATCGAAAAAGAAATGATTGTCGGAATGACAGACTCAGCACACTGGAAAGTCAACACAACCTTCGGTGACATTAAACGCAAGGGTGGCAACATTAAGAGTGCAACGGGAATTCCATTGTTAAATGCACAGGAGAGAGGATGTAGGTGGAAAGAATACATTGAAAGACCCAATGAGGGGAAAGATTTTTTCTGATGTGACAGAAGAAGAAACAGAAGTCGATGTAGAAGAGACAGGCGATCCAATATTAGAATTAGAATTTAAAAGAGCTTTGGAGTACTGAAGGTCAAATAAGGCTGAAGCGAAAGATAACATTCCATCAGAATTTTTAAAATCATTGGTAGAAGTGGCAACGAAACAACTGTTCACGTTGGTGTGTAGAACGTATAAATCTGGTGACATACAATTTGACTTTCGTTAAAGTATCAGCCACACAATTCCGAAGACGGCAAGAACTGACAAGAGCTGGATTTATTGTACAGTTGGCTTGACAGTTCATGCAACCAATTTCCTTAGAAGTATAATATACAGAAGAATAGAAATGAAAATGTAGGATGCGCTAGATGAAGATCAGTTTGGCCTTTAGGAAAGGTAAAGGCAAGAGACAGGCAATTCTGTCGTTGCGGTTAATAATGGAAGCGATACTAAAGAAAATTACAGACATGTTTAAACGATTTGTCGACTTCTATAATGCGTTCGACATTGTAAAATGGTAAAAGATGCTCGAAATTCTGAAAAAGGTATGGGGAAGCTATAGGGAGAGGCGAATCGTATACAATATGAACAACAGCCAAGAGGGATTAATAAGGGTGGACAACCAATAACGAAGCTCTCGCATTAAAAAGGGTGTAAGAAAATGATGTAGCGTTTCGCCCATATTGTTCAATTTGTACATCGAGGAAGCAGTGATGGAAATAAAAGAAAGTTTCAGGATTGGAATTAAAATTCAATATGAAAGGATATCAATGCTACGATTCGCTGATGACATTGCTATCCTCAGTGAAAGTGAAGAATAATTTCATGATCTACTGAACGGAATGATGTTTAATGAGTAAATAGTATGGACTGAAAGTAATACGAAAAATATGAAGGTAGTGAGAAGTATTAGAAATGAGAATAGCGAGAAACTTAACACCAGGATTGATGGTCACGAAGTAGATGAAATTAAGGAATTCTACTACCTAGGCAGTAAAATAGCCAATGACGGACGAAGCAAGGAGGACATCAAAAGCAGACTAACAATGGCAAAAAGGGCCTTCATTTGAGGAAGAAATTTCTGAGACTGTACGTCTGGAGTACAGCATTGTATGGTAGTGAAACATGGACTGTGGGTAAACCGGAGCAGATGAGAATCGATGCATTGGAGATGCGGTGCTACAGACGAATGTTGAAAATTAGGTGGATTGATAAGGTAAGGAATGTGGAGGTTCTGCACAGAATCGGAGAGGAAAGGAAACTGTGGAAAACACTGTAAAGGGAAGGGGCAGGATGATAGGGCATCTGTTAGGACATGAAAGGATAACTTCCATGGTACTAGAGGTCTCTGTAGAGGTCAAGTACTGTAGAGGAAGGCAGAGATTGGAATACAACCAGCAAATAATTGAGGACGTAGGTTGCAAGTGCAATTCTGGGAGAAAGACGTTGGGAGAGGAGAGAAATTCGTGGAGGGCTGCGTCAAATCAGTCAGGAGGCGTATGACCCAAAAAAAAAAAATAACGAGAATGGTAAAGACGATTCATGCACTGGTCGCAGAGTTAACAGAGGGTGAATCGTTTCTAAGAGAACACACGTGTTAAGGAATTAGTCATTGGAATGTTCAGGTTGAGGTGACTGCGATACTTTTGTTCAAAGCACATTTCAATTGTATTTCCAAAGGTCCCATTAAAAGAAAAGAAAATTCAAATTTTCATTCAGTTAAAAAATAATGTAATGTTACAACAGTGAAATAGATGTATTTTATCATCTTCTTCAGCAATTACAAAACGCGGCTACAATAATTTTTGAAAGACACAATAATAGAACTAGTTCAATACACTAACCATAATATTAACTAGCCAATAGATGCGCAGAAGGGATTCACATTATCTCTAACAGGTCCACATTAACTTCAGAGCTAGGTTCATAGACTAACAACGTTTGCTAAGGTCGACTCCCTTAAACACTTAGTTTGAACTATGAATTATCAATTCTAAGATTTCTTTAGGTTTGAGGGTGCCTTACCAACGAGGTGATCCTGGTCAAGAAGCGCTAAATCGGAGCGTGCCCCGAAAACGTGGGGAAGAGCTTTCCCGAAACTTTGTCTGTACCAAAGCTTATAGTGATAAAATGTTTCGTCCGAACCGATCCCTGGTTTACCGGCTTATGGCCCTGGAGATTCAGAAAGCACCACGAACTCCACATATAATGTCTGCTTAGGTTCATTAACCGCATCAGACCACAGGGTCCCTCGCTGCATATTTACTGCGCAAATTTTATTCATCAACACCAACGACTTAATCTGCTAATCCATCCCTTTCCAAAAGAAATTCCCTCTGATCTTCATCTGTGTTTTAAAAACGTCCAAATGACACACCTACCAGTATTTCATGGTAATATTTAAAGACTAAAGAATGTGAATCAGCCTGAAGTACAACCTAATCCCGTCGGTGCCCACAATACGGTTCCCTTTCGAACAACAGGGCTCAATCGCCTCACCTTTGCCTATCCTTCCCGAAACTAATTTTAACCCAGGAGCTACTTCCTGCTGCGCCGCAATCCCTTTGAAGGAGAGTGTAAACTGACTTAGAATAGCACAGCCTTAACTACTTATCGGTTCTGGTGAACTCTATCGAGAAAGCTTCCATCACTTTTTTGTCCGGCTTCTGGTTAAATTTGCTACCGATAGTCACGATATTTTCACAGCCATCAGTACACATAACCGTAAACTGGAATGTTGAAATGCGTACTGCCCACCTAGCAGTTCTCCAGTATGCCTTGGTATTGGTACACAACTGAGTTCCTGACTGCCACTTTCAAAGAGAAACGGTTAATGTTCGAAATAGACAATTAGTTAAGACTTCCCGAAGGCGAACAAAACAGCTAGCACCTAATGGTCGTACAGGGAATATTTAGCCGCCAGTGAACACAGTCTACGCGTCACCAAAACAGTAATGTATCGGCCGACCATCCCATCCTGGGAAAGGATGGCAGCAACTCCTTATATTCGGGTGTCAGGTTCAGTGACAAATATCTTGCTAAAGTCGGCCATGGTCAATACGGACGCGCTAGCTAGGGTCTTCTTCAACGCGTAAAAGAACTCTTTTTGGATCATCCTCACACAAATTTTCTTCTTTTATTCCAAAGATTATTTACCGGTGTTGCTAGTTGTGCACAATTACGAATAAATTTTCGACACACTGAAACGAGGCAAGGCTTTTACATTCCTTGGTGTGCGTTAAGAATAAATAGCCTTTGTCTCGTACAGATCAATCCTAATACCTTGGCTAGAAATAATATGAGCTAAGAACAGAATTTCAGGCTGAGCAAACGTAACCTTCGATAGTTTAAATGTAAACCCGAGCGTGCACAACGATACTTAGCAATCATAAACAACCTCTCTCGTTGAAAGATCCGTACCTACGACTAAAAACTGGGAAGCCACGCATGTTACAGAAGAACCAAGAAAGGAAATAGGAGGCCACTGAATTGGAGACCCATGTGGCTAACGTCGATTTGCAGTAGGATTTTGGAACATAAACTATTCTCCAATATTACCAATTAACTCTAAGAAAACGATGTACTGACAAACAGCCAACACAAATTCATTCTCAAAAAGGAATGAGTCGTGTGGACAGGGTATGTGAAATTGATTTCATACGTTTCGGTTTCTAGGTACCTTTTTAAACCGTTCCTCACAAGTGACGTGTAGTCGAACTGAGTTGCTATGGAGTATCGTCTCACTTCTGCAACTCGATTCTTAATTTCTGTCGAAACGCCTCTGTTTGTAGAAAGTCTACGAGTAAAACAGATTCCAAATTTGCTTAGGGAAGAAACCGTGTGTGCAAAGAGGCAGTTGACTTTAAATAATGAAAACTGTGAAGTCATACACATGAGGTCAAAAAGGAATCAGCTGTACTTGGATTACACGATGAATCACACAGATATAAATGATGTCAATTCAACTAAATACTTAGGGGTTAAAACTGTGAATAACTTAAATTGGAACGATCACATTGATAATGTTGTGGGACAAGCAACACAAAAACTACAATTTTCTGGCAGGACACTTGAGAAAATCCAACAGGTCTACGAAAGAGACTGCTTACACTTGCGGGATTAAAAAAAAAATTAATGATGAGATGGTGGTGTGATAGCTCTCAGAGCAACATACCCTCCGAATCAGAGTTGAAATATTAAACGTTTCGCTGGTTTCATTGTCTAGGGGCTGGGATACGTAGTTTCCGCATTACAGGCGAAATACTGCTGAGTCTACAGTATACGTAAAGAATACACACATGAATCGATTAGTCGAAGTTCCTATCACTCAGCAATTGCGAATTTTGAAAGTTACATAGACGTTTATAAATGAAAGCTTGCAATTAAATAAAATCTGTAGGTACTATTTAAACGACTTTAAATGATGAGTACGATAGTAGAAATACTTTTGAGACTGCGGTATATTTCTGCAAAACAGTTATTGGTGTCGATCGTCCAACAATTAAATAAAACATAAATTAAGTATGTACCATTATCTCTAGTGCATTTCATTCCATGTTTAGATCGCAATCCCCAGACCTGAGATGTGGCGAACATCAGTTTCCCGACCGGTTGTTACGCGTTTGCACGTCGCGCGAATTTCTCCCGTCAAATCTGTGTTCTCTACTCAGTTCCTTGTCGCGGAAGTTATCACTCCTCTTCCTTCTCCTACCATTATGCTCATTCCAGCTACTATCTCCCTGGAAGAACTAATTGCCTACTGTACATAATTAGCTGTGAACAACAACATAGCTCGCGAGATATTCACTTCTAAATGCACACCACATCTTCACTGAAGAAGGCACGGAAATCTCACAAGTACACAAGTCGGCACTCCGAAGCATTTGTATCTGCCGCGTCCATGCACAAACCGCTCCATTCTTCAAGTCCTTCCCGCGACTGTGCGTCCGTTGCGCCGTCGCATCTAGCACTTCTCGTGTCCTGTGGGACTCCAGAACTACCTCCTGTACTCTCCGGAAACGAGGCTCCTCCCCAGCCTCTCTCTTAGTAACGAACGCTGTGATTGGGTAGAACGCTCCGTCCATGTCTCCAAGCCAACGTGCACTCACAAACATATTGAAGCATACACGAAATACTGGATTTACATTTAAATAACTTGAAAATAAATAAATATTCGTATGGCTGGACCATAAACAAGCTCTAACACACATTATTAAATACATAAACAAATTAAATAAACATATATCACAGGAATAGTAACAAAAGTTAGGCCAGTAGACTAACGTCTCTGTGGTTACTGAAATACAGTAAATATTTAATCAATTTCTTCATGAGTAGAATATATCGGATATAAACAATGATAAACATGCTGCCACCGTTTTTTCGTGTAACTGTGGAGTACTTATGGCCTGACGTGATCGATTGTAATCGGCCACTTTCATCTCCAATAACTCATGTACTATTCGAGTTACATGCCTGTAATTTATACCAATTCAGGTTTACACTAATAGCTTTCTAAAGCCATGACGATAGAGTAAATCGGATGAAGCGTTCGGATTTTGGAAATTCGTTGCTGGTTGTTACTTGTATAATTTACCATCACATGCTAAACTTTAAACTAATAAAGATATTGTAAATCTGATTACAGCAGCAGAATCGTCAACCAAATAAGGCAATGTACATGTTTCTGTTTGAGGTATCATGATTCATCTGGCTACAATTAATTTGTATTAGAACTGTGAAATGTCTGCCATTAATGTTTCACAAAGTCCACCATCTTTGACACTCCCAGCGTGTCTCCTTCATCTACACAGCATCACCATGGAACTCCCAGCTACGTGGTCTGGCTGTTGTGCGGCATTACGTGGTTGCTAAGCTAACGTTCGGCATCACGTACAGCTGCTAGGCCGCGACCCACATTGAGGCCCCAGCTCGGAACTTTCAGGGCACCACAACTCCTCTCTTACTTCACACACCTCCACTTATTAATATTCTGGCTTGCCAGATTGTGCCGAAGTAGCAACCTTCAGTTCATACTAGTACGTATAAACAAGTTGCAAGGAACAGAATTAACCTATTATAACGCAGACAGTAGTGTTTACAAAATTTTTGTTGTGGTGTGGGAGCAGCATGAATTTCGAAATAATCTTAAACTAACACAAATTATGAACGAAACGGCATATTAAATAAGTGCCTGCAATTCAGTTATGCATATAGTTTTTTTTTTTGACAGGAAACTAAATTTTTAAATGCACTTTTACTTATGTGCGACTTTGTAAGCATTTCTTGTGCCACTCACTCAGCGCAAAGGCTCCTTCATGCACTAATTTTTTCCTTTGTACTACACACTCTCACACGGATTTTAGCACGAAGTATTGCTCAATTCACATCAGTCTTCTGATCAAGTGCCTCGCAGAACTCTTGTCTGCCTCTGATTTCCAAGCTCAACCTTTTATTGTGACTAATCTGTCTGCGACGCAACCAAATGTAGAAAGCCGTCAACAAACCACTGCCCAAAACCAACCAGGATCCTCGCTAAAGATTCCCTCCAGCAGAAAACGGTTCTTTAGGAACAAAGTCACAAGGCATACGCGTGAATCACAGTAAACTCAAATTCCCATAAGTTCTATTTAATTGAGTTTAATGAATCCTTCCTACCTCCACGCACCAAAATTGCATGCACATACAATTGTAATTTTAATACCTGTCAAAATAGCCACTAAATTCTTTGCCACACTCTTGTACAAAGTATAAATTAATACATATTTTGGTTAAATGCACGAGGTCACTGACCTCCACACACCCGCAGTGCCTAAACCTCCCCGTTTTGCACACGTACAGTGCCACAATAAACTAACAAATTACTAACGAGTCCCCAAGTAAACATTTAAGTTATCCCTCTAAAAGTAGTACTAGTAATTACAGATTAGATGAGCTTTTCACTGTTCCCCTATCTCTGTATACCTTTAGCAATTTTAAACTTGTCTCGTTTCCACATATGCGGCAGCGATGACCATAACGGTCTACCGTACTAACGCTAATGTCTCACTAGAGTCACACTCCTCCTTCGTATACCAATTTGTACGACCATCCTTACCCATACTATCCCCATCCACACTATTTAGTTCAGCCGTCTCTAAATTTTCATTTAGTTCTTCCACACATTTGGCAGATTCACTACCCACAGCATGCACAGCTTTGCTGTTTGCCCTCCAAAATATCGACAGTTGCAGCTTCAACAAAGTTACACATCAATTCACTACTAAACACTTTATCTTCCTGAAATAATACACCGATGCCTAAACTTTCATCACCATAAATATTCATCTCAGCAACCTTATCCGCTGAAACACCAATTAAATCACTACGAAAATTCATATCAGAACCTTATTTTCCTCTGTCGACAAATTATCTTTGCGTGAATTGCACACAACTTTATCCTCCGCCACTACATTACACAAATTGCTGCTACCTTGTCATACAATTTTGGGACTTTCAGAGTTGCTACATTCCGAGGTCACTGGACAAAAATCAGCATACACTGCCATTTCTACACACCTTTCTTCCAGATTAACCCCCATCCTAATTTACATACTTTCTCACTTTGACACTCTGACAAAAGATTTAGATTCACACATTCATCAATAAGTTTCGTTTCGCCTTCATTCGTGACTAGAAACGCTTAAATTCCTTCCTCACAAAGTATCAATACCAGTTCATTACAAAAAATTACCATTTCTCTTTTCCTATAAACAGAAATCATCTACGGGTCCGCAGATATATTTTTAACTTCAACTGCTGCCGAGACCAATGATAAGCCTCCCCTTAGTAACGTTGTCACTTTCTGCCGCAACAGTCACCCTCACTTCAAGCTGACGAGGCCAAAGCTGCGCCGCCTTAAGTAACATCGACGCTTTTCGATGACTCACAAATACTTGTTACTACAACACCGTCGACGGCAATTGCTACTATTTGCTAATACCTCTACAGAACTCTCCACACATTTTGGTTTCCAAAGATACATCTCCTCTTTAACTTCTCTTTAAACCACTGAATCCTTCCATTTATCACATTCATAATTTACATCATTTCCCACAAATTTATTCCCGTTAGTTTTACTAAAATCTCTCTCGAATGTATGCTTCCGCCCATCTCTCCTGCTTTTATTGCAAGAGCCACCTGTGTAGACTTCCTCTTTAGCATACTCTGTATTACATGTTTGTTGCCTTTAGCTAAACCAATCAATATTTCTACCATTACCATTATCTCTAGTGCTTTTCATTGCATGTTTAGATCGCAATCCCCGGACCTGAGATGTGGCGAACATCAGTTTCCCGACCGGTTGTTACGTGACTGCACGTCGCGCGAATTTCTCCCGTCAAAACTGTGAACTGTGTTCTCTACTCAGTTAATTGTCGCGGAAGTTATCACTCCTCTTCCTTCTCCTACCATTATGCTCATTCCAGCTACTATCTCCCTGGAAGAACTAATTGCCTACTGCACATAATTAGCTGTGAACAACAACATAGCTCGCGAGATATTCACTTCTAAATGCACACCACATCTTCACTGAAGAAGGCACGGAAATCTCACAAGTACACAAGTCGGCACTCCGAAGCATTTCTATCTGCCGCGTCCATGCACAATCGGCTCCATTCTTCAAGTCCTTCCCGCAACTGTGCGTCCGTTGCGCCGTCGCATCTAGCACTTCTCGTGTCCTGTGGGACTCCAGAACTACCTCCTGTACTCTCCGGAAACGAGGATCCTCCCCAGCCTCTCTCTTAGTAACGATCGCTGTGATTGGCTAGAACGCTCCGTCCATGTCTCCAAGCCAATGTGCACACACAAACATATTGAAGCATACACGAAATACTGGATTTACATTTAAATAACTTGAAAATAAATAAATATTCCTATGGCTGGATAATAAACAAGCTCTAACACACATTATTAAATACATAAACAAATTAAATAAACATATATCACAGGAATAGTAACAAAAGTTAGGTCAGTAGACTAACGTCTCTGTGGTTCCTGAAACACAGTAAATATTTAACCAGTGTCTTCATGAATAGAGTATATCGGATGTAAACAAAGATATAGATGAATATATATACATTAATAAACATAGTGCCAACGTTTTTTCGTGTAACTGTGGAGTACTTATGGCCTGATGTGAACGACAGTAATCGGCCACTTTGACCTCCCATAACTAATGTACTACTCAAGTTACATCCCTGTAATTTATACCAATATGGGTTTACACTAACAGCTTACTAAGGCCACAACGATCGATCAAATCGGATGAAGCGTTTAGATTTTGGAAATTCATTGCTAGTTGTTACTTGTATAATTTACCATCACATACTATACTTTAAACTAATAACGGTATAGTGGATCTGATTACACCATCAGAAGCATCACGCAAATACTGGTAATGTATGTGTTTCTTTTTGAGGTATCATGATTCATCTGGCTACAATATAATTTGTATGCCAACTGTGAAATGTCTGCCATTAATGTTTCACAAATTCCGTCAATTTTGACACTCCAGCTCGTCTCCTTCATCTACACAGCGTCACCATGGGATTCCCAGCCACGTGGTCTGGCTGTTGTGCGGCATCATGCGGTTGCTAACGTTCGGCACCACGTGGCAGCTGTCAGGCCGCGACCTGCTTAGAGGCCCCAGGCCCCGGCTCGGAACCTAGAAATTTTCAGGGTACGACAACTCGTCCATTACGTCACACACTGTGCATGTCTGCTGTGTGGTGTGGGATCTGCATCACTTAGGATTGATGGAGGATATCGAAAAATTCTAAAGAAGGGAAACTTGTTTTGTATTATTGTGGGCCGGCCGGAGTGGCCGAGCGGTTGTAGGCGCTACAGTCTGGAGCCGCGAGACCGCTGCGGTCGCAGGTTCGAATCCTGCCTCGGGCGTGGATGTATGTGATGTCCGTATATTAGTTAGGTTTACGTATTTCTAAGTTCTAGGGGACTGATGACCTAAGAAGTAGAGGCCCATAGAGCTCAGAGCCATTTGAACCATTTTTCTATTATTGTGGAAAAGGGGATTGAGAGCCAAGGAATAAAACCAAAGCGTTGCTAGTGGCCGCGTGAACTTCTCATGAAATTTCAATCGCCGTGTATCTCCTCAGAATGTGAAAGTGTTTTGTTGATGCACATCTATATTAGCAAAAATTATTAAGAGAGATCAAAACTCGCACTGAAAGGTATTAGTGTTCGTACGCATAGAGTCCATAAGAACAGGCATCACGCACGAGTTTAATTGATTCGCCTAGGTATGCAACCTGTCCACTTTCTTCAGTGCACAAATACGTTCCACCTCAAGCAGGAAGGTAAGGGTAACAAGCATGGACGAAATGGACAGAGATTGCAGATAGGTGGCGCGCGGTAGGGGTATGGAGCGTCCAAGCGTGTGTGTCCAGATATTCTGCGCTGTTGCAATAAACACTGAGCACCGGGTGGTGCAGTGGTAAATGCTGTTGCGTAGTAAGCTGGAGATCTTGTGCTTGACTCCCGGTCCGGCACAGATTTTCAATCTTCGCCGCTGATTCTGCGTAATGTCCTGATGCAAGCTGACATCATTAATCCCTATCTTTCCCTTTCCTTTCTCCCGCCCCCTCCACATTAAATCTACACAGAAAATTTATTAGTTTACTGGCCTATGTAGTGTCCAGCACACCTGGTTAGTAAATCCTACAAGTTCGGTGAATAACATCGTGCCAAGGCCGGCGAATACTACTGCACAGATTTCATCTTAGGGCAGCATAACGTGAAACACCTGCCCCCCCCCCCCCCTTCCACCAATCCCAGATAGCCGCTGTCGGGATTCAGGGCATCTGCCTGGTGGTTTGGCGTCGACATCGTGTATGCTGGCTAGCCTGTATGCGGTTTTGAGAAGGTTTTCCACATGAGAGTAGCTGAATGCCAGGAGGGTACCAACGTCGCACATCAGTTAAGCAATTACACAATTCATTAACGTGTTTTATGATGAGTTACTATGAGACCCAACTTTTGAGGTCATCGGTCCCTCATAAACGTTCCTTAACGTTGGCAGAATTTCACATCAGATAAGCAATACAGAAATTGAGTCCCGGTGTTGTAGGGGAGGAGGAAGGGGAGGAGGCGGGTGAGTAATCCAACCTCGTGACGTTACGGGCCAGGCCGGGCAACCAACAAGAAAACTTGGTGTTTCAATGTGCGACGCTTCAAAGCGTAATTTCAAGATCTGTCTATACGAGGGTGAGTAAAATGAAAACTTAAA
Source organism: Schistocerca cancellata (assembly GCF_023864275.1). Taxonomy (NCBI): domain Eukaryota; kingdom Metazoa; phylum Arthropoda; class Insecta; order Orthoptera; family Acrididae; genus Schistocerca; species Schistocerca cancellata. The sequence goes on along the minus strand of NC_064631.1, from coordinate 493,985,905 downwards.
TTTGTAATGTTGTTGTTGTTGTGGTCTTCAGTCCTGAGACTGGTTTGATGCAGCTCTCCATGCTACTCTATCCTGTGCAAGCTTCTTCATCTCCCAGTACCTACTGCAACCTACATCCTTCAGAATCTGCTTAGTGTATTCATCTCTTGGTCTCCCCCTACGATTTTTACCCTGCACGCTGCCCTCCAATACTAAATTGGTGATCCCTTGATGCCTCAGAACATGTCCTACCAACCGATCCCTTCTTCTGGTCAAGTTGTGCCACAAACGTCTCTTCTCCCCAATCCTATTCAATACTTCCTCATTAGTTATGTGATCTACCCATCTACTCTTCAGCATTGTTCTGTTGCACCACATTTCGAAAACTTCTATTCTCTTCTTGTCCAAACTATTTACCGTCCATGTTTCACTTCCGTACATGGCTACACTCCATACAAATACTTTCAGAAATGACTTCCTGACACTTAAATCTATACTCGATGTTAACAAATTTCTCTTCTTCAGAATCGCTTTCCTTGCCATTGCCAGTCTACTTTTTATATCCTCTCTACTTCGACCATCATCAGTTATTTTGCTCCCCAAATAGCAAAACTCCTTTGCTACTTGAAGTGTCTCATTTCCTAATCTAATTCCCTCAGCATCACCCGACTTAATTCCACTACATTCCATTATCCTCGCTTTGCTTTTGTTGATGATCATCCTATATCCTCCCTTCAAAATACCATCCATTCCGTTCAACTGCTCTTTCAAGTCCTTTGCTGTCTCTGACAGAATTACAATGTCATCGGCAAACGTCAAAGTTTTTATTTTTTCTCCATGCATTTTAATACCTACTCCGAAATGTTCTTTTGTGTCCTTTACTGCTTGCTCAATATACAGATTGAATAACATCGCGGAGAGGCTACAATCCTGTCTTACTCCCTTCCCCGCCGCTGCTTCACTTTCATGTGCCTCGACTCTTATAACTGCCATCTGGTTTTTGTACAAATTGTAAATAGCCTTTCGCTCCCTGTATTTCATCCCTGCCACCTTTAGAATTTGAAAGAGAGTATTCCAGTCAACATCGTCAAAAGCTTTCTCTAAGTCTACAAATGCTAGAAACGTAGGTTTGCCTTTCCTTAATTTTTCTTCTAAGATAAGTCGTAAGGTCAGTATTGCCTCACTTGTTCCAGTATTTCTAAGGAGTCCAAACTGATCTTCCCCGAGGTTGGCTTCTACTAGTTTTTCCATTCGTCTGTAAAGAATTCGTGTTAGTATTTTGCAGCTGTGGCTTATTAAACTGATTGTTCGGTAATTTTCACATCTGTCAACACCTGCTTTCTTTGGGATGGGAATTATTATATTCTTCTTGAAGTCTGAGGGTATTTCACCTGTCTCGTACATCTTGCTCACCAGATGGTAGAGTTTTGTCAGGACTGGCTCTCCCAAGGCCGTCAGTAGTTCCAATGGAATGTTGTCTACTCCGGGGGCCTTGTTTCGACTCAGGTCTTTCAGTGCTCTGTCAAACTCTTCACGCAGTATCGTATCTCCCATTTCATCTTCATCTACATCCTCTTCCATTTCCATAATATTGTCCTCAAGTACATCGCCCTTGTATAGTCCCTCTATATACTCCTTCCACCTTTCTGCTTTCCCTTCTTTGCTTAGAATTGGGTTTCCATCTGAGCTCTTGATGTTCATACAAGTGGTTCTCTTATCTCCAAAGGTCTCTTTAATTTTCCTGTAGGCAGTATCTATCTTACCCCTAGTGAGATAAGCCTCTACATCCTTACATTTGTTCTCTAGCCATCCCTGCTTAGCCATTTTGCACTTCCTGGCGATCTCATTTTTGAGACGTTTGTATTCCTTTTTGCCTGCTTCATTTACTGCATTTTTATGTTTTCTCCTTTCATCAATTAAATTCAATATTTCTTCTGTTACCCAAGGATTTCTACTAGCCCTCGTCTTTTTACCTACTTGATCCTCTGCTGCCTTCACTACTTCATCCCTCAAAGCTACCCATTCCTCTTCTACTGTATTTCTTTCCCCCATTCCTGTCAATTGTTCCCTTATGCTCTCCCTGAAACTCTGTACAACCTCTGGTTCTTTCAGTTTATCCAGGTCCCATCTCCTTAAATTCCCACCTTTTTGCAGTTTCTTCAGTTTTAATCTACAGGTCATAACCAATAGATTGTGGTCAGAGTCCACATCTGCCCCTGGAAATGTCTTACAATTTAAAACCTGGTTCCTAAATCTCTGTCTTACCATTATATAATCTATCTGATACCTTTTAGTATCTCCAGGGTTCTTCCATGGATACAACCTTCTATTTATTGTATTTTTTGTCTATTTGTAATAACAAATCGAAATTTCGCGCCGTTATCTTGTAAGTTGGTAAGCGTGCTATAAACTGCGTGAAGAATGGCCTGTAGTTGGCAGCATAGTGCAGATGCACACATACTGTCGCAGTATCAGTATAAAGATGGCCGCCCCACTAGATACTTGCACCTGGGAAGAACAGCCTTCTGTTATTCGGTTTTTGCGTAGTGAAGGTGTGGAACCTATTGAAACTCATCGACGAATGAAGGTTCTGTACGGTGATACATGTTTGTCACAGCAGCAAGTCTACGAATGGAGTAGGAAGTTCGCAAATGGTGTGACTTCAGTGGAAGATGCTCCTCGTCCAGGTCAGGCACGACGAGTTGTGAATCCGCAGAACATTGCAGCAGTTGAAGCCAAAGTGAAGGTTCAAAAATGGCTCTGAGCACTATGGGACTCAACATCTTAGGTCATAAGTCCCCTAGAACTTAGAACTACTTAAACCTAACTAACCTAAGGACATCACACACACCCATGCCCGAGGCAGGATTCGAACCTGCGACCGTAGCAGTCCCGCGGTTCCGGACTGCAGCGCCAGAACCACTAGACCACCGCGGCCGGCTTAAAGTGAAGGAAAATCGCCGAGTGACACAGAATGACATTGCAGCATGTTTACAGATTAGTCATGGGTCAGCACACCACATTGTGCATGATATGCTCCAGGTTCACAAAGTGTCTTCAAGACTGATGCTACGGCAGCTGACTCCTGAAATGAGAGAACGATGTGTTGATGCTTGTGAAGAACTTCTTCGGCGCTTCAAACGAGAAGGTGATGGCTTTCTTCCAAGAATCGATACTGGGAACGAAACCTGGTTTCACTTCCACCAACCGGAAACGAAGAGAGCGAGCAAAGAATGGCGCCATTCCTCATCACGAAAACCAAAGAAGTTTCGTACAAAACCCTCAACAGGGAAGTTTATACTGACTCTCTTTTGGGAAGAAAGAGGCGTCATTTTGGAGCATTACGTATCTAGGGGGACCATTGTCACCAGTGCATCATACACAGGTCTCTTAAAAAATCATCTGCGGGCTGCAATCAAATCAAAGCGACGTAGATTTCTGTCAGCAGATGTCCTTTTGCAACATGACAATGCAAGGCTCCACACTGTCCGTATGACAATTGTTACAATCACAGACGTGCATTTTGAGTGTCTTCCTTATCCACTATACTCATCAGACCTTGCCCCAAGTGATTTCCATATGTTTCGACCACTCAGAGACGCAATGGGATGAAAGAAATTCCGTTCAGGTGAGGAGGTACGCCACGCGGTGCATGAGTTGTTGCGCGGACTACCAAAAAATTTTTTCTAAAGGAATTTATACGCTTTGTAAGAGCTGGAGGACTTGAATTGAGCGTGTTGGAGAATATGTTGAAAAGTGATACAGCTTTGTACCACTTCTGCAAAATAAATAATGTTTAAAAGAATATTTTGGGTTTCCATTTGACTCACCCTCGTATTTTATTTCATTATGTGTACATTAATAAAGAGATACTCGGAAGTGATAATTGGAGAAATGCCGTTAGTGTTATTTTTACGCTTGTTGGCCTTTCACGCTGCAGTCATGGATTGTGCGGCTGGTTCCAGCGGAGGTTCGAGTCCTCTCTCGGGCATGGGTGTGTGTATATGTCCTTAGGATAATTTAGGTGAAGTAGTGAGTAAGCTTAGGGACTGATGACCTTAGCAGTTAAATCCCATAAGACTTCACACACACAGATTTTTTTGGCCTTACAGCCAACTTCTTACGACGAGATGATAGCTCACATAAAACAAAAATCGCATTGATTACGCAGTATGGTAATAGAGGAACAATTACATTTAGGAATTAAAGAGAATTACTGAAGAGATTAAATAAAATAAAAATCGTAGGAGGTAACGTCTGCCTCCGGAGCCGAGCGCGTTGGAGAATGTTTAAACTGTTATTCGGTATTAAAGTACAGAAGAACTGGTTATTTTATTTTAATTTCAAGCAAAGTACTAGGACTTTTATTGCAATAAGAGGAGAAGCAGTAAAATTTTATCTGTGTGTACTCATTACTGTTTCTTTTAAAGAAGAAATTATTTATTTACTCCTCACTTGGATAGAAGTTCATTTCCTTTCACTATTGAAACTATAAAATTTAATTTCATATGTTTTTATAAAGAAGAAAGAAATAAAAATGACATGAAAGTAAGTGAAGATAAAAAGAGAAGAAACAACAATAGAATTTGAAAAGAAAGTTACAGTCAATCTAGAAATTCTTTCCCGAGGAAGTAAAATCCGACGAAAGAAAATTTGGAGAGCATAAAATGAGACTTGAAAATAAATGGAACTGAAAATAAAAGAAACAACAAATTAACACGAAAACAAAGGAAAAAACCAATCTAGAATTTATTGTACGAAGAAACCTAGTTGGGGCTGAAGGGGCGAAGAAGCCTAGTCAGCGCTCCCGACTCTCATGTGGAGGACGTGATTTCAATTCGCGGCAAAGCCAGGTGTTTTTCTCCGATGGGAGGATTGTCTAGCATCCGTTGTCTAAGGGCATTGCCGTTTCGCTCGCCGGGAGAGAAGGCCCCGCGTATTCCCGTCTGCACCGCTGCGCTGCGAGATTTTCCTTGTTTGTCCGCGGTGTCGCGTGAGTCGCAGTGAGCGTCAAACCGTTGTTTGTCTCTCGGCGTCTCGTGTTTGTGGTTCCATTTGGGTGCGGCGTTGTCTCTCGCCGTGATGTCGTCCATGGCTCCCAAGAACATTCCACCCACAGGTACCCTCGGTACTAGTTTGGCAAGTCCACGCGTCATGTGCAGCCGAGTCCGTTAGAAATTCGTAATTGATATGATCAAGGCCACTTACAGGTTCACGCGGCTTACTCCGATTCCGAATCGTATGTACTTTACGTCAAGTTCTTACACCCGCTTCAGGCTGACAGGCCGCTTTTGCGGTGCTGAGAAGCCCCTTTCACTCATCGCGAAGGCAATAATAGCATGGTTAATCTGGCGAACGGCCGCGGTGGTCTAGCGGTTCTGGCGCTGCAGTCCGGAACCGCGGGACTGCTACGGTCGCCGGTTCGAATCCTGCCTCGGGCATGGGTGTGTGTGATGTCCCTAGGTTGGTTAGGTTTAAGTAGTTCTAAGTTCTAGGGGACTTGTGACCTAAGATGTTGAGTCCCATAGTGCTCAGAGCCATTTGAACCATTTTGAATCTGGCGAACACGGAGGCAGTATATACAAATGTTAGGGTATTTAATATTCCGCCAGAGGTTGGTGATAGTTCCCTAGAGACTGTCCTGCTTCCGTTTGGGGATATACGGAATATACTGCGGGAATGCTGATCCTCTCAACATCGTTTACAAGTAGATAGTGGAGTTCGATCAGTAGATTTGATGTCAAACGGACTACTCCCTCTCTTTTCCAGGTATGTGGATAATGTGCGCAGGCGAAGAAGGAACGTGTTTTATATACACTACTGGCCATTAAAACTGCTACACCACAAAGATGACGTGCTACAGAAGCGAAATTTAACCGACAGGAAGAAGATTCTGTGATATGCAAACGATTAGCTTTTCAGAGCATTCGCACAAGGCTGGCGTCGGTGGCGACACCTACAACGTGCTGACACGAGGAAAGTTTCCAACCGATTTCTCATACACAAACAGCAATTGACCGGCGTTGCCTGGAGAAACGACGTTGTGATGCCTCGTTAAGGAGGAGAAATGCGTGCCATCACGTTTCCGACTTTGATCAAGGTCAGACTGCAGCCAATCGCGACTGCGGTTTATAGTGTCGCGACATTGATGCTCGTGTTGGTCGAGATCCAATGACTACTAGCAGAACATGAAATCGGTGCGTTCAGGAAGGTAATGCGGAACGCCTTGCTGGATCCCAACGGCCTCGTATCGCTAGCAGTCGAGGTGACAGGCATCTTATCCGCATGCCTGTAACGGATCGTGCAGCCACGTGTCGATCCCTGAGTCAGCAGATGGGGACGTATGCAAGACAACAATCATCTGCACGAACAATTCGACGACGTTTGCAGCAGCTTGGACTATCAGCTCGGAGACCGTGGTTGCGGTTACCCTAGACGCTGCATCACAGACCGGAGCGCCTGCGATGGTGTACTCAACGACGAACCTGGGTGCACGAATGGCAAAACGTCATTTTTTCGCCGGCCGGAGAGGCCGTGCGATTCTAGGCGCTACAGTCTGGAGACGAGCGACCGCTACGGTTGCAGGTTCGAATCCTGCCTCGGGCATGGATGTGTGTGATTCTCCTTAGGTTGGTTAGGTTTAATTAATTCTAAGTTCTAGGCGACTGATGACCTCAGAAGTTAAGTCGCATAGTGCTCAGAGCCATTTTAGAGCCACGTCATTGTTTCAGTTGAATCCAGGTTCTGTTTACAGCATCATGATGGTCGCGTCCGTGTTTGGAGACATCGCGGTGAACGCACATTGGAAGCGTGTATTCGTCATCGCCATACTGGCGTTTCACCTGGCGTGATGGAATGGGGTGCCATTGGTTACACGTCTCGGTCACCTCTTGTTCGCATTGACGGCACTTTGAACATTGGACGTTACATTTCTGATGTCTTACGACCCGTGGCTCTATCCTTGATTCTATCCCTGCGAAACCCTACATTTCAGCAGGATAATGCACGACCGCGTTGCAGTTCTTGTACGGGCCTTTCTGAATACAGAAAATGTTCGACTGCTGCCCTGGCCAGCACATTCTCCAGATCTCTCACCAATTGAAAAAGTCTGGTCAATGGTGGCCGAGCAACTGACTCGTCACAATACGCTAGTCACTACTCTTGGTGAACTGTGGTACCGTGTTGAAGCTGCACGGGCAGCTATACCTATACACGCCATCCAAGCTCTGTTTGGCTCAATTGCCAGACGTATCAAGGCCGTTATTACGGCCAGAGGTGGTTGTTCGGGTACTGATTTCTCAGGATCTACGCACCCAAACTGCGTGAAAAAGTTATCACATATCAGTTCTAGTATTATACAGGGTGAGTCACCTAACGTTACCGCTGCATATATTTCGTCAACCACATCAAATACTGACGAACCGATTCCACAGACCGAACGTGAGGAGAGGGGCTAGTGTAATTGTTTAATACAAACCATACAAAAATGCACGGAAGTGTGTTTTTTAATACAAACCTACGTTTTTTTAAAATGGAACCACGTTAGTTTTGTTAGCACATCTGAACATATAAACAAATACGTAATCAGTGCCGTTTGTTGCATTGTAAAATGTTTATTACATCCGGAGATATTGTATCCTAAAATTGACGCTTGAAACCTCCGACGTTCAGTTGCGTGTTGTAACAAACACGGGCCAAGGTCGGCGAGCAGCATCTGCAGCGACATGTTTACGATGACGACCGTGTTTACGAGTGTGGTTGTACTGCACTGTTGTGGTTTGGTGTAGCTGTCGCAGTGTCCGTATGTAGCGCTTGCTGCTATTGTTATTCTGCATTCGTCTCCGCACGCAGACCAACTGTAGTACACCGTGTTACCAGACGTCTGTGATAGTGTAGAGTTGTAGGAACTGTGACCATGGTGAATTCGAACTCTGAAAAGGCGAGATGATACTCGTCTATGGCGAGTGTCGAGGAAATGCAGCTGAAGCCTGCAGGCTGTATGCAGAACGGTACCTGGACAGAGAGCATCCAACGTGCCGCACATTGCAAAACATTTACCGCCGACTGTATGCAACAGGTTTGGTCGCAGCACTCAAACGGGTCCGTGACAGGCCCGTCACGGGAGAAGCGGAAGCAGCTGGTGTGTTAGCTGCTGTTGCCATGAACCCACACATGAGGACACGGGACATTGCGAGAGCCAGTGGACTGAGTCAAAGTAGTGTCATGCGCATACTGCATCGTCACCGCTTTCACCCGTTTCATGTGTCGCTTCATCAGCAATTAAATGGTGATGACTTTAATCATCGAGTGCAATTCTGTCAATGGGCATTAACAGAGAATGCGTTGCAGTACTACCTATTTACCGATGAAGCGCGTTTCACAAACCACGGGGCAGTGGATCTACGGAACATGCATTACTGGTCCGTGGACAATCCTCGCTGGCTCAGACAGGTAGAGCGACAGCGACCGTGGACTGTAAATGTATGGTGCGGAATCATTGGCGACCACCTCATTGATCCTCACTTCATTGCAGGGGCCCAAACAGCTGCAATATACATCGCGTTTCTACATAATGATCTGCCAACGTTGCTCGAAAATGTACCACTGGAAACGCATCGACGTATGTGGCATCAGCATGATGGCGCACCTCACATTCCGCAATTAACACTAGGCTGACCCTTGACAGGCTGTTCGACGGGCGTTTCATAGGACGTGGAGGACGCATAAATTGACCAGCCCGTTCTCCTGATCTTACACCTCTGGACTTCTTTCTGTGGGGTACGTTAATGGAGAATGTGTACCGTGATGTGCCTACAACCCCAGAGGATATGAAACAACGTATTGTGGCAGCCTGCGGCGACATTACATCAGATGTACTGCGGCGTGTACGACATTCATTACGCCAGAGATTGCAATTGTGTGCAGCAAATATGGCCATCACATTGAACATCTATTGGCCTGACATTTCGGGACACACTCTATTCCACTACGTAATTGAAAACGGAAACCACGTGTGTACGTGTACCTCACCCCTCATGGTAATGTACATGTGTGTCAGTGAAAAAGACCAATAAAAAGGTCTTAGCATGTGGACGTAATGTGCTGTTCCAGTCTCTTCTGTACCTAAGGTCCATCACCGTTCCCTTTGGATCCCTACGTAATTCAGTGCTCTCCGATACACACGATCGAACAGCGGAGGAGTGGTACTCAAGCTTCAACTTTAGGTTACAATATCTCCGGATGTAATTAACATTTTACAATGCAACAAACGGCACTGATTACGTATTTCTTTATATGTTCAGATGTGCTAACCAACCTAACGTGGTTCCATTAAAAAAAACGTAGGTTTGTGTTAAAAAACATACTTCCGTGCATTTTTTTATGGTTTGTATTAACCAATTACACTAGCCCCTCTCCGCACGTTCGGTCTGTGGAATCGATTCGTCAGTATTTGATGTGGTTTACGAAATATATGCAGCGGTAATGTTAGGTGACTCATCCTGTATATTCCTCCAATGAATACCCGCCTATCATTCGCATTTCCTCTTGGTGTAGCAATTTTAATGGCCAGTAGTGTATAATGAGAGTGGACACCTCCGCGTCGTGTCAGGGTTTTAAAATCCATTTATTAACAACTTTTATGAACGTTGCGCCCTCCCGCACAGCCGCAACAAACAACTTTTTCAACTTGAGAGCCATTCTGCATATCCACGTTTCTGGAGGGGAAGGCGAGCGACTGCGTGATGGTTGTAGCACATTTCCTTCGTTAAACTCACGTCGGGACTTCGCCATTGCAGCTACCGCGCCACAACCACCTCCACCTCAAACAAGCGTAGAGCGACGCAGGATGATGAGGAGTTCGATTTCTCTTGGCTTCTCCGCTCTAGTGAAAAGATTCCGGTGGAGAGGGCCTCTCCACTTTCTGAGTTTAGACCGGAGGATGGCATGTCGGTTTGTGTTCAAGATTCTAAAGCGTCCAGCTCTCCCTCCGACCTGACTCCCGATGTGACGGTGAAGAGTTACCATCATTTCCTGACTCCATTGAGTCCCAGGAGCCCACCTGTACCTGATACTGAATGTTCGGAAGACATTTCCCCCCCCCCCCCCCCCCCGTTGCGCCCTTCCGCACAGCCGCAACAAACAACGTTTTCAACTTGAACTCGAGGCATCGGGAAAAAAGAAGAAATAAAGAGGGTGGAAGAGAGGGATCCACCTTTATAGATTCAGATTCTTCCGTTGACTCTGTCAAGGACTGAAAAAAAATGGCTCTGAGCACTATGGGACTTAACTTCTGAGGTCTTCAGTCCCCTAGAACTTAGAACTACTTAAACATAACTAACCTAACGAAATCACACACATCCATGGCCGAGGCAGGATTCGCATCTGCGACCGTAGCGGTAGCGCGGTTCCAAACTGTAGCGCCTAGAACCGCTCGGCCACCCTGGCCGGCTGTCAAGGACTGTTAACGGTCATTTGCAAGTAATCGCCTCAATAGTTTTGGTAATCGATAGATCCAGGCCTATGTCTCTCTTACCTTGAATGCCAACGGAATTAATTCCGAGCTTAGACTTGCGGCGCTGCGACAATTTATTTACGATTCAGGTTCAGACGTGATATTTTTGCAAGAACTGTTATTTGAAGCTCTTTTTATTCCCGGCTTTTCTGTTTTCTTTAATGTGGCTCCTTAACTATCTACTGGTTCTGATTATTTTACGGCGAGGGAATACCACCGACTGATTTCGAAGTACTTGATAACGGCCGAGGAATATGGTGCACTTCTTGTGACATTACTTTGATTCTTCCTTACGGCCCTTGAAGATCACGTCGTTAGGCAGAACGTGTGCGTTTTTATAAAAAGGATTTTATTTATTCCGTAAAATTCGGCAGAAACTTCTGTTAGGCGGAGATTTTAGTTCTGTATTGCGTCCCGTGGATCAGACCTATAATTCTAATTTCAGTAAGAAACTAGATGATTTGTGTTCTTCAAAAATATGAGGTGCGTTGATCTGTCACTATCCCACTCTCGTCAGGGATAATCATTTTACAGCTACCTTCTGCAAAAAAATGGTTCAAATGGCTCTGAGCACTATGGGACTCAACATCTTAGGTCATAAGTCCCCTAGAACTTAGAACTACCTAAACCTAACTAACCTAAGGACATCACACACACCCATGCCCGAGGCAGGATTCGAACCTGTGACCGTAGCAGTCCCGCGGTTCCGGACTGCAGCGCCAGAACCGCTAGACCACCGCTACCGGCTACTTTCTGCAGCCGACTCGATCACTTTTACCTTTCTGACGGTTTATGTGGACTGCTGTTAGAGATAGGCGGGATACCCGCTTGTTCCACTGATCGCTATGTCGTAGCTATAACTTTAAATCATGTGCCGCAACCAGTAAAATCGTATCGCCTCCACTGCTGAACACATCCCTCTTAAAGGGATCCTTCCCTCGAGAGTATCGTTAGAGAGGTTTTAGCCCTTCGCTTGAGTTCGCACGACCGTTATCCTTCTCTTTCGGAATGGTGGTCAGGGTATGCCAAACCTTTGCTCCGCCCGATCACACTACTTAATTTCTATTACAAAATTGTCACCCGAGCGGTTAATAGGCGTTTGTCGATGCTGCTAGAGAAAATTCTTGCTGCCCACCACGATTCTCACTTCTGTAATCGATTGCCGCGACATTGTCTCGGTCGCTGCAGCGACTTCTGTCTCTGGAGCCTTTTGTTTTATTGATTTGCAGGTGCCCAAGGTGACCGGTCTGAATCATATGGCGTGTCAGGTATTACGCAAAACATTTTACTGGCATTCACGCATATGTCGTAGTGAATGGACCACTTACCATCCGACGGGGCTTACCGCAAGGGAGCCCCCGCTCCATGTAGATATTTGTCTTGTCTTTAGAATCTTTGCTACGCCGTTTTGCTGATCGATGAAGTGGCTGGAAGATATTAAGCGAAACCTTCTAGGTACGAGCGTACGCAGATGATCTAATGGTATTGCTACGTCATATCGATGACATATCATTGCTCAATGATATGTTGGACTCCTTTTGTTCTCTCTCTCTGGGAATGGATGTGTACCCTATTACCATTGCAGGATTTTCAACGGCTGTTGCCCGCCACAAGTCGATGGGAATTAGCTTGGATCGCTGGATGAAGGAAATGACTGCACTCACTTGGCGGGAGGTGACGAATCGAATGCATGGGGAAAATCGTGAACACGAACGCCGTTCCCTTAGGCTTCTTCATGAAGTGCGGATCTTTGATTCCTGCATTGTCAGCATAGTGTACTATGTTGCACAAATATTTCCGTACCCAGCGATGATGAATCGCAAATTGATGTATGTCTCCGGTCGTTTCCTTTTGAAAAGTCATAATTTTCGACTTCCGTATGAGGGGTTGGAAGGCACGATCTCCATGGAGGGATGGGACTTCGTAAAATCGAAAGTAAAAATTTCAGTATCGTTCATACAGCTTACCCTTTTAACATGTACTCGAAAGACTGATTCTATTATATCTTGCTTACGTGACTCCGCCTGCGGATGCTGGCCAGATCAACTCTAAATTGCTAACGCACGTGAATTTTATATTATAATAAGCTTCCTGGGAGTAACATTACATCAGAGACACACTTTACCACCAGATCCTTGCTTTCTCGTTGGGTATTACAATCGTCCCTCTCGCCATTGGTCTCCCATAAGACAGTGTGGTTTCCCGTTAGTTTACCTATATTCGCGACTGAAGTCGCGTCATCGTGGTACAGCGTCATTCACAATTAGATCCCGAGCGAAGGACGCCTCCATCGCTCTTGTCTTAGTCCGAATGCTCTTTGCGACATATGTCATCAACCGGATGCATTACCCCACCGGTTTACGTGATCAGCTGAAGCTGCTTTCTCCGTTTGATCTTCTTGTGTGTCCAGACTTTTCCGTTTTCCATCGGATCAAGACTAATTCGATCATATGGCTCCTCGGGCATTATTCGCACTATGTTGTCGGGTGTGACAACGATACCGACCCCGTTGTTTTCGCCAAATGTATGCTCATGCTAAACGACAGAGGCTTCCACGTTATCGTGCTTTATTTGCAAATATGTTGCGCCTTGACTTTAAACGTCAAGGAATTTGGAAAATTTATTTTTATTTCTCTGGAGGCTTCTCACATTGTTTACTACCTCGAGAAAAAATTATTTCCTTTTGAGTCCAGGAAATGTGGAACTATAGTCTCCCAAGTTTTCTTTTCAATAAACAATGAAGAAAAAAATAAAGGAAAAATTTAAGAAAATATAAAAAAATAAAATTACATGACATAAAAATCACCGTAATGCCGAGTCAACGTAATGGACTAGCAGGAGGAAGGTGGACGCATCATGGCCAGGCATTGCGATTCGACCCATGCCCACCTGGCCTCTACGCGACCTGAAGCTTACTGTGTCCGTCTATTCCTCTAGTTAAAAAAGAAAAGGTAGTATATTTGATTAGTAATCTAGACGTCCTCGGCCCCGGGTTCTAAGCCGTCACCACTTAAATTTTGTTTAATAATCTGCACTGGCGTCCGAAGACTTCCGGCATAAGAAGTCACCATCATTCTGCCAATGGCCTTTTAAAAGAGTGTGGAAGAGCGGACTAAGCTTCTGGGCACTCCTTTGTCTTTGGGATTGAAAACTGCCCCTAACGGTGGAAGAATCGGACGTGAGGTTACGTGAGGCAGTGGACACCACTGCATTAGCGCCACATAACGTGTTTCCACAGGACATTGGCCTTCTATTGAAAATAGTGTCATGATACTCTCTCCATTGGCAAACGATATCGGAAAAATGCCCCATACGGATCTCCGGGAGATGACGGCCAAGGGGGTGGTGACCATCAGAATAAACAGCGAAAGGATAACGTTCTACGAGTCGGGGAGTGGAATGTCAGAAGCCCGAACGTGATAGGGAAGACAGAAATTCAGAAAAGGGAAACGCAAAGTCTCAACCTAGATACAGTCTAGGTCAGTAAAGTGAAATGAAAAGACGATAAATATTCCTGCTCGAATGAGTATAGGGTAATATCAACAGCAGCTGAAAATGGTATAACGAGAGCAGGATTCGTTTTGTATAGGAAAGGAGGTAAGGCATTGGTTACTGTGAACAGTTGAGTGATAGGGTTGTTCTGACGACAATCGACAGCAAACAAACACCCACAACAATAGTTCATGTATACATACCGACGTCACCAGCTGAATATGAAGACATAGTGAAAGGGAAGTATTAAGGGAAGGGGTAGAAGAAAAGTTAATAAGAGAATATGGCATTGCAACAAGGAATGAGAGAGGACAAAGACTAATTGCGTTCAGTAATAAATTTCAGCTACTAATAGAGCATGATCTGTTCAAGAAACTCAGTAGGAGGAGCTATAGTTGGAAAAGGCCGGGTTACATTACATCATGGCCTGGCAGAAATTCCGAAATCAGATACTGGATTGTTAGGCGTAGCCAGTAGCAGATATAGACTCAGACCACAATTTATTAGTGATGAAGAGTTGGCTGAAGTTTAAGAGATTAGTCAGGAGGAATCAATACGCAAGGGGATGCGGTACGGAGGTACTAAGGAATGACGAGATATATTAGAAGTTCCCTAAAGCTATAGATATAGCAATAAGGAATAGCTCAATAGACAGCACGGGGTTGAAGAGGGTTGGACATCTCCAAAATGGGCAAGCACAGATGTTGGAAAGAGGACCGTCGGTACAAAGAAGGTAACTGAAGAAACCATGGGGAACAGAAGAAACAATTCAGTTGATCGAAGGAAATATAAAAACGCTCCGGAAGATTCAGGAATACAGAAATAAAAGTCTCTGACGAGCGATACATATAGGGAGTGCGGGGAATGTGAAACAAAAAGGCTGTTGGTAAAATGCGAAGAAATCGAAAAAGAAATGATTTTCGGAAATATTAACTCAGCATATAGGAAAGTCAAAACAGCATTCGGTGAAATTAAAAGCAAGGGTAGTAACCTTAAGAGTGCAACCGGAATTCCACTGTTAAATGCAGAGGAGAAAGTGGATAGGTGGAAAGAGTACATTGAAGACCTCTATGAGGGGATCGATTTGACGGATGATATACAAGAAGATACAGTAGTCGATGTCCGGGAGATAAAGGATCTAGTATTAACATGAGCATTTAAGAGAGCTTTGGAGTGCTTGAGATCAAATTACACAAAAGGGATAGATAACATTCCATCAGAATTTCTTAAATTTTTTAGGGGAATTGGCAACAAAAATGTCATTCACATTTGTGTCTGCAATGTAACTGACTGGCGATATACCATTTGACTTACGGAAAAATGTCATCCATACAATTTCGAAGAATGCAAGAGCTGACAAGTGCCAAAATTATGGCACAATTACTTTAACAGCTCATGCATCCAAGGTGCTGACAAGAATAATATACAGAACAAAGGAAAAGAAAACTGATGAGTTAGATGGCGATCAGTTTTGCTTTAGGAAAGATAAAGGCATCAGCGAACCAATTCTGACACTGCGGTGGATTATAGAAGCAAGATTTAAAAAAAAATCAAGATAGGTTTATCGGGTTTTTCGACCTAAAAAAAGCGTTCAACAATGTGAAATGGTGCAAGGTATTCTCAGAAAAATAGGGATAAACTGTAGGGAGAGACGGGTAAATATAATATGTACATGAACCAAGAGGGAACAATAAGAGTGGAAGACGAAGAATGAAGTGCTCAGATTAAAAATGGCTTACACAGGGATTTAGTGTTTTGCCCCTACTGTTCAATCTGTGTATCTAAGAAGGAATGATGGAAATAAAAGTAATTTTGAGGACCTCGATTCAAATTCAAGGTGAATGGTTCCAGATGATACTGTATGCTAATGACTTTACTATCCTCAGTGAGAGAAAAGAAGAATTACTGCTGAAACTAAAATGAGCGTATTGCATTGTTGGCCTGGAGGCCCCATCCTGGGAAAGTTCGGCCGCCGAGGTCAAGTCTTATTTCAGACGACGGCACATTTGGCGACTTGCAAGCCAGTGATGAGGACGACATGATGATGAGGATAACACAACACCCACTCAACGAGTGGAGAAAATCCCCAACTCGGCAGGGAATCGAACCCGGACGCGCTGCATGGAAGACAAGCACGTAACCACCCAGTTAAGCCGCTGGACTACATGTTCTACTGAGTGGAATGATTATTCTAATGAGTACATAAGATGGACTGAGAGTAAATCGAAGAAAGACGAAAGTAATGAGAAGTACCAGGAATGAGAACAGTAAGAATCTTAACACCAGGATTGCTGGTCACGAAGTAGATGAAGTTGAGGAATTCTTTTACCTAGGCAGAAAGGCAACCATTACCGGACGGAGCAAGGAGGACATCAAAAGCCGAGAAGTTCTGGAAAATGGGGTATTCCTGACCAAGAACAATCTACTAGTATCAACATAGCTCTTAATTTGAGGAAGAAATTTCTGAAAATGTACGTTTGGAGCACGGCTCTGGATGGTAGTGAAATATAGACTGTGGAAAAACCGGACGGAAGAGAATCGAAGCATTTGAGCGGTGCTACAGGCGACTGTTGAAAATTAGGTGAACAGATAAAGTACATAAGCCCAGAAACGGGGAGCAAAGGGTCATGTGGAAAATACTGACAAAGAGAAGAGACAGTATGATAGGACATCTGTTAAGACATCAGGGAATGACTTGCATGGTGAACGAGAGAGCTGTAGAGGGCAGAATATGTAGTGGAAGACAGAGACTGGAATACATGCAAGAAATAACTGAGGACTTAGGTTGCCAGTGCTACTCTGAGATGAACAAGTTAGCACAGGAGAGGAATTCGTGGCGGGCCGCAACAAACAATTCACAAGACTGATGACTCAGATAAGAAAATAGTGGGTGGACTGTATTCGGCTGTGATCAGCCTCATGCAGCTATTTCAGTGAGAGGTACCGGTTCCAAATTTTGAACTGGCGACGGCGGCCGGAAGTGCTGTGTGCTGAACCGTGTCCCTACATCCTGGTCCACATGACTCCGCCCGGCAGACAACGAAACGGCGGCCGGTCGATATCGCACGCTCGTCTGGGCCTGGAGTTTTCCAGTAACACAGATGACTTTTACTTTGTGAACTTTGTGGATTACACCTGATCCACCATTACTTCTAAGCCACTGCTTCATATGAGCACAGATTGCACATTTTCAGATGGGCTGCCATAGGTCGCCATCGGTCACCCACATCGCCGCCTTACTTATAACTGCGCTGTATCTTGGTAGTTATCGGTTCGATCTTGTTGTAAACTGAACTGGATTGCTTTTCTATTCTTGAACTTTATGTGTGTTTGTGTTGCAACTGTGAACGATGCAAAAGGTGTAAATACGTATTACACCTATCTGATAAAAGGAGTCGCCAAAACGATATGAAATTGTATAAATGTATTTTTAATACATTTTACCGAAACATAAGAAAACGTAAAATGTACAATTAATAAGCTATCCTGCGAAATTCAGTGTTACAGTGCAGTGAACATTACTACAGTGGCTGAATTCACAGTTCTTGATTTGCAGTTCCAACTGAATTAAAAATCTATATAAAATTGCACCTCCCCCCATGAACCATGGACCTTGCCGTTGGTGGGGTGGCTTGCGTGCCTCAACGATACAGATAGCCGTACCGTAGGTGCAACCACAACGGAGGGGTATCTGTTGAGAGGCCAGACAAACGTGTGGTTCCAGAAGAGGGGCAGCAGGCTTTTCAGTAGTTGCAGGGGCAACAGTCTGGATGATTGACTGATCTCGCCTTGTAACACTAACCAAAATGGACTTGCTGTTCTGGTACTGCGAACGGCTGAAAGCAAGGGGAAACTACGGCCGTAATTATTCCCGAGGGCATGCAGCTTTACTGTATGATTAAATGATGATGGCGTCCTCTTGGGTAGAATATTCCAGAGGTAAAATAGTCCCCCATTCGGATGCCCGGCCGGGGACTACTAAGGAGGACGTTGTTATCAGCAGACAGAAAACTGCCGTTCCTCGGATCGAAGCGTGGAATGTCAGATCCCTTAATCGAGCAGGTAGGTTAGAAAATTTAAAAAAGGAAATGGATAGGTTAAAGTTAGATATAGTGGGAATTAGTGATGTTTGGTGGCAGGAGGAACAAGACTTTTGGTCAGGTGAATACAGGGTTATAAATACAAAATCAAATAGGGGTAATGCAGGAGTAGGTTTGATAATGAATAAAAATATATGAGTACGGGTAAGCTACTACAAACAGCATAGTGAACGCATTATTATTGCCAAGATAGACTCGAAGCCCACGCCTACTACAGTAATACAAGTTTATATGCCAACTAGCTCTGCAGATTGTGGTGTCACCGCCGGACACCACACTTGCTAGGTGGTAGCTTTTAAATCGGCCGCGGTCCGCTAGTATACGTCGGACCCGCGTGTCGCCACTGTCAGTAATTGCAGACCGAGCGCCACCACACGGCAGGTCTAGAGAGACGTACTAGCACTCGCCCCAGTTGTACAGCCGACGTTGCTAGCCATGGTTCACTGAGAATTACGCTCTCATTTGCCGAGACGATAGTAGCATAGCCTTCAGCTACATTTGCTACGACCTAGCAAGGCGCCATTACCAGTATAGATATTGAGATTCTATTAATGTATCATCAAGAGCGATGTTCTACAAATGTGAATTAAAGTTAAGTATTCCAGAAGCTACGTTCTTTTCTTTATAGCATTCATTACGTATCCTGTCTCAGACCTCACGCCAGCCTGCGTGAGTTTAAGCGCGTGCCTTTCGGCTTCTTCTCATTGTGTCTAGGCTGTCTTGTCTAGACACAACATGTTTGGCGGCGAGGATGGGATACAGACGGTCGTATTGCTCTCATTTACTTGTGTAATGGCTTCGCCACAATCTCCAGATGTGCTGTCCGAATTTTATCGCTTGCAGAATCAACAGACGCAGGCCTTATTGGATGCCCTTGGACAGCTCGTCCAGGATCAACGTCCACTGCAAAACGATGCGGCCGCCGCCGCTTCATCGCTACCGCAGCCACAACACGCAGTTGCACCCCTTATTCGCTCGTTTCATGCGGAAGTGGAAAGCTGGACGGAGTGGTCACGCCATTTTGGATTCCATCTCGCCGCCTACAGAATTCAAGGTAACGAGCGGCAGCCTCATCTCCTTTCTTGTGTCGGTGTGTCCACCTACCGTGTGATAGTGAAATTGTTTCCCCGACGCGACGTAGCAACTCTGTCCTACAAAGAAATCTTGTCTGCTTTAGATGCCTATTTCAAAGAATCAGTCAATGTCGTTGCAAAAAGGTATACGTTCTTTCGTACAAAACGTACGGCTAGTCAGACTAATCGGGAGTGGGTTGCGACTTTGCAAGGCCTTACTAGGGATTGTGCTTTTGAGTGTGAATGTGGACTCCCTTACTCAGATACTATGGTGCGTGATGCAATTGCACAGAACGTTTCTGATGTTCCCATAAGGGAACAGATTTTGAAACTAGTCAATCCCTCCCTTCAACAAGTGATAGACATATTGGATAGGCAAGACACACTTGACTTTGCTCAGGAATCATTTGAAACTTCGCCAGCTGTGTGTTACGCTAACCGGCCCGCCGGGCGAGCTGCACGGAACTGTAAACAGCCCTCGCGCACTCCGCGCAGCCACGAGTGCCGCGCAAGCACGCAAATGCAGTGAAATCATGCCCGCGGTGTGCTACTAGACATTCGCGTGAGAATTGCCCGTCACGCCAAGCTATTTGTTTTTTCTGTAATAAGAAAGGTCATGTTCAAAGTGTTTGCCAGAGAAAGCTTAGATCGGACACTCACAAACATTTCAGGCCCTTTGCTTCGCGCCGGAATCGAACCACGAATACACGGGCTCGTGAACCTTCGCCCATGGAAATTCATGTAGTTCATGCCACTCCGTCCCGTGTTACTCCCTCTAACAGTGACTGTGTTCGTCCCACAACAAGTGTGCGTCGACATCGACGGAAATCACGTCAAGTCGCAAGTGATTCTGTACTAGTGTTTGTTCACGTTGCACAAAACAGTCGCTCTTGTCGTCAGCACGACAATAAACTTTTTGTGGACTTGGACATTAATGGCAACGTGATCCCATTCCAGCTCGATACCAGAGCTGCAGTTTCATTGCTCAATAAAGACACGTACAAACAACTGGGCACACCTCCGTTGCGTGCAGCAAATGTTAAGTTACATAGTTATTCCGGACAGCATATCTCTGTGTTAGGACAGTGAAGCCGTCTTGCAACGTACAAGGGACAAACAAAACTTGTGTCAATTTACGTCCTTCATTCTTCTTCTGCAGTGAACTTGTTTGGTTTAGATTTATTTCAGTTGTTTAACTTGTCTAACGTAAATCGGGTCCTATCAGTGAACCAGACTGTGCCTTCAGCCAGTGTTTCTCGTCTATGTGAAGAGTTAGCAGACAGTTTTGCACCGGGCCTTGGTTGCGCTAAGAACTATGCAGCACATTTGGAACTGAAAGTAAATGCACAACCGAAATTTTTCAGAGCGCGCAATGTTCCCCACGCATTGTGTGATGAGATTGCAAGAACATTAAACGATTTAGAATCACAAGGTGTAACTGAACATGTGCAGGCTTCTCTCTGGGCTTCACCCTTAGTAATTATGCAAAAACCTTCCGGAAAGTTGAGACTTTGTGTGTACTTCAAGGCAACAGTGAATCCACAACTAGTGACTGCAGCTTTTCCTTTACCCCGCCCGGAAGATCTTTTCGACAAACTGTGCTCGGGTAAATATTTTTCGAAGTTGGACCTAGCAGATGCGTACTTGCAAATACCGGTGGACGAAGAATCCCTGCGCGTATTGGTGGTTAACACGCATCTTGGTTTGTACCGATTCAAACGACTGCCATTCGGGTGTGCATCCGCCCCTGCATTGTTTCAGCAATATTTACAAACTGTTTGTGCGTCGGTCCCTACTGCAGCAAACTATCTGGAAGATATTGTGATCTCCGGAAAGACAGAAGAAGTACATTTAGCCAACCTCCGAACATTATTTCAGGTCTTGCGACAAAATTGTCTTCGCTTGCGGAAGGACAAATGTGTGTTTTTTGCTCGTGATTTGCCATATCTGGGACATGTACTCAATGCCCAAGGCATACATCCCAGTCCAGAGCACCTTCGTGCCATACAAGACTTGCCTTCGCCGCAGAATTTGAAGCAGCTACAGAGTGTGCTGGGTAAAATGAATTATTACCATCGCTATATCCCCCATGCCTCTTCCATTTCAGCTCCGCTTCATCGCTTACGCCGTAAAGGTGTTCCGTTCGTCTGGTCGACGGAATGCGAACGCGCCTTTCGCCAGTTGAAATCGGCGTTGCTTTCTAATACTTGCCTTACGCCTTTCCATCCTCAGAAACCCCTTTTGTTGATGGTAGATGCATCGGATTTCGGGATCGGAGCTGAGCTTGCACGCAGAGATGGTTCGCATGTTCGCCCTATTGTTTTTGCGTCCAAATTGCTCTGGTCAGCGCAAAGAAATTACTCACAGATCGAGAAAGAAGCTTTGGCTCTCGTATTTGCTGTTACAAAGTTTCATGATTTCTTGTATGGTCGTCACTTTACCATCATCACAGACCACAAACCTTTGACTTCGCTTTTTCATCCGTCCAAGCCTGTACCTCCACGTACAGCGCAGAAATTCATTCACTGGTCTAT
Source organism: Schistocerca cancellata (assembly GCF_023864275.1). Lineage (NCBI taxonomy): Eukaryota > Metazoa > Arthropoda > Insecta > Orthoptera > Acrididae > Schistocerca > Schistocerca cancellata. The sequence goes on along the minus strand of NC_064631.1, from coordinate 493,964,214 downwards.
TTTCCTCTCGCAGTACCGCTACGATATCTTGTATCGGTCCACTGCTAAGCACGGAAACGCTGATGCGTTGTCCCGTTTGCCTGTTGCTGAGGATAGGGCATTCGTTTCTTCTGAACTTGCTTGCATGTTCATTGATGCGGAAACCGATGACGTGGTCGAATCGTTTCCGATTGATTTTCGTCGTGTAGCTACAGCCACAGCTGCAGACCCTGTCCTTGCCACCGTTCTGAGTTTTGTTGCTACGCAATGGCCCTTGTCAAAGTCACGGATCGAGGATCCGCTGGTTCGCCGATTTTTTGCTCTCAAGAGAGACTTTTTGTACGACGTGGTGTTTTGTTGTTGCGTTCTGATAATGATCAGTCCAGGGTCGTGGTCCCACGTTCGTTACAGTCCTCTGTCTTACGGCTTCTACACCAAGGACATTGGGGCATAGTGAGAACGAAACAACTTGCTCGTCAGCACTGTAGTTGGTTCGGAATCGATGCTGCGATTACGAATATGTGCTCTTCTTGCATGGCGTGTGCAGAACGACAATCCGCGCCACCGCGGAAATTCTTTGCATGGCCAAAAGGCACTTCCCCTTGGCAACGCTTACACATCGATTTTGCTGGTCCATTCTGGAATGCTCGATGGTTGGTTCTGGTCGATTCCTTCAGTAATTTTCCTTTTGTTGTCAGGATGTCTTCCACGACGTCTTCTGCCACCATTCAAGCGTTGTCCGCTATCTTTTGCATTGAAGGTCTTCCGCAGACTATTGTTTCCGACAATGGCCCACAATTCATGTCCGCAGAATATCAGTCATTCTGCATGGCCAACGGTATTCAACATCTGACATCCGCGCCGTTTTCGCCTCACTCAAACGGTGCCGCTGAACGTTTGCTCCGGACTTTCAAGTCACAGATGTTGAAATTGAAAGAGTCGCATTCTCGGGAGGACGCGTTATTGCTCTTTTTGTCCTCGTATCGCTCTCAGCCCCGCGATGGTCGCTCGCCGGCTGAGTTGTTGCACGGTCGATCTCATCGAACCTTGATGTTTTTGCTGCATCCGCCGCCTCCGGGTCCTGTGCAGCGGCAGCCACCTGCTTTCGCTCCAGGCGGTGTTGAATTCTATCGTCACTATCGGGGTTCACGGCGTTGGCTCGCAAGGCGCATTCTTCGCTGCCTCGGCCTCGCGATGTATCTGGTTTTGGGGACCACTGGTGAGGTGCGTCGGCATCTCAATCAGCTGCGCCTCTGTCGTCGCACGGGTTCTGCCGCTCCCCGTCTGCTTTCAGCGACGGTGCAGTCCGGTCAGGGCCCTGGGGACCCATCTACTGGCTCGCCCCATCCCCAGGTGTTACTGAAGATGCCTTCCATTTTGCCCCATGGCGTCGCGACGCCGCCGCAGCCGCCGCCGCCGCCGCCCGCAGTGGACGCGTTGCTGCAACCGCCGGGCGCCTCCCTGGGTCACACGCCGCCGATAGCTTACCGTGAACAGCTGTCCTCCGCCATGGAACTCTTGCCCGCTCCGGACCATCTGTGCTCCGACTCGATGGAGGTCGACCCTTCGGCCACTCCTGACTATCTACGGGCGCATACACCTCATGTTGGCGTGCACCCTGGACAAGGTTTTCAGGCGTTTCCTAGCTCCCCTCGGACCGAATGGCCGGGTGCGGGTGGCACTGCCTCGCCTGTTGTTAGGCTCCCCACCACGTCGCATACGTCAACATGGGGTCCTCCCCATGTAAGCCTTGTAACACAACCGTCCGACGATTTGCGGGGGAGGAATGTGGTGTCACCGACAGACACCACAGTTGCTAGGTGGTAGCTTTTAAATCGGCCGCGGTCCGCTAGTATACGTCGGACCCGCGTGTCGCCACTGTCAGTAATTGCAGACCGAGCGCCACCACACGGCAGGTCTAGAGAGACGTACTAGCACTCGCCCCAGTTGTACAGCCGACGTTGCTAGCCATGGTTCACTGAGAATTACGCTCTCATTTGCCGAGACGATAGTAGCATAGCCTTCAGCTACATTTGCTACGACCTAGCAAGGCGCCATTACCAGTATAGATATTGAGATTCTATTAATGTATCAACAAGAGCGATGTTCTACAAATGTGGATTAAAGTTAAGTATTCCAGAAGCTACGTACTTTTCTTTATAGCATTCATTAAGTATCCTGTTTCAGACCTCAAGCCAGCCTGCGTGAGTTTAAGCGCGTGCCTTTCGGCTTCCTCTCATTGTGTCTAGGCTGTCTTGTCTAGACACAACACAGATGACGAAGAAATTGATGAAATGTATGATGAGATAAAAGAAATTATTCAGGTAGTGAAGGGAAACGAAAATTTAATAGTCATGTGTGACTGGAATTCGTCAGTAGGAATAGGGAGAGAAGGAAACATAGTAGGTGAATATGGATTGGGCTAAGTAATGAAAGAGGAAGCCGTCTCGTAGAATTTTGCGCAGACCATAACTTAATCATTGCTAACACTTAGTTCAAGAATCATGAAAGAAGGTTGTGTACATGGAAGAACCCTGGAGATACTAAAAGGTAACAGGTAGATTATATAATAGTAAGACAGAGATTTAGGAACCAGGTTTTAAATTGTCAGACATTTCCAGGGGCAGATGTGGACTCTGAGCACAACAATTGGTTATGAACTGTAGATTAAAACTGAAGAAACTGCCAAAAGGTGGTAATTTAATGAGATGGGACCTGGATAAACTGAAAGAACCAGAGGTTGTACAGAGTTTCAGGGGGAGCATAAGGAAACAATTGACAAGAATGGGGGAAAGATATACAGTAGAAGAAGAATGGGTAGCTTTGAGGAATGAAATAGTGAAGGCAGCAGAGGATCAAGTAGGTAAAAAGACGAGGGCTAGCAGAAATCCTTGGGTAACAGAAGATGTATTGAATTTAATTGATGAAAGGAGAAAATATAAAAACGCAGTAAATGAAGCAGGCAAAAACGAATACAAACGTCTCAAAAATGAGATCGACAGGAAGTGCAAAATGGCTAAGCAGGGATGGCTAGAGGACAAATGTAAGGATGTAGAGGCTAATCTCACTAGGGTTAAAATAGATACTGCTTACAGGAAAATTAAGGAGACCTTTGGAGTAAGGAGAACCACTTGCATGAATATCAAGAGGTTTGATGGAAACCCAGTTCTAAGCAAAGAAGGGAAAGCAGAAAGGTGGAATGACGATATAGAGGATCTATACAAAAACTATGTACTTGAGAACAAAATTATGGAAATGGAAGAGGATGTAGATGCACATGAAATAGGAGGTACGATACTGCGTAAAGAGTTTGACAGAGCACTGAAAGACCTGAGTCGAAACAAGGCCCCGGGAGTAGACAACATTCCATTAGAACTACTGACGGCCTTGGGAGAGCCAGTACTGACAAAACTCTATCATCTGGTAATCAAGATGTATGAGACAGGCGAAATACCCTCAGACTTCAAGAAGAATATAATAATTCCAATCCCAAAGAAAGCGGGTGTTGACAGATGTGACAATTACCGAACTATCAGTTTAATAAGTCACAACTGAAAATACTAACGCGAATTCTTTTCAGGCGAATGGAAAAACTGATAAAAGCCGACCTCGGGGAAGAGCAGTTTCGATTTCGTAGAAATGTTGGAACACGTGAGGCAATACTGACCTTACGACTTATCTTAGAAGAAAGATTAAGGAACGGCAAACCTACGTTTCTAGCATTTGTAGACTTAGAGAAAGCCTTTTACAGTGTTGATGGGAATACTCTCTTTCAAATTCTTAAGGTGGCAGGTGTAAAATACAGGAGCGAAAGGCTATGTACAGTTTGTACAGACACCAGATGACAGTGATAAGAGTCGAGGGGCATGAAAGGGGAGCAGTATTTGGGAAGGGAGTGAGACAGGGTTGTAGCCTATCCCCGAAGTTACTCAATCTGTATATTGAGCAAGCAATAAAGGAAACAAAAGAAAAGATCGGAGTAGGTATTAAAATCCTTGGAGAAGAAATAAAACTTTGAGGTTCGCCGATGACATTTTTATTCCATCAGACGGATAAGGACTTGGAAGAGCAGCTGAACGGAATGGACAGTGTCTTGAAAGGAGGGTATAAGATGAACAAAAGCAAAACGAGGATAATGGAATGTAGTCGAATTTAGTCGGGTGATGCTGAGGGAATTAGTTTAGGAAATGAGACACTTAAAGTAGTAAAGGAGTTTTGCTATTTGGGGAGCAAAATAACTGACGATGGTCGAAGTAGAGAGGATATAAAATGTAGACTGGCAATGGCAAAGAAAGCGTTTCTGAAGAAGAAAAATTTGTTAACATCGAGTATAGATTTAGAAGTCAGGAAGTCGTTTCTGAAAGTATTTGTATGGAGTGTAGCCATGTATGGAAGCGAACCGTGGACGATAAATAATTTAGATAAGTTGAGAATAGAAGCTTTCGAAATGTGGTGCTACAGAAGAATGCTGAGGATTACATGGGTAGATCACATAACTAATGAGGAGGTATGGAATAGAATTGGGGGAAAGAGGAGCTTGTGGCACAACTTCATTAGAATAAGGGATCGGTTGGTAGGACATGTTCTGAGACATCGAGGGATCACCAATTTAGTATTGGAGGGCAGCGTGGAGGATAAAAATCGTAGAGGGAGACCAAGAGATGAGTACACTAAGAAGATTCAGAACGATGTAGGCTGCAGTAAGTACTGAGAGATGAAGATGCTTGCACAGGATAGAGTAGCATGGAGAGCTGCATCAAACCAGTCTCAAGACTGAAGACCACAACAACAACATAAAATTGCAAATAGAATTTTGTAAGAATATCTGTCCAAAAGGTTTCTCTATAAATGCCTTGTGAGCTTACGTGCGCAAATTGAGAATCCCAAATATTAAAGAATATACGCACTGATGTAACATTACGCCATTAGCCTATCCGAAAAAGGAGTGTCATCTGACGTGAACTTCTGTGACACTATTTTGTAACTGGTGTTAAATTGGACCTGAAAATTATCAGGACTCAACTGTGGTAACGCGAACTCGGCACTGCTCAAAAGTGATGAACATTAAAAACATGGTGCAGATGAAAACCAGCTACGAACTAAAGAAAGCGCAATGGAAGGATGCGCACCTTTGTCAAGCACATTAAGCTTTGGCTTTAGCCACTGTGTTTCGCCTAGTGCAACGTGTCGACGCGGAAGTTAAAATCCCAATGTTTTTGAGTAGATGGTGGCGGATTTTGCGTGTACTAATCGATGTAGAAAAGACTAGCATTCAGAAACTATATTGAAACCCTCAGATCTTAACAATAAAACTCATGGTCACAAAAAATACTTACATAAAAGTACGTTACTCTTCTACGAGATTAATTACTGGCGGGTATAGAAGTGTGGCACCCAAAACTACGAGTGTAAGGTATATGAGCACAGAACTTTGTTTAATCAAATTTGTTCACTAAAACTAGCTAACCCGAATCAATAAAGGAAATTCGTACTAAAATTCCCCCCTTTTTAAACACCTCATGAATCATGCACAAGCATGCAATGCAGCGCCGGCCGCTGGTGGCCGAGCGGTTCAAGGCGCTTCAGTGTGGAACCGCGCGTCCGCTACGATCGCAGGTTCGAATCCTGCCTCGGCCATGGATGTGGGTGATGTCCTTAGGTTAGTTAGGTTTAAGTAGTTCTAAGTTCTAGGGGACTGATGACCTGAGATCTTAAGTCCCATAGTGCTCAGAGCCATTTGAACCACTTTATGCAATGCTGCAACTTTACCGGAAAAACTTTCAGACGTCTCAGTTCATTCTTTTTGAAATCATACTTCTAGAAATCAACATGCTCTGCATGTTTGTGCTCTCTAGCAATTTCTGGCCCTTAGCTTGACCAAAAGGCGACTCACTGAATTCTCGCAGAAAGTTGCTGGCAACGGGAATGCTAGGTAGTGACAACCAAAGATCACATTGGTTGTAGTCATAACGTCTGTGGCCTAACATATCTACTAATAACTCTCCTATTTGGCATATCGAATGAAAATACAGAAGTAACGTCACTTACATTGAACGCCAGAAATAAGCTAGTAATCTTACAAAATTTCGCTCATGGGGAGAGAGATCGTAATTACAAAACCAACGCCTTTTCCATAATGCAACCCTCTTGATGGCAGAAATGCGAAACTCAGTTTCCAATGGATCGCCCCTCGCCATTGCCCACTGTGTAATCTGTCGCCACCGCTGAGCGCAATTTGTGGAACAACGTAAGCCCAGCTGGCAGCCACTGTCCTTGTTAATTATGTTTCTGGCTGTCGTATCTCCACAGACTAAAAATGGTCTTCAAAAACAGATTACCGGTTCTGGTATTCCATTGCACCCTTCAGTGATCCATGAAGGTACTTGGTTGTTGGTTGTCTGATAAGCAGTCATACGTGAAATTTTTGGAGCATCCAGTTTGGATTTTGCACACGTGTTAACTTCCTTGTCCTATTGCTGTTTCTTTTCCCTTTAACTGATAATTTTCGATTGACCTGGTTGGTTGAGTTTCCATTTTCCATGAATACTTTCTATTAGTTGGGCGAGCACCTTACCCAAAATTTAGGAGTAGGGAACTGTGTGCAGTCGGTGGGTAGTTAACTTCTTTAGGACACTTAGAGTTTCTAATATGCGATGACATTTCTAAGAATGCGTCTACAGTATAGATGACTATTCCATCTAAGTAGAACATTGGAGAACGGTGGACAACCACTCATTTTATATTTCCTTGGGAAACTGATGGTTTTTATAAATGGTGTTTAGATGGTGGAAAAACTGCAATAAAATCCGCTCTGACTTTTTGTGTATAAAGAACGGAAAAGCTGGTATCGTAGTTCTCAGCTTTCAAACTTTGTGTTGATGAAATTAAAAAAAGAAAAGTTTGCTTTAATTGTAGTGCGAGGTCGGTGGCCCGCTAATACCAGATTCACCGCACTGGGGAGTCTCTGCAGAGACTGGGCTGACTTTATTTACCTGCGGTGCTCGGCTCTAGAGCACCGTCCCAGCTTGTGCCGCAGCACCTCGGCAAACGAGAGCCTTCGAAAATAAACACAGATGCGGGCGAGCAGGCGGTGTTTAGGAGGGATGATTGGGCCATCGAGCGCTGTGAAAGCGCATAGCGGCCGGAAGCCGGCTTTGCAACAGACGCCTGCACACCAGCCACACCCACACCCACCCACCTACCCACCCACGCACACACACACTCACACACACACACACATACACACACACACACACGAGCAGGCCGTGGCACAGAGGCTAATGCAGGCAGCGCGGCTGTGCCACGGTCACCCCGACAGTCGTTCGCTCTTAGGCTGCGCGAAAAAAAGCTGCATCACCTGCGGCGCAGGTATACAGCACTAGGGCGGTGAAATTTTTATAGCGGGGCGATGTTTGTGGTCCACCGTTTTAGCGTCCGGCGTGATGCTCTCGCACTCTCACGAAGGGAGTGCGAAAACTGGAACTAAAAGCTGCCCTTCCTCGTGGTTGTTTAGTTACGTTCGTGAGCTGCTGTTTTTGATTGCACTTGTTTATTCATAGAAACGAATAAATATGTAAAGAAAAAGGATGTGTTTTTTTTATTTTTATTGTTTTCTTAACGAGGAACAGGTCGCAAATGACAGCAACCAAGCTGTTAGACTCGCTCATGTGACTTTCGATCGCAGACGCAAGTATTGCAGTGAAGCTATGCGTATGTCACAGTAGTTTGTGTAGAATTGGCGCAGGAAGATGCGACGCCAAGAAGACTTAACATATGATTGAGAGAAAGGAGTTAAATAGTCCCCGTCACCAAACCATGAACGAACTTGCGTGATTTGTTGTTGTATTAAGGCAGGACGTCCGAAATATCAAAAACAAATGGTATATCAGATACCAAAAATGAACCAAGAACACCAGTCGTACAAACAGTTTGGCTGACGTGTACCTGAGACAACTGTAGCGCCTCGTCATCGACAATCTGCTTAAAATCTGAGTCAGTGAATGTAGGACCATCTCGACCAGTTTCCATGCTAATAATGCGAAGAGAACTGAATTGAAAGCGCATTTGGAATCCAGTGCATCAAAAATGGCCATTGATTGTGCAGTGACACATACCGCTGCACGTCTGCTGAGGACAAAACAACACGGAAACTGTCTAAACTAATGTAAACTACAATGAAACTATTTTATTATAACGATGTATGTCCCTACGGTCTCTATAAAGCGGATCGGTGACTGTGCACGACCGCAGATCGAAAGCTACTGCTTCTGCTCTGAGATTGTGCTGTTGGAGTAAGAGTGCGCTTGGCGGTGAGCATGGGTAGCAGTCTGTGAGCCAAAGAGAATGGAGTACGGACTTCCTGTGGTGTGCTCTGTAAAACCACCGAGAGTTAGATTATAATGTATAAAAATGGTTCAAATGGCTCTGAGCACTATGGGACTCAACATCTTAGGTCATAAGTCCCCTAGAACTTAGAACTACTTAAACCTAACTAACCTAAGGACATCACACACACCCATGCCCGAGGCAGGATTCGAACCTGCGACCGTAGCAGTCCCGCGGTTCCGGACTGCAGCGCCAGAACCGCTAGACCACCGCGGCCGGCTATAATGTATAAATTACGAGTATATCTATTACTGGAAACACAAATGTAGAACGAGGGTCTTCTCGCAAGCACGGTAAAGATGTTAAATGTTTATGACTTTGCTTTTGCCAGTGCTTTCGTGTAGATCAGTTGGCTGATAACTGGCAATTGTTGAGTAACCCTAGAATGTAAGTAAACAGATTTGATGTAAAAGCTAGTTCTACAATGTATCTAGGATTTATTAACAGAGGCATACGACCAAGCGAGGTGGCGCAGTGGTTAGCACACTGGACGTCGGGAGGACGACGGTTCAATCCCGCGTCCGGCCATCCTGATTTAGGTTTTCCGTGACTTCCCTAAATCGCTTCAGGCAAATGCCGGAATGGTACCTTTGAAAGGGCACGGCCGACTTCCTTCCCCGTCCTTCTCTAATCCGATGAGACCGATGACCTCGCTGTTTGGTCTCTTCCCCCAAACAATCCAACCCATCCAGAGGCATACGTAATCTGATGATTTGTCTTTATGATTTGATAATGAGATTAAATAATATTTGCTGTATAAATCCCAATGTTTGTGACTCAATTAGAAGAAATTGTATAATTTTTCTGAGTGATGTAATTTCAATTGTCAGCTATTTCGGGAAGCCAAACTTAACTTCTAATACAATTTCACTACTGAAAAAGTCACTGTCAGCTATCCATCGAAATCACTACCGCCTCCCTGTCCAGGTCACGTTATTTCAAAGATATTCAATTATTCTTAAATGTTTTCATTTGTCAGCCGAAAGAAGATCATATATATATATATATATATATATATATATATATATATATATATATATATATATATATATATATCAGTGTATCACGGCCAGCATTGCACACAGCTCAGACTTTAACTTGTATATTTTATTCTTCTTCATAAGACAGCAGAATATATCGCGATCCACCGTTGCTGCTTTAGAGATCAGTTTAATGTGAAGACGTTTACTTCAAATGTTTTACATCTTCATGAACAGTAATCTGCGACCTATCCTGTCTTAAGAGAAGACAACAGCTGGCGTCACCAAACTGCGTGCTTACCGAATATCGCCTCATTTGAAGGACTGGATTCGTGATATCCTGTCATAAAGATCACAGTTCGTACAAATAGACGGAGTGTCATCGAGTACAACAGAAATAACATCCGGCGTTCCCCAAGGAAGTGCTACAGTGTTAGCACACTGGACTCGCATTCGGGAGGACGAATCTACACTCCTGGAAATTGAAATAAGAACACCGTGAATTCATTGTCCCAGGAAGGGGAAACTTTATTGACACATTCCTGGGGTCAGATACATCACATGATCACACTGACAGAACCACAGGCACATAGACACAGGCAACAGAGCATGCACAATGTCGGCACTAGTACAGTGTATATCCACCTTTCGCAGCAATGCAGGCTGCTATTCTCCCATGGAGACGATCGTAGAGATGCTGGATGTAGTCCTGTGGAACGGCTTGCCATGCCATTTCCACCTGGCGCCTCAGCTGGACCAGCGTTCGTGCTGGACGTGCAGACCGCGTGAGACGACGCTTCATCCAGTCCCAAACATGCTCAATGGGGGACAGATACGGAGATCTTGCTGGCCAGGGTAGTTGACTTACACCTTCTAGAGCACGTTGGGTGGCACGGGATACATGCGGACGTGCGTTGTCCTGTTGGAACAGCAAGTTCCCTTGCCGGTCTAGGAATGGTAGAACGATGGGTTCGATGACGGTTTGGATGTACCGTGCACTATTCAGTGTCCCCTCGACGATCACCAGTCGTGTACGGCCAGTGTAGGAGATCGCTCCCCACACCATGATGCCGGGTGTTGGCCCTGTGTGCCTCGGTCGTATGCAGTCCTGATTGTGGCGCTCACCTGCACGGCGCCAAACACGCATACGACCATCATTGGCACCAAGGCAGAAGCGACTCTCATCGCTGAAGACGACACGTCTCCATTCGTCCCTCCATTCACGCCTGTCGCGACACCACTGAAGGCGGGCTGCACGATGTTGGGGCGTGAGCGGAAGACGGCCTAACGGTGTGCGGGACCGTAGCCCAGCATCACGGAGACGGTTGCGAATGGTCCTCGCCGATACCCCAGGAGCAACAGTGTCCCTAATTTGCTGGGAAGTGGCGGTGTGGTCCCCTACGGCACTGCGTAGGATCCTACGGTCTTGGCGTGCATCCGTGCGTCGCTGCGGTCCGGTCCCAGGTCGACGGGCACGTGCACCTTCCGCCGACCACTGGCGACAACATCGATGTACTGTGGAGACCTCACGCCCCACGTGTTGAGCAATTCGGCGGTACGTCCACCCGGCCTCCCGCATGCCCACTATACGCCCTCGCTCAAAGTCCGTCAACTGCACATACGGTTCACGTCCACGCTGTCGCGGCATGCTACCAGTGTTAAAGACTGCGATGGAGCTCCGTATGCCACGGCAAACTGGCTGACACTGACGGCGGCGGTGCACAAATGCTGCGCAGCTAGCGCCATTCGACGGCCAACACCGCGGTTCCTGGTGTGTCCGCTGTGCCGTGCGTGTGATCATTGGTTGTACAGCCCTCTCGTAGTGTCCGGAGCAAGTATGGTGGATCTGACACACCGGTGTCAATGTGTTCTTTTTTCCATTTCCAGGAGTGTATATTAACGATATAGGAGACCATCTTAGTAGCCGTCTTAGTTTGTTTGCAGATGATGCCTACATTTAGTCATTTACTGTCTTTTAAAGTCACCAGATGACCAAAACGAATTGCAAAATGATTTAGGTAAGATATCTGTATGGTACGAAAAGTGGAAATTCACCCGATTAAAGAAAAGTGTTTAGTTATTTACATTAGTACCAAAAGAAATCCTCTAAATTTCGATTGCATGACAAGTGACACAAATCTGAAGCATGTAAATTCAACTAACTACTTAGGTATTACAATTACAAATAACCTAAACTGGAACGATCACGTAGATATGTTGTGGGTAGAACAAACCAAATACTACGATTCACTGTCAGTACACTTGGAAGGTGCTTCAATTCTACTAAGGGGACTGCTTACACCACGCTTGTCCGCCCTATTCTGGAGTATTGTTGTGCGGTGTGGGATCCGTATCAGGTGTGACTGACGGATGACATCGGAAAAGTACAAACAAGGGGGGCTCCTTTTGTATTATACACGAAATAGGGGAGATAGTGCCACAGACATGATACGTGAGTTGGAGTGGCAATCATTAAAACAAAGGTGTTTTTCGTTGCGACGGGATCTTTTCAAGAAACTTCAGTCACCAGTTTTCTCCTCCGATTGCGAAAACATTCTGTTGGCACCCACCTACTTAGGGAGAAACGATCTTCACGATAAAATAAGAGAAATCAAGACTCTTCTATATTTCTTAAATTGGCAGTTTTTCTTGATTGGAATTCCGAAATACATACTTCGTCTTCTTTGGTGAAGGAGTTTCAGATAACCGTGTTTAATGACTGCTTTATTGGCGCTGTCATCAGTGACTTCACCGTTGTTTTCGCGCAGTGAAGGTATTGATTGCGTCGTGCCACTATTGTTCTTTATGTACGACCAGAATCTCTTTGGATTTTCTGCCAGGTTTAGAGACACAGTTTCGTTATGGAAATAATTAAAAGCATCACGCACTGAAGTACGCGCTATATTTTGAACTTCCGTAAAACTTTGCCAGTCTTGGGGATTTTCCGTTCTCTTAAACTTGGGATGCTTTTTTCACTGCTTCTGCAACAGTGATCTGACCCGTTTTGTGTACCATGGGGGATAAGCACCATCACTTATTAATTTATGTGGTATATATCGTTGAACTGCTGTCGGTACTATCTCTTTGAAATCATTCCACAACTTCTCTATGTTTACATGACCTGATATGAGGGAGTGAAGACTGTCTCTTAAAACGGCGTTAAGAGCATTTTTATCAGTCTTTTTAAATACGTATACTTCGCGTTTATTTTTGATGGTTATAGATGTTACGGTGTTCAGCCTAGCAGAAACTGCCTTGTGGTCGCTAATCCCTGTATTCGTCACGATACTCACAATTTGTCCAGGATTATTTGTTGCTAATAGGTCAAGTATTCTTTCGCAACGATTTACGCTTCGAGTGGAGAACCGAGAACTAATTGTTCAAAATAATTTTCTGAGAAAGCATTCAGTTCAATTTAGGATGACATTTTATGTTACCGCCGTCTTTAAACGTATAATTTTTCCTCATATTGGTGGTACATTGCAGTCCCCACCGATTATAACTGTATGTGTGGGGTACCTATTTGAAATGAGTCTCCAGTTCTCTTTGAAGTGTTCAGCAACTATGTCGTCTGAGTTGGGTGGTCGATAAAACGATTCAGTTAACAGTTTAGTCCGATTGTCAAGTACACATCTACTTCAATTTCACTACAAGGCAAACTACTTGTGACAGCAATAAATACTCCACCACCAACTATATTTAGTATGTCCTTCTGAACACTGATAGATCGTTGGAAAAAATTTCGGCTGAACTAATTTCCGGTTTTACCCAACTTTCTGTACCTATAACGTTTTGAGCTTCAATGCTTTCTATTAGGGCTTGGAGCTCTTGTTCTTTCGCAACACAGCTACGACAATTTACAACTATAATACCGATCGTTTCTACAACTAACTTACTGTGTATTACCTGTCCCCTTTTAAACGGACGCCCTTTCTGCGGTTCCCTAAGACCCTCTAACCTAAAATCCTCCCAGTCCCTTCCACATAGCGCCCGATACGCGTGTAGCCGCCTCCTGTGTGTAGTGGACTCCTCACCTCTTAAGCGGAACCCGGAAACCCACCACCCGATGGCGCAAGTCAAGGAATCTGCAGCCTACACGGTCGCAGAACCGCCTTAGCCTCTGATTCAGACCCTCCACTCGGTTCTGCACTAAAGGAGCACAGTCGGTTCTGTCGACGATGCTGCAGATGGTGAGCTCCTCGTTGGTTTTCGAAGCAAGATTGGCCTTCGCTACCATCTCCGCTACCCGAGAAAATCTCCTCTCATCAAAGGCGACAGTACCGACATCAGCTACCACCTGCAGTTGGCAGCACCCTGTGCTCTTCATGGCATCCAGAAGCACCCTTTCGACATACGGAAAGACTCCCCCCGGTATGCACACAGAGTGCAAACTGGCTTTCTTCCCCGGCAACCATGTTCGTAAGGGCCTCATTATGCTTCCAACAACCAGCAAACCCACCTTTGTGGGCTGAGAAGCTTCCGCTGGAACCGGTTGGACGACTGCATGTGGCTCACAGGTATCATCAGCCACAACTATCGCCCAAAACCTGCTCGTCAAACGAACCAGGGAGGCCCTACTATTGGCCCTCGTAAAGTTTTTGTTGCCTGCCAGACTTTGGAATGATCTCCCACTCGACCACAGGTGGGAGGTCAATATCAGTGCAGGCAGTACCCGCGGCGGCCACAGTAGTGGACCGATCGGGGGGACATGTGGGACGTGCTCGAAGTCTCACACATCCCCATGTCCGACTCCCCACAGTGAAGCCCCTTGGCAGCAGTCTCAAACTGTGTGACGGAAGCCAGCGCAACCTGGAGCTGTGAGCGAAGGGTCGTCAACTCAGCTCGCATTTTTACACAGCAATCACAGTACCCATCCAGTTCGCTCCTGTTTGAAGGTCGTAAAAATATATAACAAACGAATAGTGTACTCGGCTTATTTGCTGCACGAATTCGAAGTGCTCTCTTGCTAACGGTCTAAACGATATTGAGCTACACTAACCAGGACAAAAAAAGCCTATACGATACGAGGGTCGTTAACAGCGGCTGTACTGTACGCTAACCCGTTATTAAAATAAAAGTTTGTGCCTTATAAGCACTCTAACACCCAAGAAATTACAAAAATAATTTCGTAACTTCGCAGGTAACTGTAAATAAGTCACTCCTGTTCGTAAATATATATAACAAACAAACGGTGCGCTCGCCTTATTAGCAGCAGGAACACGAGGTGCTCTGTGTCTGACGGTCTATATACATTACGCCTAAAACGTCGTCTCAATGCTGTGGACGGCGAGAAGAAATAAGCCTAAACTCCCTAATAATATATCAAGCAAATAAGATGCGTACACTTCAAAGTTATTTTTTACAAAGGATACCACGGTCTTATTTAATGTTCCAGGAGAGAAAAAACAGGTTGCATTGATGATCGCAATGCACAACAGTGAGGAAATAAGCACCAGAAAAGACAATAAACCAAAAATGAGACTGTAGGGCAGGAATGGGGCAGCTGACACACTGAATCAGCTTATTGGCACCTACACATGCAAGGCAAGAAGCAATCACTGGCCAATGATAATATTCTAAAATATTTTTAAACTTCTGCTTAACTGCTTTTGAGCTGTGGAGAGAAAGAAATACAGAACGGAAAAAGAATGTTCTTTACAAAAGAAGAATATTTCTCGAAGATGAGGAAGTGTCCTAGTTACAGCTTACACTGTAGCCAGGAAAACACTGTTAGAAAGTGAACAGTCAGCAACCACAGGGAGACCATCAACACCAAACTGCAGTGGTGGCAACCAAAGCTTCGAACGTTCCAGATGCAGATTCTGTCTATCAAGTTGTGACCACGAAACATCAGTGAAGTGTTCAAATTGTAACAAAACTATTTGTAAGGCTCACGTTAGATACCACTTCCGAACATGTGGAATTCTAAGCAAAATTTTATTCTAATTTTCTCCGATAACTGATAGTTTATACACTACGTAATACTCTATTGTACAACAGCTCATAAAAGACCACAGCTTACATCATTGTTGACATGGTTAGCATGTAATACTATTTGTATTGTAACAAATAATCCTACATTTAAAATAATTTTAAACGATTTAGGATCATCTTGCTCTTTTATTGGGCCATTACGACCCAAATCCCGCAGGGGGCTCCCGTCTTGGGAGTGTGTGGGTAGCAACCACACGGGCCCTTAGCTAAGCCTGGCATTACTTCCACTTACTTGTGTCAGGCTTCTCCTGTTTCCTTTCCTATCCGGCCCCCCTCGGCCAACTCTTGGTTTCTTCGACCTCAACGGTATTAGGTTTCCGAGGCCCAAGGGTGTCTTTCACTTTCCTCTCTAGTATCTATTATCTACCCTTCGACCCAACGGCGAAGCGAGCGGAAGAAGAATCTTATATCCCAGGTTCTCAACGATCGTGGAGGCGGAAGAGGTCATGCCAGACGAACTGGCTGTAAAGGCGCTGCTCAGCCATCATTGAGCTCGCGGCAGTTCGTTGCAGTTCTGGTACCTGAAGTCACATGTCACATACATATGTGCCGTGATGAATTGTTCCAGAATCATAGTTTGTGGGTCACTTCCTCGCAAACTGTAATCCATCTTAAACAAATTCACGCAAATGGCAATTTCTCCCGTCATTTTCTGTAAAGACCAATGGCGATGGGATAAGGACGATGGTAGCAGGCTCCGAGTGAGGCTGGAAGCTACTAGTCTGGACCAGCACATTGGCGGCAGGTGTGTGATGGTCGCTTTCCTGAGAACCCGTGTGACAACTCGGGAATCCGGTCCTGCATCTGCGACCGGGCAGGCCTATTTAGGATGACCGCTGCCCACCCTGAATGGGGAAGGCCCTAGAAAATGTGGGCTAAACATCGGAAGTCACACTTGAACCGGGCTGGGAATCCGCACCCAGTAGGTCACTCCTTATACTGCGGACGTACACAAAAGAAGAGTGAAATGATTATGACAATAGGGACATGGAATGTCAGGAGCCTCCTGGACGTGAACAATTACAGGCCAGAGAGAAGAACCGCTCTTATCACCCAAGAACTAGCCCGGCTAGATATAGACGTAGCTGCCTTGAGTGAGACAAGACTCTCAGGTGTTGGACACATTAGTGAGGTACGTTCAGGGTACACCATCTTCTGGAAGGGAAAGGATGCAGCAGAACCACGCATCCATGATGCAGGATTTGCCGTAAAAACGAAAATAGTGAAAGATCTTCGACTTACACCTGTCTCAATTAATGAAAGACTGATGAATGTTAGAGTACCCATTGGTTCAGACAGATTCATCACCTACGTCTCTGCATATGCTCCTACTTTAGACAGTGGTGAAGACACAAAGAATCAGTTCTACCACCAACAGAACAGTACACTCTCTAAAATACCCATTCAAGATAAATTAATTTTACTTGGTGATATCAATGCCAGAGTGGGAAGGGACAACCGTTTTTGGAGAGACGTCATGGGTAAACAAGGGGTGGGAAACTGCAATGCAAATGGGTTGTTATTTCTTGGTCTGTGTGCTGAGCACGAGCTTTTCATCTCCAATACCCAATTCCGTTTGCGTAACCGCTAGAAGACCACATGGATGCACCCACGCTCCAGACATTGGCATCATATAGACTACGTTATTACGCGACAGCGTGACCAGGAAGACATTCACAACAGCAGCACTAAACATCGATGAGTGCTGGACTGACCATAGACTTTTAGTCAGCCGTTTGAGAGTACCAAAGTATCGCAAGCCACGATCCCACTTTTCAAACCCACCACGCAGATAATTCAACAGAAGCAACCTGGACAACAAAAAAGTTCGCTCACACTTCCAAGATATACTGTATGAACAACTTAACAAAGCTCCAGCAACCACAGATGACGTCCAACAAGAATGGATCACATTAAAGAACATCATCAAAGAAACTGCTGAGAATGTTGTTGGTTTTAGTGCACAGAAAAGAAGTGACTGGTTTGATGAGAGCCATGGAGAAATCAAATCCATTATCAATGCAAAGCGGGATGCTTACCTATACCTTGCTCAAGATCCGTCCTGCGCCGAAAAGAAAGCACACTTTCAAGAACTCAAGCAGAAATGTCAAAGTGAAATACGAGTAATGAAGAACAAATGGTGGCACCAGAAAGCCACAGAACTCCAAAATCTTTCCGATGCAATGAACCTGCGTGGCTTCTACGCTGGTATTAAAGAGCTGTATGGACCTATCCGCTCCTCTCCAGGAACACTGAAAGCTGCTGACAACTCCACCATTGTTACTGAAAGTCTGGGCATCTTAAATCGTTTGAGAGAGCACATCAGCCCACTGTTAAACAGCCCTTCTACTGCCGCTGGAGATTTTCTCAAAAATGTCCCACAGTACCCTCCAAAACCCTGCGTGGCTGATCTTCCAACTTTTCAAGAATTTTGCAAGGCACTCAAGAGTGTGAAACCTGGGAAGGCTCCTGGACCTGACAGCATCCCGATGGAGCTTATTGAGGGTGGCGGCTTGCCTCTAAAAACTAGACTCTTCCCACTCATTCTATTAATGTGGGAAACCCGCAAGGTACCAGCTGACTTGAAGAACTCCACAATTGTCACCATCTTCAAGAAGGGCGACAGAAGCGTCTGTGGTAACTACCGGGGAATATCTCTACTCTCTGTCACCGGCAAAATTTTTGCAAGAATCCTTTTAAATCGCCTCCAGACACTTCCAGAGACTATACTACCTGAGTCTCAATACGGGTTTCGACCTTCAAGAGGGACAATTGACATGATTTTCAGTGCACGACAACTACAGGCGAAGTGCAGAGAACAGCAAAAGCCTTTACTACTTGTTTTCTACGATCTAGAAAAGGCCTTTGATACAGCTCCCAGAGAAGCCATGTAGATGGTCTTAAAACGCTTCGGGTGCCCTGAACATTTTGTTGACCTGATTGAAGCTCTCCACGATGATATGACTGGACAGATCCTCTGCCACAATGAAACGACTGGTGAATTCCCAATAACAAGTGGGCTTAAACATGGATGCGTTCTTGCACCAAAATTATTTGCATTGTATCTGGCAGCTATGCTTTACGAGACAACCGTAAACAATGCAGGAATAGAACTAAAGTACAGGTTTGATGGAGGATTATTCAACCAGTCCAGACTCCATTCAAAAAGGTTCACCAGTACCACTCGTGTGACAGAGCTGCAGTATACTGATGACAATGCTTCTCCAGCTCCTTCACCTGCAGATTTGCAGCTGTCAGTTGATTCCTTCAGCAGGGCGTACGAACGATTTGGTCTCTCCATCAATGTTCCAAAGACAAAGGCGATGGCGCAACCAACTCCTGGCTCCTCCGTTCCTGACTTCAGCATATCCATTTATGATACACCCTTGGAACAAGTGGACCATTTCCTCTACCTGGGAAGCATACTGTCATCTAACTGCTCATCTGGAAAAGATGTGGAGAATAGATTACGTGCTGCCCATGTAGCATTGGGACGTCTTACAAAGCGTGTCTTTCTGAATAAAGAACTAATACTGTACACCAAACTGATGGTGTACAAATCTGTAGTCATTTCCACCCTGCTATATGGTTGCGAAACCTGGACGTTATATCGCTGTGATCTGAAGAAACTAGAACGCTTCAACCAACAGAAGCTAAGATATATCATGAACCTGAAATGGGATGACTTCATACCCAACACGGCTGCTCTTGAGAAAGCAGAAATGTATCATGGAAGCTCTTATCATTGGGCATCAACTCAGATGGGTCGGACGTGTCCAGCGGATGAAAAATGACAGACGTCCACGCCAAATGCTGTACAGCGAAGTGAGCACAGGTAAAAGGCCACGAGGTGCCCCTCTCAAACGTTATAAGAATCTGTACAAGAAAAATCTGAAAAACTTGAACATCGATCCGAGTAACTGGTCCACAATAGCAGAAGACCGAAGTTTCTGGCGCTCAGTTACCTCAAATGCTCTTCAAACTTTGAGCTGGAACGTCGAAGAATGGAGAATGACAAACGCCGGAGACGTAAACTCCTCCAGGCTCAGCCACGTCTTCCACGTTCCATCAGCTGTAATGTCTGTGGCCGCCTGTTCCACGCTAGGATTGGATTGCTAAGCCTTCAGCGACCCTTCCACGCCTGAACCGTGACAAAGGAAATCTCTGGAGAGAAATGAAAACTGGGATACGAGTATCAGCCTACGACGACGACGACCCAAAAGAGCATATGTATATAGCTTTTTAGAGGAAGGTAACAGGTTTAAGACTACATAGTGTAGGTTTACTAGGTAATGAATAAAGTGTACTTAGACACAACTTATTCACTTTTGCCACTATTCACTGTCTAAAGTTAAAGGAAAGAAAGAAATAATGCAGGTGAGGTGTAGATATAGGTATAATAGATTTTAATAGCTTGTTTCACACTATTTACAGCATTTATCTTTGCAAATTCCCGAAGCAGCGTCATATTAACAAATATATGAAGATCCTGCATTTTTAATATAAAATGATTGTTAAAATTTCAATGAAAATACCTGAAGATTTTGAGACGTAAAACGAGTAGAGCTAGGTGATTCACTACTGACAGGTATATTAAATGTAACAGTTAACTAATAAATTGAAAAGGAAAAATTATTACCAAATGGTGCACCGCTGAAGACTTACATTAATATCCTCAGTATACTACTAACAGTGCTGCACGTTAAAAGTAGTTCTTTAGCTTTTTATGAAAGGTTTTTTATGTATAACCACCAGAGAGCTTACAATATTTTTCTAATAGATTCGACAGTATGTTATCGCCAGGAAGACTATCAAGTTTTAAAATAATGTAATACCACGTAACTGTCAAATAGGTTTTGTACCGAATTAGAGCTTCTGTACCTAATTAGAGCTTTTGCAACACAATAACTTGCTATAAAGGAATGAGTCCCTAGGTGAGCACAAATAATGCAATGTATTTCACCTTTTCCCAACACAATAAATAAATGAAAATAAAAAAATTAAAACGTGTATTAATTATTAATATCACTAACATTAGCATACATATTTGTAACCTGAGTTTTCAAAATGAAGATGGACAGAAAATTTAAGGCATTTTACAATAGAATGTTAAGAAAATTTTCTAGATCCAGAAGAGAAACCAATAATAATAATGTGTAAATATACATGATAGTGTTGTTTATAATTTTATAGAATGAGGCAAATATAGTACATAAGTGAAATTGAAGGAATTCTCAACAGGACACCATCGACTGGGTCATAAAGGCATTGCAGGAATAGTTTTCTACAAGAACATGACTTTTGGGACGTCCACAAATAACACATGTTAACAATATACAAACTGGCTTGAAAACATGAAGAATAGCAGACCCAGGAAAATGTAGTCACTAAGTGTTACTCATTCTACAGTGAAGAGCAACTGCGATATGTAACGTTAAATAATAACAATTGTAACAGTAATAATAACAACTATAATAATAATAATGGAGATCACGTGATTGAGCGACGTATTTACTTAGGAACTCCAAGGCACAATTGTAAAATCGGATAATCAGTAAGTGAATTACAGTTTCCAGCCATCTTGTGTTTTACGGAAAAAAATGCCTTGCAGCAAGTTCCTGGAGAAGACCAGACCATTTCGCCTTCATTGCGTAATTAAGTTATTGTTTTTGCCTTAGACAAACTATCGGCCGCTGTGGTGTAGTTTATAAAGAAGGAAACTCATACACAGCGAGAGTGGGGCTTGAATTCCTTTTCAGCATATGGTTTGTACATCGTAAACAACTTCATTTTCGTACTAATGTATTTCCAACACATTTAACCATCACCAGGATTTTCTATGAAGGAAAGAAACCTTCACAGCACAATAAAGCTTCCTTTCAGAGCTACTCTATGAAACATTAGTAATGTCAGACTGATACCAGAAATATAAAATTAATTACACTGAGTATTATAATGAGGGACTAAGGTCCCACTATGGAAAAAATTCAAATCGGAGTAGCACGAACGCTCAGTAATGCTGTGCGGCCATATTTGCTAATCGGTTAGCTCATTTCTCTTCAGTGACATCATGAAAGAGATTCCACTGCACAGATAATTTGAAATTTTTAGCCTCTATTTTTGGCAAATTATTTGATGATCCCTTGTGGAGAGTCGCTTTCAGATGATATAAGGAAATTTTCTGGTAATCTGAATGACCTACGTCAGATGTGGAACAATAATTAAAGTCACTTCCATTATAAACCTGACGAAAAGAACAGTGTTTACAAGACGTATCGATTTTAATTGTATTTTTATCCAGAATTATTTAAGAGATGTCTGACACGTATATCTATGAAGGAAAATTTACTTCATAATAACTATTGAAAGTCGATTAAGAAGAAAAACCCTAAATATCTTTCTCTAAAAGCTCTACGAGCTTTCGATATACAGCAGAGAGTTGTGTGACCTAGCACTCATCATGGATACAGCTACAGAATATACCGTAACACCATT
The DNA here is from genome assembly GCF_023864275.1 of Schistocerca cancellata. NCBI lineage: Eukaryota > Metazoa > Arthropoda > Insecta > Orthoptera > Acrididae > Schistocerca > Schistocerca cancellata. The sequence goes on along the minus strand of NC_064631.1, from coordinate 493,942,381 downwards.
AATGAAATGTACAGTTTTCGTTTAGCGAGGATGTTACCGGACTCAACGTAAAAACGGACTTGACTTGCCACCAATTAGCAGAGCTCCGTTTGAATAGGACTTATACTGCAGCTTTCATTTGTGGAAGAAGGACGCATTCATAAATTGCCGCCTCTGAATTTTAATTTCAGGACACTTCATTTTTTGCTGTCTTCGAAGTCGAGGAGTAATTACCTCCACTTAATCGCTGCAACTGCGCAATTAGAGCTTTCCGTCTCATTCATCATTGCGTTCCCTGTTCCAGTGGCTTGAATATTTCACCACTGCGCCCTGTGTAGCTGTGACTGTATTCATAGCTGAACGTTAATGACATTCGTGACACACGAAGACTGGAAAAGAACTACTTTAAGATAAACCTAAATATTTATGTATATTCCTCTGTATTTACTTCTTTAACTAAAGATTACCTTGTGAATCAGTTACAAGTCAAAACAATGCATTCATATCCCAGTAGAGTGAGATTGAAATCCCATTACATTTTCCATAATAACGGTAATTTTGTGTAAAATATTTACCTGGGATATTGGAATGCAGCCCCCAGAAAAATTAAATGGAATGAGCCTGCAATTGAATGTCAGTTAACGAAGACTGTCTGCACCGACAGATTGCCACATAAACCAATGGAAAGCAAGTCAATTTCCTGACCTGTCTCTCTTGGTGCCTCCTACATCACATAAGACTGAGAGGCACTTTTATTTCATTTTCAGTATTTAGAAAAGAAGAGAGCACTTCTTTTTCCTGCACTTGTTGTAAGTTGTAAGAAGTGAGAGGTTGACACATAATTTCATAGTCAACTATCGATTATTAAAGAAAAGTCTATCATGAGCACTACCACCAAACTTTTTGAACTAACCTAAAATATTATACATAAATCAAATTTTTCTATACATAAGACATGTTTATAACGGCATCACAACTTTGTTGATTGCATACTGATACTATAAGGACTTCACAACACTTCTAAACTTGTATTTTAGCTTCATGTTAACAGTCTGCACTCCTAATATTGAAATCGGTTTAATTTAGTCCCCTATAGTTTGCTACCGTGAGTTGAGGATCGATAGCAACTAAATATCAGAACACAATAATAAGTTTTGTGTGGAAAACATATCCGTAATTTTCCGGTACAGCATCAGTAGTGTGCAGCATGACATAACCACGTCTTTTAAATATCTCGGCGTAACTTTGCAAAGCGATGTGAGATTGAACGATCACGTGAGGATTGTGGTAGGGAAGGCGAATTTTCGGCTGCTATTTATTGGGACGATTCTAGGGAAACGTAGTTCATCCGTAAATACTACATAAAACTACTACTACTACTAAAAACTACATAAAGGACTCGAGTGGGACCTATTCTTGAGTACTGCTCAAAAAGGAAGATATTGAAGCAATTCAGAAACGGGCTGCTAGATTTCTTACTGATCAAGACGCAAGTGTCACGGAGACCCTTCGAGAAATCAAATGGGAATCACTGGACGGAAGTCAACACTCGTTTCGAGGAACACTACTGAGAAACACTACAACGAGAATGTAGAAAACCTCTATTTGAAGATGAATGCAGAACTATTGTACTGCCTCCAACATGCATGGCACGTAGAGACAATGAACACAGGATACGAGAAATTTGGGCTCATATGGTCGCATACAGACATTCGTTTTCCCTCGTCCTATTTGCGACTGGAACAGGAAAGGAAATAACTAATAGATGCACGAAGTACCCTCCGCCATGAACCGTACGGTAGTTTGTGGAATATCGATGTAGATACAGACATAAGTTGGTTAATTCCAAAATTGTGGTATGTAGCGAAATTCAGTTAAATGTGTATTTGTTATGTTCACCTAACCACTGGTAGAGAACAGAACATCACACTTTTCACATACAGTTTCAATGAATTAATATTATTAAAAAATTAATCATGATTTTAACCTCTCAATAACGTCAGAAATACTACAGACTCGCAAAATCTTTTAAGATGAGACATTTAGCAGTATGTTTTACAAATGTTTCAAATTTGATAAAAATATATTTTCCTTATTCTCATGGTAAATGGGTCAACGATTTGTTGAAGGAATAGAAGGCCCATTTACTGTTGCTATCACGTCAACATAAATTTAAAAAAATTAATCTAAAAAGGGCAAACTGTATATGTGGAAACCAACATGAATGTCAATAGTGTTAACCGTTATACAGATTAATTCTATTGCGTATATATATATATATATATATATATATATATATATATATATATATATATATATATATATATATATATATATATATATATATATATATATGACACGTGAAGTCCCTTAATCTGGTGGGGTAGAGGCATGCGCATAAATGGATCTTTGAAAGACAACAACGAACAGTTAAGTGTGAGTGAACATTGAGGTAAATCTTGTTTGTGATCTGTGTATATGTAATATGTATAATTGTGTGAAAACATGTTTGACTAACTCCTTGCTACATGGACTGAAATTTCAGCGCAACTGAACCCAGGATCAAACTCCTATCATGGATTGCACCCAGTGTAATTCATCATTGTTTGCTGAAGAAAACCATAGACAATGGATACGTGACATAAAATATAATGGCTCAGAATTTAATTGACTACTGATCTCAATTATTGGTAAACGGCACAAGTTGAGGAACTCCGTTAATGGCTGGTGGTTTGTCCTCGGCGATCTTCATTGTCTCGAATACTTCTATCACTATCGGTACCTCTTTCTTGTTCCTGTTCTACGTACTTGTCTCTTTTTACTATGTTGCACAAGACCTTTTGTAGCTTATTCCCAGCTGATATTGGTGGCTATCCGTTTGACGAAGGCAGCTTACCCTTCAGCACATCATCCTCCAGGTGATCCTCATATTTTAATATTTCAAACAGGTGCCGATAACGCTTCGTAAAGGTACTGCACACATGATGATTGTGCTCTTACACATTTTGTGGTGCGGGAACAAATACTAAATAAACAGTAAACAAGAGAGCAAAAATCAGTAACAGAGGTTACCTGCCCAAGCTACGCTCTGTCGTGCTCAGTGGATAAGTACATCAGTGATTGTAAGAAACCAGAAGAGATTAAAATTGCTCTGAATACAACAATAATCAAATTAAGATTTTTTGGGTGTAATATACTAGGCACTTCAACGGCCTCGCCATTGTTAAAAGTTTTAATCTCTTGATAAGCTATTTTCGCGAACCCAGCCACACTCGTCTACACTATCCTTTTAGAAAATACCGCAGCTAACATCACTAGGCTCAACTCGTGCTGGGGTCCTTCGTTTCTCAAAGCCAGATACCATTCGCAGCTCAGGACCGGAAAGATCCCTCATGTTGGCAGAAAGCCAACTCCTGGTCAACAGGTCATGTCTGCCATGGTGCCAAACACTACACTCTGGCAGAAAGCCATTGTCAGCCCTGACTGGAAGACCACCAGACTGCCTCGCAGCTTTGCTCCACAAGTTACTGATTCACCATGTGCAGCCAGCCGACGTCTCCAAATATGATAACTGTTTACTATTCTAGTTGGCCATCTTCACTCTTCTCCTCCCAATTGAGCCTACACTAGATGACGACAGGGGTCACCTTATCGTCCATCTACATAGGGCTGCTATCATGGCCAACTCCCTGGACTCAGAGGCCAATGTTCATGGCCATCCTGTGACTAGCTCCAAGTTGATGTTACGGGTCCATTCCCATATGCCAGACGCATCCTGTCTCTGACAGCATGCCGCACTACAGTTTCTGTGGCACTACAAGTGGGTATTTAACCGTGTTTTTGTTAGGTCAGTCTCTTGTCTATTTGCCTGTTCACTACTAATTTTGTTTTTGAATAACTTCCTAATGAGCTACAGACTTGAGATGTATAATATAACTTAGAATTAGATGACAATGCAACATCAACTCGCTTTCTAGTCGGTTTATTTGGTAGAGGTGTGGTAGAGGTGATCATATTTGGTAACGCTTCACATCTAGGATGTCATGTACGACCTGTGCGTTTTGTGGTGTGTAGTATCGGAATGCATTCCAAGCAGTACGTGAGCAGATGGGCACGGATGAGAGAGGCGGGAATAGGAAAAGGACAGAGACAGGTGGAAGAAGGGATATGGGCAAAATACGAGGGTCTTTCGAAAACTAATGTCCCACATTTTTTTCTTAGAACATATTTATTGTTAAGAGTCAGAATTTGGTGACAATATACATCAACATGTCTTGTCCATGTCGTATTTTTCCACCTAGTCTCCATCACGCCCTATGGCGGTACACCAACGTTGTGGAAGAGCATGTATACCCTGCTGATAAAAGCACTTGTCCTGTACGCGTAGCCATGTTGTCCTTGCATGGTCGCCACTCGCGTCATCTTCAAAGTGTGTTCCCCGTAGATAATCTTTAACCGGTCCAAAGAGACGGAAGTCGGAGGGAGTAAGCTCTGAACTGTTGGGCGGATGAGGCAATGAGATTTCGTGGAACCCATTGTGAGCACCTCTTTGAATACCCGAGAGTCTCGATCACTGTAGACGCACTTCCAATACTGACGGACAATCGTAGAACCAATTGTCGAGTTCTGATGCGCCGGTCGGCACGAATAATGGCATCTGAACGATTTAGCATGTCTGGAGCAGGGACTGTGAGAGGACGTCCCGGGGGGGTGGGGTCTGAGCATGGATCTCTGTTTCTGCATTTCCTGATGTAGTAACTTTCTTTACCCATCGCACAGCGATACTCCTGTCAACTACACGCAAATGTTTATGAATGTTCACCACGTTTTTTGTTCTGCACCTAAGAATTCAATAACAGCACACAACGTGTAATTCTAGGCGTCTGCAGATGCCATTTTGGCACTGTACTGTGGCTCTGTCATCTGCCGGAACGGTTCGAAACTTCATCGACGCAGAAAACAAACATCAATAGTGAAGCACCAACAAGGACGTTTATCTATGTATATTAACGGCATTTAAAAAAATGCGTGGCATTACTTATTGAGCGACCTTCGTAAGTTACATAGCTGTACACAGAGTAAGCATGCATAGAAATAATATTTCTTTAAATACAAAAAAATTACGTCATGGGAATTTTTGCGACCCATTAAACGGCTTCTTCCAGACATGAGAAAGCAGAAAATCACTATTTAAGTAAAACAAATTTCTAACATAACATGTTTTTTAGTGTAGCCCAAAATTTAAAATAACCGTTTGTTTACTGACATTGGTGGCATAAATTACACCAAGGCGTGTGCCTCAGAAGAAATATCATGAATTTAAAAGACCTTACACTTGTTACTTAACCGTTTTGTGACTCTTACGGTGGTTAAAATGTGTGATTAAAAGAACTGTCAAGAGCAGTTGGATAAATGGTGGTCTGTGATATTAAAGAGGTACGTTTGCGGCGCAAATAACGCTCATGTTCGTGACAAATTGTGTCAGTTCATCTTTGCATGAAAAGCGTGTCAAGGGGAATCTACCGCTCCTTCTCCATGGGACAGGAAATGTGGCAGAAAGAGGACCATTAGAATTGGTGCAGGAAACCATGAAGAGAAAAAATGTAAAAATCCTGTACCTGGACCACAAAAAGAGGAATTGACTGACGCTTAAATATGCTCTAAGAGACCAATCGCTTGGACTATCGTAAACAGCGTTGTGTAGACGGCTGTTACCGTCAGTACGGTCATAAAACGCTACCTGTTGTTGCAATTTTTAGCGAAATATAGATGTGTGACTACCTAACTTCAGGAATTTAATCTTATCTGTTGGAAGACTATCAACAAAAAGCCATCATTTTATAAAAAGTGATAAAACAGCTTAAAGACACTGTTTAACGTACACTATCTCAAATTACAGAGTGCCGATATCTTAAATAGATATGGTATAATTAAATATCCCTTGAGGCATACGAGTCTCAACTCTATCTGCAATAATGATACAGGCTGAGGAAACGAATTAAAATATGTGTCACAGCTGGGATTGGAAGCCAGGTCTACTAATACTGACGATTTAATAAGGGGAAAAATACCATAACGGCGTCAATTGACGTTTGTGTTATGGAGGGCGTTGGACTAGAGAAATCAAGGCAGATGTGTTACATATACCGCCCTGGTGATGTAATGGGTAGCATATCCGCTCAGTAAGCAGGAGACCTGGACTCAAGTCGCGACTGTGGAACAAGTATTAATTCATTTCTTCATCTTCTATAATTATCGTAGGTATTAAAGATATTTGTACGTCAAGTCAAAGGCCCAGGAGCGAAAAAAGGTATCGTTAACCATTTCAACAACTATATAATGAGCCCTGACATACATTGTGAGAATCGTTTAATGTTTCTTAGCTATAGAACGTGTATTACCAGACTGGAGGTTCGGACCTCCAATTATAGAATGCATGGAGTATGCAACCCTCTGCAAGTCTGTTTAAGTATATTAAGCTCAGAGAAACAGTACTTATAATGTGCTCAGCTGCACTCTGTGCCAATCACTTCTATGTGGAGCCGACTAACGAATAACACACAGAATGTCTGCTGTGTGGTGTTAAACTGAGTTGTACAGGTTGTCGACTGGGACAATAAATGTATGCGACAGTCGGCTGGTGTGCAAGTGGCCCCTCCAGAGAATCGATAAAAAGAAATAATTATGAACTATGTTCAGTCAACTTATAGTCTGAAATGAATGCCTATAAACTACACAGAGATGGTACAGACTCAAACAAATGCGGTTTTGGTGTTATACGTAATTGCCATATTAAAGCTGTAAGATTAAATATTTGACATTGTCCCCCAGAATACAGTCAAATACAGATGCTGCCAAATTGGGGATTGTTTATAAAAACAATATAATTCCTCTGAACTTAAGAGAAAGAATCAGTGTATTGAGCAGATTTAAATCATTTCATGTGAAAGGAATTAATTTCCTAACTTCATAATTACACTTAATGTGAAAACGGAGTGGTGAATGTCAATGAATGTATATCTACAACAAATGTAGTAACAGCTGCCACCATACTCACACACACACACACACACACACACACACACACACACACATAAACACAGGCGCGCACGCGCGCACGCTCGCGCGCGAGCGGCTGCCCATCCATATGCGCTTGGAACTTGCAGCTGGATAAATCACTTGCTTGAACATCAATCCTGTTTGATAGGGATTTCATACAATACTGTAAGTAGGTACGGAGATCGTCTTTGACTAGTGATCAAAACGTCCTAGGTGTTACGTTGGAAGACCAGCACCGCTTAAAATATGAATCAAAATCACCAGCAATATCTTCCAAGGAATTACGGAATAAGAAGTTACCCTCATTCACCCGACTGGCATGTCAAGGAGGGTGGAGCAGCAGATACGGCTTCAGGGCAAGTGTCGTGATCGTCTTTCCATTTGCAAGAATTCCGGACTAGTCCTCTATTCGGACCTTCCGGTGGGGACTGCCAAGCGGGAGGTAACCATGAGAAAAAAATTTCGTAACCAGCGAAACGGTATCGTTTGACGAGTCGGGGCGTGGAATGTCCGTTTGAACATGGTAAGGAAGCTGCAAATCTGAAAAGGGGAATGGTAAGGGTAAATTTAGATATAGTGGAGGTCATTAAAGTCAAACAGAGAAAAGACAAGGCTTTCTTGTCAGATGACTACGGAGTAATATAAATAGCAACAGAAAATGGTATAAAGGAAGTAAGATTCGTGAATTCATTATGAATATGAAGGTAGGGCAGAGAGTGCGTTACCGTGAACAGTTCAGTGGTCGGGCTTTTCTCATTAGAACGGACAGCAAACAAAATCCGACAACGACAATTTAGATATACAAGATGACATTGCAATCCGAAAATGAAGAGACACAGAATGTATATGACGACACTGAAAGCGTAATTCAATATGTGAAGGGTGATGAAAATGTTATAGCCGTCGAGGACGAGAACGCTGTTGTAAGGGACGAGTAGAAGAGAGGGTTACGGAAGAATATGGGGTTGGTGGTAGGAATGAGAGAGGAGGAGGACTAATTGAGTTCTGTAGTAAATTTCAGACTGTAATGACGAAGGCTATGTTAAAGAATCACAACAGAAGCAGATATACTTGGAAAGGCCGGGAGATACTGGAAGGTTTAATTTAAATTACATCATGGAAGCACAGTTTCGGAAAACAGATACTGGATTTTCAGGCGTACCCAGGATCAGCTATGAACTTGGAACACAATTCAGTAGTGATCTAGAGTAGGTTTAAGTTTATGAGACTTGTCAGGAAGAATCATTGCAGAAAGTGTCTCAGACTAGAGACTCTGCGTTAAGAAAAATATCAAGAGGCAGTTCAGTTGAACAGGAATTGACATCTCTAAAGACAGTGGAGATAAAAGTGTAGGTACAAGAGAAACAGCTACGGTGACGGAGGGAAGACCCCAGTTGATCGACGAAAGAAGGAAGTACAAAAAGGTTCAGATAAGACAGCATGGGTCTCCCAGCCCATGGTGACATTCGATCTAGTAGGACCTCAAGGAGTTCATCGCAGGTGCTGTCTTCACTGCCTCCAGGTGAGAGCACAGCGCCCTGCGAGCTGAAAGGAGGTCGGTGGAAGCTGCATAGCCGTTGCTTAAAATAATGGTGCAATCCTACCCGTATTAACCTACTACATACGACAGTGATTCTTCACTACGGTGTTCACGATAATCTACCTACATATTTCGAAACAAAGCTCAGGCCTATGATGTTTTAAAATAATCCAATAAAACACATCTGTAATTGCTAACTGTTAAATACCAACCTTGTATCAGGCAGCTGGCCACAGAATTTCATAATAGCGAGACCGCTTTCACTTTGTGTTCCTTGCGGGATTATCAAGAAGCGCGACACGAAACGACAGCGTTTCATCACGTTAGCAGGTCAGGCGGAAAGCAGGACATCAGCGCTTTGCGCGAACTGGGTAGCTAGGGTCAGTAGAGGCTTAGTAAAGCCACATGACTGAGAAGTATTACGTCTGCTTGTTACGTGAAGTAAGCAGCTGCGTCGCTAGCTCAAGAGGGTGTACTGAATAGTGTTTGGGACCAGTTTGCTGGTATAACAAATGTGTTATGCAAACAGGACGCGATATGAATGGCCGATACATTCGTATTAGGAATGCCTATGCCGTCATTACCAGCGACGATGGGCAACACCAGCCTACATTTCACACTATAAAAACCCCAGCATTTGAGTTCAGAAGAGGGTTAGTCAGAAGGGTCGATGGCGTACAGGACGCGCATACTCGATCCTCTGACACGGTATTAACGCTGGATGTAAGTCTGTTGTAGATTTCCTGCTCGTACTAAACACCGCCAACAGCGCTGGAGAGATGTCTTCCTCTCCATAAGCACCAGTCACGAGTTCGGTGCCGGTGACAGCATCCTAAGCAGACGGTAAGGCCTGGGGGTCTTCCGTGTCGACTTGGGCCAGGACACCAGCGTTCCTGACACGTCAATGAGGCCACGGGGAATGCCTGCACGGCAGGCCAGGGTCTGCGCGCTTCTGGACCACACGACAACCGTCATCGCGGTTCAGTGAGCAGAGATGAGCCACAGTTGCCGGGGGAGGTAGGATGGAGGACCTCTTAGGCCGGTGCGCGTCAACCTCGTCAAGTGCGGAGGGTGCAGACGCAGCATCCACTTTCTGAGTAGCTGCCGGTCGCTCGCGGCTCACCCGGGCAAGCAGCGGTAGTGGACCGCCTAAGCATCGCTAAAGGAGAAATGTGTTTGCAGAAATAAATGGTTAAAAGTCACTCTCTTTTACTGCGCCCACCGGCGTACACAGGTTACAACCACCTTATCTTCCCTCAGGAACCGGCAAGTGGTGAACTGGGAGAGTGCCTCCTGACACACCATCCATCTGCCACGCCTCCTAATAGTCACCACCTATTCAGTACAGTGCCTCTAATACAATGTAATCCCATTGACTAAGACGATATTGATACGTGCTTATTAGAAACGTTCTTCAATAAGAACTGAGACGCCTTGCTAAAGCCGCAGGACAGGACAAGTAGTAGGAATTGTGGAAGTGGGCCAGAATCAGCAGATATCAGCCAAACGTAACACTTAATTTAGTTGTCCAAACATTACAGCGCAACTTCTAAGCTTGACTATCGACAGAAAACGTCTTTACTTCTAAAATGGCTGAAGGCCCAGGAATTAAATACAACTGCATTTTTTTTTTTTTTGAGGCATAGGGGTCTAGGCTTTAACCGTAAATAGTATTTAAGGCCAAGCGATGTATGACTTGACTAGTCAGATAGATTAAGTTTTTAAAAGCGGCTGAAGTGCCATAAAATTAAGAACAACACAACTAGAATAAATTTTCAACAGGCAGAAGGCCCACAGCTTACCTAGAAAGAATGTAATACTTGATAAGTAAGATCCTTAAAACTTAAAGCGGCTGAAGGCCGATGCTTTTAAAAAAACATTACACTAAATATTCAACGGGCAGAATGCCTTTGATTTTAAAAACACAATTACAGGCATAAAAATTCAAACCATCGGTTATGAACCATTAAAAACACAAAATTAAACGTCAAAAGGAAAGGCAGTATAGGCAACGGTGCTCAGAGGCTTCCAGGGGGCTCGGTCTGCCCTTGAAATCTTAACGTTCACTTAAGTGAGACAACAAGTCGGCCCAACTACACTCGATACGCTGGTAACACAACCAAGACACAGTCAGGCACCTACCGGCAAGACGACTTGCTTACCACCGACCAGTATAAGAGGATTCCAAAGCCAAAACGTTACAGACATAGCCGCCTACAACCAAAATACATTAATCTGTCAAAAACTATACACCATGTTGGACAGCAACAACAGGTAAGGCAAGGACAATGCCTGAATTTACGTCAGCGACCAGGTCAGGTAACCGGAACACTAACGGCCAGAAGGCAGAAAATTCCGCTGGTGCACTTGAATTTCATACCTACAAATACAGTTAATTCCACCACACGGTCGCTAAATCTTCACCAACTCGAACACTCGCTGTTGCTCCCAGGAATACCGCAAACAGCGAAACACCAACCAAGAGGACAACGTGAACAGACGTGGCTTCGGTACTAAATTCACCACTCAACTTTCATGTCCTGGGTCGGTGAGTCACGAACCTCGTAGCACTCGGAACAACGGGCCGGGCCTACTGCGTCGCACAGAGACTTGCTTGCTGATCAGCTAAAACCGACCGGCCCACTGCCAGTACGCCGACTACATTTAAAACAAGCTTGTCATTGGAAATGAGACCAGCTACACGCACAGTTTGACAAACACTTGCACGAAGACTTTGTAAGTAGGCTGTTTATGTTTTCTTATTGGCAACGTTACGTAGCGCTCTGTGTGCTAGTTTGCATTGTTGTCTGCCATTGTAGTGTTGCGCAGCGGCAGCTGGATGTTAACAGCGCATAGCGTTGGGCAGTTAAAGGTGAGCCGCCAGCACTGGTGGATGTGGGGAGAGAGATGGCGGAGTTTTGTAATTTGTCATGAACTGCTATATATATATATATATTATGACTATTAAGGTAAATACATTGTTTGTTCTCTATTAATATCTTTCATTTGCTAACTATGCCTACTAGTAGTTAGTGCCTTCCGTAGTTTGAATCTGTTATTTAACTGGCAGTAGTGGCGCTCGCTGTTTTGCTGTAGCTTGAGTAACGAAGATTTTTGTGAGGTAAGTGAATTGTGAAGGGTATAGGTTAATGTTAGTCAGGGCCATTCTTTTGTAGGGATTTTTGAAAGTCAGATTGCGTTGCGCCAAAAATATTGTATGTCAGTTTAAGCACAGTCGTGTATAAAGTGTTCTAATGGGACGTTTCATATGTCGACCCTTAGCCTAGGATACCTCACTGGAATCTTCTGATTTTTTTTCTTGTAGTTTGTGTATTTAGTGTAGCTTTTGTTTATTGCTAGCGCGTAATTATAGAGAGAATTTCCTTGGTAGTTGTGGTTTTTCATTGTTGCACAGTAAAACAGTTGTGGCATGCATGTAGATTTGCACCAAGTATTTCGCAGCTGCGCTTGCAATTGACTAGATTTATTTTCAGTTCTATGTTAATGTGTTCTCTTATTTTTGCTCTTCAAATTGTGTTTTTTTGTGTTATCGTGTGAAATATTGTCACAATAATGGCGTGTGAAAAACGTAACAGTAGGCTCCAAAGTAAACTGAGAAATAATAGTGACAACGAGCGTAGCTTATCAGCACCACTGTGTAGTGAATTAACAGACATTCCAAGTAGTAATTTGGTAATTGTGCATAGGGAAATGGAGCGGGCGGCAAACAATGGTGCAGACAGTGAAACAATTAGTCAACAGGGAAGCATTATCGATCGATCGGTCGGCAACAGCTCCCCTCAGGAATCCGAAACGACTGAACACAATATTGCAAATACTGTAGACTTAGGTTTTGGGTCCTCACCGTTTTCTCAAATGATTCAAGACACCTTTTCTGCTTGTCAAAATGTAAATGTTGCTGGTGCAAATGCACTGCCGAAAAGCGTAGAGGAACAGATTCCAGACACTAATGCATTGTTATTACAATTAATGCAACAAATGGGACAAAATCTTCAAAAGTTAGACACAATGGAACAAAATCATAGACAAACACAGCAAAAGCTTCAAAAGTTAGACACAATGGAACAATACCAGAGACAAACACAGCAACAGTTAGACACAGTGGAACGAAATCTTAAAAAGTTAGACACAATGGAACAAAATCTTCAAAAGTTAGACACCACACTTGAACAAACACGTGAAGATTTAACTACTGAGTTACATAACATCGAATCGAAATGTCAAAAAATCTGTAATGACGTAAAAACACAAATTTGTGAGTATTTCCAACCTATTTTTCGCATCATGAAAATGCATTACAGAATCACGAAGCAGCCATAAAAGAACTGAAAACTATTGTTCATGAAAATCATGAGACCTTGCAAGCTAAAATTGACTCAGTTGCATCTACCGATTCGGTTACGGAACTTGCAAAAACTCAGGACAATTTAAAGGACACAGTAGATACCCTGAAAATTGGTTCAGAAAGACACATGGAGGAAATAAGTACACTATCGGAGAAAGTAGCCGAACTATCGGATCAGGTCACTAACTTATCTACAAAGGTAGATGATGATCTGAATGACACAAGACCCGTAGCCTTCACTGACACAGAAGAGTATGAACAAATAAGAAAATTCAAACAAAATCAAAATCAAATCAATACACAGTACAAGAGAGAAGTCCGGGAAGTACAAGATCAGTTGACACAGGTAATACAAGAATTACGTATTTCAGAGGACACTCGCGCCCCAATACGGGAAGAGGGACATAGAAATACGGAAAAGCCACAAAATAATAACACAGGGCATTTCGGTAATTATGAAAGGCATTGGGAAGGTACACCGAATTTTGAGATGGAACCGCAGACACGACGTAACAATGACCGATATGCTACTCGCCGACACGATGATTTTGACTATAAGCTGTTCATTACTACACGTAAATTCAAAAAGTTTAAGAATTCTGCCAACGACATTCATCCACAAGCGTGGCTCCATCAATTCTCTCATTGTTTCCCTCCCAACTGGTCATTGGAGCACAGGTTGGAATTAATGTGTGGCTACTTAGAGAATGAACCAGCTGTAAGAATGCGATCGGTCATTCACTATTGCCACAGTGAAGGAGAATTTTACCGTGCCTTCCTCTCAGCCTATTGGTCTCAAGCCACACAAGACCGAGTAAAACATGGCATCATAATGATGAAACATTTCGAACAATCTGAATTTTCCAGTCTTGTGAAACATTTTGAAGACATGTTGCACAAGAATCAGTACCTGTCAAACCCATACAGCCCCTCAGAACTCATCCGCATTTGCTTAATCAAACTGCCTGAACATTTACGACATATTATTTTAGCAGGACGTTGCAAAGACGACATTGAAGCTTTTCAGGGACTGTTACAAGAACTAGAAATTGACACTGACAATAGCGTAACGCGAAAACAGGAACACAACAACTACAGGTCACATCTGTCACAATTCCGCGATGACAGAAATAATAACTGGACACGACAAGGCTATTCTCACAACACAAATCGTGACCAAAACAGACACCACCCGTATGACAACCATTGGCAGAGTAGTAATAATTACAGGGAAAGATCACCTCTCCGCAGTAATGACTATCACAGATCAATCAGAGAAACAGACAATATGGGAACCAAAACAATTATTATCAAGGGAGACAGAATAACTTTAGACGCAACGGTCCAGCGTGCAGTTACGACTCAGGGAGAAATTCTCCACCACGTGACCGACAAGAAAGAAACTATGGAATCTACCGACATGACGACAGACGATATGATCGTAACGACAGACCTGAGCTGCATCAGAACTGGCGGGATTCTCGTCACAGTGAATTTGTAGAAGTTAGGTCTCCAAATCCCAACAACGACGCGCGCCAACAAAGAGACAATAGGCAATGACTTACACCGCTGGCAGCCACAAGACGTACTTATGAAACTGACGACACAGCTGCGGTAGCTAGTAATTACGTAAAAATGGAAGACATTAGGGACATCTTACTCCAGGAACACGACGTAAAACTTAACAACATTGCACATCCTGTGATTCACATTACAGTAAATGACGTAAAATTTACGGCAGTACTTGACTCTGGCAGTCCCATTTCAGTAATTAGTGAAACAGCTTTTAGCAAATGCAACAAATCGAACGATTGTCCCACACTTCCGTTACGTAAGATTAAATTACAAGGTGCAATCTTTGGAAAAAGTGTAGATGTACGCCAACAAACCAATTTAGAATTCTTTTGCTAAAGCCACAGCTTTTCTATGAACTTTCTTATTGTTCCATTATTGTCGACGGAAATTATACTGGGAGTAGACTTTTTGAATGAATACAAAGCAATTGTAAGCTTTCACGATGCTGAAATAAGTTTAGAGAAAGAAGGTAAGTCAATAGCTTTGAAATTTGAAGACTGGCTCTCAAACCATGATGAGGAAATTAATCGGCTTTACGTTCTGTTAGACAACAGTTCGGAATTTTCTACGGAACTAGACACTAACAATCACTCTGCAAGTACTGACAGGGATGGTATTGACGGCATATTTGAAACTAATGAGTTAATTCAGAATAAAATTCAAACAATTGAGAATTATAATGACACTGATAGGCAGGACCTTTTTGAGATTTTACAAGCACATTCCACAGTTTTTACTCACAAAACAGGAACGATCAAGGGATTTCAATACCAATTTCGTGTTCGTGAGCATAATAAATTTTGTGTTAGACCATACGTAATTCCAGCACATTATATGGACCGTGTTAGAACAGAAATACAATCTATGCTTGACGAGGGCATTATTGAGCCTGCAGTAAGCTCATACAACAATCCGTTACATGTTGTTGAGAAGAAAAATGGATCGATCAGGCTTGTCTTAGATACTATCATTATTCCTGAAACAGACAGGCCGCTGACGATGGAAGAACTTCTTCAAAATTTTAATGGTGTAAAAGTGTTGTCTTCCATTGATCTCAGATCCAGCTTTTACCAGATCGAACTTCATCCAGAATGCAGAAAATACACAGCTTTCCTTTGTTTCGGCGTTTGTTATCAGTTTCGGAAACTTCCTTTTGGTTTGAACATTTCTTCAGCAGCATTCATTCACGGGTTAAATTCCATATTACCTGAGTTCTTAAAACGTCACATCACCTTATATGTGGACGATATTCTAATAGCAGAAGCTTCATGGGAACAACATAACCGCATCCTCAACAGTTTGTTACGTATTTTTGCAGAATCTGGAATTACAGTTAACTTGGAAAAGTCTGAATTCGTTAGGTCAAAGGTGAAGTTTTTGGGACATATTATTTCTTCTGAAGGCATTCAGCCGGATCCTGAAAAGTTAGAAGCAATCAGAGCCATTCCGGTTCCATCCACAAAAAGACAAGTCCGCAGTTTTCTAGGTCTCGTAAATTTTTACCGTTGTTTTCTGAATATGCAAATTCTAGTTACACCAAAACTTTGTTCTCTCACTGGAAAAAATACTATTTGGAACTGGGACGAACAAGCACAGTTGGAATTCAATTCTTTGAAAGAATCGCTACTTACCGCGCCAATACTAGCTCATCCAGATCTGTCACAAGATTTCTGCCTTAGCATGGATTCTTCTAAAGTCGGTCTTGGTGCCCACTTATTTCAAGAAGCCATAGAAAATGACACTACTGTTCAGAAAACCATTGCTTTTGCTAGCCGAGCGCTAACAAAATCTGAAAAAAATTATTCCGTTACTGAATTAGAAGCTTTAGCTATCGTTTGGGCATTTAACAAATTCCGTTTCTTTCTTTCTGGTAAGCACGTAAAAGTATACAGTGATCATCGTGCATTACAATTTCTTATGTCTTCAAAATTAAATCATGACAGGTTAAAACGTTGGGCATTGTTTCTGCAAGAATTCCGCTTCACAATAGTCTACATTCCCGGCAAGGAGAACATTGTTGCGGACGCACTGTCACGCGCACCGGCTGGGCTTGAGAAAAGTAACACAGAAGGCAACCTCGAGAAAAATTTCAGTATTCTTTACATTCAGAAAGTCGCCTTTGAAAACTTCATCACCACATCTTTAAAGGACATTGCACATGAACAAGATAAAGATCCGATTTGGAAAGACATCAAAAGTAAATGCCATGAAAAGACACACACTCAGATTCGGCATAATTACCTGGTTAGAAACAACATACTCTTCAAACGCTGCACTGTTGATGACAAGCTATGGGTACTTTGCATTCCAGACGATTTTGTTAAGAAGCTCATTTGGTACATTCATCTCAGCTACGCACATTTTGGTCCACGAAAATGTTATCATATTCTTCGAACGACTTGTTATTTTAACAATATGGAAAAGCGAATTCGAAGAGTCTTGTCTATTTGTAAACTTTGTCAAAAGGCGAAACCATCTACTATCTCACATCGTGCTCCGTTGTTTCCTATTATTCCTTTTAAATTAGAAGAATTTGCTGCTGTTGAGCTCTTGGGACCCCTTGTCAGAACATCGAATGGATTTTCGTACGTTCTAGCCGCTGTTGAACTTACTTCAAAATTTGTTTCTTTCACTCCGTTACGTAAAGCCACTGGACGGTCTGTATCCAACGCCTTTGTTAAAAATTTCTTACGTGAAGTTGGCCACGTTGCTAAAGTCATTTCAGATAACGGACCGCAGTTCGGATCTGCTGTTTGGTCACGCATGCTTCGGAATCATAAAATCAAACCTGTTTTTATTTCATTGTATTCACCACATTGTAACCCCTCCGAACGGATTATGAAAGAAATCAATAAGCTTTGCAGACTTTATTGTCACAGAAAGCATCAGCATTGGGACAGATATTTACACTTATTTCAAAACGTGCTGATTGAAATGCCTCATGACTCCACTGCTTTACCTCCTACTCTTGTACTGAAGAATGATGAACCACCGAACAGAATCAGAGAGCTTGTACCTTTCCCGAATACACGTAAACTTCGACACAAAGATATAATTGAATTGGCTCTTAAAAATATAAAATCTGCAGCAAACAAAAGGAGAAAACTACACGGTAAAGGAAATGCAAAGAAATTATATATTGGTCAGAAAGTTCTCATTAAAGCTCATTCACTGTCACATAAGAAGAAACACTTGAGTCACAAATTCTTTCTAGTTTACAATTGACCTTACAGAATCCGACGTATATCACATGATAATTGCGTTGAAGTTGAAACTCTGCGTACTAGGAAGAGTAAAGATTTACACCACATTTCACATGTAAAACCGTTTATTGAAAAATAATCTGCTTTTTAACTTTGTCTTTGCCATAAAACGTTTCACTTCACGTTACTAGTATGCTTTAGAAACTGTTATCATGCAACAATGTTTAAAGTTAAATATCCAGTCAAGAACCAAGAGAACTTATTCAAACAGCAATTACGAATGCATTGTTATTGCGAACAGACGACACAGTGTTATTGTGTGTGTACATTCTTGCTTGTTAGTTGCACGATTACGAAACGACTATAAGGCTCACATACTTAGAATATTTACGAGTACTGCTAATGAGATTTTAATGCAACATTTTGGTTTACCTGAAAATACATTCTGAATTAAAGTACTTTCTGGGAGATACCAAATGGCACAGTGGTTAGTTAATGTGACAGCTACACGATTTTATCACGACGCTACTAATGCAGGGGGGTACACGCCTACTTTGTGTACCATGTGTTTGGCAAGCACAAGGAGCCCTAGCTAATATGGTATTTGCTTATACAATTTTACACATCGGTACCATATTCCTCTAACACATAAATTACATAGCTATCTGATCGTTTAACTGAGACAAACTTTTTTACTACGGCAGTGACAGATGTTTACGTAATTACACCGTTGGATAACTTCACACTTACGAAATTGTATTTTGTCTGTAGTTTGTGAACTGTTCATATTTTTTTTGGTACCATTGTGATACTATGAGAGCTTTGAATGATGTATTTGCTAAGGGAGAATGATTTTAAAGTATGTTTGAGGTAGATGACGCTATTTAAATGAGCAGAGAATTTTTTTAGGTTTTGAAATTATTGCAGGAAGCTACGACGTTTTTGAGATTTGACTGAGGTGTTATGATATTATTTTTACGATGACGATGTGTATTATTGTATCACAATGCCGGCGAAAATTTTTTGGACACTGTTATATTTACAGGATTTTGTTTCTACACATTTGTAACGCTAATTCTTGACCTGTGAAATTTTTTATATGAGACTGCCACTGTAGCGGAAACTGCTGTCGTAAATATTTCGTTAAGAAAGGTAAGTGATCTTGATGTAATGCGTTTTTGGCGCCCAGCTGAGAGGTAGTCGTCTGACAAAAGAAAGCCATTAGGTGGAGAAAAAAAGAGGCCTATACACCCACTAGTGACATTCCTGTGTAGAAAGCATCGCAAAAACGACATGGTCGAACTTGAAAACATATGATTACACTGTGGAGCTCATAATTTATAATATTTATTGACATGTCTAAGGAAATGACGAGTAATATTTTTATGTCTATACACCTGATTATGACTACTGTCTCTGTAGTTGAGAGATTTTTCTACTAACTTATGAAATGCCTCATGACTACTGAATGATGTTCTTATGCTTTACTTTGTACATAGTTGCTTATTTCATTTGATATCTGGTTTCAAGCTGTGTTGCAGCATTGCTTTTATAAAATAAACTTAGATGCATTTGCTAATGTGAACACTTTCTGTCAACAGATCTATTAAATAATTATTTTATGATCCACATTCTTCGAAAAAGGAGCTCTTGGAATGGAAAGAACAATAAGAAGGGACAGTAACTGCATACATAATATTCTTTTCAAGTACATGGTAATATTTTTTTACAATAAGTTGTTGTGGTGCACCACTTTAATTACATAGACATTAAGATGTGAATAGACATTTCCCTTATCTGCATTGTTGTCTTTAGTGTACTATTTTTTCTGCTTGAGCTATGTCATGTTTAGATATAAGTTATTTCTGCTGCTGTTTGCCAGGCATAGTGCTACTAAATTTCACTTTGTATTACTCTGTTAAGCTAGTTTTACTATTGATTTATTTCTATTGTTGCTGCACATCGGCTCATATTATTTGTAATGTTGCATTGCTTGGTAATTTAGATTTACTGCAGCTTGCTTTGCGATTTTCTATTTTTTTGTCATTGCTGTTTGCGTTAATTGTTTTGTGCTGCTGCATTGCCTTGTCCCTTATTTTAGCATCTGAGCTCAGTAGATTTAAGTTAGCTTAAGAGGGGGTAGCCTATAAGAGAATTAGTTGCAATGAATTGGAAGAAATGTATTGAGAAGTTATACGAAAAAAGTACAGAAAGCAGGTATAGGTAGGACTTTTGGGAATAATGATGAACCAAGGGAGATCTCCATGCAAAATACTGCAGTAAAACAAACCCTGTCCTTTCCTCTTTGCTGCTTTTTCCCAATATGTAATTGTGTGTTGTCCTTTCATTTTGGTGTTATCCCACTATGTGTTTGTGTACCCTTGTGTATTTGTTTTCTTACTGTCTCTGTGTAGTTTCATAGAATTTTTTCTTCTTCTAAGACTAAGCTACATTCACTATGATGAGGAATACTGTTATCCTCAAATATATTTGGCATTAATAATATGTTATTTACCTTGTAAATATGCTTAGACATTATCTATCTGTTCTGTTTTGTTGCTCATATGTGAAGTTGGTGTTTCGCAAGTTATTCTGATCATTTATGTATGTACTCATGTAATAATTCCTGTAACACTGATGTATATGTTATTTCGATTCTTTTGTAAAGCCTGTACTACAAATGTTATCTGAATTCTTATGTTCTTTAATGATGTATTTTGTACCTTTGTAATTGTATTCTCATGTTATAATATTGTAATTGACACCAGTTAATGAAATTAAGTAACTTGTAAGTTCCATTTCACTGTACACGTTTCTGTAGGCCATAGTATGTGGACAATAAGTGAGAAGTAGGGACTGTTAGTGTTTGCACGTGTGTTAATAATTCAGCAAGGGACTGGATAACAGCATTGCAGGTTTTAAGGACAATTCCAAAAACTTTGTGAGTGCACAAGTGGTGGTTATGGACTTGCTATATTAACTGCAAGACTCTTCAATGGTGATTGTGCACCCGCACAGTCACAACAGATGGCTGCTGGCCATCTCTACAAGGACTGCAGTGGGTCTGCATCTTTGATGACTCACCAATACCATTATTTCTACAAGGACTACAGTGGGTCTACACCTTTGCTGACTCACCAATACCATTATTTCTACAAGGACTGCAGTGGGTCTGCACCTCTGGTGGCCCACCAATACCACAATCTCTACCAGGACTACAGTGGGTCTACTCTGTGATGACCTACCTACCAATATTCATCAACTTCGACTAACTCTGCTGTGGGTTTGCTCCATTGTGGCCCATTACCTGTCAGCATGTCAAGAGTCAGCACTGTCTTTCTGTTGGAAGGACAACACTACTTCTTCAAGACTGCATGGACATCCACTACTTCCGTGTGCATTGTCTTTTACTGCTGAGACTTTGATAAAAGAAACGGCAGTTTTACTGTGATGAATGATCAGGACTGTCTTTATGGACTGTGAGAAAATTTTAGCTTTTGACCAACATTGTATAAATAAGTGTGTGCATTTGATATCTTTGTTATTGTAATTATGAAAAAATTTTTCAAATCATTATTGGCCACTGCCAAAAATATTTTGTAAAATTTTTTGTTGGGAGCGTGGGGGCTATGTTAGTAGGCTGTTTATGTTTTCCTATTGGCAACGTTACGTAGCGCTCTGTGTGCTAGTTTGCATTGTTGTCTGCCATTGTAGTGTTGCGCAGCGGCGGCTGGATGTTAACAGCGCATAGCGTTGGGCAGTTAAAGGTGATCCGCCAGCAGTGGCGGATGTGGGGAGAGAGATGGCGGAGTTTTGTAATTTGACATGAACTGCGATATATATATTATGACTATTAAGGTAAATACATTGTTTGTTCTCTATTAATATCTTTCATTTGCTAACTATGCCTACTAGTAGTTAGTGCCTTCCGTAGTTTGAATCTGTTATTTAACTGGCAGTAGTGGCGCTCGCTGTTTTGCTGTAGCTTGAGTAACGAAGATTTTTGTGAGGTTATTGATTTGTGAAGGGTATAGGTTAATGTTAGTCAGGGCCATTCTTTTGTAGAGATTTCTGAAAGTCAGATTGCGTTGCGCTAAAAATATTGTATGTCAGTTTAAGCACAGTCGTGTATAAATTGTTCTAAGGGAACGTTTCAACTTGAACTACACTCAGCAGTGGCTGTGCAATCACGGAGACAAATTAGGTGTCTATACACACACAGCCAACACATAACCCATCGGCGAGCCAGTTTACGTCGTCCAGTACGACGACCGACCGACGATACACGAAGACGGTGTCCGGCTCAAGTGATGCCTAGCGGCAGCGGTCGGGCGAGCCATGGACATCCATGCCTCACTGCTGCTCCAACCCGACTGAACTAGTGCTGCGTACCAACTCCACGACTGGCAGGTCCGAATTGCCCTCCTGATACGTCCCAACTGACTCCATGACAGACGACAACCGGAAAGTAATAGCAGTGCAGCAAAGATAACATGTGAGGGCTATATCGACAGGCGCTGATGCTGCCGCTGACGGGCAGACAAAGCAGTAACTAACAGACAACCGAAATTGAATTTTATAACGAGCTGGCAACACGAAATAAACCAGATGTAAAATACGAGATGGCACCAGCGCGAGCCACGCACGGCTAAAGGACTTTTTTAATTTCCCACGATTTGAAACTTGAAACAAGCATTCCCAAGTCGGCTATTTCAATTCTCTCTTAGAACAAGTTAGTTACTTCGGATCTTCCCACTATTTTTCAATTTTTACACACATTTATTTAGCGCAATTGCCATATGACGGTATGTAGATAGGCAGGTATCATATTTTGGCCGCCATATTTCGGTGTCATAAGCGATGTTAAGACAACACTGTCTCAGGAAAACTGCACTCCATCATCACTTGTAATGGAAAAGATGTAACAATATGGGCATGTACAGGACATGACTGCAAAAGTAGGCTATGTGACTCACTTCCCAACACACAGTGGAATACTATTGGGGATAAATGTGACAACAATTCAGGCTGCATCAGATTTACGGACAAATGCATAACGCCCGCATGAATTTCCCACTGTTTAAACATCGCTTATTGGGGGTAAACCACGCAGGCTACACCAGATTTGCCGCCATATTTGAGTAATAAATCATGGAGAGGGCGTGATAATCTTTCAGTTATAACAACTGGGAAATAAATTATGTCGGGGGCCTGGACGAGGTAATTAGTTATACTATCAGGGGTAAATCGGGCAACCTTGACCAGCCATGCCCACTTTCCAGACCAACTGGAACACATATTTTTAAATATCCTGCTGTTTTTAAACTGTTTAGGCAACCTATGGATGTATGATGGGGAAGGGGTATCAGGAGAGGAGGAGAAAGTGGAGAGGGTGAGAAGAAATAGCAACAATGGTGACTACGCCAGTACCGATTCTCTCACATTACTTCCATACAAATCTGACAGCGTTATATGTACAAGCCAAGTATTACAGGGAATAAAATTTCTGTTCGAATTTCGCGTGATATTTTTCACACCCAATAGAATTTCTCGGTACATGTATATCTTATCAACTTACTGGTGACAATAGTGAAACTGGGAAACACAATTGTAACAGTGCTCTTGAAATAAATAGTACAGACAATGAGGCACGACATTCGCTAGCCATTCTTTAAACAGAATTGCATTAGTGGTCGATGCGAAGAAAAACTTTGCTGATCATCAGAATTCTACTGCAGGTGAGGGATAAGCTTAGAACTAATGAATCTGAAGAACTATCTAGTAAAAACTACACATCGCCACGCGTTAACTCGTATCACTAGGTAATAATGTTCCTGGTCATGGCAGCGTGCATGAGAACGACAATATTACAGTGGGGCTATTGTAACCCATCACCATCTAATGAAGAACATAAATATATTTAATGTACGAAAGTCTTGTGTTTGTATAGTCTTCTGATTAGAGTCATGAGTCTTATTGCGTCAGTTCTGATTATAAAATAAACTGAGTGTTAATTATAACTGGACGAAGTTAGTGTAACTGAGTGACGTTATGATTTCTGGGCGAACTTCCTTACACTGATGTAATATTTGTTCTGCAGCCAGGGGAAACATCACTTTAGCACTGTCACAGTATGGACGTCTTCCTTAAGTGTTGATTTTTTGCTTTTTAAAAAATTGGGTAATTTGGGACTGCCATTTTCACACCTTTATGCTTCTACGTTATACCTGTATATTAATGTCTGAAGAGGAATTAGAAAATGCGATGTGTTCCACTCAATTTCCAAAGGTAAGGTATTTGTCATTCTATGGGCTTACTGCAGCGACTGTTTGTATTTGGGACTAATTTGTAGTGTAATACTCTATTATTCTCTTTTTGAAAAGAAAGGTTTTGTAACTTAAACTATTGACTTTGAAAATTTTCTACGTCCCTCATAGCACTAACTTACCGTGAAAGAAGCCAATGTTACCCTGTGGGAGGATTTTGAAGATTGACCGCACATGTGTCTAATGGACAAAGCTATCTGGCTATAATTTTGATTTTGGTGAAATTAACAGTGAATACCAAACGGTCTTTAACCTTGGGAGTTAATGGAAGTGATAAAATCATAAGTAAATGAAACACATACTATTAAGAAAATTTAATATTGGTTATTCCAGTTACTTTCGTTGAGATTTGCCTTTGAACAGCAAACAGGTTACAAACTGACACAGTGGACTCTGAACTGTGAGTAACAGCAATTACCAATAACTTACATATCAGTAAATTATAAGAAGTAATTTTGCACCAAGCTCATAGCAATGACAGATACACTCGAGAGCATACTTAATCAAATACTGAAATGTTACTGCGTGAAGTGCAAAACTAAATTTAGACATGGGCTTTTATATTAACTGACAAAAAAAATCAATAAATATGAATAATCTCATAAGTACACTCTGTAAGTTCCTCTACAGTCATCAGTTTTACTTAGCAACAGTAATAACTCAATTTCTTCGTTATGAGTGGAGAATATGATGGGGACCCATAAACTAGTATAGCTTCTCTAGTCAACTCTCTCTGATTATTTCAGTGCAAAAACTAATTCAAAAAGCTTATCATTCACTTCACTTTGAATAGTTCGTAATTTTCTTTGTAAGAAAATGATACAAAACACTGGGCCTAATTAACTTCCAAAAAGGAACCATTCATGATAGAAATCAAAACCAAACAATTTCAGAAAATGAACTGAACTTAATTGACTTTTTATCACCTGTGAAGCAGGTATTCTAGGCAATAATATTTACACAACCTTGAACTGCATTCCTACAAATCTATATTCTGTAATAAAATAAGGATACTTTAGCAAAATCCTATTTATCTTCACTTTTGTGGTTTTAACTTTAACGTATACTACTGCTTTTACATTAGGCAAAAAATCACTTACAAAAACTTGAATACAAGAATAGTTTATTTAAATCAGGATATTCGGTTTTAATAGCACTTAGGTGAGGACCCTGCATAGGTTCGTAATCAGGATAGAATATATTTTCTGGACACAAATTTGTTGTTGTGATTATTGTTAAAACCACACACAAACTAATTGGTCCATGCCCACATATATTCCTGAATGTATGAAATTAGTGAAGCAGTGGCGAAAATTGGGGGCAGCTGACATGGAGGCTAACTGTACCCATAGCTCTTGATGTTCGAATGCTCTATAAACTCTCTTCTTGGCGTCGGATTTTCACCATATTCGAGCGATTCCTTTTTGCCGAGAATACCCAATAATGGCCAAATCCACATCCGTGGCAAATCAATGGTAAAGTAGCTTCCGATTGTCTCTCTCAAAACCGTCAAAGTGTACCGTGCTACGGCTAGCCACATACTGCATACCGTTTACACCAAGGAGCCGCCCAGTGAGACCTCCTGACCCACCTTTTGCATCACGCCACGCCACTTCCGTTGCGGACAGATTTCCCTACATTATTTATGTCTTACAAATACAAGTGCCTTAAGCATGAATCAGTTTTCAATAAAAATTTTCTTTTATGACCATACACATATTACAATAATTTATCATTTGAACAAATGATTTTCCTTTGTTCATATATACATTACAAAGCCATAATTTTCCTGTCACTAATCAAAGAATTTAAATAGCAACGAATACACACTCCATAATTGCAGATCCACACCTACATAATATAAACCTACTCCTAATTGACATAAGTCTTACAGCCCCACCAACCGCAGTCCCATCCCTCTCAGTTACGGTAACTTACAATGAAAGAGTGGACATATACAGCTAATTGACGTGGCATTACCAAATGATTAAACAATAATGTAAGCTTTGGGCACAATACGATTTATCTCATTCAGTTACTTATTTACTATTTTCGAAACAAAAAAATCTTAGCTTAGAAGTACTGCATATGATATTCAGTGTTTTGAAGAATTGTTGACAGTATTTAGGTTAGTGTGTACAGTCAAACAATTTTTGCCATTAATTCTTTGCTGAAATTTTATTTTAACTATTTTATTATTGCAGTAATTTTTAAACGTTTTTAGTACTTTCAAAGCGATATCGTTCCGTTACGTATCTGGTTTTGATGATAATTTGTGATACTGAGAAAAAGTTTTGAGCTGCACTCTTCATTGCGTTGATAATTTCCGGATTTGCGGCAAGTTATTGAAGAATTTAGTGGATAGTTTTTATATTTGAAGACAGTTGACTTGTGAACATATTTTCATAACACTGGGTCTTGGGAAGTCATTCCAAGTTTGTTGTTTGTCTCTTGGTGGTTTTATTCTTCGTTGTATGATGAAGAAGCCTAGACATAGAGAATGAACGGAAGAGTACGTTTTGGAGAAAAGTAAAGAGACATATGAAGTATCAAATGTAATGTCGTATTCTCATTCAGACATATTTCTAACTGTTGCTAGCCAAGGATATAATGCACTTCATATCGATGCTCTTATTATAAATGGTAGTCGAGTAGGAACCGTGAAGCCATTGACGTTAATACTGAAAATCAGAAATCTAACAGTGAGTGTGTTTCGAATGTGGATCAGACTAATTACTCTGTTAGAGGTCGTGCTTCTCCAGTTTCTACTGTTTGTCAAAGTCTTAATGAAGCACAAAGTCATCGTCCACCATCAGTTATTTATGAGCAGCACATGAAGGTGTTATGTTGCGATTACTGTAATAATTTAAGTAACACGAGGCGAAACGAAGAACATACGGTAAGAAAAAGTAGGCTAGCAATAAAGAATTGAGTTACGATATGTCAAAGAAAATATAACATAGTTCAAATGGATTAACTGAGCAAGTAAAAGCTAATGTTACCTTCAGGTCCAGACACATAGTCTAGAATAAAACTGTGAATCCATTAATGAATAGGTTACAGAGAAAATCAATGTGCTGGTGCATATTTAAGAACAGGATTTAATACAGTGGATGGTAAACTGGCTATTGTTGAAGAAACGAGAGTCAGTTTCAGCGGGTTGCCAGTGAGGAAACTGAACAATCATAAACTGACTTCGTAAATTTTATCATAGAATGTGGAAAGAAAAGATTAGGTCTATTAGAGAGGCTTAAGGCAATACATGCTCAAGGGGGTGTGCCAAAATCCAATAACAGATTTCTGATACTTAGTTCAGAAAGGTAAAGTCGATAGACGTTCAGAAGACCGACGTTTTAACGACTTCCCTTGCAGAGTTGGATGTTAATACTGAACTGTGCTCTATACGTACTGCACTGCTGAGGGCTTGGTGAAACAGAGCAAGTAAGACCATTGTTAAGTTTCAAAGAAGGTCTGATGGAGGTTAATGGGATAAGGAGAGAGTCTGCATAAAAATTAAATGAGAGCATATCAAAGATTGAGGAAAAGTCAGGTGACAGTGTTGGTGAAGCTAACTGTTGTAGTAGAGGTCATACAGATGATGATGATTTGGACTGAGGACACAAAGATGAGCCAGATCCTGGGTTGCATCATGAGAGACGAGGACCCATCACAGTCTTGGGCATTCATTCATTGAGCTGTGGCAGCTCATCTTACTATCGATAATTTCTAGGTCGCGTCTCACCAGGGGGAGCGGATTAGTCCCTTGTGGGGATGTCGCTGCCTCGTCTAGTCTCCAAGCGGCCACTAGAGTCGCGTCTAGAGAGTGACGCCTCTGAAGGGCGCAGCGGCAGCAGTTGACATGAAGTTTCCCACTAGAGTGGAGCCGGAGACGGCAGCGGTGCTTGGACCGACGCGCATGGGCAGCGCATCGGCGCGACGGCTTTTCCGGGCCGTAGCTCTACTTTATCAGCCAATACTGGGCAGAATGCAAGGACTGGTTCACTCACGTTTTGCGCGGCTACTTGTTCAGTTCTGGGCACCGACTCCCCGGTCCTCAATCTGGAGAACATATATTCGTGTTAGTGCTACATTTCATTCAACCGTCGTGCACGCCTTGTTACATGGCCCTGCGATCTTAAGAACAGTGTACTGCCCTGTCTGTTTTGTGCTATTTGGAAATAACTTGTCTTAAGGGCGAAGTAATGGAAAATGTAAACATTTATTTTAAATACATTACAACAATATTTGTTACTACACAAATCTAAAATATTGCATGTGTAAAGCAAAAGAGCAATTTTTCATACGGAAAAAATATAATAAAATAAGCAAGAATAATATTTTGCAGAAACTTGATTTTTTTTTATTTTCGCTTATATAAAAAGCCGTAACTCGAATTCCAATCATGCACCTAAACTGAATATCTTATTGTAGTGTCTTGAGAATGTTGTAAGACCACTTAACTACAGTTATTAATTTATGGTACAAAGTGTATCATTAACACCTTAATTAATATTTTTCATACAATCATCTAAAAACCACAATGTAATTGCTGGATCTAGTATTTTTTAGTTCCAGTGAGACAGCAACACGTTCAGAGCAGTTCCTCAAAATTTCATAGCATAAGCGCATATGCTGTTTGAGAACAGGTTTCTAATAACGTAAAAAATGTAAAACAGAGAAAATGTGGTTCAAAGATTTTCTTCTCATATTTCTACATATAATAAACTAACCTCCACACTAAAATCCTCCATTGTGATACTCCTCATCCTCCAGCTTTCTCTTCTCTTCCCTTCGAATCTGCCTGGCCTGTATTTGCAGCTAAGACACCGATCTGTTAGCATTCTTGACCCTGTTTTCGTCGATGGTGTAAAATGCTTTTGTTGTAAACGCATTAGGATCCATGCCAACTCTCTTCAGCACTTGAATTCTGCCATTATTTCCTGTATTATAACATACAACTGCACCATAGACATCTATTTTTAGTACTTCAAGTCCACAGAATGTCCTTTTTGAGCATCTAAAATAAATTTATTTATTGCGGCTTTGATTTGCATTTTATGCATTTCCGTGACGACAGTTCCTCAATAATTCAGCGTTTGCAAGATACTTAAATGTGGGCTTAATTGCATCCATAACAGGTTCTGGTAATGAGTGTTAATGTGAATACGTCTCATTTCTGAAACGAAGAGGAGTCCCCTTGCACAAGGTGGAGGCATGTTCAGAAAACCACACACTCCTTCTCTGCCCTGCCCAAGACATCTCAGAGCATATGCTAAGCGAAAATTGCTTTCATAGGTACCAGTGCCTATTATTTTGGAAGAGGAAAATGAAAATTCATAGCCATACGAATTAAAAATTACTTTAAAATCACAAACTATTCCTACTCTTTTTTTTTTTTTAACCATCATGCATTCCGTATTATTACAGGTAACACATCAATAGGAAAACCTTATAGCCTGGCAGAGTAGCTCTAAATCAATGTATGAATCCAGTTGAATCCATATCAACATCATTGACGCATCTGTACGATTCTCCAGTCCCAAGTTTCTATGCTAAAGCTGAGAGCCTATGTTCTTAATTTCGGGCTACTTCCTCTTTTTTGTTAGTAAACCGATTTCCATTAATCCTCCGTTTCCTATACATAGTTTTTCCACCACCCATCCACCCATTATACATAAATATTGACCTCCACCTAAAGGTTTGCGAATTCAACCCTCGACCTACTAATATGTGTCAGTATTGTCAAAACGCAGTTAAACCACATGCTAGAAACTTTTCAGGCAAAAATATAGATGTCAGTCAGAAATATAAATGTCAGCCAAAGATATCGAAAGGATATAGCCTTCAAAATGGTTGAAATGGCTCTGAGCACTATGGGACTCAACTGCTGTGGTCATAAGTCCCCAAGAACTTAGAACTACTTAAACCTAACTAACCTAAGGACAGCACACAACACCCAGCCATCACGAGGCAGAGAAAATCCCTGACCCCGCCGGGAATCGAACCCGGGAACCCGGGCGTGGGAAGCGAGAACGCTACCGCACGACCACGAGATGCGGGCGGATATAGCCTTCACACTGTGAAAAATTCCGCCGAAGTAGACAGGTTCCCAAATGTCGAATAAGATGGGAGTGGCCGCCAGTGCAGAGTTAATCACTTTAACAATTTAAAGGCATTTCTAAAGCTGCTATTGCGATGAAATTCATACACAACATAGATTGAACTGCGTAGAGCAGGAAAATAATATTTTAAAAAAATCGATTTTTTGACCAAAATTCATTACATCCACCCTTAATTAGCTGGCCAACGTTCTCTCTCGAAACATTGTCATGGTTAATGTTGCTATGGTAATGTAACGTGCCCAGTTCTCATGCATAGCCATATCAGGAGCCTACGGATTGCCTAGTGGTTTAAAAAAATTGTGTTTGCTTTAAAATTCTTATCCATGTAAATAAACTTTTTCAAGGTTTAATATTGGCGTTTCAGATGTTTCAGAAGAGGCTGTGCTCTGGTATCAACATATTCCAGCCCTTTCAAACATGCTGTAAGCTCCAGTTAAATGTACGACCCGAGCGAGTTGCTTCTTATATTCCTTCCCGGAAGAAATTATGGCTCTCCTTTGTGTAGTTCTGTGTTAGTAAAGCTTATTTCATAGGGCGTATGAACTTGTTCCGTAGGTACAATCGTGGTAAGACTGACCATAACCTTACTTATAGTGTAATTCAGTCACTGACCTTTCTTGTTCGTAACAGCACTTACTAAGTTGCTGGGAGAGTGATTCGTGGCGGTGGCTTCTTGCCTCGTGGGCCCGGCTGATATCCTGCCGTGTGCACGGCTCTCCGGCACTTGCTGGTGCCGCTTCCTGTTTATTTGCAGTCGCTCGTCCTGGTTGTCTGTGCTGAAGCTGAGTATATTATGTTATGTTACTTCCACTGCAAATTTAATTCTGCTGTCGGCCAAGAGGCCTTATATTAACAAGTTTCACAGAGGAAGTTCTCTATTTAATGTTTAATACGTATTGTAATCTTGATCTCAATTTACTGTAAATTTTTCGATATTAACTTTTTGCGGGTCTGCCTAACGTTTTGAAGAGATTGATATAGAACTGTTTTAATTACTTTAGTTAACTGGTTCATTTAAAATATTGTTTAATTTAAAAATTTTGAAATGCCAATAGTGTTAAGATCTTCTTTCTTGAATTAGTTTGAAATTATTATTATTGTAATTCTGCAGGTCTCTTATTCACCGATTTGAACACCTTCATGTCCGCAATGTCAAATAAACCCTAATTTTCTTCACTGCTTTTCAGGTGGCACCTATTAGTATCCAAAAATATTGTTGATGCATAAGTGATGTTAGTTAAAGGGTTCTAGGCCGTCCTTGTTATTTAGATGGTACTGGTAATTCTCGATTTAAATTATGAATCTTTACATTATGGAGGCATGTCTGGTTTTGTTTACAATTACTTATTGTATGTGTAAAAGTTTCTTTCACGAGTTAAGAAGTTCAAAATGGTTCAAATGGCTCTGAGCACTGTTGGACTCAACTTCTGAGGTCATCAGTCCCCTAGAACTTAGAAATAATTCAACCTAACTACCCTAAGGACATCACACACATCCATGTCCGAGGCTGGATCCGAACCTGCGACCGTAGCGGTCTCGCGGTTCCAGACTGTAGCGCCTAGAAGCGCACGGCCACTCCGCTCAGAAGTTAAGAATTACTTAAAATGCTAGTGACGTTCATTTTAGGTTAGATCTGTTTGATGTTTGACTAAAACGAACATCGCCTGCCAGGCATAACATTGAATTTGTTTGTGGTTACTTTGAAAATGTACGTGTAGTGGGCATACCTACTTTTGAGTAAAAATTACGACTATTATAGGGACGATTAGGCAGGTGTTGTTGCCTGCATATTGGTCTGAGGCAGAACAAAACATTATATGGGTTATGACTTAAGTCATAATGCTGGTTACAGTACCGATCGTAATCTTTTTACCGTGACCCAAGATCAGAGAGTAGGAAAAATTAAGGTCATGGGTGATGTTATTTGTAACGTGACGCCTAATGGAACAATAGAGCGAGGTATCAGTGTGAAGGGCCCAATCACAATGAGAACGTTAATTACAGCAGGGACTGAAATGGTTGTAATGGTAGGCGCTTTGGTCACAATGTTGTCAGGGAAAGGGCAGGGCAGAGGTGGTCACTGGAACGATTGGGATTCAGGTCTTCATTATGCGCAGGTGCCATCACCTGACCCAAGGAATAACTTGTTTGCTGAGTACTCGTACCCAGCTGATCCACAATTGCTCTACAGTCGAATCAGGTGCCGAAAATATGACGAAATGAACATCTGAAGATGTGAGGAAAAATTTGCACAACGAGAGACAGGAAAGGGCAGATTCTTTGGTGAGATCAGTGCTTCGAACAGATATTAATATATTTTATCTTGTGACATTGAGAGCCAGCTGAGTGTGATGAGTGAACCAGCATTTCAGAAGTCTGTGCGTGTAGATTAGTGCCCTCATCTTTCTTCACAGCAGACGGAGGTCAAACACGAAAATTGTTGGATAAAGTATAAAAGTGAGGAGACAAGTTGTTAATGAATTTCCTTTGCAGATTAATAGATTTTCTGCGTGATTTGCGATTGTGCTGAGTTCTGGCGATTGATGCGAGTTTATAAATTTTTTTCTTTTGTCCAGGAAGTGATGGACCTAACTAGTGGTGAAGTGTTATTGAAGTATAGTTAATCAATGTTGACATTAAGTACTGATGAATACGTGTTTAGGGAGAAGAGTTAGACACACTGTCTTCAATTTGATACCAGGTCTCCATTGTTCTTTGAGGTGAAGCCTGTTGCGGGACAGAGTAATATTGATGCAATTCTATTACCAGATTTTCAACAATATGTCTGCACCGTACAAGAGATGCAGAATTAGATAGACTGTCGTGATAAAGAAGATGAATCAGTGAAAGAAAATTTGTTTGACATACTGCGACTCCAGCCACCAGTATTTTCTGAACATCGTGGTACAATTAAGGGATTTTCCTATGAGTTTTAGTCCTAAGAGCATAAGAGATTCTTTTTCTGGACATGTACAAGGGACGACCTGCAGCGACTTAATGAGATAACAGATTGTTAGTGGTGCCTAAAAGGGGAGATTTTGTTCGACTGGTGTCAAATTCCGGACAATGTAATACTATTACTGAGCAATAAGATGATAGAGAGTTGATATTAGACGAACTGTGGCGAGAATTTCGTGGTGTTAAGGTCGTGTCATTCACTTACTTATGAGGAAGCTCCTAGCTGACTGAGCAACATATTTGATGTCAAAAGTACACACTATTCTCGTGTTATGCCTCTTGCTATCAATTATGTAAGTTATTACTTTTGAATGTCAGTTAGGTTGCATTTATCAGAGGTTTTAAAAGCATTCTGAGAGAAGATCTGAGGGATTAATCATCTACTGTGACAATGCATTGTTTGTTTGGGAGAGCTGGTAAAGTGCTACTGGGCTTTAAGATAGTCTGTTGAACATTTTCAAAGACAGGATGTCACTGTCAGTTTAGAAAAATCAGAATTTGCTACATGTCAGGTGAAATTTCTAGGAAGTATGTGACGGCCTTTGGGAAAGTATCAGATCAAGAGAAGAGTAAGATGATTAAACTTTCCTGTTCTTAAGATGAAGAAATACATTTAGCATTCTTGGGTTTAGTTAATTTGACTGATGTTTCATACATGTGAATATTTTGGCTGCTCCATGATTGTATGCACCGATGATGAAGAAAAGTCACTGTTTCAGATTTATGCACTGATGTTTACATGCAATGATGATCTATGGAAAGTCATGCTTCTTGAATATATTTTATGACTTGTTTGAAAGGGGCGAATGTAAAGCAATGAGGTACGTGGGCAAATGTATGGTACCAGCAAGTAATGGATATTCCTCTGAGGCCACACCCACAAAGCCCATATAACACTAAAAAATCAGAGAGGCCTTAGAGTTGCGATTAATAGATACCTACATAGGTTACAGATACTTTCTGACCTGTGGATGAAGTTACAAACACGTGCATTGGAAACACCTGTCTGAAAACATACACCATTCAGGGGCATAAGAAGTACTGTCACCGAAAGGAACCTCACTGTTTCCTGGAAGTTACCTACTCCAAGCTATTCATAAATCTTTAGCTGATGTGGTTTACTCATCATAGTATAGAAGAAAGGATTCAAAAGACTTCCATGACCACTTCAGCTTATTTATTGTGACAGAATCTGAGCAGATACTTAAAAGTAGTCAGATATACATTAAATGAAAATAGTACTTATATTGGTGGCTCCAAGCAGATTTTGTTCTCTGTGGTGCAAGGATATATTCTAATGTCGATCACAAGAAGGATCCTCTTACTTACGCTCCCTTTCTCATCTGAAGTAGTTCACTGTTTTTGGAAATGAACATGGTTTTGACATCTTGTGTGTAAATATCTGTTTGATAACTGTACTTAATTTTTTCTAACAAATGACTGATTAGTGTTACTACTTTGTTTAAACAACATTCATCTTCGAAAAACTTATTACTATTCGATTATTTATTATGTTCATCACAACCAGTGTATTATCATTAAAGTGATTACCATTTTAACACAAATTTTAAGTAGTATACGTTGCTGCAAAGAAACGAAGATTCATATATTGATTACATTATGACACATGTAACAGACCTCTAGTTCTCGTAAAAATTAAAAAAAAACTTCCAATTTTGCTCAATATAAAACAAATGCTGGTAATGTTTTTCATTCAGGATATAATACTAGGCAATTTAACAGATCTTTTATGTTTGATGGCACAATGTTAATTTCAGGCAAAAAGAAATATAACTGTATAGAAACAACTGAAAGGCTTTACCATGAATTACTCTGTTCATTCAACATTACACAAATAACTCTTTATCTTCTTGTCATTTTACAGTCCTTTTAGTGATATGTTGGGAAGCAACAAGCAATTTTGTCATCTTTCCTTATTGTCTCCTGAGAACTATCGAAATCTGAACTCATTAACGGGGATATGATGAAAGGCAGCTGCATCTCAGTACTTCAATTTCCTTACATTACACACAGTGTATTATTCTTTTTGTGTATTGCAATACTTATTAAACTATAAATGTAAGAGATGTCACTGTAAGCAGTTTCACAATCATACTAGCTACTTTGGCACCTCTTTGCTAAGACATTGTGTCAGTGTGAAGTCTTTGGTGAGCCAGTGCCTCTCATTCAATAGCAATCAGCTCAGAGTAGCCAGCCTTAGGCCTTTCTTGCTCAAAGAGATTTAACATTAGTATTTAACTACTAGTAGTATGGTCCCATCTGGTGCCTTCTTTAAGTTTGATGGTTACATTCTGTAGTGTGTGGTGTGGAGAAGGAATAGTTCTTTTGATGAAGATCTTTACTGTTGTGTATGCATTACCACA
The DNA here is from genome assembly GCF_023864275.1 of Schistocerca cancellata. NCBI lineage: Eukaryota > Metazoa > Arthropoda > Insecta > Orthoptera > Acrididae > Schistocerca > Schistocerca cancellata. The sequence continues at coordinate 493,906,869 of NC_064631.1, read as the reverse complement.
TTGTATATGGAATCCAGTAAGAACAGTCCGGTTTGTATCCTGTGATGAAAATTACATTTTGCGAATAAGGTTAGCTTGGGAAAATGTATGAATATCAACCCACATCAGATTTGGTAGACTGATTCCAGAAGTGGAGTTAGAGCATTTAGTTTTCTAATGTAAAACTGTTGGGAAGCTGGTTAGTTCATTAAATACTAGATATCGTGCATCTTGCAGTAATAAATTCAAGTTGTTATCCCTCCTGAAGTATAAAATTAATTTTGTCATAGATTTCTATGACAAAATTAATGAATAGTGTTATGTCTGTTTGCTGAGCCAGTGCCTAGAATCATAGAGTGAAAAATGTACTTCGTACACTTTTCACAATATGGCATTGATTAAACTCTACTCTCAGTCTTTTAATTTACTGATAAACCTATGATTCTCTGTATACTATCCTTATGAGTATCTCATGCTAGTTGGCAGCCATCTTATTGTTTGTCTCATATAAACAAATGTGGAAGCGAGAGCCACACTAATATTTAAATTTGCTGGTAGTGAGCCATAGCTGAGGCATAATAGATGTGCTCAGAAATTCTGTTTGCACTTGTTAAGCTACACTAACAAAGTGAGGCTAGCTAATTATCCACAGGTCCTTGATGCTGTTAATGAGACATGTGGTTTCACTGCCTCACTCGACTGTGGTAATGTCTTCGATTGGAAATTAGTTTTCTTAAATGATTATTCTGTTATGTTTTCTTAATTCCATATTTATGTACATAGAGCTGTGGAGGATCATTCACAGTTGGATGGTATGTGTGAAAGACAGGAACGTGTTAAAATTATTCAACAGTAGTGTCAATACATTTCATTTATATACTACATGAAATACACTGATAGGCGGGCCAACATTTCTTTCTGTCGCGCTGAACTTATGAAAGTGTGGTTATTGTGACATTTTCTACTTATTCTTAGTTCTTTATTTAGAGCTTCAAAATCTATGTTTTTTCGTATATTCAAAATGGTAGGGTTTATTTTTTCCTAACTACGAGTATAGTCATGCTTCTTTTGGATCACACATACACATCTCAGTTTCACAAGACAGTAATTTTGTTTGTGTTTCTGTTACTTTTTGAATCTTCAGACGCTGCATCCACATCATTGTCTGTGACAGCACTTCAGATTTGCCTCATTTTCTGAGTGTACAACAGTGAATTGTTACAAGTTTTCGAACTCCTAAATTATTCATATCAACTTATTATCCACAAGACTTAATTCTGTGACGATAGTCAGTGATCGAAACTAGTCATATATCCATTGTGTTTCTCGTAAATTGGAAGCACCGTCTCTGGCTTTTCATGAGAAGCTATACCCCTGTAGTCCTCATTTCGCCATCGCCACATGGCACTCCGATATCTTTTCTAGACAGCGAGCTATTCCCATTTGCATATACACATAATAATGCTTTCATAGATATATAGGGTTATTCTTAAGAATCAGGGGATTTTAGAAGACCAATGAGGAAAATCTAGAATGGTGTAAAAACAGACAAGTATCAGTGGATGGAGCATGTCTCCATGTTTCGATTCGTAGTGTCAACTACTGGCTAGCTGCACTACAAAGAACATTAACCCGAACATATAGAAGAAACATATGCTACGTGTTATCACATAGAATTACACTGAATAGCCAAAAACACTGGTCTACTTGTGTACTACAGTGTAGGTTCTATGCAAGGAAGCAGGCGTGCGGCAACACGACGTGATATAGAGTTGACTAATGTCTAAAGTAGTGCTGCATGAGCTGACACCATGAATCCTGCTTGGCTGTCCGTAAATCCGTAAGAGTACAAGGACTGGAGATCTCTTCTGAACAGCATGTTGCAAGACATCCTAGATATCATCAATAATGTTCATGTCTAGGCAGTTGGCGGCCAGCAGAAGTGTTCAAACTCAGAAGAGTGAGACCAGACCAGATGCTTACTTACGTGTCACCTGCCAGAATCGTATCTAGACGTATCATGGTTCTCATATCACTCCAACTGCACACGCCCCTCACCATTACAGAGCCTTCACCAGCTACAACAGTCCCCTGCTGACCTACAAGGTCCATGGATTCATGAGGTTATCTCCATATCCATACACTCCCTCCACTTGATGCAATTTTAAATGATGTAAGGTGGCAGCTTGGATGAATCTGAATTTCGCACATTACGTAAGATTTTAAATGGCGTAACAAGTAGACGGATATACCACCGGACTTACATGGGCTATAATGAGCAGATTTGCCTATCAAAATGTACAGTATATAATGCAAAGGAACGACACTGGATTCGATTGTATTGACACACCAAACCTAAATCCTGCATGTCAATGAGTAAAAGGTGAATAAAACTGCTGGAAGAAATACTTTAGTTTGGTGGCAGGCACAAGTTCTGCTGTCACGGCCCACGTACAACGGAAGGCATCTAAAACGGGTTGGTGACCCGCGTCGATAGGGACAACGAACGCGCCGCGCGATACATTGAGGGGAGAAGGTAGCAGCGCAGCGCTGCTTGCGACGGAGAAATTCTTTATAAAACTGCATTGGGAAATTTCGAAATGGATACAAACAGACCAGCAATGCAGTTGATCACGTGAAATGCCCGTGTTATGCTTTTGATGTACATGTGTAACTTTTAGGCGTCAGGAGCGGGCACAAAATATCAGATTGGCTGAAATAAACTCAGAAGGAGTAAAGAGGGGCGATATTTAGACGCCGTTTAAAGGTAGGCCCTTTGAAATTGACATAGATAGTTTCCACAAGATGAAACGAACGCTCCCATTGGTATGAAAAAGACGTGACATGAACACGAAAAGTCACGGGTGGGGGGCAATTTCCTATGAAAGACACAAGACCCAAAACTTTGTGGATTCTCCTCCAAACCAGCGCCAAGTGTAGAACAGGGTGCATCACGCTCTCTATGACGCCAAAAGAGGAAATTTGTATGAACACTGCCTTCACTTTGGCTGACACTCAGCTAGAGACTAGCTGAAGACTCATCGAGCTCCGATAGTGGAGAAACAAATCAGCCTCATAGTTAATTGTTTTTGCAAGAAGTGGGAGGACATTGCAGAGTACACGCTGCACCACCTATGCACATGTGTATCACCACATTTTCCAGACTAGGGATAAGTGCTGCCAACCACAGCGCCGTATTCTAACTGTTTACACGTCTCTGTATTTGAATACTCATGCTTACAACAGTTTCTTTGGTGCTACAGTGTAATTCGCACTGTCTTATAGGCAACCCAGAGAACTGATTTACTAAGAGGGCTGCTTCACGCCTTCAAAGGCCATAATGTCCGTGACTTCCATGAATTTCACTCACGTAATAAAGTCAGTCACGTCACATAATGAGCATCTGTAAATTTCTTCAGAAATTTGGTGAGATCTTCTGTCCACTGACACTTGTCAATTTCCTGCATGACTTTTTTTAAAGTCTGGGACCGTGCGACCGCTTCGTCGCAGGTTCGAATCCTGCCTCGGGCATGAATGTGTGTGTTCTCCTTAGGTTAGTTAGGTTTAAGTAGTTCTAAGTTCTAGGGGACTGATGACCTCAGATGTTAAGCCCCATAGTGCTCAGAGCCATTTCAACCATTTGAACTCTTTCTTTAATGAATGATCCTCTATTGTAGGTTTGTGTCCTTCAATTGCCCTTTCCTTAATTATTTCTGAAAAAGATGCAGTATATTGTTCGCATACCTATGAGAACGTTGACGGAAAAAGAGAACTGGTCTCCCACTGATTCCACACCACACTCGAGTTTTCATAACCTCCGGAAGATCGTGATGTAAGTGATGAAGAGGCTAAACTCTAATGTCGATTTTTCTGAAGAATCGTAAACAGTAATAAGCTCCGTCTAAAAAAAGAAATTTCAAATTCGACATTTCCCATCATGCACAAACTGCCTTAATCAGTTACAGTAGGACCTTGTGCTGCAGTGTCTGATCATGTCAGTCGATGCACCACAGTTACTTGTTAATGCTTGAGTTTGAGTACAGCTGTATGAATGGGTGCTGTAGACATTCCAGCCTGAAGGGCTAAATGGCACAACGAGTTCCTCAAACTTTTCCTCCAAAGCTGCTCCGAATTCGCTTACTTCCTTCTGGGCTAACACCGATTCAGGAAATGTGTTCACAACAGCGAATATGAGCCACCATCAGCTCTAAAGGGAATGACGACAGTGGAATTTTGTCTCAGAATAGGGTTCGAAACCAGATATCCCGCTTTACGCGAGTGGTTCTCTTTATAGATTGCCTATCCGTGTGCTAACCACAACCAAGTCGAAACTTCAATATGTCGTTATCCATATGTCACAACCTGCATTTTCTTGCACGTAGGACAAATTGTTTGAGTCGATGGCCTGTTATTTGAGAAGTAATACGAAATAACAGTGCCCGTGTTATTAAGCAGTGCGATGCAATATACCAACGGATATACATGCATACGTGTCTGAAAGAACAGGCACTGAAGGGGCTAATGCTGTTAAGAAATACGGGAAGTGTATTCGCAACTGCGAATACCAACCACCATTGGGATGACGACAAAGGAAATTTGTGCCAGGCTGGTACTCGAAAACGGATTTCCCACTTTAGGCGAGGGAACACCTTCACCCCTTCGGCTATCTGAGCACGAATCACGACCAGACTCAAACTTCCATACGCCGTCGGCCATGTGTCACAGTCTGCACTTCCTTGCAGTTAGAACAAATTTATTGAGAGTTTAGGGCCTGGTACTGGTGAACAAATACGAAACAGCAATGCCTGTTCTGTAAAGAACAACGATCGCATGTCCGAATGAAGATTGCACTCTACGTTTTGATAACACAGGCACCGTTATTTCGTAACATTGATACGCCACCTGCAACTAGTCCAGAAAGTTTTTACAGTAAGAATGATGTGGAATTCAGCCTTCTTAATAAAAATCACGGAAAATGCTGAAAATGACAATGACCTCGATGCGCTGATATTCTCAATTTATCAAACTGTAACACGCACATAACAGCTGTGCCTGAGGGGTAGCAACAAAAGCGTTTTCACTGTCTTGCTGTAGCTCTTCCAGCATTTGAGATTTATTTGAATACACCTGTCCTTTTCCTTTGTCCCACAGGTCAGATTCACAGAGAGAGAGATCAGACGATTCAGATGTCCATGTGATGATCGCCCTCTCTTCCCAGAACACTACAGCCATTTTTAACAAGTTTGCCAATGTGGGCTGTGCTTTGCTGGGTTTGCTGAAAACACCCATACAGTCGTGCACTGTCAGTGAATTGATCAGCAAGTGGGTTAGACAGTTACTGGAAGTTATAGTTATTGTTGTGGTCTTCAGTCCAGAGACTGGTTTGATGCAGCTCTCCATGCTACTCTATCCTGTGCAAGCTTCTTCATCACCCCGTACCTACTGCAACCTACATCCTTCTCAATCTGTTTAGTATATTCATCTCTTGGTCTCCCCCTACGATTTTTACCCTCCACGCTGTCCTCTAATTCTAAATCTATGATCCCTTGATGCCTCAGAATATGTCCTACAAACCGGTCCCTTCTTTTTGTCAAGTTGTGCCACAAACTACTCTTCTCCACAAATCTATTCAATACTTCATCATTAGTTATGGGATCTACCCACCTAATCTTCAACATTCTTCTGTAGTACCACATTTCAAAGCTTCTATTCTCTTCTTGTCCAAACTATTTATTGTCCATGTTTCACTTCCATACATGGCTACACTCCATACAAATACTTTCAGAAACGATTTCCTGACACTTAAATCTATACTCAATGTTACCAAATCTCTATTCTTCAGAAACGCTTTCCTTGCCATTACCAGTCTACATTTTATATCCTCTCTACTTCGACCATCATCAGTTATTTTGCTCCCCAAATAGAAAAACTGATTTACTGCTTTAAGTGTCTCATTACCTGACGTAATTCCCTCAGCATCACCCGACTCAATTCTACAACATTCGATTATCCTCGTTTTGCTTCCGTTGATGTTCATCTTATATCCGCCTTTCATGACACTGTCCATTCCGTTCAACTGCTCTTCCAGGTCCTTTGCTGTCTCTGACAGAATTACAATGTCATCGGCGAATCTCAAAGTTTTTATTTCTTCTCCATGGATGTTTATTCCCACTCCGAATTTTTCTTTTGCTTCCTTTACTGCTTGCTGAAAGTAAGATTGAAGTACTAGCTACCGTAACATAGGCAGCTTGGTAAACGAATCGTGTTACACTTCAGACACAGACACTGAGCACCTTTACAGAAACATGGAATGGTGCAGCGACTCTTCAGGTTATGGATGGGGATTTTTTTTTACTCACAGTTGCGTAAGTTCTGTTAGTTTACATATCCTTACAGGAAAATCCACGCTACATCCGTTAGAGTGCTATCCACGAGTGGCAGCACAACAGGTGAAATCACCAGTCCAACGTACAGATTTGCAGTCACGATGCTTGCGATAACCATGAGAGTGCTTCTGCTATCACACTAAATCGCAGTCCCAGACCATGACTGCAGGTGTAGGTCAGCTTGTCAAGGCTGCAGATAAGCGCTCACCTGGCCTCTTTCTAACCAACACATGGCCATCACTGGCGTCGAGGCTGAAACTGTTTTCATCAGCGAACACAACAGACGTTCACCCTACCCTCCAATGAGCTCTCGCTTGAAACCTCTCAAGTCGCAAATGGCAACGGTATTGCATCAGTGGAACGCACGCTACAGGGCGTCTGGCTCGGAGCTGTCTTTGAAGTAACCGATTTGTAACAATTCGTTGAGTCATTGTGGTGCCAACTGCTGCTCGAATTACTGATGGAGTTGCTGTACGGTACGTTAAAGCCACATGCTAAAGATGACTGTCTTCCTCTCGGCTGTGTCACGTGGTCGTCCAGAAGCCGGTCTTATAGTGACCATTCCTTCTCGTGACTACCATTGACAGCAATCATGTAGAGTGGCTACATTCCTGACAAGTCTTTCTGCAGTACCGCGGCAGGTACCTCAGTGAACATCCGATGTTATCCATAAGGTCTGTTACAGAACAGTTAGTACGTTTTTAGATAAGGTCGAAGATTAAGATATTTGGTGGAATAACGGCGAAAATATTAAAAGCCGTGGCAATAGCAACAATTACAACAGCCATAATAACAGTGACCATGGCAATGATGGTACGCACCAACAGTAAATGGTATCTCACGCCACTGTAACAATAACAGTCTTTCTGGAACAATAATAGTGGAAAGTAGAGGCCAGTATCAACTGAATGTGGTACGTGTACTCTGTAGAATGATAGCAGACAAATTCAGCAATTGCGATAGCCAGACAGGAAAGGGCCTCTCGTACGTTATCACGGCAACCATTTGCCGCGCTGGTTTGCGGTACACCAGGCGTGGGAAGACATTGGCGGCCCAGAATAAAGACCAGGCAACGTCGCCATGACAGATCCGAATGGACAAATCAAAGATGGGAGACGTGCAAGAAGACTGATGGGAGTAATGCATCTGCGGTAACAATAACTGAATCTGAAACGGCAGTCAACAAAACGATATTTGTTCTTAAGAACGATGAATATGAGAATACCGGTCATTGAGGAAGAGGCGGCTGCTTTTAAAGCAAGAGCGATACCGCAGTCTGAAATACAGTGTAATTCGCCGGAGGAATTAAAGAAGCCAATATCGTATAAAACTTCCGTTATCGCGCAGGGCAATGCGGAACGCGAGAAGGTGTGGCTAGTTCAGATCGATCGAATATTCGATGAACTGAATATTAGCAGAGGACTCTACGGATGGTGTGCTAATGGGGAGAGTGGACAACCTTGACGCTTATCATTCAGCATGAAATTAGCATTTGTGAAGAAACGGAGAGCTCTGTACCGAAGAGGCAGGCTTGTTCAAATTTGGTAACAATTGAAGTAGCCATCCCCAGCGACCCCAGTACTAAAGAAAACTGAGGCGAAATTTGTGAAGGGGCAAAACGAGTTGGCTGATGATGATCGAGTACGGCTAATTGATAACCACGTAGACTACAATATCGAGGCTGATGTGATACAACCAGAGTATTTGTAAAACTATGCATCTGAATCAAAGCGAGGTAGAATTCTTAAAAATAGTTAAGGCCAATTATGACGAAAACCATAAAACGGCGAAAAGTTGAGAACGTATTACAGGATGTACAGCAAATCCAATATGCGCGCAAAGATGAAGATAGCGACACTTGATGGGTGTGTTGGCCCACTATGTACACCACCAAAATAAAGACTGTTATCATTTAGGCTATGGTCATTGCGAACCTAAGAAATGTACGGAGAAACTGGCTGAAGTTGTGAATTTTAACAACGTCTTAAAGAAAATAACAGATAGGATAAGGACTTGCGCTAAGTGTCAGAGGGTGAAAGTGACCAACTGCCAAATAGTGATCCTGCAGTTAGTGTGTACCAACCTATATGTCATATTAGTAGTGCCAGAAGCCTTTACGAAGCTCGTAATGTTATAGCAGATAAGAAAGGCAACAGCTAAATCGGTTTATAGCAGACTGGCAAACAATTTCTTTGTGCCTATTGGCAAACTAAAAGCGATTTTATCCGACAATGGGGCACAGTTTATTTCCAAATTATGGACGTAGGTATGGAAATCAATGGGGTTCAAGTGATACACATCTCGGCCCATTGTGAGGCCTAAAATTAGTCCGAGCGTTACATGCGTGAGCTGTGACGACTTTGCTGAACTAATTGCCACCACAATCACAGAGACTGAGGCAAATACGTAAACAATTTTGAAAAGATTATGCATACTTTGTTGCACGAATCTACAGGATTCACCTCTAAGTAAATCCTGTTAGACCATGAGTCTAAGAGCTTGCCGGAAGAGATAAATGATTTCTCCCCGCGAGTTGGTATTAACATTGAGGTGAATAAGAAAATTTTACAACAGTTAGTGGAAACGAAGGCAGAGGAGCGAATAGGGTGTCATGACGCTAAAGAACAGATTCCTAAATTTGCAGCTGGTGACCACGTTATCGTTAAAGCGAACGAGAAATCGAGCTATATTGATCACGAAAGTTCAAAACTAAAGTTCATTTATAATGGACCGCGTAAGATTGTCAGTATACCTCTAACACTTACTGTTAAGCATTGCCTAATTCTGGCATCTGTATGGTGTACGTAACACTGGTTGACATGAAATATTGTATCACTCAAAAATCGAATAACCTGAGAAGAAATTTCGTGGAGAAACTTAAGTATTCCAAATTTATTTCTTTGGGTAGATGGTTATCAATGAATATGCAGAAAATATAACGAGAAATTTAGGATATTTAGCTTACAGAGTAGATGTTCTGAAAACAATTGAAATGAAAGAAAAGCCTACTCATGACCAATGTGTATAAATGTTAACATGGTGTATGTATCATTGGTAATTTTGTAAACCACGTATTATATAAGGGACTACCGATGCACTCAGAACATTTATAAGTTTCTGGTCTGTGTATACATGTGAATATGGACAGGAATGAGTTATCCATTGTGACAGAAACATAAGGAGTGCTTGAGATTGCTCCGACGTAAATTTTCAAAGATTGCGAGGCATGTGGACGTTCTGGAATGCCACTGTAGAAAGAAATTGATTGTAATTGTAATTTAAATCGTTGAGTTCTTGCCAAGGACTTTATTTAAATGTGTCGATAGCAAAGAAGGAATGGCAGTACCCGTGACGTTGTTTATGTTTACTTATGGAGAGTCTCTGCTGCACTGTGAACAGACAGGAGACATAGCAACTTGAGTCATGAAAGAGTGCGGACGTGATTCTTGGGCGCTTCTACAGATTGCAGCTCTGACCGCGCCAGTGTAGGTGCACGTACTTCGTTAACCTGCGACTATTGAGAGCACAGCACGAGTGGACAGGTGTAGGAAGCTGCAGTTTTAGCAGTTGCCTGTCGCATAACTATATGTGGCTCTGGAGGCGACACGTGGTTCTCAATCAGCTGCAGCAACAGTAGCGGCTCAGCATTGTAGTAAACTTCATTCTTTGTCGTAAGCACAGTTACAACATCCTAAGACTGTTAACTGACCAAGTATAAGTAATACTGTACAGGCATTACGCAGTAGCATTTCTTTCTAAAAACTTGACTAACATACATGAAGAATAACCTGCAACAGTTAAAACTTGTGGGGTACCTGTGTTGTCATTGTCCTGAGACACTATGACCAAGCAGAACGCCTTTCCTATCCATGCAGTCAGTCGTGTCGTAAAAATATGAAAGCTGATTAACTATTTACTACCAGTTTCGTTTGCTTTCTACTGACCAGTTTAAGTCTAAAGTTCGCTGCCTCAGTAACTGTTCATTCTTGTATTGCAAAACAGAGCCTTAATGAATTAGCAATCTTGAATATTAATTTCATTCACTTAAAGTAACGTAGAATTTCGCTGGTAAATCTAACAGCTAGGGATGCAGCACAAATTAAGAATGCACAACTTCACGTATTTTGTAATAAGTTCTATGAGTGATTTCTGTTGGCTTGGTACATTTTGTTGTTCCTGTGTTAAAAGTAAACCATTTGCTCAATTCAGTCTTCCTGATATCTCAAGTAAATTGCTTGCCTCGCTCTAACTTTTGCATTACATTATTCCGAGGTTAATAAAAGCCATTTTTTACATAATAAAGCTTCTGTAACAGTCAATCATTTATTTAATCAGCAGCTTCATTTAACTCTACATTAAAAATTTAATATTCCAGAATAGGTAACTCCAAACTCAGTGCTTTCTGATTCATTTATTGTGTCATGAACTGTTGTGTTGTAGGAAAGCGTGACAAATTTCTGTTACCACGCCAGTGATTCTTTGCTTAATTTCTTTGCCATTACCTTTCTTAAGATTCTGGATATTCATTGCCCTGGTGGGTTGCCGACCCTTTAATTATCCATTTGTGCTAATCAGTATTTTTTATATTATCATTAGTTTTTTATTAAAAATATTATGTGGTACCCTGTCTACTGTGTGTGGTTCATGAGCGACTGCACTATATTCCAGCCTTTTAAAAATTGTTATCAGTGCTTAGATTAGATTTACAATAAATTCTTCCTTCAGAACGGTCTGTTGTACTCTTTCCTTTTACCAACCGGTATTGTTTTCCTTCCTTAACGATAGCTGTACATACTGTAAGCAAATCATATCGCAATCTAGTAGGCCGATTAAGAAGGGGGATGTTACAAGCTACTGTGTTGGGTCACTCATATTTGCGCTCAGATTTGTAACTAAACATGTTTAAACGTGTGATTCTTCAGTCTCTCGCAGCGTATTTCTTGCTCTAACAGTCCACGGGTGTACTGTCGGTCCATAGTATCCAACGGACACAATATTTCGGCGATCAGACATGTCGCCATCGTCAGGTGCGCTGACGAACTGAGCTCCTGTACCGCCAAGACTTTATGGACTCCCTGAAGTCCACAAAGATGGGTCGTTACGCCCAATTGCAGAAACATTAGGGCACCTACATATTTGCTGGCCAAATACCTGGTAGAATTACTAAGCCCTTATGTGGGTAAATTCCCTCATCACTTTCGTAGTTCTGTGGATTTCGTGAAACGTCTAGACAACTTCAAGCTCAAAGACTCAGACACCCTGGTGAGTTTCGATGTTGTTTCATTATTCACCAGAGTGGCTCTTCAATAGTCAGTTGAGCTTAGTGCACAGAAATTTGACGAGGAGATGACCGACCTTTTCAGCCACGTTTTAACCTCCAAGTATTTTCTCTTTAACGGAGAATACTATGAACAAACAGAAGGAGGCGCAATGAGGAGCCCACTCTCGCCTGTGGTCGCGAATTTCTATATGGAATACTTCGAGGAGGAAGCTTTGGCGTCAGGCAGATGGAAACCTACTTGTTTTCTCCGTTATGTGGATGACATGTTCGTGATCTGGACATATGGAAGGTACAAGCTTCTAGACTTCCTTACACACCTGAAATCCATACACCCGAACATCAAATTCACTATGGACCCCGAAGCAAAAGGAGGATTGCCATTCCTGGACGTCATGGTCAAAAGAAGAGCGGATGTCACATTGGGCCACGGGGTATACAGGAAGAAAACGCACACCGACCTGAATCTGCATGTGGATGGATGCCACCGCCCTTCGCAGACGAATGGGGTGCTAAAAACACTGGTGCACAGGGCGCACACCATCTCTGATGCACAGGGCCCCAAGAGCTGGAACATCTTGAGGTGTATTCTGGAAAAACGGGTACTTGGAATGGCGCATCAGACGCGTTCTCAGCCGCACATCTACAGTACAGCGTGTGAAGACGAAAGAAGTAATGGAGGAAGAGATAGCCACTGCCTGCTACCGTATACTGACGCACTATAGGGGAAAATAAGACAAATACTGAGGAAACACAGAATAGGAACTGTCTTTTGCCCACCCAATAAAATACGATCATTATTGGGAAGTCTCAAAGACGGTCTCGGTTTGTGGAAGGCCGGTGTATATCATATTCCGTGTCAGTGTGGGAAGACTTACATTGGACATACAGTGCACACCATCGAAGATCGTTGCGAGAACATCAGAGGGAGACTCGACTTGTGAACCCCAATAAGTCGGCAGTCGCAGAGCAATGTTTATCCGAAAATCACCTACAGGACTACCAGTGTCTTGGTACAGACATGTAAATACAGGGACAGCGTCGTTAGAGAAGCTATCGAAATTCGTACCAGGGACGGACTCATCAACCGAGATTGTTGCTGTAACCTCACAAGCGCATGGGAACCAGCACTGAGTCTAATTGAAAATACTCTCAGCAAAGACACCGAACGGGCGACCAGGGCGGACGAGGCAACTACACCGACTCCACAACAGTCGCCGACGCCAGCCTCTCAGCGACCGCCGATGCGTGGCCGCGGGCGCGGACCGCAGAGAGAACGCATCGCAGCGGGAGTGGACGAAAGACGGCCGCCCGCCCTCAGGAGCTCAATTCGTTAGCGCACCTGACGATGGCGACATATCTGATCGCCGAAATATTGTGTCCGTTAGACTCTATGGACCGACAGTACACCGGTGGACTGTTCGAGCATGTTTAAACTGGTTTCCTACGCATGTATATTATTTTTCTTGGCTTTATTGTACAGCTTATGTTTATGTATTCTACCAAGTTTGTAAAACATCTGATGCTATTGTTCTCAGTTTTGCTATGTGAGAATATTTCACTAGCTCCATGCCAACAAGTTAGTTTGCAAAGTTGGCCAGTGATTCTGCTGGTGAGCATAAAATAACTCTGAATGTGAGATGTTATTATCGCGAGTAGTAGCGAGGGAACAGGTGCTGAGAGGCGTCGGAAGTGGTCGAACGCAGCCTGCGGTGGAGACAATCCGCGCCTCATGAGAGGACGCAGCCTGCCGTGGTCGTGCTGGTAGCGCCGGAGGAGACTTGGATATTAATTGAGAAGTATTGGTAATATGGCATTTTTCTGCACGTAGTTGTAGCTTACTTGCGCACTGGACGGATTTTGTCAAATTTGTATATGCATATATGCATACACTGAGAGTAATATTCGTATCTTTGTTGTGGTCACGGGCGTGTTTATTCAGTACAGACATTGTGGAATAATTAGTCGTACCTTTGCTGTGGCCAGAGATGTGTTTATTGAATATAGACACTGTGGGATAACTAATCGTATCTTTCTTATGTACATGACGTGTTTATTGAGTACCGGTGTAGGCATTGTGGAATAATTAAAGTTTGTGTAAAATTTGTCAATGTTTGATTAAGTTATTTTGCTATTATAGCAAATTAAGGTTTTTATTGGAATCTTTCATTTTTACACCGCTTAAGGCTAGTTGACCAAAGCGCTCCCAGTCATTCGGTATGTGTATAAAAAATACGGCAGTAGTTCGCAGAATGAGATTTTCACTCTGCAGCGGAGTGTGCGCTGATATGAAACTTCCTGGCAGATTAAAACTGTGTGCCCGACCGAGACTCGAAATCGGGACCTTTGCCTTTCGCGGGCAAGTGCTTTACCAACTGAGCTACCGAAGCACGACTCAGGCTCGGTGTCACAGCTTTACTTCTGCAAGTATCTCGTCTCCTACCTTCCAAACTTTACAGAAGCTCTTCTGTGAACCTTGCAGAACTAGCACTCCTGAAAGAAAGGATATTGCGGAGACATGGCTTAGCCACAGCCTGGGGGATGTTTCCAGAATGAGATTTTCACTCTGCAGCGGAGTGTGCGCTGATATGAAACTTCCTGGCAGATTAAAACTGTGTGCCCGACCGAGACTCGAACTCGGGACCTTTGCCTTTCGCGGGCAAGTGCTCTACCAACTGAGCTACCGAAGCACGACTCACGCCTGGTCTCACAGCTTTACTTCTGCCAGTATCTCGTCTCCTATCTTCCTACCATCCCCCAGGCTGTGGCTAAGCCATATCTCCGCAATATCCTTTCTTTCAGGAGTGCTAGTAATGCAAGGTTCGCAGGAGAGCTTCTGTAAAGTTTGGAAGGTAGGAGACGAGATACTGGCAGAAGTAAAGCTGTGAGACCGGGCGTGAGTCGTGCTTCGGTAGCTCAGTTGGTAGAGCACTTGCCCGCGAAAGGCAAAGGTCCCGAGTTCGAGTCTCGGTCGGGCAAACAGTTTTAATCTGCCAGGAAGTTGCACGGCAGTAGTTGTTGCAATTGTTACAATGATACATCGCATCCTCCATCGATTGCAGTATTGCTCCTGAATTATTGTTGCTGATCACCCAGTTTCAGCAACAAGACAGTGTAAGTTGTACGTTTCGTACAGGAGCGTTGCAGGACTGTTGTTAGGAGTTCTTAGAGATTATTTTAAAACTCGCAGCCAGATACTTGAGAACTGATATCCTTACGATATCAGGAAGAGTAATTAACTTCTGTTTCTGTTTGTTTTGAGTTAGAACTCTATTATTATCAGTGACGCAACGTCACACATTTCGGTATCCCTTTTAAAAATAAAAGAACGGGCAAGTTTAAAACTGTCACGGAGTAAAGTCGTGCATTATCTTGATGAAATATGAGCCTAGGATGGCTTACTATGAAGGGTAAAAAAGCGAGGCCTAGCCTACCGTCGAAGTACTACTGTGCTACAAGGTTGCCTAAGAGGAAACCCAATGGCGTCCTGTTACGAAAAGAAATGGCATCTTAGACCATCGCTCCTGGTTGTTTGGTGGAGTGGCGAACGTCCGGGCCGTCGCCAGACACGTCTTGGCTGGCTGTCTGCGTTCACTTTAAAGAGGGACTCATTTATGAATAAAATTATTTAGCAGTCAATGAGACTACACACCGAAGACGAGTCCGGAGACTCCCGTACCGTGGGTGGGATACCAAGCTGACTGTCTCCCGCCGCACAGTCTGACAGCCAGTAGAGACGGTCTGGACAGGGATTTTATTTCGTAACACGATGACACTGTTCGTTATCCGTGACACCCTTACAGCACAACGGTATGTCGACGATTTTCTACGCCCCGTTACGTTGCCCTTCGTGCCAAGCCGTCCGGTTGTCACATTTCAGTACGGTAATACCCGGCCAAAAATTGCGAGCTGATCTAACGCTTGTTTTTCTCAAATTTCAGTAACTTATTCGTTATAGATCGCATGGAACGTACTGGTCTCCATCCCATTCGATTCATCGCTTCATTGTACGTCGATATTCGTTTTCCTTTTTTCCATAGAGTGTATTTTGTATTTGTTTTCTCACTAACCTTACAACACTAGAATCTGCAGCTCTAAATATTACCTGGAGATCTATTGCAATACCGCTTCCTCGGACGAAAAATGAAAAAAGAAAAAATAGCAACAAATACCCCAAAAATTTCCCCGAAACAAGTTCCAAATTCCATGAAAAGTGATACGTAACAAAAGTTCCATTTAACACTATTATTTGGATAATAACCAATAATTGCAACAAGAACCTTGTACTTAGTAATTTATCAACTTCCAAAAGAAAGATAGAATCTCAGTAAACTCAAAATCAAAATCACAGTAAACCGCAAAATCATTATAATTAAATTATCAAAGTAGAACCAACGATCTTTAAGAGTACTTCGTGTGAGTATTCTTTGAGAATCGTCAGTAATGGCTAAGGAAAATTTGATCCATTGTCACTACGTTATGAGGGTTAGCCGAAGCTGGTCAGACTTGTTTGAATACTCCTATATGTAGGCGCGGTTAGATTTTTTTTCGAGGATTGATAATTGCGATCTACTATGACATAGTGAAACGAAACATTGACTACAACTATAACATCGTCTAGAATTCAGATAGAGGACTGCCTATTATTACACCGAAGTGAACATTTTAATTAGATAACTCGAACTCAGCTCTAGTTAGGCATTGAACAGTGATAGACAATTAACTTCTTTGGTAATTGCAAATGGACTCTGGAACTTGGCAATAGTTTTAAAGCAGATAATTTATAAATTCATCCCCCCACCTCACCTGGGAATGCTTCTTCCTCACGGCCTTGTTCGGAAGTGATTGTTATTATGAAATAAACAACCCTTTCATGCCAATTTACGCATTTGTGATTCCAAATGACAGAATTGTTTAGAGACATAGCTGAGAACTTTTGCGTGCTTCGATAATATATGACTTAAAAGCGCTCGGTGCATGTATAGGAACTCTTTGGCGTTAGGAAGCAATCGCATTGTTACGACTTACTAGAGATTTGAAATTACAACCTAACGATGGGGAGGTTCGTGTCGGCGGAACTAAATTGAACTTATCATTAATATTTTTATAGTAACTGTTAAACCGTCGAATATAAAGGAGTTAACTACGACGAGTAGCGTAATATTGGTCACAATTGGTGAAATAAATATCACCCACACGTCGAGAGTTCAGTTCAACAATGTTTTTTGTAGCGTCGTCCTTACCTAATAACAATATCATCGCCCTACCGACTGCGCCGATTTTAGCCAGGGCCGATCAATACTTATCTCTCAACTACCAACTAGAAAAACCGGTGACATTACACTACGCATTTCGTTATTTCCGTAAACTACTTATGCGAATGCCTCATCGATTCAGTTGACATTCATTCGACCGATATCCTGTCCTAAATCAAACTTGGCTCCGTCTGCAAAAGTCTCCTCGTCAACGAGAAGCAAAACCTTAATTTTTAGTCTTTCCTTTTTTGTGATTCCCCTTTTTCCGCATATTAGGTATGTAACTATACAGGGTTCCCGTTACAGACTGCTAGGACTTCCACAGAGGAATGAGTACATATTTTGAATTGGAACCCATGTACTGAAAAGTACCAATTCCGTGGTACAACCATTTGGAGACATATTAGTAAAACGACCTCCTTTAGAGGTAACTGATTAGGCGTAACCCAGTGCGTCACTTGTTTTACAATTTTACTCATTAACAGCCAAAGAAGTTGCTCGTGTACTCGCTGACGCGTTCTCTCCAACGTGACACAGTACGACCTCTTCCCTCTCGAGTGTGTGGCGCCTTGTTGGATTACCACAGTGGCGCCTGCTGTCGGTGAAGCTACACTTTCTCGAATCCATTGCGTAATTGTGGCGAGAAACGTACGCGGGTGAGTCGTACGTTGTGGAGAATGATCTTGATAAAGGCGACCAACAGTTCTTACATTACCTTGAATTTCTCCGATCAGAAGAGTCATGTCGGTGCATTCCTCAAACATGTACTCAGCCGTGTTGCTCTAACACTCAAGTGAGTGAAGCTCGAACGAGGTCAGAAAGGCGGGAGGGACGTCAAATGTCAACAGTTGATCAGAAGTAAGCACCTCCCACTGACTACCCTGTTCCATAGCTATCTAGTACACATTTTTTTAAACAGCTTTAGCACGGCAAGAGAACATTTCCGGACATGGATCCCTATTCAAAATATTATGTACTCACTCCACTCTACAAGCCCTAGAAATTTGTAACGCTAATTTCCGAACACTGTGTATGGTTATTGATGCTACAGAATGAAAGGAAACGAGTCAGTGACCTATGTAATCACACTGGCCTAAAAATGTACCAAGGGTCCTTCACTACTTCCTGCGTTCACAACTAATCAAAGAATATCCTTGCTGGATGAATGCCGCTTTAGTCGAGAATGTAAAATCGGATTCATGTAGCCCTCGATAACGGCACAACGTCTGTTCACTGAGATACTAATCGTAATTTTCGGACATATTGCAATTTATGATTACATATGGTAAGTGCGAGAGAGTTGGAACACTTTCCTTTTTCGGCATATAATTTCTGTGTTTTTGCATTTCCTTGTCTTCTGGCAACCTGTTTGTATACTGTGTCACATACATTTAAGTAAAATGCATTATTGCCACACTACCATTTAAAATACAAACGATAAGATGAAATGAAAATATACGTGAGTAATCCATCTCACACATTGTTTTATGGATGAGATGAACCGTGTACTGGGACAGATGGAGAACGCAAAAATGGCTACACGTGAAGGATAGAGTCAATTAAAATTACATATTTTTATTTGGAATATGATTTAATGAATACGGAAGCACACTGTTAAATATTTTATAAGTTTATTATAAATCTTAACTGAACAATGGCTTATCTAATGTGTTGTTGGTTTCGTTCAAGCATTAGCCTGTCTTCCTCTCACCACAGTGATTACACTTATTATAAGTGTGGAACAACATTCATGTTGCCAATGTGAACAGGAAACAAACAGAATCCAGTGGTGTCTTTATTAGTGTCGTAATATATTTCGCAATATGTAACACATGGGCTTCATTCCATTCATTAAAGCTATTTTCGTAAACCTCTGCAATATTTACACCTGACGAACACAGTGAGCTATTTGTAGTATTTTTCTTTCAAGCTGCTCCAGTCTGTTATCTCTTCATTTGTCAATAGAAGGAATGGGTCCTCCAGAAACTTTGCCTGCGTTGGGTTAGTGGCAGTCAGTTTTGAGATAGTGATCTTGGAAGTTTTATGGTTAGTAAGAGTGGAATCCGAAGTTGTATCCGCTAAGGGTTTAGATTTAAGCAAATAACTCTGCCCTTTTCATGTGCTGGGGATCAGTACGTCTACTGATGAGCTTAGTGGGCCGGCCGCGGTGGCCGAGCGGTTCTAGGCGCGCAGTCCGGAACCGCGCGACTGCTACGGTCGCAGGTTCGAATCCTACCTCGGGCATGGATGTGTGTGATGTCCTTATGTTAGTTAGGTATAAGTAGTTCTAAGTTCTAGGGGACTGATGACCTCAGATGTTAAGTCCCATAATGCTCAGAGCCATTTGAACCATTTTTGACCTTAGTGACTGGTTGGCCTGTGTGTGAGACTCGGCTCTTCCCTTTATTGGCACAGACGTATTTATAGACAAATAAGAGTAGTCTGTGGGACTACGGCATCTCCAGTGGGATTATGCCACAAGTCTTCGAGCTGATTTTAATAGTGTTCCATCTCTCTCAAATTAAATAATACTGATCTTTCCCTGCCTATTGTCTAGTGGAGATGGACAAGCACGGCTTCTGTCGGCGGGTAACGAACTCGGTGGCCTTTTTAAGCTGTTTCAAGCCTACACTTTGTCAAGCTCGATCTCAGTAAAAACAAACAAAAAAGAAAAAAAAGACTATATCAACAGTGTGCATACTTAGCCTTAATCATTTGATTAACTACACGATACAGCTTTTCGGCTTACCGGAACAGAGAATGTGATTGCCTTGCAGAACTAACACCAAATGACAGCAACAGTTTTGCACCAGATTTGTTCACAAAAGAGTAGTGGGAGCTGCTCTGGAGAGGCGTATTTGTGAAATACGTCACTGGTCCATCTCACCCAGTGGCCCACCTCTCCCAGACTTACTACCCTACTGACGTGAGTACGTCCAAGTCGAGTTATTCCACAAAAATGTGTTGTAGAAAACTCAGGAACATGGATTTCTTTAAGACCCGTCGATGGCGAGCAGAAGTATCACAAGCTCGGCCAGGGCTGAGATGAGTGAAGGACATCAGCCATGTCCAAGTAACCATCGTGGCATTTGCCTTAATCGATTCGGAGAAGCCACGGGAAACGTATTCTAGACTGGCACATCGGGATTTTAACCACCATCCTTCCAACTACCCTACACTGGGCCACCACCTTTCGTCTATACTATAGAGACATCAGCTACGAACACCGACGGCTACACAAAAGATAAGAAAGAGATAACGCCTGCAAGTAACAGAAAATGCCAGCAATATAGCTTGGAAATGATTTTAAG
This sequence comes from Schistocerca cancellata, assembly GCF_023864275.1. NCBI lineage: Eukaryota > Metazoa > Arthropoda > Insecta > Orthoptera > Acrididae > Schistocerca > Schistocerca cancellata. Next base: position 493,886,660 of record NC_064631.1, on the reverse strand, counting down.
CAAGATGTTCATATAGTTACGTTCAACACCAATACACGTAACGATGCACAGCCGGACACATGTCTCATCGAAACTTCTGATGCCGCACGACCCTTGTAGTAGACGTGGCTGTAAAAAGGGAAACCGGAAGAGGGATGGCGAAGAAAGGGCGCCAGCGACAGTCATTTGACATAAACGAGTGTGGGCCGCGAATCCTGGTGGACGCTGTATGCCCCGCACGCGCGCAGCTGACAAAGGTCCGGATGTGGCGCGCTAATCAAGTTGGCCGAACGGCGCGCCACACTGGGGTAAAAAGGCGGGGGCGTGGCGCCGCACAAAAGGGCCGCACGTGCGACACGGGCTAATGAGTTCTTTACGTGCCGCCAGCAGAGCAACCGCGGCAAGGCGAGGCCGGGCGGGGCTCAGCGCGGTGCTCACGTGATTCGGAGATAATTCCCTCCTACGAACAGACTTTCTACACCATCAACGAACACACACACACACACACACACACACACACATGCAGTCCCTGTCCACATTGTTAGATAGACCTTGAGTTCTTAACAGTAACACACACACACACACACACACATGCAGTCCCAGTCCACATCATTAGACAAACCTTGAATTCTTAACATACTGTGAGTTTAGGAGATACAAAAATCTGCGATGATTATTTTGATCAGTCTAAATGAAGTTATTATATTTTTTAGATTAGATATTAGTTTAATTATTCATTCCCTGGACCAGTATAAGAGGGATTCTTCCTGGGTGCGGAACATGTCAGATAAACACATAAAAAAAATGTAAATGGAAAAATCTGATGTTTCATTAATTTTAATGATCCTCAGGCAATAAAAAGTCAAATTATGTACGTGAATTAAATTTGAACTTCTATTAACTCCAGGTTTAAAACTTACATCTGTTATCATTAAATCCATCATTCGGACATTTGCTGGTTTCTTGCCTATTACAACCAAGTACTGTCAAAAATTAAAGTAAATTATTCATTTCAGTAATCCTAGGTTAAGAACAGTCAGATTATGTACAAGATTTAAAATTAAACTTCCACTATTTACAGACTTAAACTTATATTTGCTTTCCATACATCCATCATTCACACAGTAGCTAGTTACTTGGATGTCAGAACCATGTATTGTCAAAAATTAATGTATAATAAATTTTCATAAAAATGGGCTACTGCACTTGTTGAGAAACTCATGGACGGAATAGATGGAGTTGGCCACCAAAAATTCTTTTAAATTATGTTTAAATTATGCCTTGTCTAAAAACTAAACTCTTAATGGTTGCTGGTAACTTATTGAAAATATGCGTTGCTGAATACAGCACTCCTTTCTGGGCAAGAGTAAGTGATTTTAAATCTTTATTTATATTGTTCTTATTCCTAGTTTTGATACTGTGTACTAAGCAGTTAGTTGGGAAAAGAGATGTATTATTTACAACAAACTTCATTAAGGAATAAATATACTGAGAAGTGGTGGTTAATATGACCAATTCTTTGAATGGGTTTCGACATGATGTTGTTGAATTTACACTACTCATTACTGTTATTATACGCTTCTGTACTCTAAATATTTGTGGAGCTACCCAAAATGTGATACCATATGACATAATGGAGTGAAAATAAGCAATATATGGCAGTTTTATATATATATATATATCTCATGTCTGACATCATTCGCATTGCAAACACAGACTTGTTTAGGCGCTTTAGCAGTTAGTTAGTATGTTGCTCACAACTAAATTTATTATGAAGTTGTAATCCCAAGAATTTTACACTCTCAACTTCTCGTATTTCCATGTCATCATATTTTATACACACACCAGAAGGAAAGCTCTTGGAAGTTCTGAATTGCCTATAGTGGGTCTTTTCAAAGTTTAATGACAGTGAATTGGCTATTAACCACTTATTAATGTCAGCAAAAATTTGATTAGATGCCCTTTCTAAATTTAGATTTGATGTACTATTTATTGCAATGTTAACCATTATAGATTATATGCAATTGATAAACCGTAAGGTGTCAACCGGGAACCAACTATGTTAATTACGCACTCAGACTTCAAACACATCAGCTCTTGCTGTTGTAGAATCTGTAAGAAGCAATTTTGTCATAAACAGTCAGGATGACAACAAACAAGTTGTTTGACTCAGTAACGCCTCTGTACCTGTATTCAACCTATTAAGCAATAATAGATGATCCAGTTTAGCAAATAAAACATCAGATGTAAGCAATGTACAGCCAGTGGACGAATTGGATGAATGAAAATTTAATGTTATAATAATGTCGCGTTTACATGACTGATACTGCAATAAGTTTTTGAACCAAAGATGGTAGCACACACTAATTAGAGTAAAACATCCCATATATCGTTGTGTCCCCAGGATTTGCTGGTACAGAAACGTAGCTCGTTATAGTTTCCGTTTCGCAAAATGGTAATCTACTTAATACTTAGCGATTATCACTTTTGTTTTAGGGTTCTCGTTGTTAATTTGTACTTTAGTTTACGTAATTTAACTTTTGGATTGTTATTGTATTAGATTCTCCAATTCCGGTGTTTGACTGAAACATGCCGCACGTAGCTACAAACGCAATGTATGCCGGTATGCTAACTGTGTGCGGGTTTTGTAATCGATACGCTACTGTTTCTTGTAGACAATATGGTTGACGATTTCGTAACTCCAGAGAGAACCAGATTCAACAGTGCTTTCTTGTCTTTTCGCTGTGTGAGACTGGTGCAGTGCCCTATAGTCGCATCAGAATGTACAAATGAACAGTAAATCCCGCTCATAGGAACAATCGGCGGTTAAAACCTAATTCCTCTATTTCAGATAACTATTACAATTTCTGTGAGTTTCTTTCACTTAAAATACTTTTAATTACAAAGTTCCAATTATTTAATTACAAATTAAAATTTGTACTGTTTTTTAATTAACGTTAGTACTGAAGTGCGAACTATATAATCAAAAGCGACACAAGAAAGCAGTGGATATTCTGTGACACTGCGCTTTAATTAGAATAGCCCACATGTACACGTTCATTTTTCAGTGAAAGTATCTTCGATTTGTACCATATCTCTCGCAGAACGTCGAAATGAACACATTTGACACGTAATTTTTTGATTAGTTATTTAATTCAGGGAGCTTAACACAGATCTTCATCTGCAGAATCAATTTTGCGCTCTCGAGCCGAAACTAACCGATTCGTTTCCTAAATAGATACACTCCTGGAAATTGAAATAAGAACACCGTGAACTCATTGTCCCAGGAAGGGGAAACTTTATTGACACATTCCTGGGGTCAGATACATCACATGATCACACTGACAGAACCACAGGCACATAGACACAGGCAACAGAGCATGCACAATGTCGGCACTAGTACAGTGTATATCCACCTTTCGCAGCAATGCATGCTGCTATTCTCCCATGGAAACGATCGTAGAGATGCTGGATGTAGTCCTGTGGAACGGCTTGCCATGCCATTTCCACCTGACGCCTCAGTTTGACCAGCGTTCGTGCTGGACGTGCAGACCGCGTGAGACGACGCTTCATCCAGTCCCAAACATGCTCAATGGGCGACAGATCCGGAGATCTTCCTGGCCAGGGTAGTTGACTTACACCTTCTAGAGCACGTTGGGTGGCACGGGATACATGCGGACGTGCATTGTCCTGTTGGAACAGCAAGTTCCCTTGCCGGTCTAGGAATGGTAGAACGATGGCTTCGATGACGGTTTGGATGTACCGTGTACTATTCAGTGTCCCCTCGACGATCACCAGTGGTGTACGGCCAGTGTAGGAGATCGCTCCCCACACCATGACGCCGGGTGTTGGCCCTGTGTGCCTCGGTCGTATGCAGTCCTGATTGTGGCGCTCACCTGCACGGCGCCAAACACGCATACGGCCATCATTGGCACCAAGGCAGAAGCGACTCTCATCGCTGAAGACGACACGTCTCCATTCGTCCCTCCATTCACGTCTGTCGCGACACCACTGGAGGCGGGCTGCACGATGTTGGGGCGTGAGCGGAAGACGGCCTAACGGTGTGCGGGACCGTAGCCCAGCTTCATGGAGACGGTTGCGAATGGTCCTCGCCGATACCCCAGGAGCAACAGTGTCCCTAATTTGTGGGAAGTGGCGGTGCGGTCCCCTACGGCACTGCGTAGGATCCTACGGTCTTGGCGTGCACCCGTGCGTCGCTGCGGTCCGGTCCCAGGTCGACGGGCACGTGCACCTTCCGCCGACCACTGGCGACAACATCGATGTACTGTGGAGACCTCACGCCCCACATGTTGAGCAATTCGGCGGTACGTCCACCCGGCCTCCCGCATGCCCACTATACGCCCTCGCTCAAAGACCGTCAACTGCACATGCGGTTCACGTCCACGCTGTCGCGGCATGCTACCAGTGTTAAAGACTGCGATGGAGCTCCGTATGCCACGGCAAACTGGCTGACACTGACGGCGGCGGTGCACAAATGCTGCGCAGCTAGCGCCATTCGACGGCCAACACCGCGGTTCCTGGTGTGTCCGCTGCGCCGTGCGTGTGATCATTCCTTGTACAGCCCTCTCGCAGTGTCCGGAGCAAGTATGGTAGGTCTGACACACCTGTGTCAATGTCTTCTTTTTTCCATTTCCATGAGGAGTGTAGTTTAGTATTTATTTTCCGTCAAATTTCTCTATGGACAGAGTGCCTAAATGTAAATCAGTCGTTTAGCTTTTAGATTTTACCTACACTAAGAGATGCACCGGATGCCAGCCTGTAAGATTCCAAATTGCTGCACGTTCGTGTATGCATGAACTGTGAAGTTCTGTTTGTAGTCTTCTTACCTTCAAAATGGCTACGGAGTGTACTTATTAGTGGTTCGAAGGAGATGAAAGTAACATCACTGCAATCGGCTCCCGTTTCCGACATACTATTGCACGCGAAATCATTTGTTCGGTTTCGTCCACATGAATCTTAGATATCAGTTTTGCAGTTGCCGGTATCACTGTGTGTTATTTATTTCGGGAAACTAAAGCTAAGCGTTACCTCCTTCAAAATTGGTGATTACTTCGTCAAAGGCAGGGCCTAAATCAAGACTGAAGGACACAGCACTTTGTTGCCTTATCTGTAATTGTGTTAGTCGCAGTCTCAAGGTATTCCGATTCAGTTAGGAATATATCTAACAGGAACAATACAGGTATGGTCTGGTCCAATAATTTCATCCAGTACTCTGTATTGTCACTGTAGTCTGTTCAATGAACCATGACTGAACAGTAATCGTATACTGTGTTTGCTGTTGAGCGTTTCGGCACAAGTATTCATCACTAATTTGGTAGTGAGACACATTTGAAAAAGCCGATGTAATTTGTGGTCATTAGTGTATTTTCTGGAAGGGGTGTCCCATTTATATTGACCACCCTAAATAACTGTTTGTCCAGATGGAAATTACAAAATGTTCCAAGCAAATGTTCTTTAGCCGTCACGGAGACATCGATCAGCATGACTGTTTTCGTTGTAGCTTTGTTTTTTACAAAGATATGAACAGCGTATGACTTTTTTAAATGGCACCCTTTATTTTTTATTCAGTAATTCATTTCCTCTCCTAAAGGCCTATTGAAAAATATATCGCAGTGTACCATTCACTGAAACACAGCATTATCAATTTCATAATACAACATTGACGTTGACACATCCAGCGTTTGGTGCAAGTACTCGGGGTAATGGAACAGATCTACCTGCTGACGTTGATGGAGGACAAATATAAACATAAGTAGAATGCACACCCGTTATTCCGTCAACAATAGTCAGTTGAAGAGTTGTGTGAGTAGAATGTACACCAACGAAGAGAAGGTAGAAATGCTACTCATCTATTGTGAATGTAAGTTAGCTGAACATTAATTGCAATACTGTTTTCTGATGTACAGGTACATTTAGTACAGTAGTTCAGTCCTTTTAAATACCGTTGTGTAGAGTAGGGATACTGTAAAAGCTGTCCTTCCTACAAACTGCATCGACGTAACGTTTCTTTTATTGTTGTTATTGAAGGTAGGCGAAAAGCTACGCAGGCAGCGGAACTGTGCAGAGAGCAATATTCTGACAAGAACCCACCTTCCCGACGGATGTTTTCTCCTCTTGTGGTGACGCTTCAGGAAACGGGAAGTTTCAACCCAAGACAAAGCAATCGCCGCAGCACTTGCACAGACTAATCTTCCAAAGTTACTGTCCTCGCTTCCGTTGCTATGAATCCACAGGCGGGAACACGACAGTTTGAACACGAGATTTGCATTTCTAAAATCAGTGTACATCTACATCTACATCTGCATCTACGTGATTACTCTGCTATTCACAATTAAGTGCCTGGCAGAGGGTTCAATGAACCACCTTCAAGCTGTCTCCCTATCGTCCCAATCTCGAACGGCACGCAGAAGAAAGGAGCACTTACAATTTTCTGTGCGAGACCATATTTCTCTTATTTTATCGTGATGATCATTTCTCCCTATGTAGGTGGCTGCCAGCAGAATGTTTTCGCAATCGGAGGAGAAAACTTGTGATGGAAATTTCATGAGAAGATCGCGTCGCAACGAAAAACACCTTTGTCTTAAAGATTGCCACTCCAATTCACGTATCATGTCTGTGGCATTAACTCCGCTATTTCCCGATAATACAAAACGAGCTGCCCTTCTTTCTACTTTTTCAATGTCATCCGTCAGTCCCACCTAATGCGGATCCCACACCGCACAACAGTTCTCCAGAATAGGGCGTACGAGCGAGATGTAAGCAGTCTCTTTAGTACACTTGATGCAAATTATAAGTGTACTGAGAGTGAATCACAGTCTTTGGTTTGCTCTATCCACAATATTATCTATGTGATCGTTCCAATTTAGGTTATTTGTAATCGTAATCCCTAAGTATTTAACTGAATTTACAACCTTCAGATTTGTATGATTTATCGAGTAAACAAAATTTACCTGATTTCATTTAGTAGTCATGTAAAAAATTTCTCACTTTTTTTTTACTCAGGTTCAAATGCCACTTTTCACACCATACAGACATCTTATCTAAATGATTTTACAATTCGTTTTGATCATCTGATGACTTTACAAGACGGTAAATGACAGCATGAACTGCAAACAATCTAAGACGACTACTCAGATTGTCTCCTATGTCTTTAATATAGATCAGAAACAATAGAAGGCCTATAACATTTCCTTGGGGAACACTGGATATAACTTCTGTTTTACTCGATGACTTTCCGTCTGTTACTACGAACTGTGACCTTTCTGACAGGAAATCACGGATCCAGTCGCACAACTGAGGCGATACTCCGAAGACACGCAGCTCGGTTAGAAAACGCTTATGATGAACGGTGCCGGAAGCATTCTGGAAATCTAAAAATTTGCAATCAATTTGACATCCCCTGTCGATAGCACTCGTTACTTCATGAGTATAAAGACCTAGTTGGGTTTCACAAGAATGGTATTTTCTGAATTCGTGCTCACTATGTTGCAATAAATCGTTTTCTTCGAGGTACTTCATAATGTTCAAATACAGTATATGTTCCAAAACACTACTGCAAATCGACGTTAGTGATATATACCTGTAATTCAGCGGATTACTCCTACTTCCCTTTTTGGGTATTGGTGTGACTTGAGCAATTTTCCAATTTTAGGTACGGATCTTCCTTTGAGCGAGTGGTTGTATATAATTGATGAACATGAAGCTATTTTATCAGCCTACTCTGAGAGGAACCTGACTGGTATACAATCTGGATCAGAGGCCTTGCCTTTAGTAAGTGATTTAAGCTGATTCGTTAATCCGAGGATATCTACTTCTATGTCTCTCATCTTGGCAGCTGTTCCCGATTGGAATTCAGGAATATTTACTTCGTCTTCTTTGGTGAAGGAATTTCGGAAAACCGCGTTTAATAACTCTGATTTAGTGGCACTGTCATCAGTGACTTCACCGTTGTTATCGCACAGTGAAGGTATTGATTGCGTTTTGCCACTGGTGTGCTTTATGTATGAACACAATCTCTTTGGGTTTTCTGCCAGATTTCGAGACAGATTATCGTTGTGGAAATTATTAAAAGCATCTCACATTGAAGTACGCACCATATTTCGAACTTTCATAAAACTTTGCCAATCTTGGCGATTTAGTGTTCTTTTAAATTTGGCATGCTCTTTTCGTTGCTTCTGCAACAACTAAATGACCCGTTTTTGTACCATGGGGGATCAGTACCATCACTTATTAATTTGTGTGGTGTATATCTTTCAATTGCTGTCGATACTGTCTCTTTGAAAACATTCCACTACTTTTCTACACTTACATGAGCAGATCGGAAGGAGTGAAGACTGCCATTAAAAGGCGTAAGAACAATTTTATCAGCTTTCTTAGATAGCTTTACTCTGCGTTTTTTTCATAATTGTAGGTGTTGCGGTATTCAGCCTAGAAGCAACTGCCTTGTGGTCGCTAATCCCTGTATTCGTCACAATGCTCGCTATTTGTCCAGCATTATTTGTTGCTAAAAGGTCAAGTATGCTTTCGCAACCACTTACGCTTCGAGTGGGCTCATGATCTAATTGTTCAAAATAATTTTCTGAGAAAGCGTTCCGTACAACTTTGAATGACGTTTTATGCCTGCCGCCGGCTTTAAACGTTTAATTTTTCCAGCATATCGAGGGTAGATTAAAGTCACCACCGACTATAACTGTATGAGCGGGCTACTTATTTGAAATGAGACACAAGTTTTCTTTGAACTGATCAGACCCTATATCTTCTGAGTCGTTGGGTCGGTGTAAATTTCCAATTAATAGTTTATTCCGATTGTCAGGCAAGACGTCTATCCATACAATTTCACACGAACTGTGTACTTCAATTTCGCTGCAAGTCAAACTACCTCTGACAGCAATAAATACTCAACAACTATTTATATTTAATATGTCCATTCTGAACACTATTAGATCGGTTGAAAAAATTTCGGCTGAGCTTATTTCCGGCTTTAGCCAGCTCTCTGTACCTACAACTATTTGAGGTTCAGTGCTTTCTATTAGTACTTGGAGCTGTGGTTCTTTCCCAACACAGCTACAGTACAAATCATTTCTTCACCTACCTTACTGTGTTTTACCTGCCCACTTTGAGACGGACGTACCTTCTGTGGTTCCCTGTGATTCTCTAGCCTTAAAAACGGCCCAATCCCTTCCACACAACCCCCGCTACCCGTGTAGCCGCCTCCTGTGTGTAGTGGACTCCTGACCAATTAAGCAGAACCCGGATACCCACCACCCGATGGCGCAAGTCAAGGAATCTGCAGCCTACACGGTGACAGAACCGCCTGAGCCTCCGATTCAGACACTCCACTCAGCTCTCCACCAAAAGACCACAGTCGGTTCTATCGACGATGCTGCAGATGGTGAGCTCCGCCTTAATCTCGGAAGAAAGACTGGCAGTATTTACCATTTCCGCGAGCAGCCCGTAACCAGACAGAATCTCCTCTGATCAAAAGCGACACATGTCATTGGTACCGACATGAGCCATTACCTGCAGCTTGCTGCACCCTGTACTCTTCATGGCATCCAGAAGCACTCTTTCCACATCCGGAACGACTCTTCCCGGAATGCAAACGGAGTGCACACTGCCTTCCTTCCCCTCCTTGGCAACCATATTCCTAATGGGCCTCAACACGCAGCTAAGGAAGGAACTCCCAATTACCAGCCAACCCACCCTCAGTGAATACCCAGACCTTGCGGGCCGAGAAGCTTCCTCTGGAACAAGGTGGACAACTGCTAATTGCTTAATTTTTAACCTAAAGAAATAAAGAACTTGTTGCTGAATGTCGATATTTTTTTTTCCAAAAGAATGAAGCAATGGCCTTCCCCCCGAAAATCGTTGTATTACAGAATAGCTTGCTACCTGAGTTTAGGCGGACTTTGCAGACATAAGTATTGACGATGTTTTTCTTCAACGCTGCTTTAACATCGTCTGAACAGTTTCTACGTATGCACAGAATCGTAATGGTGACCAGACGCAGTACTGAGGTAGGTGGATCTTTTTGTAGTGCACAGTACGACGAAAGACGGTTGTCAAACAAATACGCAACGCAACGCGACTATTAACCCGCCACACCACCCACCTTAAATAGCTGTTTGTCCAGATGCAAATTGTAAAATGTTCAAAGCAAATGTTCTTTAGCCGTCAGGGGGACATTAATCAGCATGATTGTCTTCGTTGTAGCTTTGTTTTGTAAGAATATATGGACAGCGGTATGACCTTTTTGAATGGCACCCTGTATTTTTTATTCGGTAATTCATTTCCTGACGTGGAGCCCGGCAGAACTAACTTGTCCACTTGCTGGAGTTGTCAGGAAACAAATGAAAAACAAGTAAAAACATAACAGAAAATTGACTTTGACTCTCCTGTACCATTGCCCAGGAGTAGAACATTCAAAGGCGCTCAAAGTGGTGTCCCTGGACACCAATACTGGCGCACTCTTTGAATGAAATAATTACTTACTGCTTCCAGTGTTGCCTGCTGAAGAGAATTACAAGCAAGGACGATACGTTTCTGCTTGTCCTCTGGAGTTGTTGGAATATCGTGTTAGACAATGTCTTTAATGCATCCCCAAAGAAAAAAAGTCCAGAGGATTTAAATCAGGAGACCTAGCAGGCCAAGTAACTTTTCCTCCTCGACCAATATATCTGGCAGGATACTTCCGGTTCATAAAATGATGTGCACTCAAGGTATTATGTGTTGGTATCACATAAGCGTCTTAGTGGCACTTCATTCAGAAGAGGAGGAAGAATTCGTCTCAGGAAGTTGGTATACGCTGGGCCGTTTAGACTACCATCGATGAAATAGGGCCCAATAATTGTAGCACCAAGCATCCCACACCAGACGTTAACTCTCTACTGACACTGATGTTCCACCTGCCTAAGCAATCGTGGGTTGCCACTGGACCAGTAATACATGCTCCTTGCATTTACCTGTCTTTTGTTTGAGAAGGAACTCTCACTGGTAAATAGAACATTGGAGAAAAGTTTGGGTTGGTGAGGATTTGCTGCCGTGCCCACTGACAGAGCTGTACACGATTCTGGAAATCATTCCCATGCCGTTCTTGCTGTAGGTGTACATCGTAAGGATGGAACCAGTGAGGTGTAAGGATAAGATGTACAGGAGCGACTGTAGTAATGGATAGGAATTTTGATTGTTGTGTACATATGCAAGCTGAGTTGGTGACCCTTCGCTTACAGCTCCAGGCTGCTTTGGCTTCCGTCACGCAGCTTGAGGCTGCTCCTAAGGGGCGTAAGTGTGGAGGGTTGAGAACGGGAATGGGAGGGACGTTAAGCACATCCCATGTGACTTCCGATCGTTCCACTGCTGTGGACGCCCCACTTACTGCCTGCACTGAGGTTGACCCCACACTCGTGGTCGAGTGGGATATCACTCCAAAGTCTGGCTGGCAGTGAAAAACTTTCCGATGGGCTGATCGTAGGGCCCCCCCGGTTTGTATGGCGAACAGGTTTCTGGCATTATTTGTGGCTGACAATGACTCAACGTCAAACGAGCGGTACTTAACCTCATGAAGACTTCCCTTAACCGCTGTCTGTCTTGCCCCAAACTATTTAAAAACACTATAGTGTCATCCAAATAGACAAGACACTGCAATGGTTTGAAACCCCTCAAGACACTCTCTAGCAACTTCTGAAACTTTGCCGGAGCGTTTTTCAAACCGAATAACATTCTAATGTACTGGTAATGGCCTCCAGGTGTAGAGAAAGCAGTTTTTGGACGATCCTCTGGAGCCCTCTCCCACTGATGATAACCTCTTGTCAAATCCAGCATAGAAAAGTACTGGCACTGTTGTAAGTGAACCAAAGTCTCCGATATGTTTGGAATGGGGTATGCGTCTGTTACTTTCTTATTTTTGAGGTAGCGGTAATCACAGCAGAACGTGTATTTCTTAGTTCCACCCGTAGCCTTTTTAGGCACAATTACAATTCTCGCACCACAGGAACTACTACTATGCCCTATAATACCGTCCGCAAGCTGCTAATCAATGAAGTACTCCACAATCAGCTATAAATACCTCGGTATTCTGTATTCATTATGATAAACAGGTGCTTCATTCCCTGTTCCTATGTTGATTTAATGGAGTTGCTGGTAATGGATCTTGTGGAAAAACCAAATCCTTAAATTCCCACAATAATTCCTCCAAATGCTCTCTTTCTTCTCCTTTCAAAAGCTTAATTTTGTTACTCAATGCAGTGTTATCGGCAGTTAGTGGTTGATCGCTTCGGCTACCTCTCAAACACCAGCCTTTGTCATCTGGCACATCCGAATTTTCTACTAAAACTCTTTTCCTCAAGTTCGCGTCTATAGTGCTAAGATTATCCACGTTCACGGGAACTGCTCACAAGTCATTCCCCACCTGTACGCGCACAACACTATGTTTCACAAAACAACAAAATGAACCAGAATCTTCATTATCCTCCAATGGTTCAATAACATACACTGTACCCACAGGTAGATTCCACTGCACACTTACCCAAAGCGACTTCCCAGTACCACTAGACACACACTCTTCCGAGTTATGTCTTATACGTTGAACGCCCCTCACTACAGCTCTGCATTGACAGCAGTTTCCCCTAGCGGAAGTAACGTTCCACCAAGTTCCACAGTTCGCTGTCCAAGGTAAATTTTGGCATGATGTCGACGCACGAAATCTTCTCCTAGGATCATGTCATAGCCCTCGTTTACCTGTGGTACTGTCTCCATGCATGCATTAAATCGGACTTTCACTATTCGAAAGTCAACTGTCATCGACCCCAAAGGCGTGACCTCCTTATCTCCCACTCCACGTTACCAATAACGTGTTGGGACTAAATTCCTTCATCCCATTATATTTTTAGTAGCCACTGACACTTGCGCCCCTGTATCCAACAAAATCTTAAACTATTTATTTCCTATGGATCCTACCACTGATCATTCCACCTCTGCATACGTATTCGTATCATTAAAATTTAGTGGGAGGTCCCTTAGGTGGGTCTTGGGCCCCCTCTGCCGTTTAACGCTTGTCAACATCTCATACTTCCACTTCATCCTCCACGCTGCTGATTTCTACCCCTTTCTTTGTTCCTCAGTGACTGGGTACATTGCCTCTGCATATGTCCCGTATGACCACACTTATAACATTTTATACCCGCTGCAAATACTGTTTGCCTCTCTCGTATCCCTGTTGCCACGTCTATTTCTTCACATTGAACTGCCAGCTGAATGGCCAAACACAAATCTTTTGGAGTCCTTTCACGCACTTTCCGTGACATATGCGCCAGTTAGACTCACAAAAATACATCAAATGGCCTTTCTCTGCCTCCTGCAACAGAACACTATTCGCTTCATCGCTGACCCAACTCATAAGTATTTCCCTTATCCTGTCTGCAAATTTCTCCACCGTCTCTCCCTGTCTCTTTGTCATTGTACTTAACCTCTCCTTAAAGTACCGAGCACTATTCTGTGTCTTGTACCTTTTCTTTAACTACTTAAACCGTTCTGCCTACCCTAATTCCTCAGAACACATTTTATATGTTTTAAATTCACCTGTTAATCTAATCTTGGTTATATGTAACAACTGCTCATCGGACCAACCATTCATCACCGCCGAAGTCTCTAAGTCCTCCACAAACGGACGCCCATCCTCAGATGCCTTGCCAGAAAACAAAATAATCTAACTTGCGGCGGCTGCATCAATATCCTGCGTCCTAGGCAACAACGACTGAATAGATGCAGATTTCCGCTCACTTCTAGATGTTAATTAATTTCTCAACTGCGTATTGTCTGCTGTCAATTGTGCTACTTTTTGCATCAAATTCCACACCGCTTCTGGTTCCGACACACCTTGCATCCTTGACTCTGCTATTTTGTTGCTTTTGTCCCCAGTTAGTCCCATTTTAACTTATAAAATCCAAAAATCCAAAACAGTTAACAGCAAAAATAATCTAATTCCTTACACCTAAGTAACATCATACTCAGAAACACAAAAGTAATTAAATGCCATAAAAAATGTTACGGCCGCAAATACACTAACACTTACTCTAACTATACTATGCCAACACAAACAACTAAAAATGTGGCATGCCAGGAGCCATACTCGAAAAGACAAAAAAGAAAGAATGCATCCAACACTCTAAAAGAACAATTTTGTCAGCACTCACCACATCTTGTGACAGTATTGCAGGCAGTGGGGTCGAACGTCATACTGGACAGACGTCATCTGCTATTCTGACTTCAAATATTGTGGTACCAGATGCCAAATGTGGTGTGAAGACACCGAACATAGTGGGTGGGTGTCAGGAGGTGCCATATAAAAGGGCAGCAAGAACTTTCCAAATGATTTATTTGCTTCCACCAAAGTGCACAGTTCACCTCGGTCTGCATCACAGGGCCCCACAATGCTGAGGTAGCACCCCATCGGCTTGTGCAATGCAACACTGTGTTGTGCCGGCCTTGGCGAATCCGCTGAGTTCTGATGATGTCAGAATGGCTGTGCCAGCAGCCGACTCAGCACTGCTCGGTGTGCGAGTCCTTCTCCTGGCCGGTGTGGCTGAGGTAGCGGCGACCATCAGTGCCTGCTATCCGGTGTCCGTATCTGTGGCCCTCGCCATGGGCAGTCTCCAGGATGTGTCGGGATCCCATACAACTGCCCATGGTAGTGAGCTGTGGCGTAGTCCGCCCTGGCTGGCTGAGGACCCTGCATCAGCCTCAGAGGGTCGAACCAACGACCCGGCGTGGACTGAGACACTGGCACCCCATCTGTTGCTGCATGTAGCCCAGAAATGTGATATGCCCCACCGTCCAGGAGAGCTGCCACACTTGAATGAATCGCATTAGAAAATGGCACTATTTATGCTCTGCTGTTCAGCTCTGTTTTGCTAATGCGTTGCTTTGCATCAGATATGTATAACACTTAGGTTGGTCAGTGGCCCTCTTCTGCCTCTCACTTGCGCTATGGAAACTGCTTTGTGCGCCGTCTCTGGCAGTTCTACACCCCTGGGGCCTCTGTTTGCCTTCACAACTGCTCGTGTGCATAACTTACTGCAATCGGCCTACACCTGGCTGTAACTCGTGCTCTGAATGTTGCACAAAACAAACTTTCCTTATCTTAAACGGTGGTAGAGTTTCTACTTGCCAAACTTCACAGAATTCCTCCTTAGTTCATAAAGCTTCACAGATTAGGTAAATAGTACTTTTGAAAGAACCTTGGTGAGTACGAATTGCGAGACTTGTTTGGACACCTAAATCGACAGAGTAGTAAAACGTTAAAAAGTGACAGTTTTGCAAACAACTTAAGTTTTCTGGGAAGTTTCAGTTCAACAGAGTCAAAATTTATTTTGGAATACCTACGAATTTATTTGCTATCTTGTGTCAATTATTTTGACTTTTGCAATTTTTGTGTCGAAGTCGAAATTAACATGGTGAAAAAACCGAAGGTATTAACTTTAGTCAAAACAATCATTTTTTGTATATCATTTTTCCGGCAAATGTGATCCACAATTTAGAATTTCGTAGTTTTCCTTCCAGATTCGTTATCAGTTAGGTTAAAAACCCTACTGTATTACCTTCTCTCCACACTGATGGAGGTTTTGGATTCACATCACATTCTCGTAACTCTGTCCCATTTGTACCATTATAATATAGCAATTCAAATAAAACAACCACTATGAAGCACAAAATATTCGTCGATTTTATAACAAATTATATCAAAGACTGATGCAACATACTAGATGACGATTCAGGTTTCCTTATCTCAGTGCCGCTAAAGACGTTTGAAGTACCGTAAAAGTCCCAATAAAAATGAGTTGACGTGAATTGCAGTTCAATGCTTCACATTTCTTTACGATTCGTTGGAGTAGCCATGTTTCTAAAGCTGCTTAGTTTTGGTGAGACAACATTGCTGAATTACAAGGACAGTTGGTGAGAAGGAGATTTGATATTATTTTGACCGACAATTAGTCTTGATATAAGCAGCTAATGCTCAAAGGACACAATTAAATAAACTGTACATATTAACTGCCGCATTAATATGTATATTTCGTTCAGTATTAGAAGAATACCGTGCAGAAGTCGAAATTTACTGGCAGTGGCTAGTTCATATGGTTAACATTACCATTCAGAAGTCGTGAAAAGTGTTTAAGTGGTGCGTCTGAGTCAAGTGATACGGAAAGGGATCTCAACTGTTCAGCAAAAGGTCATGAATCTTGTTGAATGCTGAGCATGTGGGAAGGGGCGGAGGAGGAGGCGATAAGTCATCGTATTTTCGGACCGAATTCTTACTTATTGATTGAGTTTCTGTTCCTGCCCAGAATAGACGATTCTGTTCACAAGACCTTTTTTTTTCCTTTTTAAATTCTGACAGAAAATAGAATGAGCCGTTGTTTATACTTTCGGCGTCATGCGCACATATACATTTTTACTGCGTGGCCTTATTTTCTGAGCTGCCTGCAGGCGTTCGCTTGTGCCCTGTTCGTGTGAGCAGAACCCTACGCGTGCGTTGTTTCTGCTACCTGTTTGAGTGACACGAAATGCAGTACAAACGCATCACACTGCGTGGGCGACCACTCAGAAAGATTGGCTGCTGGCTACAGAATAGCGGCACGCTCTCTGCTGGTGATAAAAGGAATTGTGCGCAACACTTCACGAGCAGATGTAGAGTTAGCGTTTCCCTCGTCTTTCAAGTTGTCATTCACTCGGAGGAACGAGTCACACAACTTACATCGCAACGGCGGAGTGAGATTATGAAAGCAAGCAACTATCTCACGACATGTCGGTGTTAATTAACTCGTTGTAAAAGAGCGGGGTTAATTTTAAAAGAGTACAAGATTCTACAAGCGAACGTTGACCCTAAATAAACACAGAGTAGAGGCACCGTGGCTTTTAGAGCAATGGAACCTTGCTATGAATCCATCCTCCGTACCTTCCAAAACACTGTCTTCTGCTGTTAAAATTTTTTTCATTTTCAGCACATGCACAAGGTATACTGTGAGCGATCTTCACATAAATATAGTTTTGGTAAAGATCGACTGACTTGTGAGGCAACACCTTTTTTGAGGTATGTTACTCACAGTATTCCTGTATCTATGTCAACGCTTTACTGACATCTAGTTTTTAAATTATTCAAAAGGAATGCAGTTCGTGGAGCAGTGTAAAAGTGAATTATTTATTACTTATGTAGCACTGACGTTTCTAAAATACTTTGATTCTGTAAATATAATCATCATTATAATCTAATTTCAGTCCTTAAATATGTGAAAATTAAGGACAATAGTCAGCAACACTTGCTCTGTCGAACCATTACAGTATGTGCTGTACATGAGTTGGGTGACTAAAGAACTTTCACTAACCTGTCACTTTGAAGGTTACCTCCCTACTCCCTAGTCCTATCACCTTCCACTTTCACAACAGGTCAAATGACCCATTATGCTTTGTTTACCTAGGATCTAATTTATGACTCTATTGATCTGACGGCAGAAGTTTGTGCTTCTTTGGAATTTTTTTAATTACCCAGTGCAATATCCTGATCACTACAGTTTATTACACCAGATAGCTGCCTTTCTATTTATGTCACACTTATCTTTATTGCCATATTTTAGTACCCAAATAGGCTGTCTCTATATATATGCACCGTCACCTTTATCGGTATAAATTGTTACTCTTATAGCTACAACTCATGACACAATATGCCTCCACAACGAAACATGATTTACACGAGGAGTATAACATAACGATATCATAATTGACGTAGTATACAGAAAACTTTAAAACTAACGTAAGTCAAACAGCTTGCATATTGCACTGTGTATTTATTTAAGCACGTAAATAAGCAACTATTTTCCAAGGTCATGTAACCACCAACTTTCAACTCCTTCTCAATGTCGCCCAATAGGTTCTAGAGATCATCCAAAGAAACACATATTTTATCATAAATACGAGACTTGTAAGTTGCGAGAAATTACTGGTGCACATGTGTTGTAAGATAGGATGGGATGGGAACATTCATATATTTAAGTTAGCTAGCCTCAGACCCAGAACAGTTTTGAAAACTAAGCACCGACAGAGCCTTTGTGTAGGATCGAACATCAACTGTACAGGCTAGACACTGCAATGCAATTTCACTTGGGGAGAGCCAGCCTTCTGCAAGCAGAACGATTTGCCGGCTGTAATATCTGGTTTGCTAGGAGGTCCAATGTGTAATGGTTCTATAATGTGACCGTTGTCAATGGTCAGCCTTGACCACACCACAAGAGCCCAACTAATCTTACAACAACCCCATCTTACACCTATGCAGGTGGTGCAGTTTCCTATGCCCCATAATTTCACCAGCCTCCTAGACCACAGAGCTTTACATTGGGGCGTCGAAGTTCCCTCCTCACCTATTATTACGATGAAAACATCCCCGCACTGCGTGCAATGTGGACAGTTCTAACTGCGTGCACTGTATAAGACGCCAAGTTGATGGGCAGGTATGTGCCTACCTCCAATAAACTTCTGCATCTGAGTATCTGTAGCACACCGAACGAACCTAAATGCCAATGACAAATTATTTGGCCCAGTGTAGTGAAACTGAAGCTCACATATTATATTCATTCCAATACACACACACACACACACAGCGTTGCCGCATTTGACATTTAGACATTCAAAAGACAGCAAGTGTGTTTTCGGTTGTTTCAATTTAATTTTTGTGCAAATTGCATCAATAGATTTACTTTATTAAATAAAGCGACAGCACAACAATCGGTTAGTGATTTTTTAGTGCATTTAGTGACCTATTCAGTGTATGTATCGTGTTTGTTGGAAATTTCGTGTAAATTGTTTCTGTGTTTGTTGAATGAAAAATGGCATGGTGGGGTAAATACGACCGCTAAATTGTGGGGTAAATCCGACCGCATATTTTTTATCGTTATATGCATGGAATTATTTATTTATGGAATCAAAGTTAATTTTTATGTATTTTTAGGAACATGGTACGAAATTAAATCTTTTAATAGATCTGACATCAAGTTCGTCCCTTGGTTCGGCAACCTCAAACTTCCATACCCATCTGTTAACCAAAACCTGTGCGACTGTGAGTGACTCTTGGTCAGGCTTCGGAAAGTGCGATGTAACGAGAGAAACGGTCAGCGGAAAGCGATTAAATGCTGGCGTTTGGTTGCCTGTTTCTATCACGCCTACCCAATGAAAGGAAATGGTTTCGTTGTATCTGGTAGCCAATGCAGTAGTACCTGCTTCCGATTGAAATGTGCAAGGTTTGCATAATCCACACAATTTCTGATACACTGATAGACATAATTATTCCTTCGCTTCTACCTGTACTTTTTCACCACTCTCTGATTTACAGCCCTGCAACCGCTATGGCCCAATGGGATGTGGTACTGCATTTCTCTTAGTACTCCTTGCTTCATCCCAGCTGGCACAAGCAAGTGATCGGTAATTTTTTTTTCTTTTTTCTCTATACAGTGATCCATCGTGGGTGCTAAACTGCTGTTGCTTGCTATACTGTTTACACTGCACGTAAGTGCTCTTTGCAGCTTTCTATTCACCAAGGTCCTCACCTAGTGCTTGTACTGTAGCTATTTTCCTGTTTAACCCTTGTGCCTTTCTGTGTTTGTTACGTCGTTTCTGGATTACTATTAACTCAAATTCAGTGGGTTTTGATACCAGTCTCGTCAGCCTATTCGATAGCTACTTCATATCTAGTAACAACTTCAAAGTAGAAACGTCCATCACTACCTTGAACTTCCGTCCATACGTGTAACACAGCACATGCACAAATCTAGAGTCAGCTCTCACACCTTAGAAAATGTTGTGGGGAAGGCTAACCAAACACTGCGTTTTATTGGCAGGACACTTAGAAAATGTAACAGATCTACTAAGGAGGCTGCCACACTACATTAGTCAATCCTCTTTTAGAATACTGCTGCGCTGTGTGGGACCCTTGTCAGAAAGGACTGACGGAGTACATCGAAAAAGTTCAAAGCAGGGCAGCACTTCTTTTATTATTGCGAAATATTGGAGAGAGTGTCAAAGAAATGATACAGGATTTGGGCTTGACATCATTAAAAGAAAAGCTTTTCTCATTGCGACGGAATCTTGTCACGAAACTCCAATCACCAACATTCTCCTCAAAATGCGAAAATATTCTGTTGACACCGATCTACATAGGGAGAAACGATCACCACGATGAGATAAGGGAAATCAGAGCTCGTAGGGAAAGATGTAGGTCTTCGTTCTTTCCACGCGCTATACGAGATTGGAATAGTAGAGAATTGTGTAGGTGGTTCGATGAACCCTCTGCCAGGCACTTAAATGTGATTTTCAGAGTATCCATGTAGATGTAGATGTATATGTAGCCGTAGAGAGTTACTAATCAAATGGGCGAAAGAGTTAAGCACCTCTAGCGCAAAGGGCTTCACCCAGTACTTAGAGTCAAATAAATTGGTATTAATCGGATGAATAATTCTTCAGTCGTTGTCTATGCTTCCATATATCTGTTAAACACACGATCATGTCACCGAGATGCACCAGATACTGACGTAGTCTCATTTACTTTAATATTCCATCCAGTAATTCTGGAATTTTGCGTTGACTTTTATACGCCAAAAATGAATCCTTCTACACTGATAGTGTTCCGAAAGTAATGAAAACGAAATTTTTTGCCTATCCTCCATTTCTTTAAAGTCAATACCCCTTTTGGACAATTGTTTATTCACAGCGTTATATTTACACTTACACAATCATGATTTCGGCTTCAAAGTGCCATTTTCAACACTTGATAATGGTAATTTCAAGCAGAAAGCACAATTTTGTAAGTGTAAATGTAACACTGTAAATAAAAAACAATGGCGGTACTGACTTTAAAGAAATATATGAAGACTCTGGCCCCGCATTTGTCGCCAAGTACTGGCATTGCAAAACATTATCAATCGTTTCTGTGAAGTTAGGAGTTGGGCAACTTCCAATACTATTTAAGTACATAAACTGCAGTAATCGCAACAGAATCGACATTTCTTCGACCAACTGCATTCTCGGTTGCAATTACATTTCCTGTCCACCAAGTGGCTACTGCTCACCTCCACTATACTATCAGCCAATTGCTGAATAATAAACTCCTCCAAAATTGGTTCAGTGATTGTGATATTCTCTACTGTCTGCAATACACTTCTGCTGCTTAGTTTCCAGTCCGAATTCGGTGTTGCGTTTGCGGTGTAGCACGCTAAAGGGCTTTTACAAAGAAGATACTAAAATTCTGGCTACAGGTCTTCTGTGTCCTTCATGTCTCCTACAAACGCTTCAGTTTCTCACGAAGAGCAGTCTTAGCAGCACCCTGAGCCCTCCTGTAGCCTACATCGTCCCTATGGCGAATTTCGTCATCAGCAGTCTCTAGTGTGGACAATAACGTTGCGTTCAAAAACTTAACCATCTCAGCGCCAGAAAAATCCCAGCTAATGGGTTCTTCCTGGCTGTGTTCTTCTGTTATATGTGTGCAGTACTAGGTCTCACTAAGCAAGACACTGCATCCAGTACCTCACCATACCAACTGCTGAGTCAGGAGTCTCACGTCGCATATAAAAGTTCATGATTGCATCCTTCATTTCTTCAGGGCACCCGTTGACAATGTAAGCAGCCCTGTTACTCGTAGAAGTTTAGGACACCACCAGATCCTTGTCAAAAATATAAATGGGCCCCTACAGTAAGTGATTCCCCCTGGTTCATGTCACAGCTTACCGCTGCCCTTTGCAGTTACTGCTCATATGCCACCTGCACAAATCGTAGATCAGAGCGTGCACAGAGGATGCTTCTCACTTACATACTACTTAATAAGTTATTAAGTGTCACAGTCATCATTAACTGGCCTGGAGGCCCAGGTATTACTCGGAACGCCATGTAACACCACAGAAACCCTCATTCAAGTTAAAGATGTTGTGTAGAACTGTTTAATAATGTGTGTTATTAGTTGAAGTACGTGTATAGGTTCATCATGTACATTTCGTAATGTTTAAAGAAATATTGAGTTCTTTCCATGTAGAGCCAAATTTTCTTTCATCATTTCGATTAATTTATTATCATAATCAAAAGTACGATTTGACTCAATTTATTCTGCCTAATAGTTCCAATATACCTGCGAAATATTATACACACACACACACACACAGATATATATATATATATATATATATATATATATATATATATATATATATATATATATATAAAAATTGTGAAGATGTACAGTTCTGCATTCATTCTAGGTACATATATTTATCCAAACTACTTCTAAAACCTCTCCTCGACGGGACGAATTGTCAGTAAATCCATATATATCTGAATAGGAATGAACGAACTCTTTATTACGTTTCCTGTGGTTGGACTTTAATTCTATGAAAATGCCCCTTATAAATTCCATTAATTTCTGTAGTTCACTGTATCCCCTTTTTTGAAGTCCCGTGTCAGCAGATTAGGCCCCTCTGTTCGGTATACCTATCCCCTAATTAATATTCACGTAAACGCACAGGCTGTCCCTTTCATTAATGTACCTGATGAAGGTGTGGATCAGCCTGTCAATGGTTTATCTACAGCCTCCACTTCCTACCTTCTCCTAAATCGGATGCACTTTACATTTAAACCTAAATTAATCACACAGTACCCGTTCTCACCTTGCATCTATTTGAAAATGTTCGTTTCCATAATGCTGGACTTTACTTAGTTGTTAACACATAATTCTCCTCAGTTTCTAATCTCTACATTTCTTACAGCTGTATCTAACTTCAAATAACAAAGCAAATAAAAATACTTACTATTCTTTATAAAAGTAATTCTCACATCAACCTACATTGATCTTACTCTGATAGCGTCGTATAAAAGCTTTAATTTTATCAAGAACTGTTAGGTCTTTATATTAAACTGAGTTCCATTTTTTCTTATTTATTTTCAGACCAGTTGCATAGCGCTGAATTTACAGACAAATTGCACTGATTTTAAACAATGAAGGCTTTTCCCCCTTTTTCACATTTTTATATTCCCAGCCAATGTTATATTTGCTGCAGTATCTGCTCACATGAGGGAGGTAATACTATTATGTTTCTTTAATTACGCTTTATTCACTAAAATATTTCCTTACAAGATATATCGCACCCATGTTCGTCGATACTTATTCGATGCTCTCCTGAATCATAATGATTTAGTTTTAGTGTATCAAATTTAAATTTCCGCTTAGTGCATCACATCCCCTAATAAAACGATGTTATTTTATTAATTTTGGCACATCTACTGCTAAAACGTTGACGTATCATTTCACCAGTTGTTGTTTTCGCATCACTCTCAATGTAACCATTTCGCTCTGTGCATGGGTATCTCCCCCGCAGCGGTCCTTGAAGCACCCAACACGATAAACTCCAAAAATAAACTAATTGTAAGTAATTTATTCTCCAGTCGGCGAGGATGCAGTGTTTTCTTTTTGTGATCTAAGCAATGCCAGCGAGAACTGGCAAAGGGCCCCATTTAGCAGCTGGTCGCAAACCATTCATAGCGCTGATTGTTACTTTTAACATATCTTACATACAGAAAAAAAACATAGAAATGAAGTATCTCAATTATTCAGGCTTTTCTACAGACGCTCAAAACATTTTTGGACTCTGTTCACATGTTCTGCACATCGGGAAAGCCCGTGAATACAGGTTTTAAAAAAAGGATGTAAGAAGTGGTCCACAATGGAGGCTACTGAATACTGTAAAGATGGAAGGTAATCGGGTACTCTCAGAGGGAAAGACAGGAAGTAGAAGAAAGACTTAAGATGTTATAACCTAGCCGAGCGGTCTAAGGCGCTGCAGTCATGGACTGTGTGGCTGGTCCCGGCGGAGGTTCGAGTCCTCCCTCGGGCATGGGTGTGTGTGTTTGTCCTTAGGATAATTTTGGTTAAGTATTGTGTAAGTTTAGGGACTGACGCCCTTAGCAGTTGTCCCATAAGATTTTACACACATTTGAACATTTTTTGTTAGAACATAATAGAGACAAAAATAGACTCCAAGACTAAAACTCATCTCATAAAATGGCGATATAGCAATTTACTTTCCATTAAAGAAGCATGTGCCTGGAGATCAATGCATACAACTAACTGTGATCACCAGATTGGTGTTTGAAAGCTATTTATACTACAAATGATGGGATGTAGTTATTTCAGCGTCGCTGTATAGTTTAAATCATGCTGATTGAGAATCACACTTCCAAAACCGATGGTACTATGTTCTTCCATTTAGGGATCCCATCCTACCTGAGACAATTCAGCACCCACAGCACATTCTGATGCATCATAGCTAATTTCAATTGTTTATTCATTATAGGATGTCGTAATTTTGGTGATCTGACCAATGCATCATATTTTGAAATTGTTCTGCCGTACATTCTTCGGAAATCAAATAAGTTCTCTGCTAGTATAGCGCATTTGTCAGGTTCTGAACATTCTTTGATAACTCTTATGCTCTCTGAATCTTGCTTAATCCCATTTACTCCAACAAGGTACCACAGAAACTTTAACCAATCTCTCAAAAAGTGACATTTTGCTAGCTTAATTGTGGTTTTTTATTGCACAACTTCAGTACAGTTTTGGCTTGCAATTTACAATGATCCTTCCATGTTTTAGAAACAAATATAATGTCAAACACATAAATTAATAGTTCATACAGTAACTCTTTTCCTTTAATTAATAAGACTTTCCAACATACAGAACTGCTGTCTACTGTTCCGAATTCTCATGATATCTGATTTGCCACTATATCACTCAACCTCTATCTGTTTAAAGTACGTGCATGTAGCACGAGGTGAATCATGCCTGTATGATTTTTAATCGCAAATAATGGATTTATTGTACATACTTGGGGTCTATGCTATATAACTTGCTTATTTATCATTCTGTTTATTTCCTCCTTTACTGCAGATTTCACACTTATGTGTACACTTTAAAGTTCACTGAAGAAATATTAGGAATTTGTAATACTGAAATGACATACATAATCTTCTAAAACTCCTTATCCATCAGAAAACAGTACTTCATGAGCCGGTAGACTTTTATAATTCCTTAGTTTGTTCGTCCATTAAAAGAGTAGACCCATACGCTTCATTATATGCATTGAAGGACGTGGATTTCTTGTTCACTGTGCACGCCTTTCATGTTTTATTCTTTTTGCAGTCCTTTCATCATTTTACAATTACTGTGGGATGCCTATGCGACCAGAGAAATTTTTGTGAAACTATTACCCTGATCAGAGAGAGAGGATCTGTGCACGATATGTTTCGTTATGTGTGAACCCAATTTAGCAGTGTACACAGGGCAGCCATGATGGCTTAACGTTGCCCTCGTTGATAGCTGCTGTAGGCAGCATGTGGAACCAGTCTGAATGCTATGTAGTGGCCAAAGATGCCCACCATCCTAGTCTCAGAGCTTGTACTGGCAACTCTGAAGCTTAACAACTCATTCCCTTCTAACACTGCAATTTAGCCTCCCTGACGAATCACGAGCCATTTTCCGATGTTTGGGCGGCTAGCCAGAATGCCACCGTGTTCCGCTGCAATACCATGTCCTCTGATATCCAACTGGACGGTTTAGGGGCGCGCCAATTCCAGTGACTCAATGCTCGCACCTACCCTCTGGAGTTACGGAACCTGGGACAGGTCAGTTCCGTTCCTGCTCGCTGTTGGAGGCGTGAGGCCGCGATTCTGATATCAGTAAGCATGTGCATACTCACTGAATGCCAACTTAGTTGGGACTAACGCACTTAGATTTCTAAGGATTAGTTAGTGAGAGAACAATACTTTCTTTTCGCTTCTCGCAAATTTTGCATATTAAATACGACTTTTATCCCTTTCTCTTATTATTCTATGGTAGTGGCGAGTGCATGATGGTAATTCTATTCTCTCGAAAAAAGAGTAGTGTAACTATTTAGTCACAACGATCAGACACTTTGTACTTCTTCCCGCCAGTTAGTTTGTTCTTCGACATCGTCGAGTTGCAGACCGATGCATCAGTAGTTCCTTTCCCCTCCTCCGCCAAAGTTATGTTAAATAGTATCTGAAATAGAGGAAATAACGGCCTTATTATCTTTGTATTTATGGAAATATCTCGTTTACGCTCTTTTTGTAATGAAGGTGTAATAGTAATGTCTATTTGCATTCATCCATTCATTGAAACTCCTGTGCCAGAGTTCATCAGTTTGCAATCACCCTTTAACCTTATAATTAGCAAATTCACTAATCAGTAGAGGCGTTGCTTAGTGCACCGTTATGTTGTGGGGATCCCGCGCTTTTCTGTGTTGTGGCCCAGTTTGTTCTCTCACACCCAATGGAACTATTGCACTTTTACAGAAACGCTTCTAATGAATGAAATTTTTCCTTTCTGAATAAGGGAAAGGTCATGGCTCACTGCTAGTCATTAAGAAAATTCCACTTGATGTGTTGAAAGTTGGTTGGCTTATTCAGAATATGTGATAGGGACTTTGGATTAAATAACTAATAGCTATTTACTAAGTTTTCTTATTGGAGGAATCTTTTTACAGTTAGAAGGGAAGGGTTTATAAAACAAACACGACAATGCTTTTAATATTCTGAATAGAATGTTGCATGAGGGACGTACAGTCCTCGTATGCTAACGTCTTGGCATTAAGTAGTAAACGTAAATTATTTACTAACGCACTTTCATCATTCTGTGTTGAATATGTCTTAAATGGCACTATAACTCGATAACCGTCAAAGTCACATTTTAGCGATCATTACAGAAATCTAAAATAATAGTGTACTTTAGTAACCAATCTACATGCAAAGCACTTGAAGATTAATATCTAATAATATCTACATGATGAGAACATGCACCAGAAACAACAATACAACTCGATCCATTTCATCATGATTAACCCCTGGCATGAGCTCAAGTTCTGGTCACATTGCTTTACAAACTTAGGTAACTGGTGCCTTACAGGAATCGTGGAAATGTCAATTTTTATTTAGTGTATCAATATTACATGATGGTTGAAATGGTGGTGACGTACACTATGCAATTTAAGAGAAATCGCGCTTTTACTAGGCGTATTTTAGTTAATTTTTTTATTATTACTCTTTTTCATCGCTATAATGTGGAACACAAGATGCTGCAATTGAGCCTACCGTTGTAGCCATTGCGACGGAGAAGTCACTGGTGTTATATCCTACGCCGTTACTAATGCATAGTCCTTGTGTTTGTTAGCTCACAGTCTGTAAAGCTATCGTGCTAGTAGCTGCAGCATATGTTAGGCTGTGGTGGACTGTACTTGTCACACCAGCTTTCCGACACCGTTGTAATGCGTGTGAGCGCCTGGTCACTTGTTCATCAGCGATGGACGGCAACTTCATAGCCGCATTCCAGTACAGCATTTCCGCGTTCAGATTTTGTTGCGCGTAGAGGGACATAATATTGGAAATTACAAATAAATGCTCGATATGCAAGCTCACAATAAATGAACATTTGTATAGCACAGTTCGAAAGTAAATATAAAAGTCGGTTAGCTCGAATAAATTTTGTAGTGAAGGACAATGAGTGAAATAAAACCTACGTTAATCGCTTTCGCCGCTGGCTGGTATCTCGCTGCTGCTATTACAGTTGTCTACTTCGATCAACAACGATTCTATCACTATATGAGGACAATGGGCTTTTTGTGCATAACTGTCTACAGGTTTGTGTACATGACTCCCTGAATCCCTGCAGACACTTTGAGGAACACTTTGGAGAGCGGATCGATACAACTGAAAAGTCTCGTTGACTTTAAAATTCTTGTTCTGCGTTGCTAGCTTGCTCTTGACATTTACCGAAATAGGTTCCATGGCGTTCAATTCGCAGTGCGCTGCAGATCATCACAAAAGTTTAATATCCTTGTCCACTGATCGCACTATACGGTTTGTATCAAAAAGAATCATGCAATTGGGCACGTCTATATTTCAGAAACTAATGAACATACACAATGAAGTTTGATGAACCGGAAACTCAAAAAGTTTCTTTTCATACGTCTTCATAAATGTTATGAGATGCATGGCATATGTCAATGCGATATTCCAATTGCTCTCACAATGGAGCGAGCATGTTTGAGTTACGGCTTCCACAGCTGCTGTTATGCGATGTCTCAGTTCATTCATTGTTGTTGGTAATGGAGGCACATAAAGTCTTTTATAAACCCCCACAAGAAATAATCACATACAGTCAGGTCTGGTGACCAGCAGTGTAAGGCTGAATCATGTGGTCATGTGGTCCAGTGCGACTGATCCATTCTTCAGTAGTCCTTTGAATTAAAAATTCCGGCAGTTCCAGATGCTCAGTGGCGGATCAACGGTTTTATTTTGGGAGGGGCTTGACGCAACCGAGCGTAGACTTTCTCAAGGTAAACATTATTGTACTAAAAGCACACATAATTTTATTTTTCTCATTTAACGCATAGCGAGTCTTCGCGGACAACGGTTTGCAAAATTCTTAATTGACTTCGACAGGTTGTTCTGTTCGCTTCAGTCTGGAACCGCGCAACCGCTACGGTCGCAGGTTCGAGTCCTGCCTCGGGCCTGGATGTGTGTGATCTCCTTAGGTTAGTTAGGTTTAAGTAGTTCCAAGTTCTAGTAGACTGATGACCTGAGATGTTAAGTCCCATAGTGCTCAGAGCCATTTGAACCATTCCTTTTATTTTTCGACAGGTTGTAGGCTGCCAAATATATCTCGGAGAATATACATGGCAGCCAAATCATTCAACTTGTCATCTGTCACTGTCGTACAAAAGTATTATTTCTGTCAGCTTAAGCTAAGAGAAGCTACGCTCCACACCACAAATAGATACTGGTAATGTAACGAGAATTTGTAAAAGAATTTTTAAATTAGGGAAAAATTCGTTTGTTTCTTGATATGCCACTGTGGCTGTTTGGCAGAGGGGTGGGCGTTGGGGTGGGGAGGGGGGTATGGGGGCTGCTCCCTGTTTCTCCAGAGCTCCTTCCAAAGAGTTAATTCTCACCATAACGAGAGAATGAGGCGAGTCACTGTTGTAAACACGTGCAGCTGCCATTAAAGAGTTCTGATTTTCTTTTTTTACGATGGCACTTGGTGTAAGGGTGAACAGGTCGAGAATTGATGAGTGCTCTGCTCTCGAAAAACCACTCCTCAACTGTCGCAATACAAATTCGATGAAAGGATGAATAGATTCAGTCTGAAAAAAAACGTGACAGGGTATTATTCTCGAACTCGAAAGAACAAACAAGAAAGAAATGCAGCATTAAGAAAAAGCTTGTGTATGTATTAAAGGTTTATTTTAACCTTAGTATTCCTTACCATCACGCGCTTCTACATTTGACAGATGAGCAGGACGTTTGGCGATTCTGGGTGCCTGCACTGGGATGTCTAAAGGTGCTAAAATATGACACGTCTCTTGGAAAATTTCTTTATATTTCGTTTCATTGTATCGTTCCGGTGTTCTTATCACGTTGCAACAGCTTCAAGTTGCCGTCAAAATGAAACAACAATTTCAAATACGGCAGTGGTTACCACTAAAGTTAAGACAAACTCATATTGTTGAATATAAACCAGAAGACTTGTTCTTTTTGATGACGAAGTTCTTTCCGTTTCTTAAAGGAACTGTACGATACAGTCAAACAGCTCTTTGATTTGAAGGAGTGCGTCATGCCTTTCAGGCCAGCGTGTGTCACTAAGACTTTGTAACTTAACTCTTTTCGCCTCTGGGTGTTTTTCAAGGATAGCTCGCTTGACAAGTTCCAACCTTTTTGCTCATTCGGCAACATAGCTGGTAACACGTCTTGCAACTCCCACAATATTGCGAATACTGGGCAAACTGCACAGTGCATACACGTCACAGCGGTTGGAGCTGCTTTATTCGGGACTGTATGCCACTGAATTTTCCAGAAATGTTGGCACGTCCATCATAACCTTGACCTCTCAAATTCTTAACTTTAAGGCCGACTGAATTTAATTCTTTAAAGATTTGATAGCTTAATGGAGCACCAGTCATGTCAGTTGCAGATAGAAAGCATATGAAGTCTTCGTGTATTATGATTTGTTGTAAATGCAGATACCTGATACATACACTGAATTTTCTGTACCACTGACATCCATTGTTTCGTCACCAAGGACAGCATAATGTTTTACTTCTTTGACTTTGTCGAGTATCTTTTTCACAATGACATAATGGCAACAATCAATCGTGTGATTCTGAGTTGTTTTGCTCAGATATGTAGCATTTCGTGGCTCTGTCTCTAAATGCTTTTGGAGAGACGAATCACCTAAGTCAATGTGAAATTTTAAAAGTGATCGAAATTTTCCTTTGCTGATTTGATCACTCAGTATACCATCATCTCGGAGGCTTCTTAACGGTATGTTTCCTCGACAACAAAACTTGATCGTCTTTACTATAGGAATCAGCCACTC
This sequence comes from Schistocerca cancellata, assembly GCF_023864275.1. Taxonomy (NCBI): domain Eukaryota; kingdom Metazoa; phylum Arthropoda; class Insecta; order Orthoptera; family Acrididae; genus Schistocerca; species Schistocerca cancellata. Next base: position 493,856,194 of record NC_064631.1, on the reverse strand, counting down.
TCTGTTTGATTTCATCTTTTTTAGATTCTAACCTTCGATTAGATTGTTTACAGCATTTCCCGGTTTTCATGTGAATTTTTGAAATCTGTGATTTTTAAAACTGCCATTTAGTCGTAATCTAGAGCAGAATAGTTCCTGAAGATTTTTAGCGTATTTTTCTTTTTTTTTTTTGTAATTGTAAAGTGGACTAGTGACGAAAGATCTTAGAGCCACAGAATGCTAGGCGCCACTATCCGGACCAGGGAATAGTACGCAAGACAAAAAATATGCACTCTTCTGTTGTAGGCTATAGACTAGCCAAGAGTATTCCTTTAGCCAGTCACAACTGAACTTTCTTTTTTGTCCATCCTCTGTCTACTCCGGGTATTCATAATTACTGCGTCAGATGTTTATACCTGTTCTCGTCACTGGCTACTTTTCGTACCACATAATAAATAGCAAAAGGATTTTCAGCTCAACTAGTCGATGTACTAGCCACCCCCAGTGACATTGGTCCCGGTTATGTAACAACAGCAAACAAAAACTACAACTTGTCCGTGAAACAGAGAATCATACATAAGACAATCAACAACTTACGAGCAACTAAAATCATTCTCATGAACTATATCACAGGGTTATTTCAAAACGCCAATAATAATTTCAGGGTTTAAAATAAAATTCATTGATATGAAGCTTTTCTTTTATAACGGGACAAACATGAAATCAGCTAGTCCCTGTAAAATTTACATACAAAGTAACCTACTCGACCGAAATGTATGAAACATCTGAATTTTTGCGATTTTGAAGTTGGTCCTACAGTAAACTCTGTTCTCATTGATGAGCACTTTAACGCATTAAAAGATTATTTAACAACTTTAGGTAAATAACCCGGTATAAAAGTATGAAATTCATGGCAACTTTCTTTTTCGTCCACCCTGTGTCTGCTCCGGGTAGTTTAAACCGAATTCAAAACCGAACAAATTGATATTACGTTACATCATTTACACTAAATGTTTCTTCACGCTGTCCCTGTAGGGAAAGCACAGAGAATCGAGTGCTCAGAGCAGTTTAGTTGCCAACAGTGAAATGAGATTTCCCGCTAAAAGAACTTATTCAGAACCGCTATAATCGACTACACTTTTTATCGTGGCTTTAACAAAACCATTAGATTGTTATTTTTTAAGAACTAAGTATGTTTGGTAACCGAAAGTATGAGACAATTCAAATTATCAATTTGTTTAAAATACTGTGAAATGTGGCGCAGCGAACTTACCTAAGAGAAAATGAAGAGCTCGAGGTTATCTACGTCTTGCTCAACAGAAGGTTCAACACCAGAGGCCTATATAGCAGCGGATTAAGTATGTTTCGATGCTTTACATGTCGTTAACAGTTCCTGTCAGGTCACATGAAACTGAATGAAACCGGAAAATGCTGTTAATTGATGGTCTATCAACACGATCGATTTCGCTGCGTTGAAGCAACATGTTCAGATGTAAGTGGTGTCACAGAAATTAGCACATGGAGACAACAGAACTTTCGTAGTCAAAGAATCAAACCCGTGAAGAGGGGAAATGCTCAACGAATAAAAATTGGCGAAACATTGGGGGCCAATGGGGCAGAGGATGCGGCAACCGTAATAAGTAGTCGTAAGGTTAAAGCACTAGTGGATTCTCTGACTACGAACGTCGGGAGCATCTCCATGTGCTAATTTAAGTGACACTACTTACATCCGAATATACTACTTTAAGGCAGCGAAACTAGGTGGGTCGATAAACCATCAGTTAACAGCTGTCTGCGGTTTCATTCGGTTTCAAGTCACCATGATTTCACTGGCAGTGGCTGCCCATTTTACGAAGTTGTAAGTTCCTAACTGCGTCAGCACTTCTGCTGGCACTTCATTATTGTAGCAAAATTGCCTCTTCCTTCCAATTCCTGCCCGAATCGACAAATGCGAATTCATCAATTAGGATTTAATTTTATTTCTCGCTTTAGTTTTAATAATGTTCATCTGGTTAAAAAGTTTTTCCACATCCGCATTCGCCCATGGTAATAGTAGTCGTGATAGTGTAAAAGTTGTCAATTCGTGAAATGGGTTGACGTCATTTGCATCTCTGTGTTGAAGCACTTCACACCAGAAATTGACAGCGTCTGTTTCTATCCATTTGACAAGAGCTTAATTTTGTCATTGAGAATCAGTTTTTTTTATTGTGCCAGGATCAGTATTACATGATTCAAGGAGAGGAATCAATGACTACAACACTAAGAGCTTTGTACACTGAAAGAAGTGAAATTCAACTGAAAATTTCGTAGCTATCTGGAAGTCGTTGCAACAACTGAATTATTACCTAATAAATGAAAATTACCAATTTGCTTTTCATCTACAATATTACTTTTATTGTAAACCGGTTTTCGGCTTACAAGGCCATCTTCAGACATTTGCTAAGTATTATCACCAAAGAAGTTAAAAGTTTGCAAACAACATTGGAAGAGAAGTAACACATCTAGACTGAAGAAGAAATATACAGTAAGTAACATCTTTGAAATGAAAAAGTAAAAATTGAACAGTACATAATAACAATGGTGTAGACAGGAAAACGTTAGTACAAAATAGGAATAGCATGCCGACATAACAGCTTCTATTAATAAACAAAACTAATAAAATAAAATAAAATTAGTGCTAGATAAGGCGACATCAGGAGCTATGAAAAATCGAGAGTGATACACAAACCAATGAAGAGAAGAGACAATTATCAATAAGTACAGAATACGTAAGGAACTTAAGCAATATCACTAAGATAAACCGAAATAAATAAATGCAGGATAATGAAGGTGTTTGAGTGAACCTACAGTTTGAGTGTGGTGGTACTGCATTTTAACATTAAGGTTGTAATCAAAGTAGAGGCTGTGCAACAAATTTCATTAAATAAATGAGCAAAGTAAAATGTGAACAGTATTTGATGAGACAACTAGAAGGGTGTTAAACAGGGACTGTAATACAAGTACCAGTTGAAGAAAAGCCTTACCTATTGAAACTATGGTCTATATGGAATACAAAGGCAACTTCAACAAAATAAAACAACTTAATGAATACAGGAAAGTGGGAATATGTAGGAAGAGAGAGTGTGGGAAGTGATGGACAGCAGAGATGTTTATATGAAATTTTGGAGAGGGGAAGTGTTGAGCTGTGTCTGGTCATTTAGTATGAGATCTGGACTTTGAGCAAGATGTTTATTAATTTCCAAGGCATCCAGCAGCTTGAGTTTATGGCCTTTGTTTGCTAAGTGAAGTACATGGGACACTGGCTTGTAGTTGCGACCCTCACTATGTACAAGATCAGCAAATGCAAACTCTGAATTCTGCAACCTCCAGCTGTGTTCATGTTCAGCCAGCCTAGTTGATATGTCTCTGCCTGACTGACCAATGTAAAATTTGTCACAATTGTAACAGGTGATTTTGTATACCCCACTGTTGGCTAATAACTAGATGTTGTCTTTGCTATTAAAATCACACTGGGCTGTCGTGTTCCTGACATAGTAGGAAAGACTATACTCGCAGTATTTCAGTGCGTTGGCTACAATCTGTGATACCTGACCTAGAAATGGCAGTGTACACCATTTCTTGAAACAGTGGATGGGGAAGCAGGTGGGGCATACAGGTGGGGTATAATTGTCGTTTTTGATTCCTGTGCAAGATGTGGTCAATAAGAACCGGATTGTAGCCATTGGCTGTGGAAGTAAATTATATTGTATCTAACTCAGCTTTAAAATCATCTCTGGACATGGGGATAGATATGAGACGGTGTACCATACAGTGGAAAGATGCATGTTTGTGAGCTATGAGGTGTTGTGAGCACGAAGGTATTACTGTGTCTGTAGTAGTTGTTTTTTTGTAAATTTTGAAACAATATGTGTGTGTGTACTGATGTCAATGGTATGATCTAAGAAGATTATTTTTCCTGCATTTATTTAGTTCTGTTTATCTTATTGATATTGCTTAAGTTCCTTATGTATTCTGTACTTACATTGATAATTGTCTCTTCTTTTCATTGGTTTGTGTATCACTCTCAATTTTTCATACCTCCTGATGTAGCCTTGTCTAGTACTAATTTTATTTTATTAGTTTTGTTTATTAATAGAAACTGTTATGTAGGCATGATATTCCTATTTTGTGCTAAAAGTTTCCATGTCCACTCCATTGTTCACAAAGTACTGTTCAATATTTACTTTTTCATTGCAAATATGTTACTTACTGTATGTTTCTACTTTAGTCTAGACGTATTACTTCTCTTCCAATGTTGTTTGCAAACATTTTAACTTCTTTGGTAATAGTACTCATTAAATATCTGAAGATGGACTTGTAAGTGGGAAACCAGTTAACAATAAAAATAATATTGTAGAACAAAAGCAAACTTGTGCTTTTCATTTATTATAATGTTGTTCTACCAAGAACCGACGGAAGATTCTGTTAACATGAATTATTAATTGGTACACAAACTGGATGTATCTCAGACGAAGGACGTATTCTTGTTCTAGGTATAATTAAGATTTTCTCATTTCATTAATATTATTTTCTAATTAATATCCTAGATGTGTTTTGGGATCTAAGTAATTTTCCAAGTCTAAATTTAATTTATTTGGATACGATATGTAGAGATAATTTTTTTTATTAATGGTTCTGTTAGCAGAAAGTGGTTATTTAACAACCTACACGGATCCTCTGCGTTGGGTTCTAAATTCTGTTCACCAGATGCAAACTTGAAAGAATCGTCTCGGAAACTATTTAAATACGCCTAACTGGATTCAATAATAAAACACTGAATAAAGCATTTCTTAAGTATGATAGTTGTCTTTAATTCGCGTTATATCAGTGTGAGTTCTAAGCTCTAACCACTGGTCCGTAGTTCTTGTTACCACAGGCTCTATGCACAACCATCGCGTATCACATTCGTGTGAAATTTTAAGTGGTGCTGCTCCTTTGGCAATTTGATAAATATCACTATTCGACGGTTGGTGAGTTTAAGAATGCAAAAACCAATAACATGTTTCCCTAACTAAGAAGTCCAGATGTCCTACAGCGGCTCAATTGGAGCAGAAGTAGCAAGTTGAACTGAATGACTTACACATTTTATAACAATCAAATCCAGAATTACATTATACAAAATTTGTTTGACAGCAGTGCGAACATCTAAAATTACATCCATATTGTCTGTGCCTATTCCCTGCAGCTGGCTGATACCTAATTTCAATTCTAGAGGTGTGTCTTTAATTGCTGTTACACTAGGCTGGGCATTAAAATGTTTGAGATCAGCTAATTTTAAAAAAGCTGAAATGATCGCGTTATTTGCAGCACTGTAATGTATTATTGTTATTCCTAACTAATGTCTGTTGATTCATTAATTATAATGATACACAAGTTGTCACAGATATCTTGCCGCAAATTTCCCACAATATACCGCCTTACTACATGTTTTGTAGCTGCAGTACATTTTGTTCTACGTATTTCCATGTTTTCCGGCACTATTTCTGTCTGTGAAATTTTTCTTCCACAAAACAGTTAAATAACGACATGACATGGTCGGACAATGGGTGGAAACAAATAATGTAAGGGAACCCTCACCTTGATTCACTTCTGGATACTCCATCACGGTGTTTAAAGGTATTTTTGTTTGTTGACAATAGTGCTGCCGCTGTCTTGTGTGTAATTTTTTTTTAGGTCACTTCGGCCTATATAGCAGTACAACACGCTAAGAAAATACTACTGCAAAATGTCCAATATGCTCTTGTGCCATCGCCTTGAGTTCTTTTGTACTATGTTGTAGCGACTCTGCGCGAAATTTCTGGGTCTATTGTCCGTTTAGATTATATTTGTTTAGCACTGAAAAAACAGCAACTGATTTAAGAAATACTACATTACCAGTTGCCAAATTAAATAGTGCTGTTTGCTGTATGTAAAATGGATCAAGTGATTTTAAAAAAATAATTTTACCATAAACATCCAAATCTATTTAAATACACAGTAATTTAAGTAAGCCAGTAGATGCAAAATCTTCACTCAAGACAGGAACTCAAATTAACAAAGTTTAGTGGCAAAATGGTAAGACCGAGATTTAGGAACCAGGTTTTAAATTGTAAGACATTTCCAGGGACAGATGTGGGCTCTGACCACAATCTATTGGTTATGAACAGTAGATTAAAACTGAAGAAACTGCAAAAAGGTGGGAATTTAAGGAGATGAGACCTGGATAAACTGACTAAACCAGAGGTTGTACAGAGTTTCATGGAGAGCATAAGGTAACGATTGACACGAATGGGGGAAAGAAATACAGTAGAAATGGGATGGGTAGCTCTGAGGGATGAAGTAGTGAAGGCAGCAGAGGATCAAGTAGGTAAAAAGACGAGGGCTAGTAGAAATCCTTGGGTAACAGAAGAAATATTGAATTTAATTGATGAAAGGAGAAAATATAAAAACGCAGTAAATGAAACAGGCAAAAACGAATACAAACGTCTAAAATATGAGATCGACAGGAAGTGCAAAATTGCTGAGCAGGGATGGCTAGAGGACAAATGTAAGAATGTAGAGGCTTATCTTGCTAGGGTTAAGATAGATACTGCATACAGGAAAATTAAATAGACCTTTGGAGAAAAGATAATCACTTGTATGAATATCAAGAACTCAGATGGAAACCCACTTCTAAGCAAGGAAGGGAAAGCAGAAAGGTGGAATGACGATATAGAAGGTCTATCCAAGGACGATGCACATGAGGACAATATTATGGAAATGAAAGAGGATGTAGATGCACATGAAATGGAAGATACGATACTGCGTGAAGAGTTTGACAGAGCACTGAAAGACCTGAGTCGAAACAAGGCCCTGGGAGTAGACAAATTTCCATTAGAACTACTGACGGCCTTGGGAGAGCCAGTCCTGACAAAACTCTAACATCTGGTCAACAAGATGTATGAGACAGGCGAAATACCCTCAGACTTCAAGAAGAATATAATAATTCCAATCGCAAAGAAAGCAGGTGTTGACAGATGTGAAAATTTCCGCACTATCAGTTTAGTAACTCACAGCTGCAAAATACTAACGCGAATTCTTTACAGACGAATGGAAAAACTAGTAGAAGCCGACCTCGCGGAAGATCAGTTTGGATTCCGTAGAAATGTTGGAACACTTGAGGCAATACTGACCTTACGACCTATCTTAGAAGAAAGATTAAGGAAAGGCAAACATACGTTTCTAGCATTTTTAGACTTAGAGAAAGCTTTTGACAATGTTGACTGGAATACTCTCATTCAAATCCTAAAGGTGGCAGGGGTAAAATACAGGGAGCGAAAGACTATTTACAATTTGTACAGAAGCCAGATGACAGCAGTCGAGGGGCATGATAGGGAAGCAGCGCTTGGGAAGGGAGTGAGACAGGGTTGTAGCCTCTCCCTGATGTTATTCAATCTGTATATTGAGCAAGCAGTAAATGAAACAAAAGAAAAATTCGGAGTAGGTATTAAAATCCATGGAGAAGAAATAAAAACGTTGAGGTTCGCCGATGACATTTTAATTCCATCAGAGACAGCAAAGGACTTGGAAGAGCAGTTGAACGGAATGGATAGTGTCTTGAAAGGAGGATATAAGATGAACATCAACAAAAGCAAAACGAGGATAATGGAATGTAGTCGAATTAAGTCGGGTGATGCTGAGGGAACTAGATTGGGAAATGAGACACTTAAAGTAGTAAAGGAGCTTTGCTATTTGGGGAGCGAAATAACTGATGATGGTCGAAGTAGAGAGGATATAGAATGTAGACTGGCAATGGCAAGAAGAGAAATTTTTTAACATCGAGTATAGATTTCAGTGTCAGGAAGTCGGTTCTGAAAGTAATTGTATGGAATGTAGCGATGTATGGAAGTGAAACATGGACGATAAATAGTTTGGACAAAAAGAGAATAAAATCTTTCGAAATGTGGTGCTACAGAAGAATGCTGAAGATTAGATGGGTAGATCACATAACTAATGATGAAGTATTGAATAGAATTGGAGAGGGGTATGTGGCACAACTTGACAAAAAGAAGGGACCGGTTAGTAGGACATGTTCTGAGTCATCAAGGGATCACAAATTTAGCATTGGAGGGTAGCGTGGAGGGTAAAAATCGTAGAGGGAGACCAAGAGATGAATACACTAAGCAGATTCAGAAGGATGTGGGTTGCAGTAAGTACTGGGAGATGAAGAAGATTGCATGGGATAGGGTAGCATGGAGAGCTGCATCAAACCAGTCTTGGGACTGAAGACCACAACAACAACAATATCCACTCACTCACAGGCCAGATGAAGATACTCCCATAGCGGCCTCTTATTTAGGTGAACATGCTGTTCAATATGAAAATGTAGTCTACGTAAGTAATAAAATGCCGTGTGGTTAGGGACTCCCGTCGGGTAGACCGTTCACGTGGTGCAAGTCTTTCGAGTTGAGGCCACTTCGGCGACTTGCGTGTCAACAACAACAACAACAGTAGCAAGAATCACTGACTTCGCAGTACTGATCCTCAGTCCTCTTGGCAGCTGTCCATACCACACCGACTGAAAGATCAATGAACACGAGTCAATAAAGAGTCACCAACCCGACTAATCGTGTTTTTATGAATCTCATTAAGTGCATACAAAATAATCAGAAAGATATACTTGCTGAAGTTGATTTAAAAACAAGTCACGTAAAAACCTTCTTAGAGAAATTTAAAGTCTGAAAACATGCTACACCTACTTAAAATAGACTACATAACAAGTAATGAAAATTGTACTATAGTACTAGGAAAAAAACGAAGTATGTAGGACAAACTCAATTTTAATTTGAGATTTGTCATGGGTGAACCCAGATGCTTTTGGGGCTTTTGGGGTGGTGAGGGTGGGGATGGCTTGAGCCTCTTAGTATTAGTCCCACCCCCTCTCCCTCCTGAATCCGTTACTGCTGAGATGCCAGTGTGGCGGTCCATCCTGTTGGTAAATGAAGTCGTTCGAATCAGTCCCCAACTGTGAGAAAAAAAATATCACAAGCATATCGAGATATATGCTTCCTGTAACAGTGTTCTCGGCCAAGAAAAGTAGACCATACACCTTTTCCCGTGAAACTGCACAAAACACATCGAAAGATTAAATTTTGGATAATCTTCTCATGTTGTACAAACTTCATGTGGTTGTTCCATACCCCATATTCTCACATTATGGTGGTTACGTTTCCAATTAAATGGAATGTTGCCTCTTCACCAAACACTAAGTGTGGAAGCAAACTGTCATCCTCCATCTCACCAAGATCGAAGTTACAGACCCCCCACACGTTGTTGTTTGTTACCTTCACGTAGAACTTGCAGTAGCTTACAGATTTCATGTGTAAACTTCGACTCAACACACGCCAGACGGACATTGGGGGCATGGTGAACTCTTGAGCTGCGTAGCGAACGGACTCCTGTGGACTCCGTGTGAAACAATGGCGGACGCATTCGACGTCTGTGTCCGACACTCGGGGACGCCTCTGCGATTTGTCTTTACACAAACAACCTGTTTCTCGGAACTGTTCTATCGTCCAATGCCCCGTGCAGTAGGAGGATCCACATCGTACCTAGTACGACAATCACCCTGAACAGTTATTACTGAACCACACTGCGCAACACATAGAACACAAAACGGTTTCTATTGTCTCGACACTGTTTTTGTTACAACTGAAGTTGGCATACACTGCTGCCACCTAGTGGGAACACTGTAAAACTCGAAAGTGTGCCCTTTCCAACAATATGGTGTTCACACACATATCTCAAATAACACCATCTTTTCGATTTTTTCTAAAAATCGAATAATTCTGTTTTTTGTACTTTGTACTTTCCAAACGGTATTCCTGCGCCCTGAAGTGCTGACGCGCTATTCAGTGCGACAGCTGTAGTAAATTCCTCATATGAAGTGGTATTAGTTAGCAGCTCTGCACTATTTATTTCCGTACATTCAGTAACAGAATACTTTCTCCATTTTGATGGATTTCATGATAGTGTATTTATCATCGTGTGTTATGGCACCTTATCTAAAACAACCGCAGATACGTTCGGTAAGTTTTCAATCCGAAACCGCTATTTGTAGTGTCTGGCATCCTTTTCAGACTGATAATCTGCACCTCCTTTTTGTCCAGTTAAATGTAAGCAAGCATGTAGAACGAACCCATCTTTTTTCCCAATGTGGCACATTAAAATCCTGTTTCAAGAACCGGACGGTGTTTCATTTCCTCATTTCCAGCCATTCCACCCTTGAACGCTTCCTCTGTTATGATCATATATATTTTCTGATACATCAGGCACTGTTTTGTTACTGCCAGCCAATTTTTTTTTTTGAATAATTTTCAGCATACCAACTCTCATCAGTGCAATAAATAGTGCATACAGTGTTTCGCTAGTATCTAGTTTCCCGCAAGAACGCGTCTTTCTTCCCTGCTTCTTGTTTATTTCCCATCAGGACGGATTTTTTGTTGAACGTTTTGTATCTAAAGCCCAATTTTCGATTAGCACGTCAAAATTGTGTTTCACTCATATCAGAAAAGTCTTCCACTTGAGTCCTCAACTATTCCAACGCGGCTGTCTCTGTTCGAAATTGCCTTTGCGCATAGAAGTCGTGGACTATTCTTCTTATTACTACCTGTGTAAACTCGTTCAATACTAACATCTGTCGTCTGTCATAACACTTTTTAGTGATACAAGACGTGTAGTTTCTCTATATTCTTTCAAAACTCACTCCACTGTTCTTTCACTAATAATGAAACATTCAGAAATTCTCTTTACTGGCTGTGATATGGATCTGGCCGTGTCGGGTGTTCTTCATCGCCCTCGATGTAAGCATGCACAGTGTTCACCATTGACTTTTTGACAACTCCGCAAATGATCCATGGCTTCACAGAAGTAAAATGCAACTAATCATATAACGAGCACTGTCTGACACGAAAGCACAACAAAGAATGGGAGCAGGATCGTTTTCAGTCTGAAGGTAAACTGTGAAATAAACAGTGAAACACTAAAGAATGAAGTGGAAATACTATTCAGAGGTCCCGCAACATAGCACACACGAGCACAGGGGCACATAGAAACGCAAAATCAAATAAATTAAAGCTATGATATTAGCGCTTTATGTACGTTTACGTGCATAATAACGTAACAGTTGTGAAAGGCAACAACAGATCTCACATTTACACTTTTTGTCTTGGTGATATGTATGACATTGGCCGAACTGCATCAATCAACCCTCACCATTGTTATGACAGAAAGACTAACCGGAAAGCAACGACAATTCGTCTGGAAGTTGAGTATGGTTGTATCTTTAAATTATGCAAAAGAAATTTTCCTCTTAATTGTTGTCTAATTTTGCGGCGTCTCTGACGCGAAGGGTCACTTCTTTGACTATTCTCTTTGGCTTTGCCTTCGGTATTTGTGCCCTCGCGCCCTGTTCTACGTCCATTTCTGTGTTCGCTCTCTGCAGTGCCGAAATAAATGTTCAATTTGACTGTAAAAGTTTGTTACTATGCTTCTACGCCACATAAAATCCCCAACTTTTTAACTCCTCAGATTTCACACTCGCCAAAAAGTGGACGAGAAAGCACTCCTCACATTAAATTTTAGAGCCTACGACGCCGCCTTTTCAACTAAATCGTAATATTCATAAACCAGATAAAAGTAGACATTTGCACGTTTACTGCTAGGTAATCATGCGATGTGAGCAGAAAATGAGCTGAACGTCAGGGGTCAATCATTATGAAATGGATAATAGTAGGCAGGCAGGCAGGCAATACGTAGTAATTACGCAGTAATGTTAATGGAAAACGGAGAGCGTCCTGGATAGATGGCAAAAGTTCCAAATTTTAGCTTGTGACAGATCAGTATTCAACCAGAATATAGCACAATTAATTGCCAACTCTCACAGAGTATCGGCTATAGACTGGTTATTGGAGGAAGAGAATGAAGCGGAGAGCATGCGACTAAAACCAACAGTAACTGGAGAAATACTTGAAAAGAAAGAAAATATACAAACGGATTCAGGTAGAGCGATTCCTTTGGCCTTACAGGAATTAATACATATATGTACAAAGAAAGAAGTGTTTCCTATGTTTGTACAGGCATGTGTATAACTGGAGTTTGTGCTACGAAAGTAAACAAGTTAAACAGAATGCCAGAGCATCCGCAAAAAGAGGATTATTTGATTCCATAAAGTTTTTATTCTATCATCAGTTGCAATATTTGTATTTGGTGGCTAGTTTCAAACCCTACATCTTCATTTTCACGCATGGCCTATTGAGGCTACAAAATGAAGTGCATTGTTGACAGTGAACAGTGAATAAAAAACTAGTATTACACTAAAAAGCTCAAATATAAGAGAAATTAATTATTTTAATATAAACATACCTGCACTTACAGTAGTCTGATCTTGATAGTAAACATCAAAGTTGCAACACATGCTTTATAAATGTTTGCGGAATTAATGCCACATCCATACATGTCTCTTACGAAGTCAAATTGAATCTGGGGGTCAACATAACCGTCACAACCAGGAAAATTTCAAAGGCGCTAGCGTCACGCCTAGCGCACAAGCGCAAGTGTATTTCGGTTCATGCGAGTCTTGTTGCCGTACATCAGAAATAACAGGACTCGCACGAACGGATACGCACCCTTGAGTACAGGACTAGGCGGTTTCAAGGTGGTCTCGAATGACGAGATATCATAATGATTCTGTGCCATGAGACGCTGTTTTAGTAGGACTATGAAACTGGATTTTACAAGAATTATTCTCTAAACAAGCCAATGTATTGTTTTAAGTGTTTTATGTATGTAAACTATTTACGTACGTAGACTTTTGGAAGATAACCATCTACACGTATAACTCAAAATTTGTAATGGAATAACAAATATGGTATGTTTCATCGTACTTAACGTTAAATGTGAACGGGTAATAAAGGCAGTGCGACACCCCCAATTTTAATTCGGCGCGTCCATTGACCATGGACGCTCACTTGAACAAGAAATACATATCTTACGCGCAAATATGTAACGGACACACGGACAATAGTATTTATATTTGTGTAATACGTCTACATTTGTTGTTGTCATTCACTGTACTGATGAGAGGTTTTTATACAGTTGCTTAGAAGCATTCACGTTTAAATCGCGACTCACCCATTGGCTACAGACGTGTGTTTGTACGTTATGCCCGATGCTAGCGCCATTGAGAGGTTCTTGGTGCTGTTGGCTATGTTGACCTCCAGTTTGACTTTGACTTCTTAAGAGGTGTGTGTGGATCGCAGCATTCATTCTGGAATCATTAATGAAACATTTGTTGCCACTTTGCTGTTTATTACTAAGATCGGGCAACTGTCGATGCAGGTATGTTTGTATTCAAATAATTAAATTCTGTTACATGTAAACTTTTTAGTGTAGTGCCACTTCTGTATTCACTGTTCACTTACAACTATGCACTGCTTTTTATAGCCTGAGTAGGCCAGGACTGATAATGAAGCTGTAAATTTCGAAAATAGTTGTCTAATAAAATACTGCCACTATTGACAGAACCGTTACTAAACGCTATACGGAATTCAATAAAATTGCCGATTCTCTGGCAATAAATATGTTGAAACTGAAGAAAGGAACGTTTTACTTTACGCAGCCGTTATTAGTAGTATCTGGTGAATCTGTCAATCTGAATGTGACGGCTAGTTACAGTCAAAACTAATCATGAAAAACAAAATAACTCTTATCAAGCGACCTTGGCTTGTTATATAGCAGATTACAAATTAGAGCGCCCGAGTTCATGTGTAATCTATACGTCTGAATGTGTTTTATTTCTAGTATCCTCTGCTGATCTCTTAACCTTTGTAACCACATGAAAAAGTTTGTCTTTCGTTTATTTGTATAAGGAGCAGAATATTCTTTGTAATTATTACATGATTCGTGTCTCGGAAATTTTCGTTTATTTCCCTCTATGAGAGTGAGCAATCATTTACATTCATTCATCATCTACACAATATTTCCTTTCTCCCATAATGAGGAAGTCTATGAGTTAATACCTTCACTAAATGTGCCTCGTCTCATACAACGTCTCAATATTTCGCCCTAGTGTGATGTCATTATATATCGTTTTTACAGGTATGCCGAGAACTACGGTAAATTTTATGGTCCAGCAGTACGAGCGTAAAATTTCCTGAATGCTGGAATACCAGTATGTTTCTTTGAAACTGTCTTGAAAATCTCGCCAAGATTTGAAATCTCCTTCTCCTACCAAATAACCTAACGCGAAATTTATTTTCTTTAAATCGTCCCATACACTTGCTAAAGAACGAGAAAACACTCATGAAAATATGTTCGATGTACCTCCTTATCAGGAGTAAATCTGAGAAACTCTTTAGACAAATTCATGCGATTTTCCATTTGCAATGTCCCAAAAAATTCTTTGAAAACTCCAATATTTGCGTTACTTTCTTTGCTCCTTATTGCCTTTCTTATATCTTCCAAAACGTCCCATGTTTTCCGGAATTTCTGCAAGTCGTCAACCGAACTACCCCGTCAAAATTTCTGTGTGGTAATATACGTGATTTGTGCTCGTTATTTATGAGGCACGCCCGACGTCATACGTAAGCGGCGAACTATATATACTTCAGCGCTAACTGAAACTGATTATTTATCTCCAGAGAGTTTCAGTGACAACTGATTAACTCTTCTTCAGTAATATGTTGAAATAGTGCAAAGTGTGTACTTTGGAAATTCCGTTGTTGACTGTAATATTTCGACAAATCTTCTTCAGAATCGTCGTGCTTTCTTCTTTAAATACTTTCTTTTTACCATCACAACGGATCCGTCTCGGCGTTCGGCCGCCGTATACGACTTAAAGCACCATACTTAGATGTGTGATGCGTCATAGTGCAGTTGGATGCGTCACTCTCTCAAAGAATATTGCCTTTAATAAATCTTGCATGTGTAGAATAGCCTTTCTGGACTGTTCTTGTGGTGCGGCTCTTCACTTGGTGCTGTAAAAAAGTAGTAACTATTCCGAGCTACCGAACTATTTCGACTCTTCCGTTAAAGATTTTCTGTATTCTAACACTTCAACTCAATAACCGACAGATCGTAAATCAAGTAGCCCCCAAAACAGCTTTAGAAATCAATGTCCGATTCTCAAGTTGTACATCAAAGTTAGATGATTTTAATTCTGTCTTTCATTTTTTCAGTGTACCACTTGACACTGTCAATGTCTCTCTTACTCTTAGGAGCTCAGGAGATCACCAAGTCTTTGCTCGAAGACATTAATACGCCCGTACAGAAAGTGACTCGAATCTCACGTCATGGATTGCCACTGTCCTTTCCTCTAACTGCTCCCGCGCCATCTGCACAAATCACAGATCTAAACGCACACAATTTATGTCTCCCACTTTCGTACTCCTCAGTAAGACAAGGTACATGGGAGGGGCCTCCCAGAAGATAGCACCACAGAGAAATAGATACAACACGATATGATATTATCAGCGATCGGACGTACCCTGGGCAACACAGGGATTAACACCAACGGCAGATCCTTCCACTACCAGAACATTACATCTGATTACAAATCAAAAACTCTGTTTTTAAATAAAAATATTACAATAATTTTAATAAATATTGAAGAAATCTCATTGCAGAATGAAATGCTACTGTCCAATAAGTGTAAAATAAAAAAAACTGTGGTCTCCTACTCATCCCGGAAACTCATAGAGGCCCGAATGACAGAAGGTCAAAGACAAGCGAAATGACCTTAATCATTGGGAAACCCATCACAAAATATGGCAGTGCAATGTTTGCTAAGCCAGGGCTGAATATCTCGTCCGCAAGCTTAACTGAAGACAATGACACAGAAATAACTGTAGCAACACAGTCTCATACAGTAACACCCACACAGGAATCCCCAAGTACTGTATTAAGTTTCAAGGAACCAGATAAATTCTGTTTGCAACCAGTGAAGTTGACCGTGGTAGATTTTGAATGCCGCAGTGCATTTTAGAGTTACAGAGAAACAGACCAAAGTGGAGCAGACCATGAAAACTGGGTAGATAACACGGACCTGAATCTAATACTTTATTCAAAGCTACCAAACTCTCCCTGGAGTGGAAGATGGGGACATGAATATAACCCAGATAATAACTTAGCAACTGAGAATTTTCCCCACCAAGTGAATAAAGGAATGGGAGGTCCAGTTGCGTGAACAGAACACCGAGATGTTATCTGCAGTATAGAAATAGTCATCAATGCCGAGTATACAATTTTGAAAGATGCTTAATGTGTAAATGAGCACAGTGGGCTAAACTTGCTGAGCAACTTGACTCCAAAATCGTTAACCTCGATCCTTCTTCAAAAAAATATGAGTCCTTTATAAAGCTGGTCAAAACAGTATAACGTAGGCACATTCCTTGGGCATATAGAACGACATATATACCGGGACTGGACAGAGATATAAAGGCACTTATGAATAAATATGAACACGTCTTTGAAGACGATCCATATTCTGAAGAAACAGTACAGGCTGGTGGAGACCTGACGATAGCTATATCAGTTACAAGGAAAGAAAAATTGTGCTACTTAATGAGTCAGCTAGATATAAAACAACACAGAGAAATACACGGCGACTTTTAAGGAACCTTGGAAACGACGCAAGAGCTACACCCTTAATCATTTCTGATTTAAAACTTAACCAGATGTAGCACAAGTTATCGCTGAATGGCAAAATTAATAAATAGTCTGTAACCCCAAAGATCCAAAGAATTGTTGAGGAGAATTACTATGCTGGCACACGTTTCTCTTTGGAAGAATTAGAAACCGCAATATGCTAACTGAAAAACAATAAAACTGCTGGGTTAGATGATCTGAGAACGGAACAAATAAAAACGTTTGGACTAGCAACCAAGATGTGGGTTCTCGGTACGATGAACACATGTGCTTCAAGATGGCAGAGAACACAGATCTGGAAAAAAAAAACAAAGTTCTGGCCCTATTGAAATCCGGGAAACAGCCAACAGATGCCAAAAGCTACTGATCATTGGAACTCCCAAGCCACCTTTGAAAGGCTCACCTTTATCAAGTCTTAGAGACAATGATCCGTAGTTGAATCTCAGACTATGTCGACAAAACACTGATTAGGGGACAATTGTCTTGAACCTGACAGAACACATGGATATGAACGTGGGCAGATTATCAGTATTCGCTTTGCTGATCTTACTGCCGCATAAGACACCATCAGTGACAGGAAATTATTGTCATTAAATCTATGCAATCACAAAAGATTTCCATGTAACACATTTTACGAGCTGTCTCCTTCGAAACAGACGTTTCTTCGTTACCTTACAAAACAAAAGGAGCCGTTGGAGGACGCAGACAAATTGTCAACTCCAATGAAGTGTGTAAGATTCATTGCTATATAATATCTACACTAATGATCACCCAATTAATCCTTCCACAAGATCTTGTAACATCCACGAGATAAATTTTTGGCTACAGTGCGACGAGAGGAAATTTTGCCTCTAACAGTTATAAACATTATGTATTCGACGTATGAAAAAACAATGAAAACTTATTTATATTAATTATTTATATAATATTCTATGATGTAATTAGACATATCGATGTGTATCATACAAAGACAATGAAAATTGTAAATTCCTTTTATGATCTGCGTTTGTCTTCCTTTGTTTTTATACCTTTTGTTGGTTGGCTTTTGTAGGTTCAGCACGCAAGACGCATATCAAACTGAGGTCTGTTAAGAAATTGTAATTATTTGTTAATTATTACTTGAAAATAGAGTTCATTATTATTACTACCACGAGTGAATAATTATTTGTAACTGTAATTCCTCTCTCAGTAAGCATTATCTGTGTTAATTGTTTCTTTCCGCTGCCAGGAGCGCAGCCATTGATGATAGCGATTTGTATCGCGTTTTTGTCTTTGTTTTCCTTAGAAACAAATCAAATGTTTGCATGATGAAGTCTAAATAGTGCACAATACAAAAGTACAGTTTCTGCAAAGTTGGATAAGCATTTAAAATATTTATTTGCTCTAACAATAGAAAGTCTCTATCAAATGTCTGCCGCCATCTTCACAATTATCACAGCGGCAAATTCAAATTACGCAACTCTGCAGACATAAATGCTGAACGTAATACAAATGTGTAAAAATAAATGTGCACCGGTGGTCCCGAACTCATTTGAATGAAAATAACTCGAATCAGATTGGTTCTTTAAGAAACAGTGCTCATAGCACGATCCTTATAACAAACTATTCTAGCTGATGTATGCAGCCGAAATTAATTACGCACGAGTTGCGAAGAATATTGTTTCAGGTAACGTACATCAGTGTTGTGCGCATGTGATATTCGGTGGTTTTAATGATCCTTTTGCTGAAGATAACTGGATCTTAATCAATAGTTGTATAGAATCCGTTGTATGAACTGTGATTTAGTGACACTTACAAAACTTACAGACAACACTTTAACACGACGTTAACTTGGAGTTCTTTAGCAACTTGATCAAATCTTTAGCCGGGAGAAAAGTTATTTAGTAATTACTCAATGTAATAAAATAAGATTATCATTTCCATTTACAAATTAGTTAAATACCAAACCACTGAATAGCCCAGCGAACACCACAATCTTTCATTTACGCAGATGATACAGTAGCTGCTGCCCAAGGGAGATCTTTGGAAGAGGTGGAATAAAAACTATTGACGGGTCTTAGGATACTATCTGACTCTTACGATTGTAACTATCTGAAGCCAAACCCCTCAAAGGCATATGTGAGTGCATTCCACTTACGGAGCCGAGAGGCCAGGAGGAAACTGAGCATAACCTGGAGAGGTCAACATCCAACACGCTGCCTCATACTCCCTAATATCTGGGAGTTAAGTTAGACCGTTTCCTCACCTTCAAAAACTTATGCACAGGTTCAAAAATGAAACTCTGTGCTAGGAAAAATATTATTCGAAAACTAACAGGCAACAACTGGGGATCAGATCAGGATGTCCTCAGCACATCTGCCGTTTCTTTGTGCTTCTTCGATGCAGAATATGCAGGACTCTGTGGCAGAGTTCTAACCCTGCCAGAGAGATAAATATTGCCCTAAATAAAACATGATGCATTGTCATAGGCTGCTTGTGGGCAACAATGGTTAAAAAATTTTACTATCTCATGGGCATGCTACCTCCATATATCCAAAGGGGAACTGCAGCTGAAATAGAAAGAATGAAGCTGGACACCGACGTAAGTTATCCATTATTTGGGCATGAACATCAGTCACCAAGAATGAAATCGAGAAAACTATTTCTGCAGACAACCCTAAATTCCGCCACCACCTGCTATGTGTAGAATACAACTCTGGCGTAATTCAGAATTAGAGGAATATTGGGATGACCTCAGATAAGAAGTGCAGGTCACCACCTCCCATACGACACATGGAAGGCCCTCAATACACTGAGAACTGGAGTGTCTCGATGCAAGGTAAACATAAAAGTGGGGATACATTTCAGAGGATGAGCTGTGTGCGTGTGGTGAACCTCAAAACCATCAGCACCCATTCAACTGCAGGGAAATGGAAGAACCAGTCTCGATGGACGATCCGGTTGTCGCCAATGATAAGGCAGTTCCTACAGTGGAACTGTGGGCACCACGTGGAATATTGCCAAGTGTACATAGTTTCTAATCCTTGTATGTATATTTAACATGGCATTCATAGGAATATTATGTTCCAATATGAGCCTTCATGATAACTACATATGACCTTGACTTTTAATAACTTTTATATATTATGTTCTGGGCATGTATAAATAAATAAATAATTTATTAAACGTCACGATCTTCTTTAGCTGCCCTGAACGCTCATAGAAGAACAGAGTATTCCTAGGAACTCCATGTTACAATGCACAAAGCTAGCCAACTCTCATCATTCTACCTCGTTTGCACTTCTATTTCGTGTATTAAGATCTATAAAAAAATATTCTCTAATTTTACTTTCATAAATTGGATGTTAAAGTTCCTGTATTAAGAATATTTAATGCAAATTATCATAAATTTTAGAAACAAGTTGCCCTAACAAACCTTTATTACTCACACCAATGAGCTTATTGTCCTGGTTGCAATAAGCAAGTTATTTAGTGGCAGAAGTGATGCCAATTAAAATTTATTAGAGTGTTTAAGTAAATTTGGAAGAAACAATGGCTTCAAAATTAAGGAGATATTGCTCCTCTTGTCAGTAACACATTTACATCAATTACTTTGAGATACATTCTTAATTAAATATTCCACATGATCAAAACTTTCAGTGCCAGTTATAAACAGACTACAGTAAAATTCCTGGATCTGTTGGTGCACATTTGATCCCTTCGTATTTCTGGATCTATTGACATGCGGAGTAATGACCAAGGGTCCTTAATTAAAAATTGGTAACCTCTCAACAACTAAATTTTAATGTTCAAAATGTACTCCATGGTCATAAACCCAGTATCCAATATTTCTGTCATCAGGAATCAGTAATGCATATTTCAATAGTGCTGCTCGTGATAAATCATATAAAAAACGGAATGTAAAGACAAAATAAATAGCTAACAGAAGAACTTTCTAACTGATAGAATTTATAAACTATTATATCTTAACAAAATTCATTAACATCCCGGAGCGAGTCTTTATAAGGTAAAGGCTCACGCTGTTTTCAGTCAGTCTGATCTTATGTTTCCGACGTTTTGTTCATTCTGCTCTTAGTCTTTGTGGGGTATAACTTCTTCACGTTAGGTCGTCTGTATTTTAGCCCAGCGTCAGGGACTGCTTCTGTTGTCTCTGCATCTGTTTAATTCAAGCTGAGAGATCATATTTTATAATATGACAAATGGACATTGGACTTATGTTTTGGGTCATTTTAATAATATGTGTCAATATAGTAACAGTTTTGTGACTTTTCTACTTAACTGTGGTTGAAGTAATTTTTGATCACTTTATCCATACTGTGTGCTCTTTAGTTTCTGGCGAGATAAGAACTGGTATTCTGTGATATGTCCATACTAACCACCCGTCTGTAAACAATGTTAGAGACTATAAGAGATCTGGTCATCACCAGTAGGATCTTAAGGGTGCAATTAAATACTTGTGAACTTCCAATTCTGAACCTGTAACAGAAGCTTCTGGATATTCATAGATCCTACAATGGCATACATAGTTGGTGATCCAGTGGAACTGCACGTCTATTAGGACGTGATATATGGCAAACTGAATATGTGGCAAACTGAATAGTGAAGTATATTGGTGACACATGTACACTCATCATTAGATGCAGTACAGACTTCAGTGGTTCATCATTTAGCAATGAGTGAAACATCCTTGAAGAGACAAACAAAGTCAGGAGCAACAAGATAGTATCAATTTGGACTGGCTATCAGAAAAATAACCATCGATTCAATTTGTGCCTATTACCTGTATTTTAACTATTTATATGACTACAGTTTCTATGTACTAGACTCCGACCACATCAAAATACAATTTTAATGGGTAATTCCGCCAACTTTATAGTATGCTGCTATCATTTGTGGCGTATACTGTGACAGAAATGGAGGAGGAAATGATTTTTAGTGCTATGCATATACAATAAGAGTAGGTATGTGGTGTCGTCTCCCACCTTTATGTTGTAGCAGAATCTTATTTGACAGCTGGTATTTACAAAATTTACTCAGTACATGCTGTTGCTAATTTGATAATTACTTAGAACGTTTCCTCCCTCTTTTCGTAAAGTATAGGTATGTACTGTCAGGTCCTTCTTATATTAGAGAGTAACATCATTCAGCACCTTGTGCTTGCCTTATTATGCGACCCATGCCCTGCATAATTTCATGTATAATGTACAACTGACATGTTTTGTCTTTTCTCCATTAAAACACACATATGAGTTATCACATCCCACTTACGTTTAGTATTTACATTAAACCCCACTTCTTTTGTTTCACATCAGAGATACTTCCTCCATGTACTGCTTTTCATATGCATATCTATAAATCAAAGTAATATATTAAAGTAGGACTACAAAGGATTTGGACAGGTTACTGTAGGCAACATATTATGAAAGTTATGTTATGGAGGGTTGGTGTCGTAATGGAATCAGATATCTTCCAGTGTATATACATCCTGGTTTTGTGCTGGGTACTGCCACATGGGATTAGTTGAGCGGTTTAAGGCGCTTCCGTCATTGACTGTGCAGCTGGTCCCGACGGAGGTTCGAGTCCTCCCTCGGGTATGGGTGTGTGTGTTTGTCCTTAGGGTAATTTAGGTTAAGTAGTGTGTAACCTTAGGGACTGATGAAACTTAGCAGTTACGTCCCACAAGATTTCACACACGTTTGAACATTTTCCTGGCTATTGTCGAAAAATTCTATACTTTTGCACTAAAATCTTCATTCTTAAAAGTGGGTCACTTTTCTAAGGCAAGTGCTGATATCATGGCGGTATCGTACACATTGTGCAGTATTAAGGGTGGACCTATGTAGGGATGATGTAAGGAAAAATGAGTGAAGTTACTTTAAGGATAGAGGGTACTTATAAATCGTAGAAAAATCAAATTTTTGCATGACTCAATTGAATTCTATTGTATTTCTTGATTACACTGATATATTAATTAGTGGGTCCCAAATGAAAAATTACCTATATATACGAAATTTTAATGGAGCTGATACTTTGTGTAGTTACCAAAAAGCAAAACAAAGTGGTAAAATATACCATCATAAGAATTCACTTCCTGAGCCTGTCATGAATGAAATAAAACCAATTTTTAGAAACCTGTGTTTACCCAGTTTTGCTTAGTAAATGTCGTCATGGGGGCACTCAGAATACAAATGAAAGTTTCAACCATTATCTATGGAATGATTACCCAAGAATGTTCTTGTAGGACTAAATACATTAATAGTTGGTGTACTAGATTTATTGATATGGATCGATGATTGGGAGATAGGAAGGTTGAAAGGCCTGAGAAATGTAGGTATAAAATGTGGCTCTTAATATAGAAGCTCAATTGCTCACATGTGACAGACAACGGGTGCATGAAGCTCAAAGATTAGCTATTCAAGTTACGAAAAAAGCAAAAAGAGCTAAAAGGAATGCAAGTTTGAAGATGAAGAAACGCTTCAGCATGAAGACCATGCTTCATGGACGTTTTGAGGCACGGTTTATTTGGACTCATATCTTCATTCGCAGTTTCACACAAATTGTATTTTTCAGAATTCAGGTAAAAATATTACCTAAAGTTTATAAAGCATTGTTGTAATTTTTTTCCTGAAACTTGCTGTAGTCCATACTTATCTAGTAAACCTAAGCTTAATTACAGAATCAACTAAATTATAGAAAATATGACATATTTTTAGGAAAAAAGGATAAAAATTAAAATGTAAGATGTGAAAATTTTTAATACTTGTTGCTGTTGTTGTGGTCTTCGGTCCTTTGACTGGTTTGATGCAGCTCTCCATGCTGCCCTATCCTGTGCAAGCTTCTTCATCTCGCAGTACTTACTGCAACCTATATCCTTCTGAATCTGCTTAGTGTGTTCATCTCTTGGTCTCCCTCTACGATTTTTTCCCTCCACGCTGCCCTCCAATGTTCTTGTAGGACTAAATACATTAATAGTTGGTGTACTAGATTTATTGACATGGTTCGATGATGGGGAGATAGGAAGGTTGAAAGACCTGAGAAATGTACATAGAAAATGTGGCTCTTAATATAGAAGCTCAATTGCTCACATGTGACAGACAACGGGTGCATGAAGCTCAAACATTCGCTATTCAAGTTACGAAAGAAGCAAAAAGAGCTAAAAGGAATGCCAAGAGGAAGTCTGAAGATGAAGAAATGCTTCAGCATGAAGACCATGCTTCATGGACGTTTTGAGGCACAGTTTATTGGGACTCATATCTTCATTCGCAGTTTCACACAAGTTGTATTTTTCAGAATTCAGGTAAAAATATTTCCTAAAGTTTATAAAGCATTGTTGTAATTTTTTTCCTGTAACTTGCTGTAGTCTATACTTATCTAGTAAACCTAAGCTTTATTACAGAATCAACTAAATTATAGAAAATATGACATATTTTTTAGGAAAAAAGTATAAAAATTAAACTGCAAGATGTGAAAATTTTTAATCCTTGTTGTTGTTGTTGTGGTCTTCAGTCCTTTGACTGGTTTGATGCAGCTCTCCATGCTGCCCTATCCTGTGCAAGCTTCTTCATCTCGCAGTACTTACTGCAACCTATATCCTTCTGAATCTGCTTAGTGTGTTCATCTCTTGGTCTCCCTCTACGATGTTTTTTCTCCACACTGCCCACCAATGCTAAATTTGTGATCCCTTCATGCCTCAGAACATGTCCTACTAACCGGTCCTCTCTTTTTGTCAAGTTGTGCCACAAACTCTTCTTCTCCCCAGTTCTGTTCAATACTTCATCATTAGTTACGTGACCTACCCATCTAATCTTCAGCATTCATCTGTAGCTCCATATTTCGAAAGTTTCTATTCTCTTCTTGTCCAAACCATTTATCGTTCATGTTTCACATCCATACATGGCTACACTGCATACAAATACTTTCAGAACCGACTTCCTGACGCTTTAATCTATACTCGAAGTTGACAAATTCCTCTTCTTCAGAAACACATCCCTTGCCATTGCCAGTCTACATTTGAAATCTTCTCGACTTCTACCATCATGTTATTTTTCTCTCCAAATAGCAAAACTGCTTTACTACTTTAAGTATCTCATTTCTTAATCTAATTCCGTCAGCATCACCCTACTTAATTCGACTACATTTCATTATTCCCGATTTGCTTTTGTTGATGTTTATCTTATATCCTCCTTTCAAGACACTTTCAATTCCGTTCAACTGCTCTTCCAAGTCCTTTGCTGTCTCTGATAGAATTACAATGTCATCGGCGAACCTCAAAATTTTTGTTTCTTGTCCCTGGATTTTAATACCTACTCCGAATTTTTCTTTTGTTTCCTTTACTACTTGCTCAATATACAGATTGAATAACATTGGGGAGAGGCTACAACCCTGTCTCACTCCCTTTCCAACCACTGCTTCCCTATCATGCCCCTCGACCCTTATAACTGCCATCTGCTTTCTGTACAAATCGTAAATAGCCTTCCGCTTCCAGTGTTTTACCCCAGCCACCTTTAGAATTTGAATGAGAATATTCCAGTCAACATTGTAAAAAGCTTTCTCTAAGTCGACAAATGCTAGAAACGTAGGTTTGCCTTTCCCTAATCTTTCTTCTAAGATAAGTCGTAAGGTCAGTATTGCCTCAGGTGTTTCAATTTTTCTACGGAATCCAAAACTGATCTTCCCCAAGGTCGGCTTCTGCCAGTTTTTCCACTCGTTTGTAAACAATTCGTGTTAGTATTTTGCAGTTGCGGATGATTAAACTGATAGTTCGGTAATTTTAATATCTGTCAACACCTGCTTTCTTTGGGATTGGAATTATTATATTCTTCTTGAAGTCTGAGGGTATTTCGCCTGTCTCATACATCTCGCTCAGTAGATGGTAGAGTCTTGGCAGGACTGGCTCTCCCAAGGCCGTCAGTAGTTCTAATGGAATGTTGTTCACTCCCGGGGCCTTGTTTCGACTCAGGTCTTACAGTGCTGTGTCAAACTCTTCACGCAGTATTCAGTCTCCCATTTCATCTTCTTCTACATCCTCTTCCATGTTCATAATATTGTCCTCAAATACATCGCCCTTGTATAGACCATCTATATACTCCTTCCACGTTTCTGATTTCCCTTCTTTGCTTAGAAGTGGGTTTCCATCTGAGCTCTTGATATTCATACAAGTGGTACTCTTTTCTCCAAAGGTATATTTAATTATCCTGTAGGCAGTATCTATCTTACCCCTAGTGAGATAAGCCTCTACATCCTTACGTTAGTCCTCTAGCCATCCCTGCTTAGCCCTTTTGCACTTCCTGTCTATCTTCTTTATGAGACGTTCGTATTCCTTTTTGCCTGCTCCATTTACTGCATTTTTATATATTCTCCTTTCATCAATTAAATTCAATATTTCTACCGTTACCCAAGGATTGTTTCTTGCCCTCGTCTTTGTACTACTTGATCTTCTGCTGCTTTCACTACTCCATCCCTCAGAGCTACCCATTCTTCTCCTATTGTACTTCTTACCCACATGCCTGTCAATTGATCCCTTATGCTCTCCTTGAAACCCTGTCCAACCTCTGGTTCTTTCAGTTTATCCAGCTCTGATCTCCTTACATTCTCACTTTTCGCAGTTTCTTCAGTTTTAATCTACAGTTCATAAGCAATAGATTGTGGTCAGAGTCCACATCTGCCCCTGGAAATGTCTTACAATTTAAAACCTGGTCCCTAAATCTCTGTCTTACCATTATATAATCTATTTGATACCGTCTAGTATCTCCAGAATTCTTCCGTGTATACAACTTTCTTTCATGATTCTTGAACCAAGTGTTATCTATGATTAAGTTATGCTCTTTGCAAAACTCTACCAGGCGGCTTCCTCTTTCAATTCTTATCCCTAACCCATATTCATCTACTATGTTGCCTTCTCTCCCTTTTCCTACTCTCGACTTCCAGTCACCCATGACTATTATATTTTCGTCTCCCTTCACTACCTGAATAGTTTCTTTTATCTCATCATACATTTCAACAATTTCTTCATTATCTGCAGAGATAGTTGGCATATAAAGTTGTACTACTGAAATAGGTGTGGGCTCCGTATCTATCTAGGCGACAATAAAGCGTTCACTATGCTGTTTGTAGTAGCTTACTCGCACTCCTATTTTTTTATTCATTATTAAACCGACTTCTGCATTTCCCCAATATGTTTTTGTATTTATAACCCTTTTTTTGTCTGACTAAAAGTCTTGTTCCTCCTGCTATCAAACTTCACTAATTCTCACTATATCTAACTTTAACCTATCCATATCCCTTTCTAAATTTTCTTATCTACCTGCTCGATTAAGGCATGTGACATTCCACGCTCCGATCCATAGAACACCAGTTTTCTTTTTCCTGATAATGATGTCCTCTTGAGTAGTCCCCGCCTGGAGATCCGAATGGGGGACTATTTTACATGCGCAATATTTTACCCAAGAGGACGCCATCATCGTTTAACTATTCAGGAAGGCTGCATACCCTCGGGAAAAATTACGGCTGTAGTTTCCCTTTGCTTTCAGCCATTCACAGTACCATCACAGTAAGGCCATTTTGGTTAGTGTTACAAGGCCAGATCAGTCAAACATCCATAGCGTTGCCCCTGCAACTAATGAAAAGGCTGCTGCCCCTTTTCAGGAACCACACGTTTGTCTGGCCTCTCAACAGATACCCCTCCTTTGTGGTTGCACCTCCGATACGGCCATTTGTATCACTGATGCACATAAGCCTCCCCACCAAAGGCAAGGCCCATCGTTCATTGGGGGGGAGGGTTAATCTTTGTAACATACGTAACAATTGGATTTAAGTAGGTCTAGTACCTCAGCCATCATATCATGCATATCTGGTAAAAATTTGGTCTCCTTCTAATGTATAACATTGGATTAAATGGTACCTCAATTTGAGGAAGCGTTTTGGAAAAAAATTGCTTCATTCCTTGTCATTTAATAATGCTAAGCAGGTTCAATAATATTAAAAATACTTCTAATATGTTTAGAAAGTGTGCTGTATTACCAGGTATCAACAAAAATCATATACATTGTAATCAGTGCCTGAAAGAAATATGTGTTGATTTTTACATAATACTGAGCAATAAAAGTACACTGTATCCTTAAGGATAGTGTTTAATTTTTCACAATGTGTATTATTTAAGAAAAAATAAATCAAAAATAATAATATTTACTACAAAATTCCCTTAATTTTTGTCCCCCCTCCACACCAGCCCAAATATATATATATATATATATATATATATATATATATATATATATATATATATACGAACAACAACATTTAAGTAACACAGCAAATTTCTATACTGTGAACCATGGAGTTCTCTCTTTATTCACCAAGACCATTATTATTCACTATGAACACAGTTAAGTTTATAATGTCACCACTATTCATCAGAACTAAATTTGTTAAATGAGAAATGTTCTTCCTGTAAGTCACATATGTCTCCAAAACTCAGAACATGAGGAAATGTGATCTCTGTATTTATCTCACCTAACAATATTTCCAAACAAAAGAACAGCACACTCTCTTCGTGGGAGCAAATTTTACCCGGGCAATCATTGAAAGCTCTCATGGGCCCATTCTGCTATGAAGCAATTTTTCGAATAACTTTGTCATCTTACTAAGGATTTGAAGGAAGATTAATGATAGTTACATCCATTGCTTTTAAAACTGGATCTTTATTTTGTCTAATGCTGTCTACGAAATCTTCACCCTTAACACAAATCACAAATTCAGCAGAAACTCGATCACATTTAAACCACAGACTGTGCTATGTTTCCCAATCATTCAACTATCTCTGGAACAGAAACAGACGAATTGACCTCTGTTACAGGTATATATGTATCCTTCTTCAATTAGTTTGTCAGGATGTTACTTCATATTTTACATCCAGACACTGGAAGATGCAAGCCTCGCCTCATGTGTTCTATATTTAGGGTGAGCTAACTCGATGAATGTGATGACATCTTATACATCATTCACTGAACGGCACCGTGGTGCTACTTCAGGAGATGAACGCAGGTGTTTTTCGATTCTGCATAGGCTGCAAGTCGTGATCATAAACCGGTTCAATAACGTTTAACTTAGCACAGAGCTGCATTCACAAGATTAGCTCCCAGTACCGCAGACATCGTCTATGTTAGAAAGACTTTCTTGCAAAGCTTCATATATGCTTTGTGAATCCATTATAGTGACTCGCCTCGTCACATGAACATGGCATCATTTACAAACACAACCCCAGACGTCATGCAGATGATTCCACTCTCTCCGTACTACCCAGGGACTAATGTGGATATAGCCACCTCCTACCACTGCTCTGGACACAGCAAAGATAGAGCCACTCCGGAATCTTGCTTCAACCCAAAACAAACACACACACACACACACACACACACACACACACACACACACCTGCATGTGCCTACACAGGTCCAAAATAGGTCAATACATCTGTGGGTTTCCACTTAGATTGCATGTACAAGTAATGTAGATGGTTTGTCCAACTTTTTTATGCAATAATTATAATAGTCAGTGGCATATTGGGGTTGAGACAGCTTTGTATCTAATGTCGTGGTGCTGTTGGGGGTTCCGAGGGAATCACCAGGAATATCACGTTGCACTTGCGGAAAAAGCGAATAATCTGAAGTGCACATAATCCATTCTGAAGTGCAGAATTTAGAAGCCAGCCAGTGAACTGCAAATAAGAATGTCAGAAAGGCCTGAAATAAATTCTGAGGCTGACCTCTGAACGAGAAAAATGGTCGCAAATCCAACGAAAGGAGTAATGGGTGTAGAGTTCTAGTCTCAGTTCAGCATAAAGTTTTAATCTGCCACAAAGTTTCATACCAGTTCACACTCCACATCCGAGTGAAAATCTCATTCTGGAAATATCCCACAGACCGTGACAAACCTGCGTCTCGGCAACATCCTTTCTTCCAGGAGCGCTGTAACCGAAATTCTCTGAAGTTTGGTTGGTGCGAGATGAGGTACTGGCGGAGGTACAGCTGTGAGGACGGTTCGTGAGTCGGGATGGTGTAGCCCAGTAGGTGCTACACTTGCTTGCGAAAGGCAAACGTCCCGAGTTACAATGTTAGTTCGACAGAAAGTATTAATTTGCTACGAAGTTTGTTTGTGAAACAACTTGTGTCTGCTGCCAGTAAGGATTTTCTTCTCAAATATAGTATTCATTTGGCTGCTAGGCATACTCTATGTTAATATCAATTAGTAGGTGTCCTGAAACTTTAATCAGACAATATGTGCACAATGTAGACCATACATCGCACAGCAAGCAACTACGAAGTGAAGAGTTATATTCTATCCTTACCCTAAGGCCGATTTCAGAATCAGCAAAAAATGGTTGAAATGGCTCTGAGCACTATGGGACTTAACATCTATGGTCATCAGTCCCCTAGAACTTAGAACTACTTAAACCGAACTAACCTAAGGTCATCAGACACATCCATGCCCGAGGCAGAATTCTAACCTGCGACCGTAGCAGTCGCGCGGCTCCGGACTGAGCGCCTAGAACTGCTAGACCACCGCGGCCGGCCAATATCAGCAATGTCAGCCATTCCACTCTCAATCAGCACGTGGGAAAAATGAAAAATGTGTGTATTAAACACCAAAATTTTCCCGTACTCTTAAAATAACCCTACAGTGTGGTGCTACCTTTGATACGCTAAATTAAATCTCATGATTGCTTACTGATATGGCGCTCCGTAATTTCTAGCATGGTCTAGCGAGGACTAAGCTGTCTTACTTCTATGGAATCCCATTTACGGTCCCACAAAAGAGGAACAGCTTGCTTGTCAAATTACACTAGTGGCATTATACATCTGTGATCACTATAATAGTGATAACATTATGGAACTTAAACGATCGAATGACTGGCATCTCTATTTAAGGCTCCCAACATTGGCTGTGGTATGGGAAGTCAGCACCTATTGAGTGAGCAACACTAAAATAACGTGCCAGAATTTCTCTCCAGTCTGCAGTTAGTTACAGATGTGACATCTAGTATTATAGATGTAATATCTACAGGGTAAAAAGTATTTAAACCGACAAACTCTGGGAGGTTGTAGGGGACATCAAAACAAATATTTTTCCCTAATGTCATTTTTTCCTATGAGAAGTATTTAAACCAGTAGACAAAGATTTCTCTGGCGGCAAATTAATTAAACCAACAAACAATTTTCCATATTTTTATGACCAAGAGACAACACATTAACACAATTCAATTTCAGTTACAGTAGATTTTCAAAAATGCTTCCATTGACGTGTAAGCAAAGGTACACCATCGGATCATGTTCTGTCCGTCACAGAAAAAATCCCAGGTGTATCCTGAACTGTTTGTGCTGCTGCTACTCTCCGGGCAACCAGATCGTCTTCTGATGGAAGAGGATTTGCGTAAACAAGATTGCCCATCTCTCCCCACAGAAAAAGTCCAAAGGAGACACATTGGGGATGGAGCAGGGCATGGTACAGGACCTCCTCTGCCAATCCACGTATCTAGGAACCGTCGGTCCAGGAATCGACGCACACGACGACTGAAATGTGCCGTCGCCCTGTCATGTTGGAACTACATTCGTTGTTTTGTAGGGAGCGGGACGTCTTCCAGCAATTCTGGCAATGCTCTGGCGAGAAAATTGTGATAGTGCCTGCCATTTAATGGCCTAGATAGCAGATACGGCCCAGTTAAACAGTCCCCAACAACACCGACTCACTCATTAACGAAGAACCGCACTTGAAGAGAGCTAGTAAATGTGGCATGTGGGTTATCTTCACTCCAAACATGCGAATTGTGCGTGTTGAAGACTCCATCACGCCCGAACGTTGCTTCATCAGTAAACAACACAGAGATTGGAAATGTAATATGCACTTCACACTGTTCAAGGCACCACTGCGAAAACTGTGCTGTGGGTGGATAATAAACTTGTTCCAGGTTATGGATAAGCTGGAAGTGAAATGGACGTAACAATGACCCGGTCTCACGCAGACATTGATCCACAGCAGCAAAGGTCGTATGATGCGGGAGACGGCGACTAGGATATTGTTGTTGATAAACCCGCTGTGCAGCTCGTCCGTTGTGGTGCGCTACGTAGTACGCACCAACCATATCAGTGTACTCACTCCAGGTGTATCACTCCATTAGTAAACAGACACAATGCACTACTACACAGGTGGACAGCAGTTGCCTACAACTGAAGAGCGTAATACGCCATCTAACAACTGAAGAGCGTAATACGGCCTCCACTGGTTTAAATAATTGTCATAGGAAAAACTGTCATAAGGGGAAAATATTTGTTTTGATGTCCGCTACAACTTCCCAGGGTTTGTCGGTTTAAATACTTTTCACCCTGTAGTTGTCTAATATGTACGGAACATTCAGTACGCTAAAGAAGGTGAATTTCAAGAGAATCACGTGATATTGATCCAAGCCAGGCCCTCTGAGGCCTCTCTGGATGCGTGTCGTCGGCTGAGCCACTATTTCCAGCATAGACTCGCTCATAGTTTCATCGTAATAATAGGTAAGGCAGCATCTGACAAGGCTTCGCTTTCGGACTTGGTTGTGCGTGTTGTGTGAGGTGTTCTGGGATCCGCTGTGATGAAGGGGTCCTAAAAATGCACCTCTTGCGCAACGTCCGAGCTGAGGGCCAGGATATAAGACGGCTCGTATCGGGGGATACGGGTTGCCTGCAGTCGTGTTTTAGGGGTCAGTCCACACCGGTCCTCCGAACCGGCCACAGACGGCCGCTGGCACATGTATCCGCTGGCTGTAGTGTTGTTGTGTTTAGTTTGTATAGAAGCTGTTTGACCCTAAACAGATTCATCTGTCAGTGATTGGCCAGCTAGTAATAGAAGTCTCAAGTGGTATTTCTTTAAATCTGTAAACGTTATTGACCCATCACATACACATACAAACAGCATTAAGTGATTAAACATTACAAGTCTCATATTTATGATAACCGATGCGTATCTTTCTTTGACGACCTAGTTAGGTAGTCGGATGACATTGAAAAGTAGTTGAAAGTGGGAGGCAGGATTACCTTGAAAAGTGGCTGAAAGTATAGTGAGTCTTCTCTCTTATCTCTATCTCTGTATATAAAAACAAGTGTTATGATTGGCTGACAGATTGACTGGCTCGTCATTGCCTGTCCCAAACCGCTCAGGATAGAAACTTGAAATTTGGAGATGGTGTTGACCTTACACTTTAGGCGTTATTTACAAAGAAAATTATCTAAATTCCATCCCCAAGGGTATGGAATAAGGAACTAAAATTGTTGTGGAAATATTTCGTCTGAACGCATTTTTGGAACTAAATCTCTGAAAATTTGTATGTAGCTTCTCACTTAGAAACAAAAAGTAAATGTGTTTCGGTGTCTTCTGGGAACTTAGCTACTGAGCGGCGGAAATGGATGATGAATTTTTTTATGAAAATGGTTTTGTTGCATTAAAATTATTTATAGCTGTATCTACTTCTAAATGAATATGTGTTACAAGACGACGGTTTTATGGAAATATCTTCACAAGAACACAAAATGCACTATTAACAAAGATCTTCACCTCCAGAGATCAAAATCGCTGTTTGTTTAGAAGTACATTCAGAAAATAACATGCTTCTACGTCTTTAAATACGGTGAAAAGATTAGAAGCCGTTGCAATTTTGCAACAACATAGAAAGTCAAATAAAGGGAAACAAAAAAATTTGTGCAGACGATACTGTCTACGTGAGGGATGCAGCGGATATTAAGCTATTGATGGAATCAATAGAGAATGCAATATACAAGAAATCTGACTTGCCGGCCGGTGTGGCCGTGCGGCTCTATGCGCGTCAGTTTGGAACCGCGTGACCGATACGGTCGCAGGTTCGAATCCTGCCTCGGGCATGGATGTGTGTGATGTCCTTAGGTTAGTTAGGTTTAAGTAGTTCTAAGTTGTAGGGGACTGATGACCTCAGTAGTTAAGTCCCATAGTGCACAGAGCAATTTGAACCATTTTTGAAGCCAAATCTAACTTGGATTTTTTTTAAATACCTCATTATGTTGTGTCCATTGCAACACCGTGATGTTTGACTCATCTTGGGCAACCATGTGTCGTTGTGGCAACCATCTTTGGTAACAAATTACAGTGATAAGGGTAATCGTAAACTGTAAAAATGTAGAGAAATACGGAAACTGTAACACATCAAGCAAATAATTCACGACGTAGGTTGTAGCCATTTCTATGAAATGAAATGGTTGACAGAAAAGAGGGGTTAGTGGCAACCTAAATCAAACCATATTGATAAAAAACTTATAAAAATATGATAACACACCAAGGTCATAAACTATATCGGAAATAAAAAAATGAATACAGCCCACACGGCCTACTTAGTGGGGTCTGGGTGTTGGTGCAGGGGTGGTGACCTTGAAAGTAACAGATGGGGAGAAGGGTCATAAATCATCGCTCCAAAAGTTCCATAGTCTCCGTACCGACATGAAAAAACTATAACATCTCGTTCCTTTCAAACAGTGCTTAAAGGTGCATCCTTGTCTATAAGGATAAATGAAATTTGTTACAGACTTTTACTGTTGAGGATTCATTGCATATATTTAAAGCCACTTGAAAGGAACGGATCCGGGTCAAATTTCTCAACAGTATCTCCTATTAAGGCTTAACGAGTGACATATTGCAATAATAATGCTTCAAAGTTTATCTTCGTTGTTCTTCAAACAATGTCACGTTAAAAATGCGCGAGTGCTTTGCTTGTAAAGTCTTAGTTATTGAGTACCTTGGAGAAAGACTGCGTGCAACGTTTTTACAGAATGTCACCGTGATCATGCTTTTCTCAGCAACTTAAATGTATGGTTGTTTACAAAATATCGATGCCGATCACAATGTGATGGAAGAGAATTAGCATTTTACTTACTGTGACGCAGAGGGTTTCTTAGTCGTACCGAATCTGAATGAACATTTAGGTGTCAGGAAATCCTGCCTGTGATTAAGGGAGAAGCACTGGCTCAGGGCTGAATCTGGTCGGATGATTAACGACGAGATCTTGTTGGCTGACCAGCCTCGATGTGGTTTTGAGGCGGCTTCCCACATCCGTTAAGGTGAATACTGGGCTGGTGCCCATGTATTGCCTGAGTTACATGTGAGTTTGTAAAACTACCGTAGGCAACCAACGACTATCGTAAGTAAGCGTAAGCTGTGGTAACTGTCGTAGTAGCTTTGTTCTGTTAAGTTCTCCGGGATGACGAAGGCATTGAAACAGAGGATGACACGCGTAAAGCTGAAATACTAAACACCTTTTTCCAAAGCTGTTTCACAGAGGAAGACCGCACTGCAGTTTCTTCTCTAAATCCTCGCACAAACGAAAAAATGGCTGACATTGAAATAAGTGTCGAAGGAATAGAAAAGCAACTGGAATCATTTAACAGAGAAAAGTCCACTGGACCTGACGGGATACCAATTCGATTCTACACCGAGTACGCGAAAGAACTTGCCCCCCTTCTAACAGCCGTGTACCGCAAGTCTCTAGAGGAACGGAAGGTTCCAAATGATTGGAAAAGAGCACAGGTAGTCCCAGTCTTCAAGAAGGGTCGTCGAGCAGATTCGCAAAACTATAGACCTATATCTCTGACGTCGATCTGTTGTAGAATTTTAGAACATGTTTTTTGCTCGAGTATCATGTCGTTTTTCGAAACCCAGAATCTACTATGTAGGAATCAACATGGATTCCGGAAACAGCGATCGTGTGAGACCCAACTCGCTTTATTTGTTCATGAGACCCAGAAAATATTAGATACAGGCTCCCAGGTAGATGCTATTTTCCTGGAATTCCGGAAGGCGTTCGATACAGTTCCGCACTGTCGCCTGATAAACAAAGTAAGAGCCTACGGAATATCAGACCAGCTGTGTGGCTGGATTGAAGAGATTTTAGCAAACAGAACACAGCATGTTGTTATCAATGGAGAGACGTCTACAGACGTTAAAGTAACCTCTGGCGTGCCACAGGGGAGTGTTATGGGACCATTGCTTTTCACTATATACACTCCTGGAAATTGAAATAAGAACACCGTGAATTCATTGTCCCAGGAAGGGGAAACTTTATTGACACATTTCTGGGGTCAGATACATCACATGATCACACTGACAGAACCACAGGCACATAGACACAGGCAACAGAGCATGCACAATGTCAGCACTAGTACAGTGTATATCCACCTTTCGCAGCAATGCAGGCTGCTATTCTCCCATGGAGACGATCGTAGAGATGCTGGATGTAGTCCTGTGGAACGGCTTGCCATGCCATTTCCACCTGGCGCCTCAGTTGGACCAGCGTTCGTGCTGGACGTGCAGACCGCGTGAGACGACGCTTCATCCAGTCCCAAACATGCTCAATGGGGGACAGATCCGGAGATCTTGCTGGCCAGGGTAGTTGACTTACACCTTCTAGAGCACGTTGGGTGGCACGGGATACATGCGGACGTGCATTGTCCTGTTGGAACAGCAAGTTCCCTTGCCGATCTAGGAATGGTAGAACGATGGGTTCGATGACGGTTTGGATGTACCGTGCACTATTCAGTGTCCCCTCGACGATCACCAGTGGTGTACGGCCAGTGTAGGAGATCGCTCCCCACACCATGACGCCGGGTGTTGGCCCTGTGTGCCTCGGTCGTATGCAGTCCTGATTGTGGCGCTCACCTGCACGGCGCCAAACACGCATACGACCATCATTGGCACCAAGGCAGAAGCGACTCTCATCGCTGAAGACGACAAGTCTCCATTCGTCCCTCCATTCACGCCTGTCGCGACACCACTGAAGGCGGGCTGCACGATGTTGGGGCGTGAGCGGAAGACGGCCTAACGGTGTGTAGGACCGTAGCCCAGCTTCATGGAGACGGTTGCGAATGGTCCTCGCCGATACCCCAGGAGCAATAGTGTCCCTAATTTGCTGGGAAGTGGCAGTGCGGTCCTCTAAGGCACTGCGTAGGATCCTACGGTCTTGGCGTGCATCCGTGCGTCGCTGCGGTTCGGACCCAGGTCGACGGGCACGTGCACCTTCCGCCGAACAATGGCGACAACATCGATGTACTGTGGAGACCTCACGCCCCACGTGTTGAGCAATTCGGCGGTACGTCCACCCGGCCTCCCGCATGCCCACTATACGCCCTCGCTCAAAGTCCGTCAACTGCACATACGGTTCACGTCCACGCTGTCGCGGCATGCTACCAGTGTTAAAGACTGCGATGGACCTCCGTATGCCACGGCAAACCGGCTGACACTGACGGCGGCGGTGCACAAATGCTGCGCAGCTAGCGCCATTCGACGGCCAACGCCGCGGTTCCTGGTGTGTCCGCTGTGCCGTGCGTGTGATCATTGCTTGTACAGCCCTCTCGCAGTGTCCGGAGCAAGTATGGTGGGTCTGACACACCGGTGTCAATGTGTTCTTTTTTCCATTTCCAGGAGCGTATATAAATGACCTAGCATATAGTGTCGGAAGTTCCTGCGACTTTTCGCGGATGATGCTGTAATATACAGATAAGTTGCAGCATTAGAAAATTGTAGCGAAATGCAGGAAGATCTGCAGCGGATAGGCACTTGGTGCAGGGAGTGGCAACTGACCCTTAACATAGAAAAATGTAATGTATTGCGAATACATAGAAAGAAGGATCCTTTATTGTATGATTATATGATAGCAGAACAAACACTGGTAGCAGTTACTTCTGTAAAATATCTGGGAGTATGCGTGCGGAACGATTTGAAGTGGAATGATCATATAAAATTAATTGTTGGTAAGGCGGGTACCAGGTTGAGATTCATTGGGAGAGTCCTTAGAAAGTGTAGTCCATCAACAAAGGAGGTGGCTTACAAAACACTCGTTCGACCTATACTTGAGTATTGCGCATCAGTGTGGGATCCGTACCAGATCGGGTTGACGGAGGAGATAGAGAAGATCCAAAGAAGAGCGGCGCCTTTCGTCAGAGGGTTATTTGGTAACCGTGATAGCGTTACGGAGATGTTTAACAAACTCAAGTGGACGACTCTGCAAGAGAGGCGCTCTGCATCGCGATGTAGCTTGCTCGCCAGGTTTCGAGAGGGTGCGTTTCTGGATGAGGTATCGAATATATTGCTTCCCCCTACTTATACCTCCCGAGGAGATCACGAATGTAAAATTAGAGAGATTAGAGCGCGTACGGAGGCTTTCAGACAGTCGTTCTTCCCGCGAACCATACGCGACTGGAACAGGAAATGGAGGAAATGACAGTGGCACGTAAAGTGCCCTCCGTCACACACCGTTGGGTGGCTTGCGGAGTATAAATGTAGATGTAGATGTAGATCGTTACCGCGTTACCAGTTCATTAGGTGTGTTGCATACCTATAGGGCGTTACCTGATTTCAGTCGCCCTGTTTTTTCATTGTCTTACTAGATTCCTCTACTAACCGGAAGCGCTGAGCAGTCTAGGAACCAAGTGAGGATATCTAAAAAGCCACGAAACGTACAGTATATTTTTTTACACAGTTATCCTCTAGCCTGTTACTTAAAAATATAAGTATTTACAGAAAAATTGAATCTGTCAATGCTTACTTGAGATTTAATTCGTAAACTGTTGATCTGCAACGTGAAAGAGAGGGATATAGTACTAAAAAGTAAAATAAAAATACAGATTTATTACACAGCGTTAGAAAACGTAACTTCCACAAAGAAAGGTACATTTAAGAAACCGATAACAAAACATATCAAATATCATTTCAATACTTCGTCGAGCTTATATAAAATATGTTTCTGTTAGTGCTAAACAACTCTTCCAACTACAGGAAGTAAAGGACAGCTCTTGCATGTTACTATCGTGAAGAACGTTCCACTGAGTACAAACTAACATCAGCAATACAGATTTTTTTTGTTTGTATGTAGAAACTGTACCTGCATCGAAAGTAATAGCTTCTTTTAATTAAAAGTGTATAAGTTACGTGGTCAACTAATTCTGTTACTTTTAAAAAACAATTTATATTTTGTATGAATATAAAATACACAACAGGGTAACGCCGAACGCTTTGCGGTTCTAGTTATGTGCAACACAACAAGCAAAGACCAGAGACAAATCGTCCATTTATCTCTCTCACACAGATTCATTTACGTTTATTCCCTAACTGTGCTACAAATACTACCGCAGTTCTATCATTTACTAACGCATTTATTTACTGCACCAAATTTACCCAATCGTACGGCTAGTAGAACCAAACCTTAATTACACGATCAACTAACATTTATACAACGTGAGGGACAACACTAGACACTGATAGATTGGGTACACAAATTCTGTTCCAGGGGCGTTGCGATAGCGAGAGGAACGGCATTCGGCCACCTTCCACTACAAGCACTGCCAGATGCAATAATTAAAATCGCACGTAGTTCAAAATATATAGGATAAAGGCTAAGAAAACAAAGAACACGTAACTACAAGAAAGAACTACTCCATTTAGTCTCTGCACAAACTGATGGGCAGTCCGGAATAGGTTACTGTCAGTTAGTGTGAAGAGGTCTTCAAAGTATTCGACCGAGAAAGAAAAAAAGTAATTTATGATGTTAAGAAAGGACTAAACTTGAATATGGATATAAGAGCCAGAGACTAAGTAGCTGTCATCTGTTCCAAGATGAAGAACAACAAAAATGGTTCGTGCTATAATACATTCCATCAAAATGATCACTTATTTCTTTGGCGAAAACTAATGTCAAGATCATTCCTTTGGAACACATAAGAACCGTTACAGTTGTATGTTTAATAACAATTCATTCAACAAAGCCATCGATGTAATCAGGAAAAGCAACCGAAAAGTCACGTCATGCTTCATCATGGCAAAGACACTTGTCAAACAGTAGATTATTTGAGAACGAAAAATTTTCTAGGCGAATACCCCACTTTTCCGTATTCACCTACATTATAGGTTAAATATTTTGTTTGCCGTACATGAAACAATAAAACGTATGGACACCGATTTCTGGTGCCTGGCTGTCGAGATATATTAAAGATGATTTTGAGATATCGGTATCCGAAATGCAGAAAACGCTCCAAGGACTATGCAGCATCAGAATTCTATGTTACTGCTCATAACGGTATGATGTGGGCAGACTGTAACAGTCAGAAATTTTACGCAGGTGTTGGGCATGGGCATTCACACCTCAGGCACATGTCCAGTCGCCATGTCGTTTCCCTCACGCACAGGGTACCTAAGGGTCGTTGTTTCGTTCGTAGCACTAACCTTGAGCATAGTGAGAATCTCTGTGGAGTTCCATGTGCTGCTTGGATCCTGGGAGTATACTTCAAATACTTTTTATTAATGTTATGATGTTATCACAAGGCTACCATTTAGGGATGTGTACCACACATTACCACTAATACATAAATAAATGACAGACCACTGCAGTAGAACAACACTCTCTCATACTATATTCCGATGTAGGACAAGAACATGGAAACCCCACAATTAACTCATACTTTTACATAAAAAATGTAGATGATAGCCAAGGCTGCACGTTTCGCTTTTATATTGAACCACTAACAGCACGAGTGAAGTCGTTGCCAGAACAATGTTCTGTGTAGTTTGAAAGTGCATGTCGCGAGAGCTGAGTGAATTCCACCGATAGAAAATTATTGGTGCCCATATGGTGGGTGCTGCCGTAATCAAGGTAAGCGAAGTATTTGGCGTTTTAAGAGGCACCGTATCGAAGATTTACACCGCATACAGGGAAAGTGGAAAATCGTCAACGAGGAGAGACGTGTATGTTGAGTGGTTGTTGTGACATTATTGTTCATATTTTTTTAAAATTTTTT
Source organism: Schistocerca cancellata (assembly GCF_023864275.1). NCBI lineage: Eukaryota > Metazoa > Arthropoda > Insecta > Orthoptera > Acrididae > Schistocerca > Schistocerca cancellata. Next base: position 493,815,677 of record NC_064631.1, on the reverse strand, counting down.
TGTAAATACTGTATTGAAACTGCTAAAGCACAAGTAGAGACATCTTGTTTGAAGCGGAATCGATACTGAAACTATGTGATAAGTTTAAAGTGAATGTACATATTAAGGAAAAAGATGTAATATTTACTTTTAAATATTGTAATGATATCTATTTGTTATAATAATTATTAAATGTAAAAAGGTGCTATAATGTAATTATGTATGTAATAGTTACTGGGCTGTATGGTTAAATGGCTCTGAGCACTATGGGACTTAACTTCTTAGGTCATCAGTCCCCTAGACCTTAGAACTACTTAAACCTAACTAACCTAAGGACATCACACACATCCATGTCCGAGGCAGGATTCGAACCAGCGACCGTAGCAGTCCCGCGGTTCCGGACTGCAGCGCCTACAACCGCACGGCCACCGCGGCCGGCTGGTGCTGTATGAGATATCTGTAGTATAAAAGATGGAGTGGTTCCGTTAGTTACGGAAAGCTGTGTAAGTGTGGGAAAAGGTGGGAGCGAAAACGTTTGGCGCACTTTGGCTGGCGTGAACAAAGTCAGTCGGTGGCCAGTGATCTTAGAGGCAGCACGTACAGCGCCACCATAGTGTGGAGTGATCCATATTGTTGCCTCTTGCCTCGGTTGGTAACTGCAGTGTATCACGACCTGGTATGGGGAGAAAAACGGGCTATTGAGTATCAGATGGATCATCGCTATGAAGAGGAAATAAGTCCGACATGGATAACTGCTCTTGACCGTTCCGATATTAATGCAGTTGTTGCCACCAACGCCAACGTCGCTGACCACAGCTTACAGGGTACGACATTTTAGATATGTATCATAGTGTGTGCCAGGAAGTTGAAATGAGCTTTGAGAACAATAACCATCATCTAAATTAACAATTGCGTCCAACTGGCAATTTATCCTGCTCATAAACCAAGGAGGATCCTAACCTGGCAAATGAAGATTCCGAGTGACCTGTATTCAGCCAAGACTGTGAAATGTTTAATATATTGTTGGCAAATCAGTGATCAATCAGTGAAATAATTGATGGAAGGAATAACTGAGAATATCATAATTAGCATTGCTATTCTTTTCTGTGTTAAAATGTTTACGTAAGGTTATGCCAGATTCAGAGACCACATCAGATAATTCTTTTACTGCTTTCACATTACGTATTAATGGAAGGAACTACTAAGTTGATGATTAATGGTGATAAATAGTAACGTTAAACCATTTATAGTGAATGAATGAAATGTTGAGTACCAAATATGTTGATGTAGAAACACACACCCCCCCCCCCCTTGTCCAAATTTACTTTTGTTTTCATGAAATAGTATAAGAATATTACAGTTGGCTTTACATGACAGTATGTTTTGTAAACCAATTCAGAGAATACAAAATACACGCAAGTGTTGCATCTGGTTTTACATATCATGATAGTAAATAACACACAGAGGTCAACAGGAGGAATATTGCATTGCGACAGACGATCACGGAAGACGATTGAGACGAAACATAGGAGGAAGACAGCTGCAAACGTCCTTACAGAACTGAATGTCACTGTCGTGTACACTCCCAGCAGCAGAGAAACACGAAATGAGTTCTAGAAGCCGAGAATTGCAGGGCTGTCTGGAATTCCACAACCTTTTATCGGTGATGGAAATGCCATTAACTGGAATATATGGCGCCAAAGTCTTAGAACGTGCGTTGAAGTAATGGAAGAAAGTAATTTTGACGGATTAGTCTTGTTTCACGCTGTTTCCGACTTGTGGTCGGCTTTACGCCCTAAGAGTGAAACAGGATGGAAATGGAAATGAGCGTTTGGCGTCATTGGCTGGGACGTCCCTACGTGGCAGGCCCGGACGTCATGGTGCAGGTCTTGTTACATTCGACGCCACACTGAGCGACCCGCGGGCCGGATGGGGATGAAATGATGATGGGGAAAACACAACACCCAGTCTCTGACCGGAGAAAATACCCAACCGAGCCGGGAATCGAACCCGGGCGACGTAGGACGGTAGTCCGTCACGCTGACCATTCACCTATCTGGGCAAATAGTGAAACAGGATGATGATTCGATAATGATGTGGGCAGAAGTGTGGTGGTAGTCCATGGTTCTCACACTTGCTCTGCCAAGAATTACGTGGCCAATTCGGTTGATCAGGTCCATGCCATAGTACAATGTTTGTTTCCCAATAGTGATTCCGTGTTCCACGGAAATTGGATGCCCGACCGCACAACTCGCATCTTTCTGGACTGGTTTTGGAAGCACCGTAATAAACTGTTGTCTTTTCGCTGGCCATCGCAGTCATCTGATCTCAATGTTATTGTGCCTTCGTGGTCTACTTTGGAAAGGAAGTCGCGTGATCATTTTCCACCTGCATTAATGTTACCTGAATTTAGCAATATTTTCCGGTATGAATGGTGGAAGATTACCTTGAAAACCACAAAAGATCTATATTTATCTATTTAGACACGAATGAATTCCAGCGGTGTTCCTACACCGTATTGGACATGGTAATGTGTTGCATTGCTGGTGTTTCCTCATTTTTTTTGTCCACTTGCTGTATAGCTTCCTCAAAAAGAAGTTCTTCTGTGGAATGACGTTACCTCTTGGTATCAGGCCCTTTCGGGTTCTCTGTTCTCAAAATTAGAAAATCAGACATCAGAAACTGCAACGCTTCATTACAACGGCTTGCTCACGATAGCAAGTGGGTGACGACGAAACTTACTTTTCAGTCATTATACGGTATGAACCACACTCTCAGACCGTTAACACGACGGCACATGTGTCACCAAGTTGAGTTTTACCTATATGGCGCGATATTACATTTCAATATCATATTTTTCACTGGAATAACTCTTTCCCAACAAACCATCCCCCTATTTCAGATTTGGTAAAATGTCGCTAATATCGATTAGTTAAATGTATTACAACTAGTAATTGCATTCCGATGGATAGAATTTTTAAAGATTTAGATTCGAGGAGAGTGTACGCGTTTCGGAACGTAACATGCCTACTATGAATTGAGGTGTCAAGAAAGACGAAAACATGTTATTATACCAAAATCGCTGTAAGTAGCTTCGTCGCTACGATTTAGACGGAAATAAAGCACTAACTTTCTGCTAACGAACTTAAAGCAACGTCAAATTTTTCAGTCCCGATACATTCCGTTGAATTATTTAGTCAATGCCGACCATCCAGAATGTCACGTGGGCTGCCTTTATCAGCTGCCGATTTCGAAGCAGGGCGAACAAAAGGGAGACAGTAAAATTGTCTGCATACCGGTGTCACCGCTTCAGTGTTTGCTACCCCAACCTGTATTTCCCCTCGTGTGCTGTTTTATCAATGCAACCTCTGTTGAAGTATGCATTAGGCTTCCTGTGCGTCATTCGTTATAAATGTCTGCAACTCCCTCACACACACCAGTTGAGAAAACACCGTACGGTCCACTGCGTTAGGAGCGTGTTAAACAAAGAGACTATTAGTGTAAGAATATTAAATGTGTTACTCACGTGAGCGTGCGAGGGGTTTCATTACATATAACAATGCGGAAACAACTCTCCTATTTTCTGCTACAAACTTCACTAATATTAACATGTAGCTTGTAATTATATATTTTTTGTGATAACTTCTACACTTTTATCGATTGTTTCTTCGGCACAAATTAAGCCTAAAAATGTATTTGCTTTCTGGTAATCTCCCTCCTCCTTCCTGATTTCAGTTTCGCAAAGTCTTTCATGAAGATTTGGAGGAGCGAAGATTCCAATAAGCTTTCTAGTTTCCTTAGCTTGTAATGCTCAGTTGGCTCAAGTTCTTCTTGTCTAGGGACCTCATTCTAGAAGCTTAAAATGTCACATCCAGTCCTCACGGTTGCTTTCCACTTAATAAATTTTAATATTGTTGTTGCAGTATTTTTTAGGTAAGTATAGTTTTTCACTTTTCAGTATATCATGCGGTATCTTGATTTTTCACATTAACAAACCCAAAGTTGCTTTGTTCGCACAAAACACAAAAATATGTTCGATCACATCAAAGGCACTCTCTCACTCTGTAAAATAACCATATTCCAAAGGGTTTACAATTTTTCTATTAGTTTCAGTTACATTATTAATTTCGATTACAATTTCTTAAATGAATCAAGAGATAAAAATAGTAAAAAGGACAGAACTGCGTAATTAATAATAGTAATTTTAAGTGTGCCAATAATTCCTAATTTTAAGTCTTTTATCTGTACATTCAGAACTTGCACTTTTCTATTATAACATCGAAACTAAAATATTTTATAAAATAATTCCTTTTCATAAATTTTAGCTTGAAATGTAGCATACTTTGCGTACAATTATATGAAAGTTTTCAGAAAAGCAACTGAAATAATACTGACCTCATACAAAACTCGAAAATTAATACTTGTATCGACAACTACCGTTGAGGAAAAGAAATGCTAGAGGAGGAAAGGCTGTGTCCTGCTACAGTCGACGCTAACACTATCTGACGAAAAGGCTTCAGAGGCCTATTAGTAGATATTAATCTGGGATATGTCCGTCCATCGTCTTTTTGACCACCTGAACACTGCTGAGGACACACTCAGTACATTATCTAAACATGTACAGAAAAATATTAGCGAATTTTTATTCAAGTGCGAAAAGTAGAGAAGGTAACATGTTGATCGCTAGAGTCTGAGGTGAGGTCAAATCTCTCACTCAAACGAAAGATGTTCTATTGCGTTCACGTCAAGACTCTGAGCAGGGAAGACTATTTCAGGCATGTTATTGTCCAAGGGGTACAGCACCACCGACGCTGCTTTGTGTATGACAGAGTGTGCTGTTATTACTGGTACAAAAATTCATCGTCTTCGAGCTGTTCCACTATTGTCTGCAGTTTACAATGCTGTAAGGTGTGTTCATATTCTTCAACACTAACCACAACCTAACCACAACAAAACATCCGCGTAGCGTAACACATTCAGCTCTATATTTCACTGACGATAAATAACGTTCTGCTGACTTTCGCAAACCTAAATCATTCCATCCGATTGTGACAGGATAGGAGGAAATCATCGCGTCATTCATTCGCAGTCATGCATTGTCCAGTGGCACAGTTTTATACACCACATCATATGCCGTTTAGTGACCAATTACAGAAATGTACCGTGCATCATTAAGTTAAGGAATTCTTCCACCTAGGAAGCAAAATAACCAATGTCGGACGGAGCAAGAGGACAGCAAAATCAGAATAGCACTGTGGAAGGGGCATTCCTGGATAAGGAAAGTCTAAAAGTATCAAACATAGGCATTAATTAGAAGAAAAAACTGTGAATGTAAGTCAGGAGTACAGCATTGAAAGATAGTGAAACATGGACTGTGGAGAAACCGGAACAGAAGAGAATCGAAGCATATATGATGTAGTGCCACAGACCATTGTTCAAACTTAGGTGGTCTGATAAGATAGGGAATGGGGAGGCTCTGGGCGGAATTGGAGTGGAAAGGAATATGTGAGAACACTGACAACAAGAAGCGATAGGATGACGGAAAATCTATTAATACATCAGGAAGTGACTTCCATAAATATAGAGGGAGCTGTAGAGAGCAGAGACGGTAGATGAAGACTGATATTGGGATACATCTAGCAAATAATTGAGGACGTAGTTTGCAAGTGCTGATATGAGAAGTAGAGGTTAGCACAGGAGAGGAATTTGTGGCGGGCCATATCAGACCAAACAGAAGATTGATGACTAAAGAAACATGTGTAACCATTCGACAGCTGTACATCGTTCTGTTTAACTCACTGAAACGCAGTCATTGTGAAAACTGAATTGCTGGCACTACTTTGGGACTCGTGAGTGACTGTTTCCGCTGCTCTCACGCGATGTGTTTCACACATCCTCCACAATGCGACACAGCCCCTGTCCGTTAGTGCATGATGACGTCAGGTCTTGGTTGTTTCTTCGCGATTCCATTTCACGGTCAAATCACCACAGCCGACCTGGGCAGCCTCAAATGAACGGAAAAGTTGCTGATGGAACTCTTACTCGGCTTACATCTAATGACTAACCCAAGTTCGAAGTCTCTGAGCTCTCGTGAGTGACCCTATCTGCTCCTACTGCAACTCTCTTGACAACACAGTACTCTCCGCTGTCTATCACACTACCAGTGCCGTCTCGTATGACGTTTTCTGATCATTTCCGCGTTACACAGTTTTGATCAGAAAATGTATATCAATCTCTGTTGCCCAGTGAAACGTCTTTCCGCTCACTTTGCTACCGAATACTCTAGACCGACAAGCCCAACAATCCCTCCACTCGGTTAGTTCATTCTTTCTTTGTTTATTCTAATACCCCATCCGTTCACTCCCTGTGAGTTACATAAAAAATTAGGGGGACGATATTTCCATATGATCCTCCACAGTTTATTCCTGTAACGGGAAATCCTCCTCTAACATTACATTTCCTCTATATTAGTTGTCGATACCAGTATGATTTTTCGAATTTTGGACAGGTCAATATTATCTCAGTTGCTTTCCTGAAAACTTTCATATAATTTTAACCCAGTACGTTATATTTCAAGCTAACATTTATGAAAATGAACTACTTTACAAAATATTTTAGTCTCGATGCTATAATCGATAGTTACTAGTTCTCAATGTACAGTTAAAATTATTTCTTTTAGAAACATTTCAAGTTCCCAACTAATGGTACTCTTAAAATTTCTATTATTAATTACTCAATACTGTACCACTTAATATCCTTATTTCTGGATCCATTCATGAAGTAATAGTCGTCAGTAATAATGTAACAGAAACTAGAAGGAATTCATTTGTTAAGAAAAATAGAAAACTGTTTGAAATATGGTTTTTTCCACAGAGTGTGGGAGACGTAAGCATGTGATCGAACGTATTTTTCTATTTTGTGAGAACAATGTAATTTCGGCTTTGTTAATGTGGAAAATCAAATGACTCTATGATATACTAAAATGTGAGAAAACAGAATTACGTAGAAACAAAATTTTTGCAACAACAATCTTCAAATTTATTTAGATCAGTCCAACCACGAGGACTTAAAATGTGACAGTTTCAGTTTCAAGTCTCAGACTCCTAGATAAGAAGAACTGGAGTCAATTCTACATGGAAAGCTAAGTAAACTAGACAGTTTACTGTAATCTTCCTTCCTCTCAAATCTAATGCGGAAAATAGATGAAATTATGAAGGAATGTGTAGATTACAATCTTTTACTGTGTTGTTTAGCTACTTCTTATTCCCATTACTGCTACTTCTGTTATGTCTACAGTTTTTTATCCGTTACTCTGATTCTGAAATGACCAGTCGACAAATCTCATGTAACAGTTTATCATTCCATCCTCAAATCGAGACTAGAAGAACTTATAAAATGTGAATTCTAGCATTAACTGTTCATGCAATGTCTCCTCCAAATCGGCAGAAACTGACGAATATTTCACAGCAGAGTTTTAGCGTCAAACAAACGCCATTTACAGTGGATGCACTCTTCCGGAAGACATTAATTAGCGTTTGAAGTCATCGTTCTATTTTTACACACCAACATATGAACTCTTAGAAGGCCTGGCGGGATGAAGGGTGGAGGCTTGTCTGTAGGCATCGGAAACGTTCGGTATAGCATAACGCACAAGCGATGAATAGCCGAAAGATACCGGAATGCAGTGACGACAGTCACAAAGCCTATAATGAGACTGTCCATCATCCGGACGTCTCGGTATAGCTTCCACAACTATTGAAGTGCGACAGTGACAGAACTGCTTTGTTTCAAGTTGTACAAGGATGAGTGACATGGCGAATAGTCTGAAGGAATATTACGACCGCTTAGGAAAGAACATCGCCACTAAAAAATCATCCGGCAGAGGAGCGACAGGAGTTCGTAACATCATCAATCATTACAGCACTACACCGCCTGTGTCGTTCATAGGAACGACATCGTTTCGAGTATCGGTGCGAGACAAATGTTTATAGTCGTCATTCCATTATATACATGTCCCCTTCCGCAAATGCGAATAGAATCCCTGTAACTTCCTGGCAGATGAAAACTCTGATCAGATATCAGCGAACACTTCGCTGCAGAGTGAAAATCTAATTCTGGAAACATCCCCCAAGCTGTGGCTAAGCCATGACTCCGCAATGTCTTTTCTTCCATTAGTGCTAATTCTGTAAGGTTCGCAGGAGAGCTTCTGTGAAGTTTGGAAGGTAGTAGACGAGGTACTGGCAGCAGTGGAGCTGTGAGGAGGGGGCGTAAGTCGTACTTGGATAGCTCAGTTGGTAGAGCACTTACCTGATAAAGGCAAGGTCCCTAGTTCGAATCTCAGTCCGACACACAGTTTTGATCTTAGAAGAAGCTTCATATCTGCACACATTCTGCTGCAGATTGAAAATATCATTCTGGACATTTCATGTAGTGAATCCTTGGCCGTAAGACAATATACGGCCTAATAGTGATTGCCAAAACATGGATTTATGTGTCGAAAGAGGGTCAGTGGAAAGAAGATGACTCTGAAACTTCCTAACCCAGAAAAAGTTAAGCTGATTTGGTTGATAAGGCATTAATCCACACTCATAATACTGTTCATTTTATGAAACAGAGAAAAGCCAACTTGCGTTCATAGACAGGGAACGACAACTGCTCTCCATTTTTGGGACGACACCCACTGTCGTGGGGACCCATCCAGAAACACATGCCTGAAGCCTCACAGGCACCGCTGGAGGCGCTGTCGCGAGCTAAGCCGGAATTCTCTGGCCATAATCCTCAGTTGTGGATAGGCTGCAATTCATCCCGCCTTGCTGAACCTGGGACAGGTGCACGGGACGCAGTGGGTATGTGGGGTCAGCGTCATGTCTTCAGCCAAGGCAAGCAGCATATTTTTAGGTGTTACGTCTCCGGCATGACTGTCTCTAACAGCGACACGCTTTTTTGTATACCATGTTCTGCAGGTGTCTGTTGTGTGTTTACATTTTGCGGAGTGCACTACAGGTGTAGCGGTTATAAAGCTAAGTACTGACAAACTTATTTGTGCACTGTTATACAGTTATTAAATTTAATAGTTTTCAGAGGTGTTTCATGGTGATTGTATCGAAATAACGATTTAACAAACGTTTGGAAACTATCGCTCGCTGTGCTTATTAGAGTTTTCTGCACGTTGAAGTCGTTTAGTAAATTTCGTGCTTTAGTTTTCAACTGACGTTTCTTATTATTTCTAGTGAAATATTTCAGTAAAATTTCCATTAACTGTTTTAACTTCGTTTAGTGTTCCAGTGGACGTTTGAATTTTTTCGTTTTAGCTAATAATTTTGTGAAGTTTTGTTGGTATTGGTATTAGCTATGGTATAGTAGTATCAATACAAGTATATGCTTTCTTAGTAGGCAAAGAATTTCGAGAACATTATTGTTAGTTTTGTAAATAGTGCTACTGGTGTAACTGAACTTTAGTAACGCAGACATACAGTTTTTTCAGTAACTGTAAAATTTTACCATTAGTGAGAAGTGTGGGCTCTTTCGTAGGTTTGTATGTAGTGGGTTACGGTTTGGGATTTGTTCAAAGTATTTTCATTGAGGGAGGAATGCAGTGGGGAAGCCAGTGGTCATTTTAGTGAGATACTTTCCTTTGAATGCAGAAACTGTAGTAGAAATAAGTTGATAGGGGAATAGGAGTGTAAGATCTGTGCCCTTGAGGTGCAGTTACAACGCGCAAAGGAGGAACTAGATAGGTTGAGGAGGGTAAATGGTGGTGGAGAACGGGAACTGGCAGTTGGCAAGAAGGCTGCTAGGAAGAGGAGGTATTCAGACAGTTTTACTTTGCGTATATGCAATACATTTGACCAACTGTCAGAGTTCAGTAGAGAGGAGCTTCGTGTAGCTGTAGATGTTGGGGCGACTCCTGTTCCTTATTTATATGAATGATATGCCTCTCGTATTATGGGTAACTGTAAAATATTTCTGTTTGCTGATGACACCAGCTTGGGAGTAAAGGATGTTGTGTGCAACATTGTCTCGGTTTCAAATAGTGCAATACATGACCTAAGTTCATGGTTTGTAGAAAATAAACTAATGCTAAATCACGGTAACACTCAGTTTTTACAATTTCTAACACACAATTCAACAAAACCTGACGTTTTAATTTCACAGAATGGGCATATGATTAGTGAAACTAAACAGTTCAAATTTCAAAGTGTTCAGATAGATATAAAGCTGTTGTGGAAACCACACGTTCAGGTTCTTGTTCAAAGACTTAAACTGCCATTTTTACAATTCGAACGGTATCGTAAGTGAGAGATCGTTCGACACGAAAAATAGTCTACTTTGCTTATTTTCACTAGCTTATGTAGTATGGTAGTATATTTTTGGTAACTCTTCCCATTCTAAAAGGATTTCTTTGGCTCATAAATGGGCGGTTTGGGCAATATGTGGTGTAAGTTCACGAACCTCTTGTCGACCCCAGTTGACGAGTCTGGGTATTTTCACATTGGCCTCTCAATATATCCATATATATCGTTTACTGTCCTTTCTTGTTAACAATTTTAATATATTCCCAAGAATAAGCAGCTTTGAGTTGGTTAATACTCGGCAAAAATCAAACCAGCATTTGGATCAGACTTCCTTAACTTTTGTGCAAAAAGGTTTGCACTGTACTGCTGCATCCATTTTCAGTTAGCTACCACATTAATTAAAAAATCTTAGCAGTAATCCACGCGCTTTCAGATCGAAACTGAAGAGTTTCCTCAGGGGTCAATCCTTCTATTCTGTCGAGGAGTTCCTTGAAAAATTAAAATTGTATTGTTGATTGCGTTTACTTAAACTTACGGATTGACTTTTATCGGGTTCATAAACATTTATTTTTATCAGTAATTACATTTATATTGTAATTTCATGTACTGACACGTTCTATGACCTTGGAGATTTCCTCCTCAATTTGGTCCTACGGAACCTGTCGTGTATTTAAAAAAAATAAATAAATAAAATGTTCACAGCTTCAAGGCAGTTTGTACAGAATACACCTTAAGCAATATATACAGAAACAACAGACGAGTCTCTTATTTGTGTTACATGTGTGCACGAGCTGCGACATGGTAGCGAATTGAACTTTTACCTAAAAATATAATAAATTTGCTTTACTTCAATACAATCGTCACAAATTTTTATGTCATCAGGCTACCGGTTTCGGTCTATAATGACCATCTTCAGATCTGTTTTATGAAGGCAGATATTAGGAGATGTTTCTGTAAAATATCTCTGAAGGTGGTCGTTAGAGACTGAAACGGGAAGTCTGATGACATAAAAATTTGTGACCATAGACGTGAAGTAACGGAAATTTATTACTCGTGTACTACTTTATTTTATTTACATTAAATGTTTCCTTATGCACACATAAATCCCGTCACTTGACACTCTAGCAGTGACTGTGGTCAGTTCCGAGGTTACCCCAACGGGGCGATGCCTATCACCGTCACTGCTAAACGGGAGCTTGTATCAGACGCTAACCTGACTTAATAGAGGAATTAAGGCTGTAGTTAATAAGTCTGGTATATTGCGCGGAACACACTTTCCATACACTTTACTTTTCTGTCTTCCAAATCTCCGTGAATTGTTACTCATAACAAAATCCTAAATTTTCCTCCTTTCATTCATTATCAAAGTTAAAGATAAGGAGTGTACACGAACTGTTCTTCTAGTACTCATTCACGATAATTATATATTTCTAAAAATTTGTCTTTACCTCTTTTCATACCCACTACGTCACTGAATTACGTATATGATAATAATATACCCGTATTTCGTTTTAGCGGAACGATATTCAGCCACTTCTTCGACGGTTTCGGAAAAACAGCGAGGTAGATAAACATTCAGTGAGTATACTCGTGTGTCAGCTTTCAAAGTCTCGGATAGATGGTTCTAACCCAATCCCGTCATTGTGTGCCATGCAAACAGACGCAGAGGTAGACGTCATGTTATTTCTGCACACTCCCCTACGTTAATGCCATTGCAGCCACATTGATATTCCATCACATAAAAGGGGCCAAAATTTAGTCTGAAACGTCTTATTTAAAATTAATTCTATACATACTCTTGCATATAAGACCATGAGTTACCGGCTCTTTAGTGATATCGACTTCTCTATAGTTAAAACCCGTTTCTTCCTCTAATTAAGAACCGCGTTTGACACTAGTAAACTTCTCTTCTTTCCTGTGACAGTCTGCTCTCTATGTTCTCCATGCTTAGTCCATCGTGGTTAATTTCCTTCCAGAGTCGACTGGTGCACTACTTCCACAGGATTGAAATTAGTGTGTTGATTTAGAAGAAAGCATTTCTTCTTCATACAATTCCTCAAAAATAGCGAAAAAAGTATGTAACGCTACAATATGAAAAGAAATCCAATTCCATTCTGGGCATTTTAGTTTTAAGAATCTCGCTAAACACAAATCTATTTATGTCATCAGTTTTCTGACGGGTCTGATGAGGCCCCTCACGAATGTCTCTCCTCTGCACACCTTTTTCATCCCAGGGTAGAATTTGCCTCCTACGTCCTCAACTATTTGGTGAATTTATTTAAATCTTTATCTTCCTCTACAGTTTCTGCCTTCTACAGCTCCCTATAGTACCATAGAAGTTATTGCCTGATGTCTTAATAGACAGTCCTCATCATTCCGTACCTTGTCAGTCCACCTAATTTTAGCACTCTACTGCAGCACGACACCTCATAAGCTTAGACTCTCTTCTGTTCCGGTTCTACCACGATTAATGATTCACTACCATACATTTCTGTGCCCCAAACATAACATTCTCCTATATTTCTTCCTCTAATTAAGGCCAGTGTTTGATGATGGTTAACTTCTCTTAGCCAGGAACGTGCCCTTTTCCTGTGCTAGGCTAATTTATATGTTCTCCGTGCTTCGTCCATCGATTCAAATGGCTCTGAGTACTATGGGACTTAACATCGGAGGTCATCAGTCCCCTAGAACTTAGAACTTCTTAAACCTAACTAACCTAAGGACATCACACACATCTATGCCCGAGGCAGGATTCGAACCTGCGACGGTAGCGGTCGTGCGGTTCCAGACTGAAGCACCTAGAACCGCTCGACCACAACGGTCAGCTATTTTCCTTCCGAAGTCACAGAATTCTGGAACTTGGTATACTTAGTGATCAATATATTTAGTGTTAACCTGCTAGCTATTCTCATTTCTGCTACTTCTCTTTACGTTTGTCTTTTTGCAGTTTACTCCTAATCCATATTCTGTATCAATTTGATGATTCATTCCATTCAACAGAACGCGCAATACTTCACTTTTATTGAGGACACCAATCTCATCAACCGAACCTATTACCTATATCTTTCACCTTGAACTTTAGTCGCCCTCTTTGTGTTATTTTCGTTATAGCTTCTTCGGTGTATAATCCAAACAGTAGAGGCCAAATGCTACATCTTTATCTTATACATCTTTTTTAATTCGAGCGCTTCGTTCTTGGTCTCTCAGTGATATTGTTCTGTCTTGGTTCTTGTACATATTTTAGATTACCCGTCTTTCCCTATGGCTTACCCCCATATTTCTCAGAATTTCGAATATCCTGCACCAGTTTACATTGTTCAACGCTTTCTCAAGTTCGACAAGTTCTATGAACAGTCTTGGTTTTTCATCACTCTTGCTTCCATTATCAACCGCTACTTCATAAATACCTCTCTGGAGTCTTTACCTTTCCCAAATTCATGTTCATCAATGCCTAAAATGTCCTTAACTTCCTTTTCCATTTTTTGTAAGTTATTCTTTTCAGCAAATTGGATTCATGGGCTGTCCGATACTTCTCCAACTTGCCGGCTCTTCCAATCTTTGGAAAAGTGTGGATAACGTTTTTCCAAAAGTCTGATGGTATTTCGCCAGGTTAAAAAGAATGTACATACGAACTTGATAAGCCGTTTACTTGCTACCTCCCCCAGTAATGTAATGTTATCCATTCATTCTTCCCTATTCGATCCTAACTCTCCCAAAGCTCTTTTAAATTATGATTCTATTAATTTATCCACAGTCTCTTCCTCGTCGATTTCTCTTTACGTCATCAGACAAGAGCTCCCTCTCATAGAGGCCTTGAATGTACTCTTTCCATCTACCCGCTCTCCCCTCTGCATTTAACAGTTGAGTTCCCATTGCACTCTTAATATTACCGCGTTTGCTTTTAATTTTCCCGAATGTTTGTTTCACTTTTTTAGGAGAATCCTACCAACAATCATTTGTTCTTCGATTTATTCAAATTTTTCATGGATCCATTTCGCCTTAGCTTCTCTATAATTCCAGCTTATTTCATTCCCAAGTTAAGTGTGTTTCTCTACTCCCGAATTTCCGCCAACATTTTTTTACTTCCTTTTTTCGTCGGTCAGCTGAAGTGTTTTATCTGTTACCTAACGACTCTTGGCAGCTACCATCATTATACATATATTTCTCTTTCCAACAATTGTGATTGTCCTTTTCCGTGATGTCTATACCTCTTCGTCCGCAGCTCGTGGTCGTGCGGTAGCGTTCTCGCTTCCCACGCCCGGGTTCCCGGGTTCGATTCCCGGCGGGGTCAGGGATTTTCTCTGCCTCGTGATGACTGGGTGTTGCGTGATGTCCTTAGGTTAGTTAGGTTTAAGTAGTTCTAAGTTCTAGGGGACTGATGACCATAGATGTTAAGTCCCATAGTGCTCAGAGCCATTTGAATCGTCTATATCTCATCAGCTGAACTGCATGCTGAGCTATTCCTTATCGGAGTTTGTATAGGCTTCAAGCGTATTTCTTTATTTCTTAGAATATTTTTTTCCACTTCTTTGTGCATTGGTTTCTTCTGGCTAGTCCTTTAACCGTCAGCTTTGTTTTTCAGCCATTAGTAAATTACGGTATGAGCATTTATCTGCTCCTTGGGCCGCCTTACAATCTAGTACCTGATTTCGGAACCTGTGCATGAGCATGATGTAATGTAATGGATACCTTCCCGTACATTACGGCATTTTCCTAGAATTCCTCCTCCTCTTGCGATGCCTGAACAGAATAATCACTATCAGTTGCTGAAATATATTGCAGAATACAATTAGTCTTTGTCCTCTCTCATTCCTGCTACCTATACCATGATCTCCAGTAATACTTTCTTTCAGTCTTTCCAGTCCTCACTGACTATTAGATTGTCATTTCCCTTTAAGTACTAATATCCTTTCATTATCGTCATATACATTTCACATCCCGTCATCTGCTTGCAATATCGGCATGTGTACCTGAACCGTTATTGTCGGTGTAGGTTTGCTGTCGATTCTCATGAGAACAACCCTATCCTTGATCTGTTCACAGAAGCACACTCTCTGCCTACCTTCTTAGTCATATGAAATCATTATATACCATTATATACTATTATATACCGTTATACCATGTGTAACTGCCGTTAATATACCATCTACTCATCTCACCAGAATTCCTTGTCTTCCCTCCATTTCACTTCACTCAGCCCCACTGTATCTGTATTGAGCCATTGCACTTCCCTTTCCAGATTTTCTAGCTTCCCTACCACGTTCAAATTTCTGATACGCCACGCCCCAGATCGTAGAACGTTTCATAGAACGTTATATTTACATTGGTTCTTCAATAGTTTCCTCATGGTCACCTCCTACTTTGCAGTTCCCTCCCAGAGGTACAAAGGCGGATTGGGAATGGAGAGATCATCATGACACATTTTCAAATACAGACACTAGTCCTGATGATACACATTACGTTTGTTTATTGCAGTGGTTTACACTGCCATCCGCATCGTCAGCCGTAGGTTATCTATGATCCTTCCGCCTTCTAAGGGCAGTTCCCCATCCCAAAGGCAAGACAGTGCCCTGATCTTCTGTCAGTGCCTCGTCCTCTTTGAAACGTTGATAGAATGCGAGAGACTTTCTATGCCGGAATTCTTCGGCCGCTACTGCTGATGCCTTTTTATTTAAATCTTAAGCATTTTCGGGGTTCGAACGTGGGACCAAGGACATTTGATTACTAGGCAGTGGCCCTACACTTAGATCATGGGTGATACGCTAACTAATTATTACAGATACTACAACTAAAATCTATGAAAACATATGTTTAATTTATTGACGCTTGTACAGAAATATTTTCTGAAAGATGTCCGCGTGCTTAATGAGTTTACCTACCTGGTATCAGGCCCGGGTTCGAAAGGAGACCGGTTGGAGGTTTTTCTCCTCTCGTGGACTGGATACTGTGTTGCCCTCATTATCATTTCATCTTCACCGACGCGCAAGTCGCCCAAGGTGGCGTCACCTGAAATAAGACTTACAACCCAGCGGCGGAACTCCCCCGGATGCGGCCCCTGGTCATAAGTACTACGCGATCACTTCATTTCTACAAAGATGTATTTTCTGTACAGAGCACAGATAAAATACATCGTCCATTTCACTATACGATAGGAACTTTATGTGGGGTATAATTAAAAACTCGTTGCCTAGTCCATAGATTTAGCATTATTACGATACTGAAGGCCGTAGATTCAAAATATCCAAACGAAAAATGTGTATTGGATGGTCATCGATCCCTAAATATCCTATTCCAACGCAATGGAATAATTGTACCTGGTCCTTTTTCAGTGATGAAAATGTATTCGTAGTTCTTGATCACATAAAAATAACTTCAGAGTTCCTACAATGTGGACAAAAACACGAGGACAAAATAATTTTTAAGTTTTAAACATGGATGCGTTGTCCTTACCTGTACTTAGCAGTTTCTTCTTTAGGTCCTTATATTTAGAGCTAGCGTTGGATACTTGCTCAGGCAGAAAACTTAAAGTTTTAAACATGGCTGCGTTGTCAGCGACTGTCACAAAGGAAAGTTAAAGCAGTAACAGCCCTCAGTCGCAAAAATGAAGTCTTTTGGACCTAGGTTTCAGCCAATTACTAAGAGTACCTCAATCAGAAACAAAAAACGTAATTGGCCCATAACACAAGTAAAAGTTTTATTAATTTTTTTAAGAGTAATTACTGACTAGCAGTATAAAAGAAAGGTATAGTACTTACATGTCATGTACAAAATAAAAATCAAGCAATAAATCTTTAAACACAAAATTTTGAAACAGAAAATATAGAAGGCAAGCCACTATGGGCTGCTCACTCACGTCGAGCTCCGGTAGCATCAGAATGAGGCGCCAGCGTTAGCAATTGCGGGCAGGCGAACATCACACCAAAGGTGCCATGTTGTTGTTGTGGTGGTCTTCAGCCCAGAGACTGGTTTAATGCAGCTCTCCATGCTGCTCTATCCTGTGCAAGCTTCTTCATCTCCCAGTACCTACTGCAACCTACATCCTTCTGAATCTGCTTAGTGTATTCATCTCTTGGTCTCCCTCTACGATTTTTACCCTCCACGCCGTCCTCCAATACTAAATTGGTGATCTCTCGATGTCTCAGAATATGTCCTACCAACCGATCCCTTCTTCAAGTCAAGTTGTGCCACAAGCTCCTCTTCCCCCAATTCTATTCAATACCTCCTCATTAATTATGTGATCAACCCACCTAATCTTCAGCGTTCTTCTGTAGCAACACATTTCGAAAGCTTTTATTCTCATCTTGTCTAAGCTATTTATCGTCCACGTTTCACTTCCATACATGGCTACACTCCATACAAATACTTTGAGAAACGACTTCCTGACACTTAAATCAATACTCGATGTTAAAAAATTTCTCTTCTTCACAAACGCCTTCCTTGCCATTGCCAGTGCCCTGTAGTAGCCGCAAATACAAACAGGCTATTTAACATTCAAATATAAGTAATCTTTTATGAATCTCGACACATACCTTTACGAAACAGGCATATAATAACGTTTATCAATAAATGACTGTAACATTCCGCTCCATAGCTGAGTGTTCAGCGTAGATGAGTGTCGTGTAGAGCACCTGTGTACATTCACTGTAGTGTCAGGGATTTTCCCCTCTTGTGTGACACACCGACTCTGACAGCTTGTTGAGGGCAGTTGTGGGGAAGGCGGATAGTCGTCTTCGGTTCATTGGTAGAATTTTGGGAAGATGTGGTTCATCTGTAAAGGAGACCGCTTATAAAACACTAATACGACCTATTCTTGAGTACTGCTCTAGCGTTTGGGATGACTATGAGGTCGGATTGAAAGAGGAAGCAATTCAGAGGCGGGCTGCTAGAATTGTTACTGGTAGGTTTGATCATCAGGCGAGTGTTACGGAAATGCTGCAGGAACTCGGGTGGGAGTCTCTAGAGGAAAGGAGGCGTTCTTATCGTGAATCACTACTGAGGAAATTTAGAGAACCAGCATTTGAGGCTGACTGCAGTAAAATTTTACTGCCGCCAACTTACATTTCGCGGAAAGACCGCAAAGATAAGATAAGAGAGATTAGGGCTCGTACAGAGGCATATAGGCAGTCATTTTTCCCTCGTTCTGTTTGGGAATGGAACAGGGAGAGATGATGCTAGCTGTGGTACGAGGTACCCTACGCCACGCACCGTATGGTGGATTGCTGAGTATGTTTGTAGATGTAGATGTAGGGCAGCGTAGTGAACGTCACGCCGTGTACCTCGTGACGACGTCCGCCGGTCTGCTGCTGCTGCTGCGTCACTAGGTTCCTTTCTATCATAGCCGCAGCGTGGCTTGTGGCTGCGGCTGCGGCAGCGACTGTGACGTCAAGCTGCGTCACGCTCCCAGCCTCGGAGAGTAGTGCTCTTGTGTTGGTAGCTCGGTGGGGGCAGCGATAGCTGCAACCTCCATCGTAATCCCGATATGGCAGCAGACTGCACCGCTACACCTGCTGCCAAAAGGCTCCGCGATTCGTGTCCTGTCTGAGGCGGTAGCTTTTGCATCATCGGCGTGGCATGAACTAGTACAGACTCAACAGTTCACTGTCCGGCTTCGACGTTGACGGGCTGCTTCCTCAACTTTATTATTGCTATTTGCATCATTTAGTGTCAAGTCAAATCGTGTGGGATCTGATGGTGACCCACGGCTGTCGCAAAGTGGTTGAGTACACGTGCAGGTTGCAGCACGCGTTTCAGGAAGAGTGGTCTGTCGTTAAGAGGCGATGTGAAGCCCTGATTACACACGGTACGCTTGCCAGCTGGTTTCAATATGGCTCTCCTCTGCTTGTTCCAAGACTCCTTTACAACTCTATCCCTTTACGTTCCTCCTCGGTACAAAGAAAATTCACGCTCGATTTTTATTGAAATAAAAGGTACATTTACAGTTATTTACACTTCGTATTTATTACTCCACTCACGATATCACATTGTGCATTATTCAACGGAATTACCCTACACGTAGGTCTTTGTTCTTTGGGAACCTGTTTCGTTTTCATACTCCGTTGGTTGATGCGTTGTGACTAGTCTGAACACACAGGTTGGAGGATGGCAGGGATGCGATTTGGGCTAATTTCCACTTCGAATGGTACTAGGTGTTTCCCATTACTGTGAAAATTACGGAGGCAGCTGAGGTTGAACATGCCATAACTAAGAGTCGCTCCAGATGTTCACTGTGGTACTTTTCTAAGTGCTGTAACACGTGTTCCAATGACAGGCAGCCGTTTTGTTTAGCTAACTTTCGATGTTGGTAGGCCTATTGGGTCTAGTCTGACGTGTTGCTTAGGAAAGGTTAGGTTTTCTTTGGGTAATTTTTCAAGTGGAATATCTGGTGCTGCGTAACTCAGTATACCGGTTGCATTCAGGGAGGAACTGTCTGGCGTTAAATTTCTTCTTTCATAAACAATTTGAATCAAAAAAATCTTCCCCTGTAAATCTAAAGGTATATGACTAACACTTGTACAAATACGCACTGCCATTAGTAATCTGTAAGTATGCGTTTCACCCAATATTTCTTGATCTTTCCTTCATCTTCACTTCTCAGTCTCTTACACAAAAAATAACGTCTACAATCTGGCATCCCTAGATCATAAATATAACCAACTGCCCTATAAAATTGCTACACCACGAAGATGACGTACTACAGACGCGAAATGTAACCGACAGTAAGATGATGCTGTGATATGCAAATGATTAGCTTTTCAGAGCATTCACACAAGGCGACACCTACAAGGTGCTGACATGAGGAAAGTTTCCAACCGATTTCTCATACACAAACAGCAGTTGACCGGCGTTGCCTGGTGAAACGTTGTTATGATCCCTCGTGTAAGGAGGAGAAATGCGTACCATCACGTTTCCGACTTTGATAAAGGTCGGATTGTAGCCTATCGCGATTGTGGTTTATCGTATCGCGACATTGCTGCACGCGTTGGTCGAGATCCTATAAGGAATCGGTGGGTGCAGGAGAGTAATACAGAACGCCGTGCTGGCTCCCAACATCCTTGTATCACTATCAGTCGAGATGATAGGCATTTTATCCGCATGGCTGTAACGGATCGTACAGCCACGTCTCGATCCTTGAGTTAATAGATGGGAAAGTTTGCAATACAACAACCATCTGCACGAACAGTTCGACGACGTTCGCAGCAGCAGCACGGACTATCAGCTCGAAGACCATGGCTGCGGTTACCCTTGACACTGCATCACAGACAGGAGCGCCTGCGATGATGTATTCAACGACGAACCTGGGTGCACGAATGGCAAAACGTCATTTTTTCGGATGGATCCAGGTTCTGTTTACAGCATCATGATGGTCGCATCTGTGTTTGGCGCCACTGCATTGAACGCACATTGGAAGCGTGTATTCGTCATCGCCGTACTGGCATATCACCCGGCGTGATGGTATGGGTGCCATTGGTTACACGTCTCGGTCACCTCTTGTTCGCATTGGAGACACTTCGAACAGTGGACGTTACATTTCAGATGTGTTACGACCCGTGGCTCTACCCTTCATTCGATACCTGCGAAACCCTACGTTTCAGCAGGATAATGCCAGACTGCATGTTGCAGGTCCTGTACGCGCCTTTCTGGATACAGAAAATGTTCCACTGCTGCCCCGGCCAGCACATTCTCCTCTTCTCTCACCAACTGAAAACGTCTGTTCAATGGAGGCCGAGCAACTGGCTCGTCACAATACGCCAGTCATTACTCTTGATGAACTGTGGTATCGTGTTGAAGATGCATTGGCAGCTGTACCTGTACACGCCATCGAAGCTCTGTTTGACACAATTCCCAGGTGTATCAAGGCCGTTATTGCGGCCAGAGGTGGTTGTTCTGACTTCTCAGCATATATGCACGCAAATTGCGTGAAAATGTATACACATGTCAGTTCCAGTATAATATATTTGTCCAATGAAAAGCCGTTTATCACCTGCATTTTTTCTCGGTGGAGCAATTTTAATGGCCAGTAGTGTATGTACATAACCCAAGTAGTGAAGAAAGCAGGTAGGGTTCATACATGCATTGCGTCCACAGTTAACTTTCAGTTCCCTAGCTATCGAAGTATTCCTGCGCAAGGCATAAGTATATGGTACTATGTTCGGGTATTTACAGAACTGTCTTGCTTTGTTTTTCTAACCATCCTCTTTTTTCCTGTTTCTCCATATTCACCCTTTCCTCCTTGGAAGAAGCTAGTGACAGTGAAGGAAGCATCTCCACAGTTCCCTTGAAAGTACGACTCCAACAGACGTGGATCATTGAAGGCCAGTTGGGAGCTGTAGCTTATTTTTAACAGGCGCCCGTGATTTCTGTTGCCTGAAAGGGGTCCTTACAGCATGACACAAACTTCTTAGCTATCCCTTCCGGTATATAATGGTTGGCAAACATAGCCCACTGTCTTATGTAATAAGTAGGAAACACTGCCTCTTTTTTGTGTGCCCTATGTTACAAGTCCTAAGCTGTGGCGTTTATACAGGGTGTCCCATCTATCTTGTCCACCCAATATATCTCTGGAACGACAACAGCTATTGGAAAACGACTTTCACCGGTATCAATGTAGGGCTGCGGTCCATGAATGTACATATTTGGAAACATTCTCACACGAAAGCATATGTGTTTATTAACACAAACTTATGTTTTTTAAAATGGACCTCCTATATTTTTACTTCAGCGTTCCATAACATGACAAAGCACATACACAATGGCGTTGATTGCATCGCAATATTCCCATTACATCCCGAGATATTAAGACGCGAAGTTGACGCTTGAAACACCCGACATGCGCTGCTAGCGCACGTCCTGAGGCTCAGGCGTGAACCCTATGCTGCCCGTAATCGCGATGTGATTGACATGCGTAATCACATTTCCATACTTATCAAGAGGTCCGAAACGAATAATACGGTCTGCTGCCATCCTGCATTAACGTCGTACATTCCGGCAGGTATTTATCCCATAGTCTAGGGGTGATGCGGTCCTGTAACATATGTTTGTACCGCAACGTTAGTCACAAAGTTAACTTCGCTTATCATTAATCCGTTACTAAAAAGGTAATGCCGTTCAACGTTAAAACTTTACTTTAGTGTATATGTAGCGCAAGTAACAATTAATCATTCACTCGTAATAGTGAAATTCATGTTGATGGTTTTAGTGAAACGAGCAAGTGGACTAAAAGTTTTACCATTGTTTAGAATGTAAACATGTTTAACCAATTAGTTTTACTATCACATAATTATCAATGTCATGTTTACCTAATGCGTTAAATGACAAATTGTTGCAAACAAATGTTTCTTAACATCACTGGGCAAAATGGCCCTTTGTAGAAACTTCCTTTGTGATACCAGCACTACATACTAAACATAGCGTTCACATCTCATTCTCAAAGTGATGCCCATTGGCTTGAATACATAGGGTGTAAGTAGGCTGTTTAGATTTTTATATTGTTAATGCCACGTAGCGCTCTGTATGAAAATCACTGGCTGTGCTGTGTGCAGCCTGTGGCTAGTTTGCATTGTTGTCTGCCATTGTAGTGTTAGGCAGCGGCAGCTGGATGTGAACA
The DNA here is from genome assembly GCF_023864275.1 of Schistocerca cancellata. Taxonomy (NCBI): domain Eukaryota; kingdom Metazoa; phylum Arthropoda; class Insecta; order Orthoptera; family Acrididae; genus Schistocerca; species Schistocerca cancellata. The sequence goes on along the minus strand of NC_064631.1, from coordinate 493,792,799 downwards.
GCGCGTAGCGTTGCGCAGTTGGAGGTGAGCCGCCAGCAGTGGTGGATGTGGGGAGAGAGATGGCGGAGTTTTGATAATTTGTAATACTGGATGTCAATTATAAATATTAAGGTAAATACATTGTCTGTTCTCTATTAATATCTTTCATTTGCTAACTACCCCTATCAGTAGTTAGTGCCTTCCGTAGTTTGAATCTTTTATTTAGCTGGCAGTAGTGGCGCTCGCTGTATTGCAGTAGTTCGAGTAACGAAGATTTTTGTGAGGTAAGTGATTTCTGAAAGGTATAGTTTAATGTTACTCAGGGCCATTCTTTTGCAGGGATTTTTGATAGTCAGATTGCGTTGCGCTAAAATTATTGTGTGTTAGGTTAAGCACAGTCTTGTATAAATTTTTCCAAGGGGACATTTCAAGGGTCACTATGCGGATGAAGGATGCCCTACTTCGTGCTACTGTTTCCTCTTTGATGGCTGTACAAGCATCAATAATGCGTTGCTTCATGTCCTCTGGTGTTGTTGGTTCATGTTGGTAAACAGCATCCTTCACTGCTCCCCAAAGAAAATAATCCAGCGGTGTAAGGTCCGGAAATCGAGCAGGCCACCTAACTGTGCCACCTCGTCCAATCCACCTACAAGGAAACGTACGGTTCAGTAGTCGTCGGGCTCGTAAGGGGTTATGTGCAGGGCATCCGTCACGCTGCTACCACATGACCATTCTCTGGTTCAGAGGTACGGTGTCCAAGAGAACAGGAAGATTGTGTCGTATAAATCTGGAGTATTGTCTGCATTTTGGATGCCATTTATAAAGAAAGGTCCGATAAAGGTATCTCCAATAATCCCACACCAAACATTAACTTCCCACGGACGCGGATGCTCTACCTGACGGAGCCATTTTGGATTGTCTGCGGACCAATAATGCTTATTCCTCATATTGACAATTCCTTTGTTGGAGAATTATGCCTCGTCAGTAAAGAGAACACCTGCAAAATAATTTGGATTGGTCAGAAGTTTTTGCTGAGCCCACCGACTAAATATTACCCTATTGCGGAAGTCATTTCGAAGAAGATCCTGGTGTAAATGAACGTGGTAAGGATGAAATTTATGACGTTTAAGAATACGCTGTGCACTTGATTTCGCCACACCAACTTCACGTTCAATTTGACGTATGCTGATTTGAGGATTCACAGCTATGGTAGCGAGCACAGCAACTTCAGCACGTTTATCTGTGCGTGTTCTAGGACGATGTCGAGGTCTTGGATTTAAGCTTCCCGTTTCACGTAGACGAGATATGAGACGACCAAACATCTGGCGCGAAGGCGATGGCTTGTCAGGAAATCGTCTTCTGTACTGTCGTTCTGCCTGAACAGCATTTCGTCCACCTACAACAGGGTACAGTACATGTATGTAGAGTAGGGTAGAAAACAGACATATTAACTTAATAATCATAATGTTCGCTAACAGTACTATCAACAAACAAGCAATCTCATAACGTATTTCCCGTCAACGTACATTCTCCATTGATCAGCAGCATTTCTACCATATTTTCATGTGTGTATATTATATCTGTACGGTATAAGTTCCACAACACAACTTTTATTCACAATGTTTACTACCTCCGTGCCGTCACTAGATTACTCTGATGCACGACTACACTGGCAAGCGGTGTACTGCATGCGTAAGAAACAACAAATGGGATGCTCGAAGGGTGGCGGAGTACAGGAGTTTGCTTGGGTCGCAAATCATAAACAAGGCGAAGTGGTAACTGTGGCAGTAGTGGGAACTACGTTGGACACTTGACTAGGTAGAGCCAGGCCCTGCGCTACAGGCACAATGGGTCATACTATAACGCATTAGATAAACCTTATTTTGGGTGTGCAGGATAAATAAGACAACCTGACGGGTGTACACTGATCGGTACTGGTTCATATTGTGTACGTAGATACGTAAAACATGCAAGAGGGAAACCATTAGGTGCTTATGAGAGTTGATGGCAGCAGACCGTATTATTCGTTTCGGACCTCTTGATAAGTATGGAGGTGTGATTACACATGTCAATCACATCGCGATTACGGGCAGCATGGGGTTCACGCCTGAGCCTCAGGACGTGCGCTAGCAGCCCATGCCGGGTGTTTCAAGCGTCAACTTCGCGTCTCAATATATCGGTATGTAATGGGAATATTACGATGCAATCAACGCCATTGTGTATGTGCTTTGTCATGCTATGGATTGCTGAAGAAAAATATAGGAGGTCCATTTAAAAAAACATAAGTTTGTGTTAAAAGCACATATGCTTTCGTTTTAGAATGTTTCCAAATATGTACATTTATGGGCCGCAGCCCTACATTGATACCGGTGAAAGTCGTTTTCCAATAGCTGTTATTGTTCCAGAGATATTTTGGGTGGACAAGATAGCTGGGACACCCTGTATTAATCACCTCTGGCCAAATAGTTTTTAAACTTTTAGAGATAATTTTCACTGTCTAAATACAACTTATTGGCTAAGCTTACGAAACGCAAAAAACAGGCAGAATCTTCTGACCAAAAACCACCTCATAAGGGGATAATCTCCTGCCTTCGTCGATTTTTTAGCTGTACGCTTCCATAACTTACGGAAGCAGAGCGTTCCAGTTACAATAGTGTGGTCAACGTAGTAGCTTAATAAATTCGCAGTCATCCAATGAACCCTTTGTGTTCGACCATGTGCCTTTGGGTGTACAGTGCTCATCTGAATTTTCTTAATCTGAAGTATCCGGCATAACTGTTTCGTTAAATCTACCATACTCCTGTCTTTGGTCAGCCATTATTCCATTAGTTTGGGCACGCTAGTTTGGACTGGTTATCACTGAGAGAAATTTTAGAAACGATCAGTTATCGCCGAAACATATCGGACACCTGCTTTTGTTCCCTCTGAGGAGATCCAACCTCATAATATGAAATGATTCTCTGCCTCAGGTAACCTTTCTAGTATAATTCTCTGATGACGGAGTTCACCACTTCTGTGGTTGGTGTGCAATTCTTTGGGTAACCATCAATGTCCTGTCTGTCAGTTACCCACAGGCAATAAGTAATTTCGCGTTACTGTGGGTTCTGTTGTCCTACGTCCAGCGTGTCCTGCTAAAATCGAATTGTGGGCCTCCCACAGTACTTGGAAACTTAAACTCTCTGGCAGTGATTCCATCCCAACATGGCAACTTCTTTTGTTTTCTAATTTTTTCAGTTTTTTCTCTGCACCACGGATCCCTACTACTATATCGTCTGTACGGGATTCTATTCGAAGGTCAAACGACTGCGGCTTTACACCCGGCAGGTATTGCGGCGAAGGTATTGGGAAAGTGAAGCCGCGCTTTTTTATAGTGCTGCCACACTCGACATTTATAATAAAAGACGGGTCTGAGAGACCGATGTTTCGGGTTATCTTTGAACATAACGAATTTGCTGACATGACTGATGGAAATTCACGAGTCTCACAATCCGATTTGGGATCACGCTCTGAACCTCATAAAGATATTATGACAAATATTTTGTGAAAATTATGCTAATTTGGGTCTAATTCATAACCCTGACGGTAATATTTCGTGTAAAGTAAATGTTCCGATGGGTAACATTTCACGTGAAATTAACATACAAATAGGTGGTGAACAAACTGATCTCAGTGCTCTATTGTTACAAAATTTAATGGCCGACATAACCACGCAATTTGAAAACCAGTCCAAACAATCTGAACACCAATTCAGACAATTTGAGAACAACATCACAAAGTTATGAAACCCATCCAAAGAATTACAGGTACAGTGTAATGACCTGGAAAAACACCTAATAACGGGGAAAAGCTGACTGCAACGGCCTCACAGTGGTTTTCACAAAAGGATGTACATTGTAATGACAAATTAAATTCAGAGCTAGAACCAGTCGTAGATGAACCAGTCATAGCCGTGAAGACTGAGCGAGATAATGCTGATAAGTCGGGGATATCCGAGTTGAAAACGAAAGTTATTTTGAATATATATCTGTCATAATCTGGCGAAATCACCGAACAACAGGCATTGTCAGTAGACGAGCCGTAGTTAAAGGAACCCATCGACTGTCAATAAAGTATGTGAGTAGTACGCCACTCTCACTCCAGTCGTACAACCAATGGTAACAACACAAATACTAGTAACCTCTCGGCAGGTCGCGTACCATATGAAGTGACGACTGCACAATCGATGTCTCCTGTTTTACTTGAAATTAGTTTTTATACAGTTCAGGTCTTTACGCCATAATAGATGGGCCAAGTTTCAGCGCCGAATAACAATTCTGGGAAGCCTGATAGCTGTCGCGCTGTGCGTGTGATGCCACCTCAACATAACCAGAGTGTGACGTGCAGCATGCTATTCCTATTCGTTTGTTTTCGTTCCAGTTGTGAGTGGTGCCAACCTATGAATTTCGTGGGTGTGTGAATGTGTGTGTGTGTGTGTGTGTGTGTGTGTGAGTGTGTGTGTGTGTGTGTGTGTGTGTGTGAGAGAGAGAGAGAGAGAGAGAGAGAGAGAGAGAGAGAGAGTGTGTGTGTGTGTGTGAGAGAGAGAGAGAGAGAGAGAGTGAGTGTGTGTGTGTGTGTGTGAGAGAGAGAGAGAGAGAGAGAGAGAGAGAGAGAGAGAGAGTGAGTGAAATTGTATATAGGCAGAGACTTGAGAGGAATGGTGGATTTTTTTCTTAAAGGGGGTGGGGAGAAACGACAGGGATGGACCTGATAGCGATTATGCACCAGATCTGGGAGGAAATGGTGGTGGTAAATGGAGCCTGTGGTAACATTTGTACTTTTAATGTTATATAAAATGTTCACCCAGATTAAAGAGTGTGTGGTTTGGCAAGTTGATCTGATCAACTCTGTTATGGTTTTGTGGACGTGGTAGTTTTCTTGTGAAGATGAGAGGTTTTTTTTGTTGTTTTTTATTCTTATTGTTTTACTCTTCTGTCAATTTGTTGAAAAGATCTTATACTATCATTGTGGCGCCTCTTGTCAATAATTTTTGATGATCATGCAATATATGTTACTTGAGCGGATAACAAATTTGATATCTTACCAAAATGCAATGCACTGCAATTCTTCTGTGATAGGAATTTATCTATGTATAGTAATGTTCAATTTTGTTCTTACATATAGTTCCAAATGGGTGATGAATAATTTGTAAATATACATTTAAGTATACATCTAAATCGTACATAGAACTGTTTATTTACTTGTCCACTAAAAGGCTTACAACTGTAATTAATACATGATGTAAGAATGGGGCCAAGAGAGTATGAAACAGGTTAAAGAGGAATTTCACACAAATAGTAAATGTGATTACATGTTTTACCAGTGAATTCTAAAAGAAACTATTTTTCTGACAATAATGTTTGTCATAAAAATGGAAGCACTACATCAACACATATGCTACTCTACTTTGCAAATATTATTATGCTAAGGTTCATTGACAAAGCAATATTAATTCATTATTTGAGGAATTATTAATTATATTGTGAATACCTACATGATAGTATTATTAGTAGAGTAATTTACAACACTGCAAAACAGTTTGTGAAACTAATCAGGTATAATATTGATAACTGCAGTGGCTATTCAAAATAATGTGGACTGTTGAAGTACCAAAGACGTAATTAACAGAAATTAAACAGAAATTATAGGGTTCAAAATTCTGCATTTCTTGTCAACAAAGACTGATAGAAGTTGTTTTTGGATGAGATGACCTCTTAATTGCTAATGTAAAAAGGACATTTAACAGAAAGGGACATGATGTTTGATGACTGTAGAAAAGGAAGCGCTCATAGAGTTCAAGGGCATGAGGCTCACTTTACAGAAAATTGCATCAAGAAGTGCTCAAACAGCGTTTCATATCATGCTAGGCTCTGAGCACTATGGGACTTAACTTCTGAGGTCATCAGTTCCTTAGAACTTAGAACTACTTAAACCTAACTTACCTACTGACATCACACACATCCTTGCCCGAGGCAGGATTCGAACCTGCGACCACAGCGGACACTTGGTTCCAGAATGTAGTGCCTAGAACCGCTCGGCCGCACAGACTGGCTCACATGACGCTATTATCATAATCCAAAGGTGATGCAAATGTAGGAAGGATAATTTCGGTTTACTACATGGGAGAGTGGTTTAATTACCTATTATGGAGTGTTACAAGAAACTGACACACCAACAGTGTGAGGATAAGAAATAACCGCTGAAAGTAAGTAGCAAGCACCTTTCCATTCCAGGAATTTGAGATAACCATTTTGAGTGTAATCCTCATAAACAGTGTTGGATATAGAGCAGTATAAAAATATTATCTTCATTAATTACTGATGAGGAGGCCAACATAAGACTTTGTTTTAGTATTAAACTGTCCTAAAATACATTCCATTCCAATCTCAATGTGAGAATAATGCATTGTAATACAGAACCTGCTACGTGTTACATAATATGTAATACTTATACTTACCTCACAATGGTGTATTAGACTCATATGTAATAGTATTAAGACTCTTCCAGCAAATAATTATTTAAGCATTGTTCTATATAAAATGACAGTCTTGAGTGAAGTACTGCAACATTAAAGTAGCAATAAATCTTTTTTGTCTGATATTTTGATTACTTATGTTTAATACTGTTTTACTTATTCAATTTGGAGATTTAACATTTTCTTACTGAAATATGTAATCTCAAAAGTTTTCTTGTTTTTCATGGTTTTGCTATTTTTCAATACTTTCTTACATTCTTGAAATTTGATCATTTTTGTCAGTTGTGCAATTGCAGAATTAATTTTTTACTATGTTGATGAGAAAGACCTTCTACATATAGTACCTACTATAGTTATTTGACTATATACTAACAAGATTAAAGTGTGTGCCTTACAACTTGACCAGAGACAATATTCTAAGGTTACCTGTAAGCACAGAAATATCTGTGCAGATTCAGTTCAGTCAGTATCTGCTCGTTTTGGTCATATGAAGTTTAGCCTTGCAGTATCAAATTATTATCATACGTATCTTTCTACATTAGCAGGTACACTTGCTGCATTATTTGATAAAGACTGCACATACAGCTTCATATTTCTTGGTTCATGTGCATCATCCTTGTAAATCCCACGTGCTGTTTCAGGCAATTCAGAAAGTGTTCTCAGTTAAAAGCCTGTGTGCTGAATAGAAGTGGCACATGCAACAACACAGTTCTGCCAAGACAGTCCCATCCATTTAAAGTCACTCCCCTACAAAACATAGAAGGACAGAGCAATTTTTATTTTTGAATTCATTAAATTCAGTTCATACGCTAATAAGCGATATTTCAAAATACACATCACTTTTTTGTGACTGTACACAGTAACACCAACCGTAAGTAGCATAAATGTTGTCATTTCTGTTTGAGCTGTTTAGTGTTTAGTATTTTGTTTGTGTAACCAATTACTACAAATTTGAAGTACACAAAACCATACACTCTTTGTTCACAAGAAACGAAGAATGCAAGTGTACTTGAATAGGAGTGGGACTAATTAAACAGAGTTCTTCTTTATTGTAGCCACTCTAAGAGTGGTAGTCTGTGGCAGTCAATTCATTTTGATTATGACATGTGCTCTGTGTGAATCTGTGAGATTCATGAGATGACTACTGAATATGAATGGAGGAATATATATTACATAGCTAAATATGGATAAGTTACAGGAAGAGATGTTCCACTACCCAGCAAGTAAGACAACATGGCGGTAAAAGATAATGGGGGTATGATGGAAATTTCTATTTTTTATTTTTATATTTCTGTTTATTTTTTATCTACCAGCTGTGTCATAGTAACAGTCCAACTAAGGGATATTTACTTTTAAAATAAACGTATTCAAATACTGAATATAAAGAAATAAATGTGGAGTAAATAATAGAGTTCTTTTATAAACTATTTTCACAACTTTTCTTTACAAATTATTTTGCTGCTCAAGTATAAATCTGGTATAACTGTGCTGTTCCGCCATAGCAGCAACTTATTCATGTTAGTCATTGTACAATATTACAATGTGACCTAGTTACATTGATTTATCTGTTATAGTGTATTAATTATGTATGTATAATGGAATGCATGATTATTGTATCACATTGTATATGATGCAGTGAGACATTTCATTATCTGCATCATGTGAATCGTCTTTTTCTCATAGCTATTTTGATATATTTTAATTTACAAAGTGTAAATACATTATTGAAAATATTGGATAATACTACTGCGCATATTGAATTTGTAGCTGTAACATGGTGTCAGGTAGTCTGACACCTCCACTGTCGCATTTTCAATTAATTATTGTCATGAGTAGAAAATTCCAATGGCCACATTATAATGTGTAATATTTGAGCATAGTTTTGCATCTCTTTCAGTGAAGACACACTTGTGTTCAACGTTTGTGAGAATATTGGATTCCATAAATCTGGTTTCCTTTCAGATACATTATTCTAAGCCTGTATTCTAAGTTCAGATATTTGTATAGGGCGCTTACCTAACCTATTTGTGTGATGATGTATAATTAATTTTGTAATAATGTATTCTTCGTCTTCTCCATCTCATCTGCTCTGTAGTGCCTGAGAACCTTTCCAGACTTTCAGCTTGAACGTTTATGAGAGAGAATAAATCCTTCGAAGCTGTCCTGATTTCCGTAATCATAATTTTTGCCGAATAGTCATCTGTGACTCAATAACTTTACATTTTGTTGACATACTATATATTAAACCAGTAGTGAGATATTACGCAACTTACAGATACTTTGACACTATTGGTGGTGATGCACTGCAACTTTCGTATCTACTACCTTGATAAAGCTGAGCTTATTTCTTATTCCGGTGTTTGTTTCAGAAATACGAGTAATGTAAATAGGATTGGCTTTCTTGCACAGAAGAGGCATGTGGGTGTGGTTAGGTTTCAACACAGTTCAGAATTGAAACTTCAGAAAGTATGCACAAGTGCGCGTTCGGAACTTAATTGCTACATGAAGATTTGAAACGAAACAGTAGATCTAAAAGTGGAAAGCAGTTAAAAAAGTAATAAAGCTGCTTATAGACACACATTGTGCGGGAGGAGGCAGACAAAAAATGACTAGATAAATATGGCGCTTGCAGTCGAGTGACATGAAGCAGTGATTAATTTCAAAACTTTGAGATGAGTACGATTTTGTTAACTAAGTGTTTGTTTTGAAAGTAAGTTCGTTGCGCTGTTTTAAATTAATCTTCTGGATGTGGCTGTCAACTTTAAAACAGAGTGGCGCAAATTTTATGTTACAATCAGTCTGACGTGTGGTTTCTTTCAGTGATGACGAGGCACTAGCTGCTGACACTACGTCTCTGCTATGTCAAGGCATGCAACAAAGTGGATCATGGGAGGTGGATAATGTCACGGGAGTGATGTCAGCAGTGCACAAGTTCTCCGCACATTGGTGCCGCAAGACATCAAGCTTACGGTGATGCCCACTTCCATGCGGAGCTAGCTGTGTTGTCATCATACCCTCCCTTTCCCCCTCCCCCTACAGGCAGATTGATCGGCATCTCCGAGTGAACTCTCCCACCCGCAGCAAAATAGAAATGCGAATCTAGAAGTTTCTGTGACTTTTTTAATGTGGCAGTTTGATTTACGAAATGTAGAGTAAGTTTCTGTGCAGTGAAAGAGTGTTGTTCAAAACCATATCGTAAAGATGTGTATGTTCAGCTATGTCCAATGTAAATATATTTATGTATTGAAGTAACCCTACCTGTTCATCACGTATCACTTCCCTAATGATGACCCCTTCCCTTATCCTTTTTTTCCCACCTCTTCTTTTATAAATGATCAATTTCAGTGTGTTTAGAATGGAAATGTTCATCTCTTCCGTGCTAAACTATATTATTTTGTCTATGAAATCATTATTAATGTCATGTGAATGTTTAGTAATATTTTATGTGACAAATATGAACATTCATTCTACTTTAGAGAAAGCTAGTTAACCATCACTAGTATTCTTTTATGAATAGTGGATGAAGTATAGTCATATCTCCTGATAAGTTTTTCAGTAAAAAAAAATTTTTATTGTATTTAGTTACTATATCATTATTTGATAAAATGTGTCATTGAGTCATTAAATACTTTTATTACTAATTTAATACACATTGTCTAGTGAACAAGAGAATTTGAGCACTAAAGACGTGCCAGTTAATTTATTGACACTTACTGTTATTGCGCATACATGTTTGTGGTGAACAGTTTTATCTTTCACAAAATGATTGTGGTAAAGAGAGTTTGGTGCGAATGACACATTAACTACAACTTTGGATATATTTTTACACGCTTACAATCAAATACCGGTTAACTGTATCTACTGCTGTTCTGTTGATTCTTCCCTGTCAAGTGAAGCATTTCTTGAATGATCAATTTCATACTGAAACTTTATGTCGGCATATATTTCAGGCCGAAATTTATTTTTTGACGTCCGGGATTCTATAGAATCAGATGTTGTGTTATTTGTTATCATTTAGCAGAATTGAGGGTGAGTTTATCGAAGTACTTAATTGTGCTGACAATGATGCAGCTGTCTCTGCTGTCGCTGGGGTAGAACTTTAAAGTAATCACCCATTGAAACTTCCTGGCAGATTAAAACTGTGTGCCCGACTTGAGACTCGAAATCGGGACCTTTGCCTTTCGCGGGCAAGTGCTCTACTATCTGAGCTACCGATGCACGTCTCACGGCCGGTCCTCACAGCTTTACTTCTGCCAGTATCTCGTCTCCTACCGTCCAAACTTTACAGAAGCTCTCCTGCGAACCTGCAGAACTAGCACTCCTGAAAGAAAGGATACTGCGGAGACATGGCTTAGCCACAGTCTGAGGGATGTTTCCAGAATGAGATTTTCAATCTGCAGTGGAGTGTGCGCTGATATGAAACTTCCTGGCAGATTAAAACAGTTTTAATCTGCCAGGAAGTTTCATATCAGCGCACACTCCGCTGCAGAGTGAAAATCTCATTCTGTAATCACCCATTGATTGATGTTGGTGAGCGCCAGTGCAGGACGGCAGCTGGCTTTCTGCGCTCTTCAGGCTGTGCTGTGTGATGTGACCCGCGTGGTTGAGTTGACGGTACTGTTTCGTTGGAAGTTGCTAATCTGTTTGGGTGATGATATTTCGTGGCAGGATATCATATTAGAGAGAGTCTCTGCGGAAAGACATACATACTACTTTGGCATGCAGTATATTAACTACTTTTGACTGTTTAATTGTATTCGTTGTGTTGTTCTTACGGGAATAAATGTCATTGTACATGTTTTCTGTCAATAACTGTTCTTCAACGTACCTGAAATCATCCGTTGCCTGAAGTCATCACTCGTTGGGTAACTATTAGAGTTGAGAGATGGCAGCATCGATTTGATTAAAGTGAGACAACCCAGACATTCATCTTACAGTCAGTAGGTTTGTGATCCAGCTGCAAAGTGTTCATGACTCACAACAAAATATTTCTTGTTGCGGCGAGTGTCACTGATTTTTTGATACTACCACTTACACATAATGAAGAAAGATGACGTCGTTACTAGGACTGCTCAAAATTTCTAGATACTAATATTTTAGATTAGTGAAGCAGATTGCAGCACTACAGATAAAGTTTTGACCTTTTACAAGAATAATCAATTGGGTGACTCAAGACTGAAGTGTGTAACAAGAGTTCAGGTTCGGCGACAAATTTTACATCTGCATAATTAGCATGACATAGATGTGTGTCAAAGTACATGGAAAGTGATATTTCCTGGCAGATTGACATCATGTGCCGCAACAAGAACTGAGCTCGGGACCTTTCCCTTTTGATGGAAAGTGCTCTACCGACTGAGCAACTCAAGCACGACTCACGGCCCGTCATCACAGCTTTACTTCCGCCGGTATTTCGTTTCCCACCTTACAGATTTCACAGAAGCTCTCCTGCGATACTTGCAATACTAGCACTCCAGGCAGAAAGGATATTACTGAGCGTATTCTAATATAAGGCAGAAACATAATTAATAGTAATATTTACTCTCTGAAGTCTGGGGGAGCTATTCAGAATAAAATTTTCTCTCTGCAGTGGATTGTCCGCTGATAGGGAACTTCCTGATAGGTTAAAACTCCGGAAGGTTTGGAAGATAGGAGACGAGATACTGGCGGAGATAAAGCTGTGAGAACGAGTCCGAGTCGTGCTTGGGTAACTCAGTTGGTAGAGCACTAGCCCACAAAAGAAAAAGGTCCTGTCTTCGTGTCGCGATGGGGCTCAAACTCTACTCTGCAAGGAAGTTTCATATTAGCTCACACTCCGCTGCAGAGTGAAGGCTTCTTTCATTGGCAGTTACTTCCATATAGGCTGCGGATGATCGGGTAAACTAAAAGCCTGCAAATCAGTTTACATTGCTATCATGGGTTTGATGAGAGCGGAACCACCGTTTCGTGGTCTGCAGAACCGGTGGGTTGCCGATATGGCTGCAGGACGCGTTGTGAGCAGAGTATATGGACGTAAGGCTGTCCTTGTCATCCAGTCAAGGTTGCATCACTTCTGCCAGGATCGTGTGCGTTTGCTTGTGCTCGTGTGCTTCGAACTGGACTTACAAACCCTCTAACATTTAACATCATGACATTAGACATATAATAATCACATTCTGCATAAAATGATTTCATGCTCAAGTAAGACTTGTGGTCGAAAGCCGAAAGCTGACAAAGACAGTTTTCTCGACCTTATAATAACGGCAGAATATATGTGCCGAGTAAAAATTACTTTCTAATGATCTATTAACATTGACTAAGTTCATTGAAAAACAATTCTTAGAATTCTTAGTAGCCGCCCGAAGTGGCCGAGTGGTTCTAGGTGCTTCAGTCCGGAACCGTGCTGCTGCTACGGTCGCAGGTTCGTATCCTGTCTCGGGCATGGTTGTGTGTGATATCCTTAGGTTAGATACGTTTTAGTAGTTCTACGTCTATGGGACTGATGGCCTCAGATGTTTTAAGTCACATAGTGCTTAGAGCCATTGGAACCATTTCGAATTCGTAGTAACAATTTTTGTACATGGAATTAGAGTGTTTAACATGTAGTTCTTCGTAATTTTTCTGACGTATGTGTGGATGTAGAACGCAGTTATCTCTATACATTGTGGACAAACACGCTTGTAAAGATATTGGCATGCTCTAAAATCAATTTTTGTGATGCTATCGTAAGAGTTTTTACTCCATGAGAAAGATGATGGGTCTTCATCTACCGCTTTCTCTGATATTTACTTTTCTTTTCCAGTTTGAAATACTCTGCTTATAACCGCCGTTTTCATAGGACAGCCCTAAAACACACGTGGATACTCAATCACAACGTAAGTTTTATGGCTTCGCTAAGCAGGGATATTTCTAATTGCACGCATTATAATCGGAAAAACCGTCACGTCTACAACTTGTTTTACCTGTACTGGTCTCCATATTATCTTCAATTTTTTACTTTCATCAATTCGCAGCATTCCTGGCCGGCATTATTGCTGTAAAATCTCTTAAATGTCATGAGATGGATTTCCTTCGGATGATAATCACCTAACCCGCGAACAGTAAAAACGAAAAGAATACACAGACAAACCTTTCAGCTAATGATTTCAGATGTATACACACTTCTGTATGAACTATTGTACTTTATCCATTGTTTCGACCAACGAAAATAACTGCCGAGATTGGCGTGAACTCACGTCGAAAAAAACCTTTTAGTCACCAACTAAGTATGCTAGCATCTCCGCTTCTTGTAACTGGAAATGCATACAGTGCGACCTCGCAACCAGCAATCCAATGTAACCATTAATCATGTCACAGAGCAACGTCGCATCTTGCTGCTCTCATTAATACACGACTGCGGTGCTGCCTTGCGAAAGACAAATAATTACCGGCAAGTCCTCTTGCCATTGTACGACCTCGCTGCTGACACATTCGGCAATTCACTGATGAGCAGAACTGCCAACAGTACGTCGTCTGACTTTCTGCTTTCAGTGGTTGTCACAAATCACGTCATCTACAACTCGACGGAATTCACCGTGTAAGTCCCAATTTGCACAGCTACTCAACACGAGCTCGATTGCAAAATTTACAGTTCTTAGTTACTAAATCTGTATGTACACGAATCTCACACCCTGAACCTATATGTAACGCATATGACATCGGTTCACCCTATAAATCTCTAGGTAACGGCTTCCACTCGCTTATTTCAAGTTCAAACACTAACGCTCCAAACAATTGAAGTAAATAGTGCACTGCACACATGCCTCTACAGGTCAACACGATCTCTCATCTGGGGTAATTTCATGAAAGAAAGTAATATAATGTCCTTCGACGTCAACAGGTCATGTAACGTGTCGTTCCTCTTGATCACAGCGCTGAAATATTCTCTTGGACTGTTGCACACTCACCTCGAAACTTCAGATAAATGACTGCATCGTTCTTTTTGCTAGCCTGCTGTTTTTCTGGCCTTGTTATACCACAAAATCTTGTCGAAATTTATCATAATCTTGACATGCACGAGTTCTGACTTCGCAGAGTCATCACAGTTTCTTCATGTAGATGAGCACACATGAATTACATTCTTTGCTGAGCGACCATGACAGTAACAGAATGTATTCGAACTGACTGAACCAAATTTTTGGGTGAAGTCCTCCAGACTGATTCGAAAAATTACTTACTTTCCGTATACCAATATACTACGTGTGCACCACATTCTCCACCATGTTTGTTCTACTGTACTCAAATGACTCGTGCACCTGTATTGTGCAGTGATTAACACAACTTTCCTCACGCTCCTCACGTGCTATTTCGGTCCAGGTATCAGTGTTTACCTCTTTCAAGGTAGGTTACATATTATACAAACTAGTTACTGCTTCAATCTGCTTGTTGTGTCTCTTTCTTATAACAGCTTCAGATCTTGCTCAACTTTACTTAATATGTTCCACAAAGCTTTAACCTGTTCTTTAAGTTGGGCGCGTCAGATTGCAAACCTGTGTCGACTCTAAGGTTCTCCTCTGTACCTGTGTCTGATTCAGAATCTGCTCACCACAAGTCCCCGTCTAGCATCTCAAAAACTCACTCTGTGACATGGTAGCATCGCCCCGCACTCTTCTCCTGAAAATTTGTAATCCCTACCTCACTATGATTACCATTTACCTACAAACTTACTTGAACTTTTGGAAATCATTCCACGGTTGTACATCTAGGTCGACATTAAGTGTTTTTATCGTGGCACCTTGCCTCTCTAAGTTGACTCTCTTTCCACCAAGTTGCTCCAAGCACTTTATAATTTCAGATATTTAGCGCCTCTTCATGCTTCGCGGTGTTTCCCCTTAACTCTTCACACTACCAGTTTGTTTCCGGTACACACAATACATTATTTCGAATGTTTTCCTCTGGCTTGAACTTATTGGTTTCTCTTGCCACAAATTCACTGGACAACTAACAGATCATGACATTTACACCTGGCTTTCCATTAGTGGTTACTGCTGTCATGGTTTCAACTTTTCTTGTTTGGCTAAGGGTTTGTTGTCTTGTCACCTGTGTTCCCCCACCCTTATCTTTCTCGTTTCCAAGTGCGATTATAGCACTAGCCTATTATACGTCGCTCTTGCCTAACATCCTAACCTTAAGTCATGTCACAGGAAAAGCCACGTATAATACTAGCCTGCTGTAACACAAACTAATGTCACCCTCTTAGCGGATTTGGGAATTTTGGCCGTGCGTGTATCTAATGGATGAAAGTCTCGGACTGTAATTTTGAATATGGAGCAGTTAACAGAAAAACTAAACCAGCTTTAACACTGGAGGTTAATTAAAAGTAGTAATATTCATATATGGATGAAAAAATGAACAGTAACTAGGCCAATTAGGAAAATTAATTTGGAAATATATGTTTAAGAAAATCGAATATATGTTATTGGAGTTATTTCATTAACATTTCCCTTTAAATAGAATGATACACAGGATACAAACAAACACAGGGCACTCTGAGGTGTTGGTGGCAGCAATTACCAATAATGTACAAACCAGTAATCTTAGAAAGTTAAAGAGCATCAAATTCATACAAATAAGAAGTACACTCAAGGTCATTACTTGATTTAGTACTGGAATGTACTGCAAGAAGTGCAGAACAAAAGTTGGTCATGCGGGGGGGTTGGGGGGTGACGGAGTTCTGACTTGACTGACATGTTACAACCATTAACAAAAAAAGACAATAATATCAGAATTAAACGGTTTATGCTTCCATTTATAGAAATATATCAGATTTACTTAGTAGTAATAATATTCCGATTATCTTTCTAATCTGAGGAGGATGTGGAGGGGACCCATAAACTGGTATGACATCACTAGTCAAGCTCTATGATTATTTTACTAGCAAAGACTATTTCAAACAAATTCACTCCTTAACTTCACTTGGGATAGTATATATTTCCCTATTCAAGACAAATTATTCAACACTGAATTCGATTAACCCCAAAAAAGATCATTCATGATAGTACTACATCATTTTTCAGATTAGTTGCATTTTTCATCACGTGTGAAGCAGGTAATTTAGACAGCAACATTTACATAAACTGGCACTGCACTTTTGGAAAATGATACTTCGCAATAAATTGAGAATATTTTAGCAAAATTCTAACTTGACTTTTGTTGTTTTAGCTTCAACTTTTACTAATCCTTGCACAATTGACAAACATAAATAAATCACTATTTAATTAGAAACTGGATACTAGGTTATATAAATACTGAGAAGAGATACCTGTGTAGGTTTATGATTAGCATAGAAGATATGGTTCTAAACACAGATTTTTAGCATTTGGATTACTATTAAAATCACTCACGCAAACTAACTGATCCATGCTCTGATGCATATCTGTATGCATGAAGATACCTGAGCAGTGGCGAAGGTGTGGCGGCAAGCGACATGGCGGCTAACTGTACTCACAGCTCTTGATGTTTGAATGCTCTATAAGATTTCTTCTGGGCGACGGATTTTTAAAGTATTAGAGCCGTTCCTTATTGCCGAGAATACCAAGCAACAACCAAATCAACATCTGAGGCATAAGTTCATGCAAAGCGGCTTCCAACTGCCTCCCTTGGCACCGTCGATGTGTACTGTGCAATGGCTAGCTAATGACTGCATGCCGTTTGCACCAAGGAGCCGACCAGTTCGACCACCAAAACCACCTTTTACAGCTAGCCGTCCCACTTTCGTTGCAGAGCGAGTTCATTACATTTTTTTACATTTTGCAGTAGAAGTGCCATAATATTGAACCAGCATTTTTGTTTTCCTTATAAATATACCCATGTTATAAAGTTTCATTGTTTTAAATATTATTTAGCGTTCTCTATTTATACATTAAAGAACATTAAATTTCCTGTCACAGACCAATGACCTTAACTATCAAAGAAAAACACTTCATAATTACAGGTACACAGTTATATAGTATAATGCTACTTCTAATCGATGTAAGTTTTACACATGCCCCATTTTTCATTGTGGTATCCTGACAGGGGTACATCAATGAAACAGAGTTGGCCAATAGAAAAGAATTTTTTCAAATACATTACACAACCAGCACTTCACACGACTAATCATATAAACACTGTTTCACCAAGTATTAAATCAAAAAAATAGAAATTCTGGTATGTTCAGAAAATATATTCTATGTGATACATGAGTCAAATCTGTAAAAAATATATATGCAGGGATTTACATATTGATTACATACACAGTTTTCAAAATATATGGTTAACCTAAACCTGTTACTGTATAATCTTTGAGAAACTTCGTTTTATGTGCTGGAAATACACATGCAGTTCATTAAGAAAACACAATACTCAATACACTTACCGACTGTTCACCCTTTGATGCCATTTATATTTTTGGCACTCCACCATTATTTTCATCGTCAACACTCATATGTCTATTGACACTTTTTGCAGTCCTTTGCTATTTTGAACATCAACCCTTTATCTGCTTCTTAACACATTTGGCAGTCCTGATCATACTGCAATATTCAATTATTGCAGTCCTTATATACGTCATAGCTTTGAATTTACATTACTGTAAACCCCTTCAGTTATACCGAACCTGAAACTTACAGTCATGCATCAGTGGTCTGATAACAGAAAGGCTTTTCCAACATAACAACATTTCCCAATCCGAGATCGAGAACAAGAACGTAGAGTAAAATACATATGCACTTTTCACTTTTGCCCCTTATTACTCATTTCTGTGGACATAAGGTTTTTAATCTACACTATTACAAACACCCAATGGCTTCTTTGAGTTAGGACATACAAGACAATAGACTTAAGTGCGCAGAGTTCCCTGCACTTCAAAAGAAACATTATAAATATATTTGAACTTAGAGATATCCTGGTTTATTTCACTAGAGCTTTAGTGGCCTTTTACGAGAGCAAAACCTCCAATTTTTAATTTGGTCACTTTAAAGCCCTCATTGTGCCTCTGAGATCTGGCATCCTCCTTTACTTTCATTCTTTTTCTTACTAGGTCTTTTTTGTCTTCGTATCTAGTTCTACATAGGGTGGAAACTGTAAGGTTTCTTCAATTATACTTTTGCTCTTGTGGTTAAGTAGAATTTCCTGAGGTGTAAACCCTGTGGTTTTAAGGAACGGGGTATTCATTATACTTCCAAGGTTCGCAATAAACCTGCCCCATGCCTTATTATTGTGGCAGCTGTAAGTTCGACACAACCTACCTAGTTCAGTATATAACGAACTACTGGATTACATGTAGGATGGTAGGCCGAAATATATTTCACTTGAATGCAATTCTGTTCCATCCCTTACTTCGGTATTATTTAAATAAACTGAGGCCAGTTATCTGATGGTACTGCCTTTGGTTTTCGTATCATATTGCAATATTCAGTCATTCTATTAAATACTGCTTTTGCAGTAGTTTTCATAGTGGGAAAGAGTTTGATAAATTTCGAAAATACTTCCAATATCACTACAAAGTATGTACAATTCCTGGAAGTTTTCGATAGAGGCCCATACAAATCTTCTCACAATAATTTAAGAGTGTCTCCCAGTACATTCTTCTACATTTAACCTTGGTTGGTTCGATTTGTAACTTTCGCCACGTGGCAAATACCGCATGTTTTAATTCGATCTGTTATTTTCTTTGTTGCACCGATTTTTATTGCTATTACATCAGAGAGTTTTTCAGTACACTTCTTCAGACCACACTATCCTAAGGCTAGGTGAAAATAATCATGTACTTCGGTCTCAAATTGAGGTGACTAACATACTTTCCACTCCTCTCTAGTTGCATCTTTATTTTTGTATAAGATATGTTTAAAGATTTTCAGAAATGTATTAATTTCAGGATGCTTGGTACTATCAAAATATACTTTCACTAACTTCCAGACTTCGTATTCATCTTCATTTTACAAATTTGTTCGATTTTCTTTTTCCCCTGAACCTCTTTGATGAATCTCTTACGAAAAGTTTCATCTTCATTATTTTCCTCTGGCACACTGCCTATTCCTTCCGGTAGTCTGGATAGAGCATCAGCTACATGATTGCCACTCCCTTTAACATACAAAACCGCATAGTCAAATTCCTGGAGGTACAGGGCCCAACAGCTAAATATGTCACTTCAAAAAAGGTTCAAATGTCTCTGAGCACTATGGGACTTAACTTTGGAGGTCATCAGTCCCCTAGAACTTAGAACTACTTAAACCTAACTAACCTAAGGAGGCAGGATTCGAACCTGCGACCGTAGCGGTCTCGCGGTTCCACACTGTAGCGCCTAGAACCACTCGGCCACTCCAGCCAGCTAAAATATGTCAGTTAATAAGAGGCAGTTTTTAAGAAATGTCAACGTTTTGTGATCATTACATATGATTGTTTTATGTCCCCACAGATAATTTCGAAACTTTTTCAAACCCCATATGATAGCTAGAGCTCCCTTTTCTGAAATGGTGCAATTTCTTTCGTACTTAGAGTTCGACTAGCGAAGGCTGTTGTGTCAATGTTCTCTTGGAAACTTAATACACCGAATACTTATGCACTGCTACCAGTACTCTTATGAAATGATTAACTCAAAACTGGGTGATTCAAAATATTGTTTCCTAATAGCTCATTTATCAATATTTCGAAATTTTTTGGCATTCCTTTGTCCAAATGAATGCACTATTTTTCTTAAGCAACAAATGTAAATAAGGACTATTAAATGCTGGCCCCTTCGCAAATTTTCGGTAAAGTTCAAGAAAGACCTAGATACGCTTTTAACTGCCTTCGGTTCTTAGGTGGTTGGCACTTTTAAATAGCATTTAACTTCACTGGGTCCTTTCCGGTCACAGAAGTGGTAATAATATCACCCAAGAATTTTATTTCCTGATTTACTAACTCGCACTTTTCCAATTTTAATTTCATTCTTCCTGCTTGAAGAGCAGAAAGTGTATTGTTTAACAATTTGCAGTGTTCTCTCTAATTTTCCTTGGTGATCACCACGTCGTCCATGTATACAGTCAACCTGGCACTTAGAACCCACCCTAACAAAGAATCTAAAGCTGTATGAAGACTGAGACGGAAATATTAAGCCCGAAAGGAACAACTTTACATTAGTTACATTTTCCCACAAACAGAAATGCAGTACACATTCGAGACTCTTTATGCGACGATGGGACTTGCCAATACCCATCAGTCAGGTCCAAGCTAGTTAAATCTCGCACATTGCGGAACCTTTGCAACAGATCACGTAAATTTTCCCGACGATGTACTTCTCCTTTGACAACCTTGTTTAGAGTTCGTGCATCGATTACTATTTTCTCGCCTCCATCTTTCTTGTTCACAATAACGAGAGGGCTATTATAATCACCAAGGGTCTTTTCGATAACCCCCATTCAATCATTTTGTCGATTTCATCTGCACAGCTTCTCTCTTAGCTAGAGGTACTGGGTAAGGTCTCACGAAAAATTGCTTCAATACAGTATTCAAAATTTTATACTATTTCTGGTTCATCTGAAGTTGGTTAGAATGTTAAATAGATCAGCTTTTTGTTCCGCCGTAAGTTCTCAATAATAATTCCTTTAAAATATCTAGTTTTGTGATATTAATCATTACATTCTTTACACGATATATTTCATATAAAACGGACAAACCATCCATTCCAGGGTCTAATTCTAATACCAATGAATCAGCTTTGGTGTCCTGTTAAATTTCGTTTTCCTCAAATCTAACTTCCAAAATACCAGATTTATTATTAATTTTTACAATCCCGCTACTGCAATCAATGAATAATTTTTCATTATCCAACCAATCGATACCTAAAATCATTTCAGTGTTCAATTCAGACATGACCAGCAAGTCGCATTAAAATTTTCGTCCATTAATTTCAGACTCCATCAACACTGGTCTTCGAATAGACTTGCTGAATTTGCCAGTTGTTCCTACAATTTTCTCACCGTATACTCACATCATAACTAATCCAGGTTTATTTGAGATGTGTTATAAGTAAGATTGGGATGACAGTTTGTTTGATTGTTCTACTTTCTGAATTCTTTTGTTCGTCTCATAGCAAATTTGGTTCGACCAACAGATCACTCCAAGATATTTTATGTACTGGCAAATCTCATACATCCAGAGGCTTCTTTAGATTTTTTATTTGTACTTCTTTCACAACCCTCGTCAATTCTTGCCCTGGTATCGTATCATCAGATGTCTCTTTAGGTTTTCTGATTCCGAAGTCTTTCACGACTCGAATCAAATCTTGCCCGCATATCGTATTGTCATGTGGCTCTTTCTTTTCAGTTCGGTATCCACTGCCGGATTTTGTCTGGAAAAGACTTCATTCACCTTTTCAGATACATATTTCATTATGCTTGATTCTCTTTCCTCTATTTCTACGTTTCCTTCGCCTGAACTTATCACTCATTTCACACTCCCTGTCTGATTCTAGCATGAACGGCACTATTAGACAATGAGCGAGCTATTCTTTTGATCTTGTATTAAATTTCTTAATTCCAATTTTCCTACCCATTCCTACATTTTCTATTTCATTTTCAGTCACAGTCGTTTCTTCAGTATCAAGTTGGATGACGTCAACTTTAACTTCATATTTAGTATAATCGTCTTGGATTTCCATGGTTCGCATATACTCGTCTGAACCTATATTACGATGACCATCAACAGTTTTTTGCTTCTACAAGTTTCTCGTCAGCCAGGATTGGCTCATCCACACTATTCAGGATTCCATCCTCCTCCAGATTCCTTTTAATATCGAACAATTTACTACTTCTTCTACCAATTTCTTTACCATCGCCAGCTCACGTGCTTTGCGTAGTGCCGTTCTTTCTCATACCAATATCTTCCTCTAAATTTGCTGCTCACGCACCTTGCACGGCGCTAACTGTTTCCACCTCTTTTCTATTTTCGGACTACACCCTCTTTCCGACGATTCTATTTTCGTTTATCCATTTTATAAAACCTCCTGCGGTATAAACCATTTCAGATTTTCCCGACTCAGATTGCTTTAAACTGTAACACAGATCATCACACCATTCTGCTATCCCTGAAAACTCCTTTTCGCACAAAATGTCTGTCTTTTCGCTCTTACTTAACAATATGTCCGATGCTCTGTTCGTTTCGATGATATTCCCCACTAAAACAGGTCCACTAAATTCCATTGCGATGTCATCTCTTCCTACTGCCGCTACTACAGCCACATGATGGACAGCAGATCGCTCCACTAAGTTAAACGCACGCCATGGCTCAGTTCGCGTGCTATCACCTGCAGCTTATTCTTCCCTACATGACTCTTCCATGCCCGCACCTACTGTTCTGCACGATCCGGCTAGTGACGGATCTCTGCCGTTTGCTCGTGTCCTAAATTTACTGCGGTTTATCGGGTATGGTTTCTTTAGTTTGGAACGATAATACTTGTCCATGCGAATCTGGCCTGTAAACCATGCGGGTCTTAATGTTTGGTGTTTTTTCGGTTTTGATAATTTCGCAGTGCATGTCTTCTAGCGCGAAAAGTCATGTTACCACGACCTCTGCCTCTACCTCTTTGCATCATATTCACGCGATAAGGTTCGTTCTCATTTTGATCATTATTCTCGTGATTTTCCCTACTCTGGAAGTTATTCTTTTTACGATAATCATGGTTCCCTCTCCAGTGGACCTCTTATTCTCCTCTTTAAAAAATGACGAGAAACTTTTGTGATTGCTTCCCATTTAAAGTTTCGAATTCTCCGGGAGGTTTTTCCATATAGCCCACACTATTTCGGATTCCGATAGTCTGTTTCCCAACTGTGTCAATTTTCGTTCCCCCATTTCGCAAAACTCTTTCGTTGAGTTTCTGCCTCTGTTGTCATATAACCTAGCCCTGATAAACTCCCGCCAAATGCAGTTTTGTTTTTGTTCCGAGCAGTATTCTTCAATAAATTTTGGTTTGAATTCTCCAAATGACATTTTTTCGGTTTCAAAATTTAGTCCCCATCTTTTTGCATAGCCAGACAAGGTGTTAATGACCACATTGATATTTTCCTGATACGTTACGTATTCAGGATAATTCCTATCATACTTACTCGAAAAATCTAATGGGTGCCATCTATTGTGCTTTTTAGCCACATCAAATCATTCTTTTCACTCCAGCAATTTGCTACGAATTATCCTATCAGTGCCACAGTTCGGTTTTTATCTCATTTTCCTTTCTAGGTGGCTCACTTTACCTAGAACCTGGGAAGTGTTCTGTTCACACTTCTTTTCGCAAGCTACCACTTTTTTAGTAATTTTTTTCTGAACCCTGCACTATTGGTCTCAATTGAGCAATTTCGGTTTTACATATGTTTACTAATTCAGTTTTGAGGCCGAAAACTTTTTCATCAACTTTTGTTATCGCCAAAGGTTCTGCAGTATCTGGAATTTTCATTGTTTCCACATTGAACCTATCATTGATGTCGTTAATCTCTCCCTGCATAGTAGTGACATTGTTATTGATAATATCTATTTCAATTTTTAATTTTTTGATTGCATTACTCACAATACCTACTTTCATATCTAATTTTTTTATCTGTTTACTGATTGTAACACCTTGCGTTTAAATTTTGGTGTTAATGTCACTACTCTGTGCTGCAATTTGTGCTTTAATTTGGTTGTGTATATTGCTATTGTGTGCCGCAGCTTGTGCTTTAACTTGTTCGTTGAAATTGCTACTGTTTGTTTTAATTTGATGACCTTGTGCTGTAATTTTCGCAGACAACATTCTTAACAAAGTGGTAATGTTTAGTGGTTTTACGCTTTTTGTTCTAAGGTGTCCTTATATTCAGACTGTACTTCTCATGTCTCACTCGTTTCACTTTCGACTTTCGGGGAATCAAACATATCCATCGAGTCGTTAACATAACCACTGTGTTTAGTCACATCGTCCTTCCTACATTGTTTTCTATATGACCAGCTCATCATCTGATTTTGTTCGTTGACGTAAGCCTGTTGCCATCCTGTGGCGTCATCTGTGTTCTCGTGTAGTGAACTGCTGCCACCTAGAACACTAGGTACCTCGTCGTCTCGCTCGTTCTGACATACTGTCGTCTTTGTATCCATTTTAATTATGGAACTACATTTTATTTTACCTTTAAAGACCTGTGAAATTTTGTATTAACTTTCTTGCCAGATCTAGTGCTCGTTCGCGCTGCTGAACATTCAGTACTCGTCTTACAACTATTTTACACCCACTTTTACGTTATGAACTGTATTTAAGAGAGTAAAACCGATGAATGTCCTGTCATGCCGATCCACGTATAATTCTAGCCTCTTATGCGTCACTCTTCCCTAACGACCTAACCATAACTCCTGTCATGGGTAAAGCCACATAGAACACTAGCCTGCTGTGATACAAAGTATCACCCTCTGAGAGATTTTGGGAATTTTGACCATGTGTGTGTCTAAAGAATGAAGGTGTCAGACTGTAATTTTGAATATGGTGCAGTTAACAGAAAAACTAAAGATTCTTTAACATTGGGGATTCATGAAAGTAATAAAATTCATATAGAAATGAAAAAAAAGAATGAAAATTCACCAGTCCAGTTAGGCACATTAATTTGGAAATATATGTTTAAGAGAGCTGAATATTAGTTATTGGAGTTACTTTCATTAACATTTCCCTTTTGAATCGCGCACAGGATACAAACAGACATAGGGCACTCTGAGCTGTGGGTAGCAGCACTTATCGATAATGTGCAAACCAATAACCATAGAAACAAAAAATTTACCAAACTCATACTAATAACGACTACACTCAAGGTCATTACATGCATTAGTACTGAAACGTACTGCAAGAAGAGCAGAATTAAATTTGGACATAGAGTGTGTGGGTTGTTGACTTAACTGATATGTAACAACCACTAACAAAAAAACAAATAATATAACAATTACATTGTTTATAGTCCCATGTTAGAGATATATCAGATTTCCTTAGTAGTAATAATATTCCGAATATCTTTCTAATTTGAGGAGAATGTGAAGGGGACAAATAAACTGGTATAATATTACTAGTCTATCTCTGTGATTGTTTCAGTAGCAAAGACTAATTCAAACAAATTCACTTCTTAACTTCACTTGGGAAAGTTTATATTTTTCTTTTCAAGCAAATTATTCAACGCTGAACACAATTAACTCCAAGAAAGATGATCTGATATAGAACTCAAGACTACATTATGTTTAAAACAAGTTTAACTTATTCGCCTTTTTCATCACTGCAAGCACTATGAGACTTAACATCTGAGGTCATCAATCCGCTACACTTATAACTACTTAAACCTAACTACCCTAAGGACATTACACACATCCATTCCTGAGGCAGGGTTCGAACCTGTGACCAAAGCAGCAGCGCGATTCCGGACTGAAGCGCCTAGAACCGCTCGTTCACAGCGGCCGGCCATTACCTGTGAAGCAGGTAGTTAGACAGCAAAATTTACACAATCTGTCACTGTGCTTTTGCAAAACGACTCTTTGCAATAAACTGATAGTACTTTAGCAAAATTCTTACTTAACTTTTGTTGTCTTAACTTCAACTTTTACTAATCCTTGCACATTTGACAAACATAAATAAATCACTAGTTAATTAGAAACAGAATACTACGTTATATAAATACTTAGGAGAGATACCTGTGTAGCTTCATGATCAGCATAGAAGATATGGTTCCAAACACAGATTTTTAACATTTGGATTATTATTAAAATCACTCACGCAAACTAACTGATCCCAGCTCTGATACATATCTGTATGAAAAAAGATAGTTGAATAGTGGCGAAGGTGTGGTGGCAAGGGTCATGGCGGCTAACTGTACTCACGGCTCTTGCTGTTTGAATGCTCTATAAGATTTCTTCTGGGTGACGGATTTTAACGTATTAGAGCTGTTCCTTATTGCCGAGAATACCAAGCAACAACCAAATCCACATCTGAGGCATAATTTCATGCAAAGCGGCTTCCAATTGCCTCCCTTGGCCCCGTCGATGCGTACCGTGGAACGGCTAGCTAATGACTGGATGCCGTTTGCACCAAGGAGCCACCCAGTTCGACCAGCAAAACCACCTTTTACATCTAGCCGTGTCACTTCCGTTGCGGAGCGATTTCACTACTTTTTCTTACATTTTGCAATAGAAGTACCATAATCTTGAACCAGAATTTTTGTTTTCTTTATAAATATACACATATTATAAAGTTTCATTATTTTAAATATTATTTAGCTTTCTCTATTTATACATTACAGGACATTAAATTTCCTTTCACAGACCACTGACCTTAACTATATAAGAATAAACACTTCATACTTACAGGTACGCAGTTACACAATATAAAACTTCTTCTAATCGGTATAAGTGTTAAACGCTGTTCCCGTGTCGATCACTTGATCATTGTTGTTAAGTCTACCGTTCCCTGCTAGAAATATAACTTCTTCACACAGTTGTCGGCTGCCTGTGGAAAATTAGTCTCGTCGCATACCCTGAGGACATATTTCCACCATCAGAGATCAGCATTCGTTTGCTGAGTACGGGATTGGTGACCAAGGGGTTCCTTAGTTGAGAAATGGTAAGTGACTCCAGTCCGTTGTCTCTGTAAAGTCTGGGCATGCTTCAGAGAGTGCTTTCCAGCACGAAATTTTCTCATCCTCCACCCAGCGGAATGACAAGTCCCTGGCAGTTACGAACTGCTAATCAAGCAGAAGGACTCGTGTAGCCCTTCCCCAAAGTAAGGTATTAGACAAAGTCTTTCAGTTTATGAGCATAGAACGCATGCTGATCTATAGAAAGTGTCTCTAATGGTTAAACGGAAAGAGGGCAGTTTTAGCAATCTACATCCGAAAAGGTTTAGGCGGCGTT
Source organism: Schistocerca cancellata (assembly GCF_023864275.1). Lineage (NCBI taxonomy): Eukaryota > Metazoa > Arthropoda > Insecta > Orthoptera > Acrididae > Schistocerca > Schistocerca cancellata. The sequence goes on along the minus strand of NC_064631.1, from coordinate 493,765,438 downwards.
CCTGGAGTTTTAAAATCTGTCATGCATGTGTGAAATGGGGCCGTTTAGGTGTAAATGTCAAGTTAACAGCAAGTGAGGAACCTGCAGAGAGCTCAGTGTCTCAGGGAGTATGGAAATGAGACCGAACTGCTGAAAAATTTTAACTAAAGCCAAGTTTAGAGCTTTGAACATGGCTGTTTCTCAGCAAACAGCCAACCGGTTGAAAATAACCGTCTGGGCATTGACCTAGGTTTCGACACATCTAAGTACATATCCCTCAGAATGAGCAAAGATGTTGTGTTCATATAGAGATCTAGTCCATATTCCCAAAGAAGAACTAAAAGCTGACTGGGCCAACGAAGACACTGCTGACTTGAAAAACGGCAAGTAAGGAGTAGATGACAATCTGATCCAATCATACTCCTTTCTTTATTCTACAGAACTATGCTTCCAGAGAATGTCAAGGCAGCTTTTCCTCATCTGAGTGTGCGGTTTAATTTTCCCAACCCAATGCACTGTTTTCAATGCCTGTCCCTCTTGGTTATAAGAGAGAAGACACTTGTGTCCATTGCGGTAAGGCAGCGCACGAGGAAGTAAGAGTTGCGCTCGATCAGCAGAGCCGTGCGCGTCACCGGTGCTGCGCGCTACTTGAACTTGGCTGGAAGAAGAGCTGCGACACTGTGCTAGAGCTGTGGCGTGACGCGGAGCCAATTGACGTGATTCGTAATACCGACACAGCAAAATTGACGTGTTGTCGCGCTACAGAATGGACAGAGACGGCCAGAAGAGGAAAGTAGACGGTGAGAAAAAGCTTCCAACAGCGCAACCCACAAGGAATTCGGAAAGGAAGCGCGAAGATCCTGATGCACCTGCCCCATCCCTCCTCCAACCCCCCCAACCCCACCCCCAGCCTCTGCTCGTTCAGTGCAGTACAGGGTCGTGAACAGTGCTTTTAAGACGTTATAGCCCACTCCTACAGATAGGAAGTTTGCATAGAGTCCATGGACTCAAGCAACGTCGTCTGGCTGCAGCAAGCGAGCGCAGCAAACATCCACGCACTGAAGAGAACCATGGCCGCAAACGTCGTCGATCCACCTACCACGAAGAAGACAATCGTGCTCTCATCAGGGGCTGTCTTGGATTTGCGACGAGAAGACGGTCCAAGAGGGTTTGCTACGTGCCAGATTCCGGGGTGCAACTGCAAATTTGTACAGCAGGATGAATAAGACTTGGCGCCGCCATACATCGCCGTTAAACAAACTCCATCGGATGGCGGCGACATCTTCAGCCTGACGAAGCTCTTAGGCTAGGCGATTTTCCGTCGCGCGATTCATTTGTCGCAAGAATGAAACATAGTGGCTCGAATAGGAGCGCGCGCACGTGCGACAAAAAAGTAACGGCGATTTACAGGGTGTTTCAAAAATGACCGGTATATTTGAAACGGCAATAAAAACTAAACGAGCAGCGATAGAAATACACCGTTTGTTGCAATATGCTTGGGACAACAGTACATTTTCAGGCAGACAAACTTCCGAAATTACAGTTGTTACAATTTTCAACAACAGATGGCGCTGCGGTCTGGGAAACTCTATAGTACGATATTTTCCACATATCCACCATGCATAGCAACAATATGGCGTAGTCTCTGAATGAAATTACCCGAAACCTTTGACAACGTGTCTGGCGGAATGGCTTCACATGCAGATGAGATGTACTGCTTCAGCTGTTCAATTGTTTCTGGATTCTGGCGGTACACCTGGTCTTTCAAGTGTCCCCACAGAAAGAAGTCACAGGGGTTCATGGCTGGCAAATAGGGAGGCCAATCCACGCCGCCTCCTGTATGTTTCGGATAGCCCAAAACAATCACACGATCATCGAAATATTCATTCAGGAAATTAAAGACGTCGGCCGTGCGATGTGGCCGGGCACCATCTTGCATAAACCACGAGGTGTTAGCAGTGTCGTTTAAGGCAGTTTGTACCGCCACAAATTCACGAAGAATGTCCAGATAGCGTGATGCAGTAATCGTTTCGGATCTGAAAAATGGGCCAATGATTCCTTTGGAAGAAATGGCGGCCCAGACCAGTACTTTTTGAGGATGCAGGGACGATGGGACTGCAACATGGGGCTTATCGGTTCCCCATATGCGCCAGTTCTGTTTATTGACGAAGCCGTCCAGGTAAAAATAAGCTTCGTCAGTAAACCAAATGCTGCCCACATGCATATCGCCGTCACCAATCCTGTGCACTATATCGTTAGCGAATGTCTCTCGTGCAGCAATGGTAGCGGCGCTGAGGGGTTGCCGCGTTTTAATTTTGTATGGATGGAGGTGTAAACTCTGGCGCATGAGACGATACGTGGACGTTGGCGTCATTAGGACCGCAGCTGCAACACGGCGAACGGAAACCCGAGGCCGCTGTTGGATCACCTGCTGCACTAGCTGCGCATTGCCCTCTGTGGTTGCCGTACACGGTCGCCCTACCATTCCAGCACGTTCATCCGTCACGTTCCCAGTCCGTTGAAATTTTTCAAACAGATCCTTTCTTGTATCGCTTTTCGGTCCTTTGGTTACATTAAACCTCCGTTGAAAACTTCGTCTTGTTGCAACAACACTGTGTTCTAGGCGGTGGAATTCCAACACCAGAAAAAGCCTCTGTTCTAAGGAATAAACCATGTTGTCTACAGCACACTTGCACGTTGTGAACAGCACACGCTTACAGCAGAAAGACGACGTACAGAATGGCGCACCCACAGACTGCGTTGTCTTCTATATCGTTCACATCACTTGCAGCGCCATCTGTTGTTGAAAATTGTAACTACTGTATTTTCGAAAGTTTGTCCGCCTGAAAATGTACTGTTGTCCCAAGCATATTGCAACAAACGGTGTATTTCTATCGCTGCTCCTTTAGTTTTTATTGCCGTTTCAAATATACCGGTCATTTTTGAAACACCCTGTAAAAGACGCAACCGGCCCTATTTCACCCACGACGCGATTGTTGCAGGTGTGGAATGATTCACAAGCAGTGACATGGGCCCGCGCGCACTAGCGATGCGATTTCTCAGAAGTTGGATTTCTTGAATACATTAGAATCCCCATTGGCTCCCTACGAGCACACGTCTATCACAGTGAATCAATAGTCAGCGTCCACTACGGCCAAAAGTATTGTCGAAAAATAATTCTTGTAATTATAAAACTCTGCGGCACTGTCAGCATGCTTCTTCAGTCTCACATGTTTCCCGTCCACAGCACCAATACAATTTGGAAAGTCAGTTCTCTCTAAAAACTGTTTGGCAATAATCTTCCAATCATCTTCAGTTTTTTCTGCCATATGAATAGGCTGTAGACCCTGACACAACTGCTCGCATGCATGCTTCACAATTTGTCTGATTGTTGTGGCTCCCAGTAGATATTCGTAGTGTAATGAGCGAAAGCTATTTCCCGTTGCAAGGTATCTGGAAGAAATAATATTCAGTAACAGCATTAATATTTATTCATAGAAGTATTAAGGTAAATACTTACAATAAATTATATACAGTGATAATTTCATTTATGACAGATAAAGAAATTCAAAGGAAGAGGAAAAATCTGAAGGACTGCTTCGCGAGAGAACTGGCATCAAAGAAAAAATCTTCGTCTGGCGAGGCTGCAAGAGAACAGAGGAAATATCTATACTTCGATACAATGTTATTTCTGCTTCTTCAAATGGAAGACAGACCAACCACCAGCAACATTGAAATTATGCCCAGTAGCACAGGAAACAAGGAAGTAGGTTCTCCCCTCAGTTTGTCTTCACAAAACAACAACGATGCTGCACAGGGCACAGAAGTACGACATCCTTCGAAAAGAGAAGGCAAGAAGGTTACATCCTACGAGGAATCTCTATTAAATATATTAAAAGACAGACAAAAAGAAGAAGTTAATGAGGATAAGAATTTTGCATTAATGCTTGTACCCATGCTGGCGAAGTTAAACGAAGAACAGAAACATAACGCGAAAATAGAAATACTGAATGTGATGAGGAATGCCAGATATTATCAGCTTTCTCCGATTTTTCCACAGCATCCGAACATGTGTTATAACACAACTCAAGCGCATTTTAGGCGTTCCTGTAATCGCCGACAGTCTCCCAGCGGCATGGATCCTGAGCCCAGTGCTCTGTTCTAGGCGCCAAGCCTGGGAGGCACGTGGCCAAACGCTGCTGCAACTCACCGCGGTGTGTCAAGTGCGCCTACGCGCATGACAACCGAGGCTGTGACAGACTTGGAAACAAGGGGCCAACTTGTGTTCGCTGCTGCGGGCCACATGCAACCAGCTGCCTTTGCGAGGACGGCTGCATTCTAGACGAGACATAAACGAAGAAGAAGCAACGGCGGCACCGTAAGAGTGGCGCGGTGGTCGGCTGCCGGTGGCAGAACATCAGTCGCAGCAAGTGCAGAAGGTGGCGCGGTTAGCAAAGCCACCAGGCAGCTATTAAGGCCGTCTTCGTTGTGGAGACAGAAGCGTACAGACAGCTGCGGCAATTGCGCTTGTGGTTGGCACACGACTTCCGTTCGGACACTAAAGAAGACGAGGCGACATCTGCCACCGCTCCCCCAAGGAGCAGGAAGCGAAGAAACAGCATCACAGCCGAGCACAGAAGAAAAACACGAGTGCCGCCGCAAAAACACCGAAACACATCGGCTCCGAGCAGCTCTGCTCCGATGACTGGCTGCTATGGCGATAAGGACGCTCATGGGCATCAGTTCTCACAGCCCAAACAGCACCTCACCGTGCTACCGCACAGAATAGGACTGACCTTCCATACGAATAGATGCCCTTGGCATGGTATCCGCTTGAGTGATACCCGCTATTAGATAAATCAGCCCTTGCATGACCTGTCGTAGGTAACAGGATAACAGCTACTGCTCTTACTACCCGACCCAACTTTCGCGGAGGTGCTTTTACCTTGACTCATGCCTTCGCACTCTTTTTTCCTCTGCCCTTTACCTATCCTTCGTTCAGTGTTCTACCCAATCTGTCTCCAGATGAGTGCATGTTAATCGTTAATCTCAACCAGACTTAGACAAACATCGCCGTACCTACATCATGCGAAAATCTCACTTAGTGAACACTAACCTTTACGCAGAGACGGCAGTGTTGGCCAAATAAGAAAAACAAACAATGAAGTTGGTCTTTCATCTGATCTGAAATGTGTTAACTCCTCTGCGGATCACCCTGTGTTGAGTACGTATGGCATTGTCCTCCTTGAAGAAAGGAAGAAACAGGGAATATAAGCGACAAAGCGCGTCCTGTATCTTCAAGCTAAAAGGATCTATAAGGCAATGCTGCCACACTCGCTTGCTGCCTCCTTTTCTTTTGTACAGTCCAGAAAACCGATGCTGTAACACAAATGGAGTTTGCTAGTGCCTGCATTTGTCAGTGCAGTTCTGCTGCAGCACTAATTTTGAAGCTCATACATGCCCCAGAACAATAGAAAAGTCTGTGGTTGCCACTGTTGCAGAGCTCTATGACTCTCCTATAGTTGTATCTGGTGCACCACCCAGTGCTGCCACTACCACACCCTTGATTGTGGCTCCAAAGCACACCCTGCTTCAAAAATCAACGAATTAGCCACTGAATGAGATGGGAGTTAAGCAGTTGAAAGTAAGCAGTCTGATAATGTCAACGTCGCTCTATCTGACAACTCTCACGGTTCATCTTCAGATCCGGTAGACCCTTATGTCGGCATGGATCACACATCTCACCCAAACATTGAGCCTTTACCCGCAACATGCTCACTTTCCTGAGAGAAATAGCCAGTGAAATGCAACCCTATGTTAAATGGGACACATACTGAAGTGGAACATTTATGGATTCAGAACACATGTGGAAGAAATGGAAGTCCTAGCACAGAAACGCCCCCTGTGCTTCTGTTTGGAGGAAATACATTTTAAAGTAACAGACGCCCCTGTACTATGGGACTGTACCCTTCATTGCAAGGATCACCCAAGTGGGCAAGCGGCCAAGAGAGATGTTATTGCGTTTGTCAATAACACAAACCACTCCTCTGCTCAATCCTTTGTTTCTGACCTACTAGGCATAAGCGTAAGCAGTTGATGTGAGTCAAAGGATCAATATCTCTCGCTGTACTTACCTCCGCAGGATGCAGTAGAGACTCTCACATACATCATGCAAAATCTCCCCCACATATTTCCCCTACTGCGTGATTTTTGACTGTCCATGATGTTCTATAGGGCTCTAAATACACTTACACCATGGACGAGTCTTGGAGACCTTTATGATATCCCAACAGCTACGCATCCTCTTCACAGGTGGTCCCACATTCTGCAGTTACTACTGGGTCATCCTTAGCCATTGGCTTCTCTTTCGGCTCTCCAGCCCTTGCTGACTCGTTCAACTGGAAGAAACTGATGGCCTTCATTCCAATCACAATTTCCCAATGTGGAACCACCTACTGGATAGAGCATTACATGAACAGAAGCAACTGAAATGGATGCCAGCAGGTCTAACTGGACGTTGTTGGCTTTATTTGAACGTCACGACATCATCCAGAAAAGTGTGGAGCACGTCAGAACAAGTGATCCATCATGACAAAGACTTATCCACCCAAAGTCCTCAGGTCATCTTAGGACGCAACGACTACCTTGGTGGATTTATGAGTGCCACTCAGTACTCCGATTCAGCCATGTGAGTATTTGATGGTTTAAATGCCGTCCAAGGGCACACTACATCCCAGCCTTTCGAAATGAGAGGGCCATGTCTCCTGGTCTTCAACAGCCCTTGCACTTGTTCTACGAAACTGTGGGAAGTCATAAGGAGGATTCCCGGTAAACACAGTCCATGTCTCCTGGTCTTCAACAGCCCTTGCACTTGTTCTACGAAACTGTGGGAAGTCATAAGGAGGATTCCCGGTAAACACAGTCGTTTCCCAATAGCAGCAATTCTGAAGGGTAAGGTGGGGGGGTGTCTCCAAACAACGCCCAGAGATATTGCTCAGATGACGGCAGAGCATTTTGCAAAGACAACTGCCAATACCAGCCAGGATTAGACAGTCTAACATTACTACACAACTGTATAGAGGGCAAGTTGGACTTCAGACCAACAATTACGATCTTATAACTGCACTTTCTCCAGTATGATCTGGAATAAGTAAAGTCTGGGGCTCGTGGTACTGCGGCCAGTCACTACCAAATCCAGTACTAAAAGTTCCGAAATCTACCAACAGTGTCATAAAATATCCTTATCAACTATTTCAGTTCCGTATGGCACAGGCCAATTTCCCCGTTTGTGGAGAGGAGCAATTTTGATACTTCTTCTCAAAGACGGAAAGCACTGCAAAAGTGGCTTTAAGCACTATGAGACAGGATTCGAACCTGCGACCATAGCAGCTGCGCGGATTCTGGCTGATGCGCCTAGAACCGCTCGGCCACAACTGCCGGCACAAAGCACAGCACATATCCCAGTAGTTACCGAAGAGTCGCCTTTAAGGAAAAGATCTGAAGCGAATGGTTACCCCTTAGCCACTGTCATTGTAGATTCCGGAGATTTAGGTCCGCTGTCGACAACCTGACCCTGACAGAGGTTGATATTCAGCAGGCTTTCATAGGTAAACATCATTGTCTTGGTATTGTTTTTGACATCAGTAAGGTGTACGACCGCACTTGGAGACACAATATTCTCATGCTACTTCATCAATGAGGTTTTCGTTGCCACCTCCCTATCTTCATAAGGTCCTTCCAGTTTAAGCTGTTTTTTAGGTCTAGAGTTGCTGATACACAGTTGGATCATTTTCAGTGGGACAACAGTGTCCTTCACACCAACGCTTTAAGTGTTCCCCCCTTTTCTATAGCCACAAACACTATCACGTCTATGGTAATGAATCCTGCACAATGCGGCTTATTTGTGGATGATTTCGGTTTTGTTGCAACTTAGAGCGCAGAGGTTAGAGATGTGGGCTGCAAAGATAGGTTTTCAATTCTCTGCAGATAACTGTGTATGTGTGCTCTTTTAGTCGTTCTGGTCGTATTTTTAATTTAACTTACTTGCACAAGAGAGACATCATTCTACATTTCAAAGGCTAAGGGTTCAGGGTCTCATTTTTTACTCCAAATTTACGTGTTTACCACACCTGACAGATCTGAAAGCCACAAACCCAGAATGTACTGAATATCTTAAAGAGTCTTTGCCGCACATCTTGGGGAGCAGACAGGGCACGTCTGCGGCAGTTTTATAGGGATATCGTGCGATAGCGGTTGACTGTCGGTGCGCAGCATAAGGACCAGCGTGGTCCTGTTATCAGATGAGTATTGATGCTGTACACCATGAGAGGATTAGGTTGACCACCGGTGCTTGTACTATCTGCCCCACACCCTGTCCCTGTGCTGAGACGAGGGAACCACCACTCGTCATCCGGTCTTGTTGCTCGTCCAAACCTAGAACGCGTTTTCTCCAAATGTTGTTGTTGGTTGTTTGGTTTGGGGAAGGAGACCAGACAGCGTGGTCATCGGTCTCAACGGATTAGGGAAGGATTGGGAAGGAAGTCGGCCGTGCCGTTTCAGAGGAACCATCCCGGCATTTGCCTGGAGCGATTTAGGGAAATCACGGAAAACCTAAATCAGGATGGCCGGACGCGGGATTGAACCGGCGTCCTCCCGAATGTGAGTCCAGTGTCGAACCACTGCGCCACCCCGCTCGGTACTCCAAATGTCCACAAGCAATAAGACTGTTACGGATCTGCACACAGCGTATGTTGGACTCACTTGGTGTGGAGCAAGTACAACCCCAAACTTGGAATTTTAATCGCTTGCCTCTCTGGTTACTACCGAGGCCTGAATTGATTTTATACTTAGTGCAGAACAGTAGAGATTGCACTCCTGCATATGTTTTTAATACTTTGTTCTATGACATTCTGATTGATTACCACAACTCTGTAGCCGTATCTGCGGACAGAGCCAGACAGTGGAACCCTTTGGTTGCTCTGTTGATTTCTCTGATCGTATCCTGAAAATACGACTTCTTCAAGACTTTATTGCCTTCAAGACAGAACTAAATAGGACCTTTCAGGCACTGGGGCAGATGAGACATACATATGAGTGCTAAATTCCCTGAGCGTCCTTCACTGCATATTGCTTGTACGTACCAGACAACACCCAGGACGACCTCCTCTGACTACACAGGATGGGGAAGGAGGTGTATTTCTATTGTCTGCAGGGAAACAAACGTGTTGGTGGGAAAGAAAGGACGGATGTACCAGCCGAGAAGGAATGTCACGATCCTCAGCTAGTTCACTGTGTCATCGCACTGCTTTGTATCGCCGCGCTATTGAGGTACAGACTCGTGCGTCAATGGGAAGAAGAATGAATGAAAGTAATATGTACGGGATGTTCTAAAACCCTCTCCGCAGTGCCGTGTGATTGTTAGCCGCGCGTGCCGTATGCCGCAGTGAATATACCGAAATGAAACTCAGTGAAATACAAGTTGTTAATTTATTGAATATTCATTTTTACTTACAGATTTTCACATTTAATGTTGAAAGTGTCCCCCCTGTTGTTCAATACACAATTAAATTCGTCTTATCATGTTTACAAACACAAGCTGTAACATTTCTTCTGTAACAGAAGCAGTGAAAGTGGATATTGTAGTTCAGCATTCACCGATGAATTTTGGATAGTTTTTATAGGTACTAGCTTTCGGTGCACCCCAGAAGAAAAAGTCAGGTGGTGTTAGGTCAGGCGATCGTGGACGCCAAAGTCCCTGTGAAATTAAGCCAGCACCAAAATCGTCAGCAAGAGGTGACATTGAAATTCGAGTTGTATACGCAGTTGCTCCGTCTTTTTGAAAATGGCCGTTGAATATTTCACTTAACACTAGTTCTCGTAAGAATGGGTACATAATATCACTGCAGTATCGTTGTGCTTTTATTGCTTCGTTGAAAAATATGGGACCCACTATCCGACGTCTAAAATTGCAATCCAAATCCTATTTACTCAGTAAGAAGTGGTTCCTCATGATTATACAATGGATTTTCAGTATTCCACATACGAGAATTTTGCGAGTACCCGGATAAATGAAATCACGCCTCATCAGTGAAAAACGTTTCATTAAGAATATCCCTTCCATTTTGTTGAATGTACTTTTTAAACCATTGACAATAATGCAGTCTCCTGCCATGATCAGTATTTTTCAGATCTTGCAAGACTGTCACTTTGTGTGGGAACCGTTCTAATTTATTCCTTAAAGCTGTGTGGGCCGTTGCGGGACTAACATCGATTTCCTGGGCGAGTTTTCTTACTGACATGTTTGGATTCATGGACGTTTTATCGGAAATATCGAGTAGTTTATCTTGAGACAAAACGCTAGGACGACCATTTCTCGGTGCACCTGTCACTGAACCCGAACTTCGAAATTTGTTAATCAAATCTCGCACAGAACCGTGATGTGGGAGTGTTGTCTCCTGGAAGACTGAATTAAATGCTTGACGAAATGAAACTGTGTATTTACCGCCAGCTTTGAACACTTGTTCGACTAAAAACCCACGTTCTTCAATGTTTAGCATTTTAACAGTGACAAAAACGAAACAAACGAACAGAGGAACTAAACTTAAACGTTCACGTCAACACGTAGCGACACAAGCCAACGATACTACTGACGCTGGCTGAGATAAACAAAGCAGTGGAATGTTGGGAAAATCCACTTGAAAGGAAGTATTCCGGGCAGGCGAAAAACCATACGGCACTGCGGAGAGACTTTTTGAAAACCTCGTAGTAAAATGTGTCTAGTTAAGCGCATAACGTGGCCACAGTGTACCTATTTCCAGCCATACATGCAACATGACATGTTGCTTACACGTCATTGCCCTGGTTACAGCCCTTTCATGCACAGCTTCTTGTTGCAACAAGGGATTCTGCAATGCTTAGTGCTTGTTGGGTACAGATCATAAGCCGCCACATTTTACTATACTGTGTTTTATCATTCGTCCCAATGGCAGCAGCCCATTTTCTGACAAATTTGTCTCGTGTTTTAGGTGACAATCGAACAAAACTTTTAAAATTCTATTAATTGTCCGACTTGTTTCCTGAAAAATTGGGGTGCTGTTTATAATGTGTTTATCAGTGCAGCTGGTACACTCACGTTTTTTGTAACTGATCAGCCAGCTTCATAGTGACGTGAATGTCTTTTAGTTTTTTTTCTCCAAACCGTATTCCCTTTCCGATGTTGCCATTTATCGGGGCGCACTCAGCCTCGTGATGCTAATTGAGGAGCTACTCGACCGAATAGTAGCGGCTACGGTCAAAGACAACCATCATAACGACCGGAAGAGCGGTGTGTTGACCACACGCCCCTCTCATCCACATGCTCGTCTGAGGATGATACGGCGGTCGGAAGGTCCCGATGGGCCACTTGTGCATTCCCTTTTAATCGACAGTTTTCACTCGTCTCCCCATTTATCTCGTTGTTTTACAACTGGACTCGTGTGTTTGAGCGGGTGCTCATGGGTGAGACTGGCAGAGAGCGACTGCGATTACACCTCAGTTTGCGTTACAATTGCTCCTTCGCATTTTCTTTGTTTTAACCACATTCGTTTCAATTGATCTTCGTGTGGGCGATGATACCCTTCAAGCTGAATGCCTCTAACCCACAAACACAGCACACACACCAATGACGTATTTCCTACACAAGTTTCACTATGCAGTGTTAACTGCGTCTCTTTTCATTCGTTACCCTCCGTATGGCGTGTTTAGTTCCTGGCTACTGTACCCTACTATGAAACATATTCGTCCTTTCTTCACATGTCACACTGTGCATCGTGCTTATGCAATTTTGGTATAGCGGATGAGTGAAGACGAATACTCCATAACCAGAGATACTAGTGTCACAAAGCACGCATAGGATCCCAAACCAAACCAAAAATGCATTAAGCGGAAAATATTTCACAACAGGACCTCATTCTAAAACTGATTTCGCCATCTTGTATACACTCTACTAGTAATTGCTCAAGATACCCATCTACATATTTAATTCGTTAACATAATACGTGTCATGTCGATGTCCCAAAATAACCGACGAGTTCATCGCTACTTTCTCTTCGTCATACACAGCCGAGTACATCCTTAGCATTCAACGGTGGAGCGTACATAAACTTTGCCCGTTTCAGAGAATTCGTGCACAATTATATACACGGTGTTCTATGACCAGTAAAGCTGCGATGAGTGCCTCTAGTTGGACGTAAACTATCTATCTCAAGTGTGTTTCATCTGAACTGACGCATATTAAGCAGTAAGGTTTTCTGCACTGTCCCCACTTGAACTCGTGGATATCGCGACATAGTTATGGCTCTCTACATCATGAACCACTACTCGACATTTAATGTCATAGAATATTTCATACATATCACTAATTCGTTACACACAAAATAATATCTACAAATAAAAATACTCTTAGAAACCAAAATACATTTAGCTGATTCCTCATACACAAAACAATACCTACAAATAAAAAACTCTCAGGAAAAAAAATACCGTTGAATATTTACCACTGACAATCAAATTCCAGCACCATATCTCACTAAACGCAGTTAAATGCTGACCAAACACAAACCCATAAAATGCTTCACCCAAATTCAGAACGATGAAAACTCAGGATAACGACTGACTTTTGCTCACCAAACTTACCTAGAAAGAAGTAAAACTAGGATAAGCTCTTGCTACTGACAACTAGTTTTAAATAATTGTCGTTCATTCATCGTTCTTATATTTCTACTTAAAATTTCAGTGAGGTAAACTTAGGTGAAAGAAAATTTGACTACGAAAATCTGAGGATCGTCAGCTTTTGGACTTTAATCCTGCACAGGACTCAGCAGAATCTTATTAGGGGACTCATAAGGCGAATGTGTAAGTACCAAAAATTGTCATATTTTCGGAATACTGACTCGGGATCGTCCGAATCTTAAGTGGGGTATGTTGTAGTCTGTTCCTGCTGATCTATAGAGAAGGATTGCACCCCGTAAGGTCACGAAAATTTGAGGAACAGTAGTGTTAATGAGTGATAAATACTAGTGGTGGCCCAATCAGCCATCACAATTATCGTACCACACCACACACTAAGGCATGTTTTTGAGAGACATTTTATCTATGACAGAAACAAGTGGCCGTTGTAAAGATTAGGTTTAATCTCGGAAAGTAAACCACGACCGAACACAATTGTTGAACATGATAAATGCTGAGTTTAGTATACGAATACGTCCAGTGACTGTAAGTGTAGTTAGTAAATTACAGGAAGGACACGAAAAAATAGTTTCGAAAAGGAATGAGATCGCCAAAGATTATACTTAAAGGAAACTAAGTACCCACAAAGAATTAAAATAGAGTAACTGACCCTTGAAGGACATGAATTAATATCGCGTTCACACCGAATGAGCAATCACAATGATTATCTTGTAAACCTCGTCTTGTAACACGAAAGGCAGTGGAGACGGCGGCCGGAGACTGAGATGAGGTCTTTCTGTGTTCTGAGTACTCAAATGGAGACATGCTGCTGTGCCACTGCATGGTTCTCCTCATCAATCGACCAGCAGCCTCTGTCACTACTCTACTGCACCTTAGCACTTGTCACCCCTCTACAAACCCCTAACATGAAGTGTACTCTTCCATCGCCTGGTGTGATGTCATTACCCTTGAGGTACGTAGGAATCTCGCCAGCCATTGATAACAGATATTGCGAGATCTGACCAGTATAACTCAAGCAGAGATATTATACAATCTCCTACTGTGTCGGATTTTTTATATTTCCAAACAAAAGTGCTCTTGGGCGAGAAGATAAGCACAAACTCTCTCCCACTTTATGGTATAATTTCGAAACAGACCTGTGAGATGAGCGACATGCAAACACGGTTGAGGAAGTGTGAGCTCTACGAAAAATAACAGTAAGAACTAACCAGAACACTCGATTCTAAAATTTAAGGCACACGCTATTTTGTTTGCGCCGTGATACGGGCACGAGAAGCGAGACCTTGGTAAGGACTCCTTATCTTACTGATAGGCTTTCTCTGTACAATAATGTGTCTTGCACAGAAGAAAGCTGTCCCTTGTCTCCTCCAGCGAGAGTGGGATGAGAGACGCAAATGGATGTTAACGTCAGTACGTTTACCTGAGGCGGCAACTTCTTCTCAGGCTCTGAACATGTTTATGGTAGTCATTCCCTCTTAAAAGTACTCTTATCGTTTGCTAGCCAGCTTCTAAGCTTCAGAATGTGCTGTCCCTTTATCGTACTAAGGAGAGAGGTGTAAAAAGGCAATAAAATGGACAGTCACTGAAGGTATTGAATCAACGACTTCAATTATAATGCGTCAGTAACAGAATACTTGATCAAGGGAAACGAGCATAAAAGTATTCTGAAAGACAACGCAAAGAAAAATTGCCGTGTAACGATATGATAATCCAGTATCACTCAGGTTGAGTGGACTAAAGCAGAAACTTCACACCAACACATTTAAGGATGTCACTATACTGGGGATTCTTGAATAGCACCACCGGTAGAACTCACGATATAACATCACTTCCATGATGACATACCGGGTGATCAAAAAGTCAGTATAAATTTGAAAACTGAATAACTCACGGAATAATGTAGATAGAGAGGTACAAATTGACACACATGTTTGGAATGACATGGGGTTTTATTAGAAACAACAAATACAAAAGTTCAAAAAATGTCTGACAGATGGCGCTTCATCTGATCAGAATAGCAATTATTAGCATAACAAAGTAAGACAAAGCAAAGATGATGTTCTTTACAGGAAATGCCCAATATGTCCACCATCATTCCTCAACATTAGCTTTAGTCGAGGAATAATGTTGTGAACAGAACTTTAAAGCATGTCCGGGGTTATGGTGAGGCATTGGTGTCGGATGTTGTCTTTCAGCATCTCTAGAGATGTCGGTCGATCACGATACACTTGCGACTTCAGGTAACCCCAAAGCCAATAATCGCACGGATTGAGATCTTTCACGCGTCTAGCAATATGGGGTAGTTCTAGTAAAACCCCATGTCATTCCAAGCATGTATGTCAATTTTTACCTCTCTATCTACATTATTCCGTGGTTTATTAAGTTTTCAAATTTATACTGACTTTTTGATCACCTTGTATTTACAGGGACTTTTGTGTAAACTGTAGCTGACGGTTAAACCTCATTATTTGCACGTCAGCCGGCTGTTTCTGTGATGAGTTTGCCAGGCCTGTACGGAAAAAGAAAAAATGTGTTTATTACTGGATTTCATTTTATTTTTTCAAAACTCATTTTCACTGGCGATAATATATACATGGCAGCTGTCTTGCTTTCCCCTCACAACAGCATTTTCATTTGAGATCTCCCACACGTCTGGGTGAATGATTTGCCGATAAATGTTCATATATACAATTTATTTACCAGCCGTGTATGGAACTTTTAAAAAGTAATTTTTATCATCTCCATTTTTATTAATAAAATAGTAAATATTCTCTACAGTTAATTCGCTACTGCTGCGACAAAAAAAAAGGAATAGTATTATAATACTTGCTGCTAAATGAAATCAATGCTGGGTGAGAGTTCTCGTTGAAAACTTGTAAAAGTTCAGTGAGCGGGTATTTGAAGTTATGGCCACTGATGTATGTGCCTGTAGTCTGAACAAATTATTAACTCACTTTCATAGGAGAATGATCTCTGCGTAACATTTGTGGATACTAAGACATTTTCGAAATAATTATTCCAGAGTAAGCCACGAAGATTGAGCTCGTAGATTATGCGTTTGAAGGGAGAAACAAGAGGAAGACCGTCTTGCTTATTACATATCCGAATGGCTGAAAAGTAGACAAATGTGTAGGGTGCTTTTAGACCTTTATAGGAAACTTACCGAGATCGTAGTTTAAACGCTGTTGAGTAATATATTTTTCCTGCATAACTTTGTCTTTTCTATGTGATACTTTACATAGGCTTAACTGGCTGCCTCAAGTGTTTAAATGTGATAAGCTTGTTTGTAAATATGAACCTTGCTATAAACAGTATGATGTGAATTCATGATGTGAGGTTGATGGTCTTACTCCTATTAATATCTACTTTGAGGATTGTAAAGGAATGAAATGGCTCTGAGCACTATGAGATTTAACTGCTGTGGTCGTCAATCCCCTAGAATGTAGAACTACTTAAACCTAACTAATCTAACGACATCACACACATCCATGCCCGAGGCAGGATTCGAACCTGCGAACGTAGCGGTCGCGCGGTTCCAGACTGTAGCGCCTAGAACCGCTTGGCCACTCCGGCCGGCTAAAAAGAAATAACAAATAAATAAATGATGGTCTCATAAAGTATTATTTCTTCCTTAACTCCTTAACTACCGTAGATTTTAACACCAGTCCACAGCCCTGCAGACGGAGGACTGTTGAAGTCTGCTGCGATGGAGGCATTCCCTATGGCGAACTGCTGTAGTGCAACGTATTTCCGGTAGATGTCGTGGTCAGTCACTTAGTATTGTGGTACGTGAAAAGGATTTTGGGCGTTTAGGTAGTACTGCACTGCGATCAGAGGAACATTTGTCGTTGATATTTCCAATCTCTATCGAGTCCTCTCTTTCCTGTGGAGGTATTATTTCAGTGCAAATTTTATTTTCGGAATGAGAAAAAATGTTTATTCAGACGAAGAAGCCTTGAAGCTGACACCAGATATCGAGGTGAGCAATTAAAGTGACTCTGATAATGATTGATTGCTGAGAGCATGTGGTGCACAACGCTCAACTTCTGCAAACCAATCAATGATTTCAGATACACCGACTTTTCAAGCACATTGGTGTTGTCTGGCTATTGACTGTACCGGTCTCAGGAGTATCTGATGATTCATCAGAAGACGAGGAGACAACGAAGGAGGAAGCACACCAACATGTTTCAAAGAGAAAACAGTATGTGCAAGTAATATTCCG
The DNA here is from genome assembly GCF_023864275.1 of Schistocerca cancellata. Classification (NCBI taxonomy): domain Eukaryota; kingdom Metazoa; phylum Arthropoda; class Insecta; order Orthoptera; family Acrididae; genus Schistocerca; species Schistocerca cancellata. Next base: position 493,748,508 of record NC_064631.1, on the reverse strand, counting down.
ATACCGTCAAGAGATCAGTTTTCGTCCACCGGTTGTGAACGGAAAACTGCAATTGATCTTTCTATCCTCAGCTTTTCTCGCTGTTTATAAGTGAGGAAATGTGTCTCACATTTGAGTAAAACAAGTAGATATTTCACTCAATGTTCTGAACAACAGATGAACAGAACAGAAAGAGTGGATGGACCTGACAACAAATGAAATCCTTATTTTTATAGCTATGTCTCAGATTACGATATAGATAAAAAATGTCTATATCAGAGTTCTGGTTGAAATATCCGCTTCTGGAAACCCCGACTTCTTCACTGCTTCTTTCACGAATCAGATTTTGGTCTCTTTTACGGTTTTTACGCTTCAGTGATAACACTTTAAAAACAACAGACTTTGTGTTCCAACTTCATCCTATTTTAAGTAAGTTTCATAGTGTTTTCAATCAATACTTTTGCACTCCTGTTAAAAGGGAGACTAAAATTAAGGCATTATATATCAGCAAAACGAAATCGTTTCGGAATCAAAACGACTTTGATCCGTGATGTTGAAACACACTATATTTTTGGCTTTATCGTTAGTTGTGGTTGTGACACAGATCTCACCAAACACAATCTGTGGATCTTTAATTCAACCATATTTGGAGAAGAGTCATACATTATTTTGTGATAATTGGCATACAAGCAGAACACTCTTCTGTTGATTGTATGATCCAGCAACTAATGTGTGTGATACAGTGCTGCGCAACAGAAAACTTATTAGAAAAAGGCAGAGAAATTGCAAAAAGTAGCATTGACAGTTCTGTTTCGGGGCTAATGTTGGTGTGACAGAAGCGATGTCTACATCCGATCAATTTTCATTCAGGTATCTCAGTGTCACGCCGTGGGACTAGGTTCGATTCCCACGAGGGACTGAGATTTTCTCTCTCGGTCACTGTGTGTGGTGTTGCGCTCACCGTCAATTCATCATCGACACGCAAATCGCTCAGTGTGGCGTCAGCTGACAAGACTTGTAACTCAGTGGCCGAACTTTCTCTGGTGGGGTCTCCCGGATATCAGTGCCACACAATCGTTTGATATCACTCAACAGGCATGCAAGAGATATCTTTGAAGTACACCAGAGTGGTTGCGAAACGTAGGAAGCCTTCAGCTGTGATCGATTGTAACAATTCAGTCTGAACCCTTGACGAAGTGATATCATCATGAAGACAGTGGAAAGTGCCAAGAAAACCACGAAATGGTAATTCAATATTTTCTTCCGGCTAATAGACAGGACGATGTTAAGTGCATTTTGTCTTTATAAATACTTAACTGGTAAACTGCCGAATGTGAATTCCTGGTCGGGCTTGAAACAGGAAATGTTGGCGAAAGACAGTCAACAGAAGAAGTCCAAGTGGAGGTTTCAGCCGAATTGATGTCCCACATGGGCTGACTGCTGCTATTCTTCGTCTTCGACAACTGCCAAAGTGTGTAGCATGTGTTGATTAAAAGAAAAAAAAATACAGCGAACGAAAGTGACAAGCATTTTCTGTAAAGCCAGCAAGAAAGCACTGTGTGAATTTCCTTGTTTTCCTACGTTCCTTGAAATGAAGTACATATGGCATGGTGTTCATACGTAAGTTACGTCTAATTTGTGCGTGTGAGTATTGTACCTACTTTAGTGTATAAAAACCAAAGATAAACAGCAGCCTCGGTGTTTATTTCAATATTCTCAGATAAGAGTTAATTTCGTGAACAATGTGTGCAACACTGCTGCAGAAATTCAGTACGTTCTGCCCTGTCGACTCTTGTGAAATATATACAATACACCTACTGTTTGTTATGAATGGAAACAAAAGGAAAACGATGTTCATTTTTGCAAATGATGAGAAGTTTCATGTTGCTCCTTGTACAACGTAAAAAAATGTGGAGAAACAAGCAGTCCTGGTTGCAGTGTTTAATTTTTTTAGTTTTATTTCCCAAAGACGTGTTTCTCATTTATTTAGGCATCCTAGGATTGGCCTACGGTAGATATACAAGACATCACAACAGTGACGTGATCTGGTAAATACTCCTTGTCAACTGCGCGTTCTCCTAGAATATAGACTGAAAGAGAAGATGGTCGAAATTAAGCAGTTTATTAACAATTTTTAGAAAACCATTCATCTATAACAACTATCATGGTTTGTTGTAGCAGCTGAACACGATCGTAATCTAAGCCCGCAGGCACCATATACGAGAACTATGTACAATAGTGTTAGGGGCCTTTATGTTTTCAAATTCACTGTGATGTGTACAACCAAAATATGCACTAGACCTCCGGTTTTACTGAGGGTCTGATTTCCATTGGACTGCATTAGATTGCCCTACATGACTTAATAAAGTAATTTCCAGCTTCCTTCTTATTTCCAATGACGACTGTCAAATTAGGAACAAAGCAAGTTACAGATTTTTAAAAATATCCTTCAGTCATCTTCCTTTTATTGTAATTTATAGGACACCGCGCAGTGTCTTTAAGGCTTTGAGAAGGAACATTTACCAGCTGGAATACTTTATGATCTGTATCCCATGTGCCTATCGCTACCAAATATCAATAAGTTGTTTAACATTTTCTTGATAAGCCAATCTCACTAAATAGGTTTACACCACTATTATGAAATGTTGTATTTCCTCCCTAGGCCAATCCGAAAATACTTAAATAAAGGTGAAACACGTCATTGGGAACTAATGATACTAATAATAGAATTTTAAAACTGCATCCAAGACGGCTTTTTTCTTCCTACCATACATGCTGGTTGCTGTACCAACCCCGATACGAAATGGAAAACGTGAAAAATGTATTACCTGCTGAAGAGTCAGCAGTAGAAAAATAAACGTAGTACGCACTGTAATTGTAATTTTAATTGTAATTGTAATTCGTTTATTTCTGCTGCAGCATTGTAGGTATAAAATGAGACGAGTTCTTACAGTGGTGAATGTAAGGTATAACAGAAATATTAATTGTCATCCACACAAAATCTCGGAAAACTAGGAGGTAGTGAATATATCGATTGCGATTTAAATCAAATTGGGCAGTCCGTCGCCGAGAAATGCCCGACAGGCCGGCCACGCCTCCTATCCACAAGATCACGCACAACACTCACGGAGCCTGTCGCTAAAGGGTTAAAAATAATGATACGTGTAGTCACCGCAGCTTAATAAATTGGTTATTTGAGAATCAAACACGTTACTCACAAAACCATTGGGACTACGTGTGAGCTTACACTTTGATATAGACTGCTGCTGCCATTGTATGTGTCCGCAAGGCGGTCGTTGCATATGCAGGCATGTCGCGGAACCGGGCACATCTACATCTACATCCATACTCCGCAAGCCACCTGACGGTGTGTGGCGGAGGGTACCTTGGGTACCTCTATCGGTTCTCACTTCTCTTCCAGTCTCGTATTATTCGTGGAAAGAAAGATTGTTGGTATGCCTCTGTGTGGACTCTGATCTCTCTGATTATATCCTCATGGTCTCTTTGCGAGATGTATGTAGGAAGGAGCAATATACTGCTTGACCCCTCAGTGAAGGTATGTTCTCGAAACTTCAACAAAAGCCCATAACGAGCTACTGAGCGTCTCTCTTGCAGAGTCTTCCACTGGAGTTTATCTATCATCTCCGTAATGCTTTCGCGATTACTAAATGATCCAGTAACAAAGCGCGCTGCTCTCCGTTGGATCTTCTCTATCTCTTCTATCAAACCGTTCTGGTACGGATCCCACACTGGTGAGCAGTATACAAGCAGTGGGCGAACAAGCGTACTGTAACCTACTTCCTTTGTTTTCGGACTCCATTTCCTTAGGATTCCTCCAATGAATCTGTCTGGCATCTGCTTTACTGACGGTTAATTTTATATAGTCATTCCATTTTAAATCACTCCCAATGTCTACTCTCAGATAATTTATGGAATTAACTGCAACCAGTTGCTGACCTGCTATATTGTAGCTAAATGATAAAGGGTCTTTCTTTCTATGTATTCGCAGCACATTACACTTGTCTACATTGATATTCAATTGCCATTCCCTGCACCATGCGTCAATTCGTTGCAGATCGTCCTGCATTTTAGTACAATTTTCCATTGTTACAACCTCTCGATTTACTAGAGCATCATTCGCAAAAAGCCTCCGTGAACTTCCGATGTTATCCACAAGGTCATTTATACATATTGTGAATAGCAACGGTCCTACGACATTCCCATGCGGCACAACTGAAATCACTCTTACTTCGGAAGACTTCTGTCCATTGACTTCTCTCCACAGACTCCAGTCGTGTTGGCACTGGTTCTCAGGCATGAGCACTGACTTTTGGTGAGCAGCAATTGTTTCTATCTCTCTCCAGCTACAATCTTTCCTAATAAATGCTAATAGGTGAAGGAAGGAAGGAACAATTTTTTAAATGACACATTATCGTTATTTTACTTATTTTTATAATTCATGACAACATTTACAGTCACTCCGTTCTGCAACGCCTTAAATTTGGTTTGAATCGCATCCACATGTCCGGAGCCACAAGATAGCTTGTTTTTACATCCGTAAATTTCTCGTCTACAGGTTTTATGCTTACAGGTTCTACACTTACCATCTTTGCCACCCGATTAATGCATTGTTGCCGAATGGCCGAGCGGTTCTAGGCGCTACAGCCTGGAACCGCGCGACCGCTACGGTCGCAGGTTCGAATCCTACCTCGGGCATGGATGTGTGTGATGTCCTTAGGTTAGTTAGGTTTAAGTAGTTCTAAGTTCTAGGGGACTGATGATCTCAGAAGTTAAGTCCCATAGTGCTTAGAGCCATTTGAACCATGCACTGTTGCAACTGCCTCATATTTTCGCTATGGATGCGCAAATAATCTACAAAGTGACACTCTGCACCTGGGGTGCATGGACGCTGGTAGTTGTGCCTGTCTGTGGCGGGTATTAATGCAAAGTAAGATCATTCAAATTCTCAAAATGTGAGTGTCTGCTTGTAAACGCGTGTGTCAAAAATGGTTCAAATGGCTCTGAGCACTATGGGAGTTAACTTCAGAGGCCATCAGTCCCCTAGAACTTAGCACTACTTAAAGCTAACTAACCTAAGGACATCACACACATCCATGCCCGAGGCAGGATTCGAACCTGCGATCTTCGCGGTGGCGCGGTTCCAGACAGTAGCGCCCAAAACCGCTCGACCACCCCGGTCGGCACGCGTGTGTCCTCATGAGTTAATTCACGAACAGCTCCTCCATACATATCCACTATTCAAAAATTCTTGCTGGACGGATGTAAATTGGTGTTGGGAATCGGTGGTACTCCGGCGTCGTCCTCTTCTCTATGTGCTACATCATGCCACAGAGTCCTATTCATACCATATTGCTCCCAGTCTCAAGGTGCTAAAAGTCTTCCATTGCAGGAAAGACACTGCCGGGTTCTAAGCCGACAGCCAAGGACTTAGATAGTCTGCTGACAGTTAACTGAGGTTCGGCAATTTGAGGGAGCTGTGGCAGCTGCTTTGATGTTTGTATAGAGTAGTCGAAAGGCAGGTTTCATAAGTTTGGACGACTGCCTGTGGTCTCCTGCTTCTGTGGTGTTCTGGTGCCACCTGCAGTCCCTCTAGTATTAAAAGAAGGGTGCGTTGCACTGCTGTAAAAGCTCTTAGGCATGAACGTATGTATAATTAAATAAATATTACTATCAATAATCGAGGGACTAATATTTACTTTTAAATCTAAGAGCCTCCTTCTGCTTTCTATTCTGGCTCGGGGTATCTGCTGCCCCTTCTTGGCATTCCTTTTCTTTTACACTGAAGCGCCAAAGAAAGTGGTACAGGCATTGGTATCCAAATACAGAGATACGTAAACAGGCAGGCAGGGTATGGAGACAAGCTCATCAATCCATGGAACCTTCATTTCAGCAGAGGACTATTCGAGCTAGTCGACACTCTGTAATGGTGTGGGGCATGAACAGTTGGAGTGATATGGAACCACTGATACGTCTAAATACGACTCTGACAAGTGACACGTACGTAAGCATTGTGATCATGTGCATCCATTCATGTCCATTGTGCATTCCGAAGCAGAACAATGTGACACCCCACACGACCCGAAGTGCTACAGAGTGACTCCGTAAATATTCTTTTGAGTTTAAACACTTCCGCTGGCCACCAAACTCCCCAGTCATGAAGATTATTTATCATATCTGTGATGCCTTGCAACGTGCTGTTCAGAAGACATCTCCAGTTGCTCGTGCTCTTACGTATTTATGGGCAGCCCTGCAGAATCATGGTGTTACTTCCCTCCAGCACTACTTCAGAGATTAGTCGAATCTACGTCACATCGTGTTGCAGCAATTCTGCGTGCCCGCAGGGACCTTATACGACATTAGGCAGCTGTATCAATTCTTTTGATCTTCAGTGTATATTAAGACCAAACAATTTATCATATTAAACAAAGTTCTGAGTGTCATCCTGCATCGTCACACGGTCACTCAACGACGACATACTCGCGTACACTACAGCGTCATCAGTAAACAGTCGCAGACTGCTGCTCATCCTGTCGATCAGTTTATATGTACATGACAACGAGAGCAGTCTTGGCACGCTTCTCTGGCGCAATCCTGACGATGCGCTTGTCTCTGATAATCTCCGTCCAGAACAACGTTCTGGGTTCTATTACTTAATGAGTGTTTGAACATCTCACGTATCTAAGAACTTATTTCGTATGATCGGGCCTTCGGTAACGGTCTGCGGTGGGGAACTGTGTCAGGTTCGGAATTTATGTCCGCTCAATGATGATTTGTAACTTGCCATGCGAGAAGACAGCAATATGTGATTCGCACGAACGATGTTTTACAGTTCCTGGCTTACTTCTGGAAAGAAGCTTTCCTGTCTCAAGGAAATTTATTATATTCGAATTTACTACATGCAAAAGAATTCTATAGCAAATGCACATTGGGGTATTGACCGACATATTTTTGTGTCTGCTGTTTGACTCTTTTTATACACGTTAGTCACCTGCCCTTTCTCCCCGTCTCTTGAGGCTTTGCGCTGCGCAAGGGAATCGCAATAAATTCAAGATAAGTAACAAACCAATGCCATAGATTAGCCTGTGTGAAACTAAACTGAGAATCCATCCTGACGTGGCTAGTTATTTGTTTTACATTAGTTCAGTTCTTTCTCAACGCCTTCATTGTGAATTTGTTAACTTCAATATGTATCGACGTTATGACGTATGGTATCACTAATCTCTGTCCATATCATGGCACTGGCGATAAACCGAGACCTGTTCGTTGCTACAAAGTCTGAAATGTTTGCATTGCATGTCAGTTGCCGAAACAACTGGACAAGACAGTTCTCGGGAAATGTGTTACGAATTAGTAAACAAGGCTGCCAGTTCTTACCGAGTGCAATGAATTCGTAGAAATTCCTGTCCATACTCGGCTGGTTAAGGTTGTTTCCAATTAATACTGTTGACCAGGGTACTTCGGCGCTGTTGAATGTAGATTTTCTTTGAATGCTTCTATAATTCGAATGGCACGGCCACTAGAAAATTTGATAGTTAACTTGAATTCACGTAGGCAACTTACTTGCGTCTAGCTAACTAGGCAGTCGGCCTCTTCGACTTGGATAGATTTAATGCTTTGATCTACTGCAGTTAACACTTTCCCTCTGCGGCAGCTAGACTGTGACAATTTGTTGCTAAAACAATAATATTTCAATGGTTTTTACTCTCTTATGTGTCAACTGGTGACCGTTCATCAGGGGCCTGTTTATCGGAAGTCTTGAAAAAATATAATCACGAATTCTCTGCTACCTAATTTGCAACTTCCTTTGTGTTGGGTACCCCAGACGTGGTAAGGGAAACCCTACAATTATCCACCCCCTTACACAGGACAAGGAATCTCAAGCAAAAATCGTCACAGAATCTGTGGAGCCTCTCATTTATAAAATTATTTCGCATAATAATCAAAGGACCCTCATCCATATTGGGTACTGGAATTACAAATTGTGCGATCTAGCTACAGCCAGTGGGTTAAGCAATCATAGTCCGCCACTTTATCCCTTATGAATTGAGGACGGACTTAGAATTCAAGCAACATGCGCCTTCAGTGCAGACATGAGTCACAACTTGGAGATGGCTGCACTCTGCATCCTTGATATACGTAGGAGGGCCTCCTCAAAATCTCTAATGAGCCATCGCCCCCCCCCCTCCCGGCTTCCCCTCCTCGACCCCAGCAGACATAATGAGTACACACTTTTTTCCAGCCATGGATGCTATTTTCCTAAGGAGTTCCTTATTATGCCTAACATTGGAGCTCCAGGTTACTTTTCACGCCAGACTGCAAAGTTTGATGACATGAGTAAGAAAACATAACAGATGGAGAAAACTTGCTCTGTGATTAATTAACTGGAAAGTAGTTTCATGACACTTCTCTTAAGGTACTTAGCAGGGAACTCAACTTTGCAATTGCTCGCAGACTTGTGCCCTTTTTTGGTTTCATCGGTACTGTGGAGCCAGGAACCAGCCCACGTCCGCTAAACGTGACAGAAGAAATCCGCTGGGTGACTTGCAGGGCGCTCACCAGGACCAAACCTACAAAATTAAATATTTAAAGTGATGAGAAGTTTGCACGCAAGAATCTCCAGGAAGACAGGAGCATGGTGGACTTGCCAAGAGACAAAGGGAACTCAGCAATTATTTTGCAGCAGGCTCAATATTACAAAACAGTGCGTCAATTTCTGGAGGACCCTGCTTACAGACTTTAGGGATGTGACCCTCAGGACGAAGCGGACGAGAAGATTAGGGCTCTCTTGACAGAAAGCAGTATGCCTCATAATGTCATTAAACAACAACAAACGAGAGTGCCAGTTCCAACTAGATACATCGGTTGCCAAAATACATAAAGAAGACTTGCCATTACGCACAATTATCAGCAACATAAGCACATCAAAGTACCCGGCACCTTATTACTTGAAAATAACTGTTGTTTAAGTTTAGAAGGTGTATTCACCACATCTGCTACTCGAAGGATTTTTTGCGACTACTCAAGGAGCCACATATCATAAAACCTGATATAATGGTTAGTTTTGATGTAGCATCCCTGTTCCCTGGGGTGACACTGAAAGACTCCCTAGAGTTCGTTGCAGAGAAATTTTACGATGGTTTGTACACCTGAGCAGGCATGTACGACCTCAACATGTTATATATCTACGGGTGCAAATATTACGACAAGACCGAAGATGTAACCGTGGTCGTGCCCTGTCTCCAGCAATTACCATATTTCCGTGGAAAGATTAGAAGAAGAAGAATTACAGATGACTGGATACAAATCTGTGTCTTTCTGAAGGTATGCGGGTGATACCTTAGTGATCTGCTTTCACGGAAGGGATAGGCTCAATAAGTTTCTTGAACATCTGAAGTCACTCTGCCCAAATATTATGTTCATTATGGAACGGGAAGAAGACTGCCATTTCTGGAAGTGCTTGACAAAATAACAGCACATGGCTCGTTTGGCTACAGCGTGTTTAGAAATCCTACACACACTGATTTATACCTGCAAGCCAACGGCTGTCACCACCCAGTGAAAAAAACAACGTGGCACACACTTGTCAGTCCGAGGTAGTTTGACAGTAGAAAAGAGTGTCTACGATTAGTGTTCTGCAAGAATAAATGCGCGAGCAAATTAATTCACAAGGCGCTTCAAGCACTCCGCCACACGATCTAGGAGAGCAAGATACGGCAAAGACTGTGATACACCTGCCCTATGTGGGATCTACTTCTGCCAAAATTAGCAGGATTCTGAGGAAACACGACATCAGTGATCTGTCCATCCACCGAAATACAAGGCGATCTGGAATGTGAAAGGCAACGTGCAGTTCCGAATTGCTTGAATCTCTAATATACCTTGCAAATGTGAAATGTCGTACATTGGCCAAATAAGTAGGACAGTGGTCATCATATGCAAAGAACATCAGGGGTTGTAATGGTCGCCTGGTCGTAGATATTGCTAATTGCTATAATCGCACTATTTCACTCCCATTTACGGAGCTTGTTAGCACTTGATGTTAGGTTGGCGCCATTACAATGCATTTTAGTAAACACTGCTGCTTGCTGGATCGCTGCTGTGTCTCGATGTTGATGCTGGCTCTAAATCTGGTTGTCTAGGGTTAAAAACATGAGGTCCCGTGTTTTGTTTTATGTGCTTTTGATGATAAAGGATGAACGAAACCAACAAATATGTAAACTTCAAATATTTATTTCTCTGGTGGCCATCTTAATTCCACTGTCCACCAAAGACTATGACACAACACAACTTCCTTTACATGTTCTTTGCATTGTTTATCCACCTCAAACAATAACACACTAACACACTATACCAAAGTGACATTCCGACTGCTTCTCGACCCTTCTTGCTGCTCGTATTTATAACATTGTCAAAGAACTACTAAAAAGAGATATAGTTTACAAGTCACATGTACATCTGTTATCATAATTTGTGCAGAAAAGTTATTAATTTGCATCGAGTGACATAATTTAACATGTTATTAAAATGACAGACAGATTTGTTGACTTGACAGAATAATTCTTTGTTACAAAAAGTCCATTTTTTAGAAGTTTGTCAATTGACTTCTCTAATTTGCATAAATAAGTAATTAACATGAATTATTAAGAAATACATTGGTTTTCGTCTAAAACAGGATTGATTTCGTGAATACTAAGTGAAACCGCTCCTAGTGAACAAATAGGTTTCACTGGGTGATTTTTATTTAAGGAGATCCAAAATACCTAAGTTGTACACTATTTTTCGTACTTCATATTAATTATTTAAGATGAACTCAGTGTTTTTACATGATGACGTTTGCTGTATCAGTGATCAAGTGATATTAACTTTTGTGTGGGTTAGTTATTCAGTATAATTTAATAGGTTGACTGTTTATGGAGACATGTTACGCAATCATTGTTAACATACACAATAACTTTTCTATAATCATAAATACTCGTTAAACTGGTTGAATTTGGAGGGTATCGCATACTTCGGTACAGTAAAGCCTTTAATATGTTCCGTTACAATACCCCCCTCGGGTAATATCATTTACAGAATGTTAATGATATTAGCCGAGTAGGACAAATGTGTCAAATGGTTAAAATTTGGAAAAGTACTACTTTAATAAAAAAAATTATTTTTTTTTGTTTTACTATGCATTATGTGAATGTATGCAATTACTGTTACACCGTTCCAAAATGACTTTTTCCTGCAAATATTTTAGTTGTGTTGTTTCAAATGCACTTTGTGTTATGTCATTCAGTATGACTGCATAATAAAAATAATTAGTAATATATGAAAGTAAAAAAAATGTTAATCTTTGCTCCCAGTGAGCCACATGGAAAATGATTAAAAACAGACACAAATATATCACATGCGATTTTAAGATATATCAAAAATATATGTGAATTATTTCAAAGTCAGTTCTCATTGAGTCACAGATTAATCAAGATAATAGAAGGAACATAAATATATTATATAGATGGACAGGTCATATGTCCATAGGAAAATATTGCAACTGTCTGCTCTTTTTGAGCCACATAAAAGAAATGAAAACAAAGAACATAAATATAAGTATGGACATGATATATAAACACAAACACTAGAGAAGTCACATGTATGAATATAATATGCACTTGCAAAAAAAGGAAATATTTAAAAAACTTGTCTCCCATTGAGACACATAGTCAAGACAGTACAAGAACATATTAATACTAAAATTGGACACTTAAATTGGTCACAACATAACACAAACATTACACTTGGTGAACATCTGATTAACTGTAGAAAATTGTACACAAATCTTATGCCTAAGAACACAATAGTCACAAAATGATGGGTCTTGCACAACAATTTTTTCATTGTCTTTTATTTGGTGCAAGTATGTCCCATATTCATCAATACAAAAGGAAAGTAATAAATGTTTGTCACCTTCTTGCCCATTGCAAGTAAAGAAGATGTCTCAAAATTTAATATTCAATAGTGACAATATAAATATAAAAACATTCTCTCAGAGATCTGGAACTTCTCCAGGGTCTGTAGGATGTGTAGTAGTTGCTATTAGACACACACAGTAAAAAAAACTTTGCTGATAACATGCTTTATGGAAAAGGGGTAAGTAACTGTATTCAAACAGGGAAATGTGCTTAACAATGTTTATATGGTTTCAATTCAGTGATGTTTCTTAATCCAAATAACCTTCTTGATCTGGGAAAGATAAGTCTATACGCATTAGGATGTGGGCTTTCTTTTATTTCAAATGGACAAATGTCAATGTTTACTTTAACATATGGACAACCTAGCTCAACATCTTTGTCTATTTCAGTATTTTCAAACAATAGACCATTTTCAATTTCTTTAGTTCCTAAGTCTAATGTCTCTTTCCTACACTTAGACACATCCCTCTCTGTTTGCAAAGCATTGACATTTAAACATAAACCTTTATTTTCATCTGTTCCTTTTAACACTGTGTTGTCACTTAAACTACTGTTTTCACCCCCTTTTTTATAAAGTCCACTACGGATTCTTGTCCACCATGTAGGATACAAGGTTGCACTTACCTTTGCTAATTCTTTCCAAAAGGCATCTTTGTTTATACAGTTTCCATAGTTGTTCCACAAAACTTCTAAAAACTTTTCCCCTTTCTCTTGAAAACACACATTTACATTCCATCCCTTTATATTTTCTTTAATATTATTATTATTACCATTCTCATAGATTAGTGTTTCATAGTTCCCAATAGGCAATAGCTTGTCCTCAGATACGCATTCCCTAGTCTGCATTTCACTTACATTAACCTCATTATTACCCATGTTTGTCACACCACTTACCTTTACCTCATCATCACTTTTCAATTCTACAAATACTTTTATTTCTTCCTCCACACTCTCATCAACAACATCACTTGATTTAGGATCATTATTTAAATGTCCCTCTATTACTTCTTCCTCCTCCTCCGCAACAACCCCATCTTCAGTTTCCCCCCTATGTATCTGATTCTCAGCAATTGAGTCTTTGGCTCCATTAAACACTTCGTCATCCCCCCTCTTATCAAATAAACCCCCCAAAATAGATTCTATTTGTGGTGTGTCTGACTTGATATTAACACCAGTATCTTTTTCAGCCCAACTATGGAACTCTGCAATACCTTCAACTTCTGCACTTTCACTAACTACCTGTGCTTGAACACTGTTTTTATTAACTGTATCACTTTTACTCATAGTATCCCAAAACCTTTTATTAAATTCTAATTTATTCATTCTAACAACATCAGAGTTTTCATGGTACTTACTCTTTACATTGTATCCTCTCCTTTTCCAGTTTCGGTTATGTGTCGTTCTATCATAATATTGTCTAGCCCCAAAACTATGGACATCTAGTGGGACTGTCCACCATTTCCCGGCTGGTTCCCTCGGTCTGTCCGTTTGTAATTGTCGTTTTGTTCACTAGTTCCAGCAAACCCCCTTCTATCTTGTTCTCTTCCCCAATACCTACTTCTATCATTCCTGTTATCTCTCCTCCATCCTCCCTCCTGTGTATTGTTTCTGAAATCATTTTCATATCTCCTATCTCCCCTATTTGGAGCATTATTTCCAGAATTTTCAAAGTCTCTCCTCCCATAATAATCTCTATTTACATTCCTGTTCCACCCCCCCATACTGGTTGTTGCCAGAGCCAAAACTTTGGTTATTTTCTCTTTCCAATGCCCTATCTAATCTTTCTACAAATTTCAGGAACTCTTCCATTGAATCGTCTGGTCCATGGACCAATTCCCACTGCAGTCTCTCTGGTAACCTTCTTTTTAAAACATCAATTTGTGTCATAATATCAAAAGAATTATTCAAGTGAGCAAGCTTTTTCAATTGATCTCTGCAAAATATTTGCATTCCCCCTACTTTCCCTCTATACACTGGTCCATTTAGAAATTCTGACTTTAATCTGGCTTGTATGGATTGTGACCTAAATTTGCAAATAAATTTTGCTTCAAACTCTTCAAAAGTATTCCAAGAATCATTATTCTCATTTGCCCAGGATAGGGCCTCCCCTTCTAGAAACCGTTTTACTAACTTGAATTTTATGTTATCTGCCATTCCTACCACAAACATATCCTTACATTGGTGAATAAAGTCAATAGGGTTCAGATTTTCACCAGGAAAGCATTTCACTTGGATGTGCCCATACATTGTATTCTGATTGTAAATCGTTTGTTTGGACATCAATGCGTCCTCCAATTGTGTACATTTAGTGTGCATATTTTCTACTTTTGTATCTACATTAGTGGTATACAGGTTGTATTCTTGTTTAAGGTTTTCTGAAGTTTTGTCTATTCTCTGATCTAATCTTTCAACTTCAGTATCTACTCTGTTGTAGATGACAGCAATGCTGTCTGTGTTAGCTTGTATGTTTTCATTTAAACTTTCAACTTTAACTTGAAATTCTTTTCTGAAGTGTATCAACTGTTCTCTAGTGTCCTTCCTGAGGGTAGTTTTAATTTCCTCACACTTCTCATTGAGATGAGTACTTAATACATCAAAATTGAAACTTAACTTATCCAGTCTATCTGTGTTTTCTTTCAGTTTCACACTTATTTCTTCACTGGATTGTTTAAGTTGCGAGCTTATTTGAGTTGCAAACCCTGCTAGCCACTCTGTTAAGTTTAATTGTTCACCATCCCCTGGTTCAGTTTTTACATTTCCTACGATCTCATCACTCTCAGGTAGAGACATGTTAACTATTAATTATTTTAAATGACAACAACAACAAAATACCTTGCTTTATGCTATGATGTCGTGATCGGTGTTCCTGTTGGTTTCTTCACTTCTATTCGGTTTTATTGAAGCTGAGGTCTTGATTGATGAATTCCGTTGACATAATCCAGACGTTAATCTTCCGAGCGGTGTGATGATGGTTTTTGGTAGTCGCACAAACACACTTTATTTATTTATTTAATTTTGACATATTTTCACTGTTGCCACACTGCACAAATAAACTTTTTGTTGGAATGCTAAGCACTTACGAAATTTATCGCTGCACTATTATCATCGATGCACTTAAAGATCCCGGATGAGCCCCCACTTTCGTAATGGTCGCCTGGTCGTAGATATTGCTAATTGCTATAATCGCACTATTTCACTCCCATTTACGGAGCTTGTTAGCACTTGATGTTAGGTTGGCGCCATTACAATGCATTGTAGTAATCACTGCTGCTTGCTGGATCGCTGCTGTGTCTCGATGTTGATGCTGGCTCTAAATCTGGTTGTCTAGGGTTAAAAACATGAGGTCCCGTGTTTTGTTTTATGTGCTTTTGATGATAAAGGATGAACGAAACCAACAAATATGTAAACTTCAAATATTTATTTCTCTGGTGGCCATCTTAATTCCACTGTCCACCAAAGACTATGACACAACACAACTTCCTTTACATGTTCTTTGCATTGTTTATCCACCTCAAACAATAACACACTAACACACTATACCAAAGTGACATTCCGACTGCTTCTCGACCCTTCTTGCTGCTCGTATTTATAACATTGTCAAAGAACTACTAAAAAGAGATATAGTTTACAAGTCACATGTACATCTGTTATCATAATTTGTGCAGAAAAGTTATTAATTTGCATCGAGTGACATAATTTAACATGTTATTAAAATGACAGACAGATTTGTTGACTTGACAGAATAATTCTTTGTTACAAAAAGTCCGTTTTTTAGAAGTTTGTCAATTGACTTCTCTAATTTGCATAAATAAGTAATTAACATGAATTATTAAGAAATACATTGGTTTTCGTCTAAAACAGGATTGATTTCGTGAATACTAAGTGAAACCGCTCCTAGTGAACAAATAGGTTTCACTGGGTGATTTTTATTTAAGGAGATCCAAAATACCTAAGTTGTACACTATTTTTCGTACTTCATATTAATTATTTAAGATGAACTCAGTGTTTTTACATGATGACGTTTGCTGTATCAGTGATCAAGTGATATTAACTTTTGTGTGGGTTAGTTATTCAGTATAATTTAATGGGTTGACTGTTTATGGAGACATGTTACGCAATCATTGTTAACATACACAATAACTTTTCTATAATCATAAATACTCATTAAACTGGTTGAATTTGGAGGGTATCGCATACTTCGGTACAGTAAAGCCTTTAATATGTTCCGTTACAGGGTACACCTGACTACGACTGACAACTAAATCAGCCATTGCCGAGCAGTGTCTGTAAGCCAGTCACTCCATAAACAATGACGAAACGAGTGTTTTGGCACAGAACCGTAGACTGTGACATTGCTACAAAAGCGTTTATAGAGGTAAATATGACGGAAAACCTCATGAACTATTACACTGTGTACCAACTCAGCAGAGTCTGGGGTCGTGCACTGGACTTGGCGGAAACGCGATGGGGCCAGCTATAGAAATCCACAACATAAAGAGCTGAGGGTGTGAAATGGGAAACGCAACAACAAAACCCAGATAGGACATAAGTCACATCAAAACGAATAGATAACGTCACCGAGCGCTTCTAGAGAAAGGAGACAGCAGAGGGAACACTCAAAAAGGTACCAAACCGAAAACGGAACGCCAGTGTGCATACTGGTGCGTGGGACGGTAGACGATGCTCTACCGCTAGGACTTGAGCACTAGAGCGAAGCGAGAACGCCTAAGAACTAGTGGAAGATTGTCGCTAACACCTTGAATCGCAGCGGACCGAAAACGGAATGCCACTGTACAGACAGCCGCTCCGGACCGAAGAGGGACCTCCTAAGGATGCTGCTATGGTGGGCGGACTGCAGATGGAAAGCCTGGAACCGACGATGGAGTGGGAAGAGCGTAGGAGTAATCACAACATCCATTCCCCTTGACAAGCGGTCTCAGGTGGCAGCTGATGAAGATAATAAGCTACGTTGTCGAAATACCATGCAAGAACGACTCTGATATTCCGACAACTCAAGATGTTAACAGATTGCTAGGAAGTTCTGAAGAATTGCAAGGCAGATGGGCAACATGCACTAGATTGGCATCAGTTAGATGGGCAAATCTGCTATAAGTTCATTTCTCACACAAAGTAAGGAAAAAATAACAAGAAAACAATTAGCAATCGAAGTTGTTGCAAGTAGCTCTTTGGCCCATGATGGCAATCCAAGATTTGGAATCAGCGATGGTTGCACTAAGCCCATTGTCTTAAGTACCAACTGTAAGATTACAGGCCTGGGTATACTGGCGCACCCTGCACAGTTATCAGATTTCCATAGCTTTAACTGATGACCGTAATCTAAGATGGTATATCCAGAATGGTGGACCTGGCTCACTAGTGCATCTCAAGGGCACCTCACACTGATTATAAAGGAATTCCCAGCTCCTCCAAATCCCCAGGTGAAGTAGACAATAGACTTCGACTAGCATTTGCCCACACCAGGTACTAGTGGTCAAAAATGACTTGTTACATGATGCCTAGCACACTTTTGGGGGTGTCTAGATGAATAATTACTATTACAAAGTGATCGAGAACAAGCTCCCAGACACGCAAAGCGAGCCATGCGCCAGCTCCCTGAGGAGAACACTCAAAGAAAATGCTCCACCAGCATGCGATGACCACCACGACCCGATAGGAGGCCCGCGAGGTGGTGAGGAGAGGATTAAGCACTGCACGATGGAGAGGCAAGATGTCTTACTCGCCAGGTCTTACAGTTATACCGCTTACTTGGTATTCCACCTTGTGTGGATGAGTGCAGAACAGCCACGCATGTAGTGGAAGGGATGTATTGGCTGTTGAGTAGTGTGTGACGCACTGTGGAGAACCGTGTTATAGATCAGCTTCGTCCAGTGGCGTGTTGTGTCGCTTCCACTGAAGTTGACTGCCAGGTAATGTCTAAACGCGACTGCAACTTGCTGACGCATGTACATGGTGATTTAACCTTATGTCATCTAAGCAGCAGGACTGCGTAGAATCTGACGAGCATTCATTTTGTTAATCTCAGCTAGTGCGTCTTGTCCTGCGGAAAATCCATCTTCGCTTACTGTTTCTGATCTTGTTTTAGCGATATTACAAGTATTCCTGTTCCATATATATTTATGTCCCTGTTCTGATGTATTCAGCTGTACGCTATGTGTGTAAGACTGCTTTCTGTACATTGTACTTAACTGGACCATTGGCGCTAATGGTAGCCATAGCTTGAAAGGCACACACACCCATTAAGAAACCGTTCTTTTGTGGTATGCCAATGGTACATACTACCTGTTTATGAATTGTTATTTAATTTGAATCCTGTCCGCATTTCATTCTTGATAGCAGTTAGATATTTAAAGCGGTACCTGAAGTGCATTATCTCGTACTTTTATTTTTAAAACTACTTTCATAATTGTATTTGCTTCCTTCAAACTATATTCCTAATGGGCAAAATTTTTTCGTTTTTTTATTAACTGTAATTGTTTGCTGGCTTGTCTGAGAAAACAGAAATTTGTTACTTATTTCCAGTTTTACAGGCTTAGGCTGTTACGTTTGATTGGCTTTTAACTAACTGGAATATGTCTTTTAAATATTTGTGGCAAAATTCCTTGTGGGGAACTCTAGGAAATAACACGTAATTATTGAATTTATATCTTACTCCAGTGGAGCCCAGTACCTACCGCTCCCCTGCTACATGTAGTTACTACTATTGTACAAATCCTGTACCATATCAGAGGGAACAATAGCGTTCTTGCCTTATGGGATATACGAGGGAAATTTGGCAATCTACGAAATTATTTGAGTTTAATGCTGGACACTTTTCTTTGTATTGGGTTACGGGTTATTCTACAGTAAAGTATGGCCACCCGAGAAGTGAATAGCATTTACCACGTAAAAGAATAATTTCACTAGTGTGAACTACGAATAAGGAGCCAAGCTAGTTGGGGAAGCATGAAGGACGTAGTATAGAAATTGTAGTTCTGTTTGGACTGACCCATGTAGCTGAATAAAAACGATTTGCTAACCTGTGCTCCGCATACCTCTCCATGTTGTGAGCAAATATTGAGTTTTTACAAGACAGTTACCATTCTCGTAAGCTAGTACTGCGTATGCAAGCTTAATTAAGCCTGTTGGCTAATTGTGTGCAAGATTTATTTCAGATTAATTCCGGTAGAGAACAGACTCCTGTTATAGGAAAATTGGGGTGTAAATTGATGGAGCTTGAGATTTAGACTACGAGTAGTTGCTTGCATTTGTAGGAAGGATCGGATCACGAAGTTATTGTAAATGCACAAAGCAGGGCTGTGGTGGAGGGTGGTGATGTCTGTGTGTGGCAATGATTAAATAAACTCCCGAACTCAACTAGTAAGAGGAGAGGTTTTAGACGACTGAATTGGAAGTGGAGATGATACAGTTTCTTTGGTTAAGACGTTAGATTACAGAATCAAGTTGAAGCCCTCCAACGTTTCATTAGAGGCAGATAGCGTAGACTTCTCTAGCAGATTATACGCGAGCAGTGCTGCTTGGAGGGAATGCGTAGGATAATCGCTCGTGAAAACTTCTTCAGTAATGTACGAATGGGTTACCTAATAAGTATTATGCATGTGTGTTAAGGAGGGCAAGAGTTTTTACCTTTATGAGCAGGAAATCCTCAGGGTATTACGTTTAGAAACTACTGATAGTGAAACAATTAACAATGCTTTGGAAGGCATGCACTCTGAGAATCATTCGTGTGTTATTTTAGCAGAAGAGCCTAAGACTTGACTTGGTAGTGACCATTGAGAGCTTTAGAATTAACGATGGAAAGAGGGGGACAATGCACCACGAATCTATAGCAGTAATTCCAGAAAGGAACAGGCAAGATTGTTTATGTGTGGACATTTTTTCATGTAATCGGCTAGGACATATGACTCGTGATTGAAAATTCCGGAGAGCAAATATTAAAAACAGAAGATGGTGTAGGTGAAGCAGTGGGACACCAGAGGTTTGTAATAAGAATATGGGGTTAAATCACAGCCTCTCCTTGATTCGTACTGCTATCGATCACGAATAGATCTCTAGTTTATTCGATTCGTGGAGTAGTTGTTCCTTTACTGGTATTCATTAATACTAAAGGCATAGGTCTATTTACAGGATCCCTCACTTTCACTTCGTTTATTACACACGTCGCAGACTAAATGCTAAGCCCGCATCTCGTGGTCGTGCGGTAGCGTTCTCGCTTCCCACGCCCGGATTCCCGGGTTCGATTCCCGGCGGGGTCAGGGATTTTCTCTGCCTCGTGATAGCTGGGTGTTGTGTGCTGTCCTTAGGTTAGTTAGGTTTAAGTAGTTCTAAGTTCTAGGGGACTGATGACCATAGATGTTAAGTCCCATAGTGCTCAGAGCCATTTGAACTAAATGCTAAGAATTTTCCTTAGCTAAGCCCTGTGAGGATTGAAGTAAAAATATCTTGGCCGTTAGAGATCCTGGTATCTAGCGGTTTGACTTGAAGTGTTGCTTTGGGTTGTGACTTTATTGTAGACGCATTTTCTGTTAAGCTGGAATAAATTTTCATCTTGCAAGACCTTTTTCCTTCCGCAGCGATGTCGGAGATTTGCTGTTTTACCGGATTCCTATTATCCACGATACACTCGTGAAATTGTCGCATGGGAAAATACCCGCTTCGTCGCTACCTTGGAGATACTGTGTCCCATCGGTCGCGCGACGACTATCACACCACGTTCAAACTCACTTAAATCTTGATAACCAGCCATAGTAGCCGAAGCAAGCGATCTCACGACTGCGCCACACACTTGTTTTCTTGTATAGACATTGGCGAAAGCAGCCCCGTCTTCTGCCTGTTTAAAATCTCTACATTTGAATACGCATGCCTGTATCAGTTTAGTTGTTGCTTCAGTGTATCTTAACCAAAAATACTTATATCGCGTTCAAAAGAGGGACGGAAAGTGAAAACACAAAGCCGGCGGCAGTGGCTGAGCGGTTCTAGGCGCTTCAGTCCGGAACCACGCGACTGCTACGGTCGCAGGTTCGAATCCTGCCTCGGGCATGGATGTGTGTGATGTCCTTAGGTTAGTCTGGTTCTAGGGGACTGATGACCTCAGATGTTAAGTCACATAGTGGTCAGAGCCATTTGAACCATTTGTAAACACAACGTGGAAATTGCAATAAAGTGAGGAATCCTATAGAACTATTACCCTGTTTGTGCCACATTTATCACTGAAGGTATTAACATTTGAATGTGAAATCGTTTGTAAGAAGAATAACAGAAGCTATAGAAGTGCAGAAGTTTCGTGCGATATTTCTTGGGACAGTACTTGCAATCAGCAATAAAATGAATGTAATAAATGCTCGGCATCTGCATTTAATGTTTATATTATCGATTTTCTTGACGATGATGTTCATATTATTAGAAATATGTCGATAAATATTACAGGGGAGATAACTGAACGACATAGTGTGAAGAAAAAGAGAGCATAAAGATTATCAGTTGACTGGCAATCGCTATTCCAGTAACTTTCTCTTCATATTTAACAACGAGGAACTATAAAATATTACAGTCAGTTACTACTGTTCAGACATATACAAGTTGTATCTGAAATTAATTTATAAAATGAGAGGGCTAGTACAGTGGATCATTACAAGCATATTTCCCATAGCAACTCATGTCCGCAGCCTTTAGCGTCGTTGAACATGTCATCCGAGCAATTATGGTAGCAGGCCTGTAGGGCAACGTTTTCAATGTATGTGTGGCGACAAGATAAATGAGAAGCCGGCGTGAACCTTTACAGCCTTCATTTGTAAACGGCATCCTACCCAGTTAAACCAAAAGTTTCATCCTAATGCATTCACACTGCATGCGCGGCGTTTGCAGGAGCACAACCGCGTTGGTACCACATTCGGTATCGAACGTCGAATGGAACACTTTCCAACAACTGTGGCATAGGTCTAATGAAAAGATCAAGTATCTGTTTGCGGGGGAACATGTAGGGTCAGACCAGGTTATCGCCTAACGAGCCGACCCAAATGTTCACATCGAAGCAATCTTGGCGACCACGAACAAAGACGGCATGCAGATTTTCCCGGGCCCATAAGTTGATTGCGGATGTTGAACATACCTTCTTGTGTAAAGAATGGCCCATCCGTAAAAAGTGCATAGTTTGGAACAATGGCACACCTTTGCCACACCCATGGGTCAGGACGTAAACCTTCTGAAGGCAGTATGCATTAAAATCGTCTTCGTATTACGCACGCCTAATTGTGGAATGGCTTGCACCAATTTCCCGTGCAACACACAGTGAGCCTGATGATAATGTGTTTCGCAGCAGTGCTAACGCCTGCTCATCAAGCCCTTTGTGCGCTGTGTGCGTTGGCGACCGCGTCTGTCGGCCCTTCGCACCTGTAACACATAACGAATACACCTAGTTTCAAAGTAGCCTTCCTCCCAAGATTATCCTTCCGTTTCCCGTCCGCTCAACACAGTAATAAACACAAGTGTGTCCCCGTTTGACGACGAAATCCAACACCTCTCAAACAGAAATTTGCACAGGCAAAAGCAACGCGTTCATGTACCAGTAAAAGGCGGAAAACCTCTAGGGTCGTCCCGCTTAGAATATCCGCCACTACGTCGACTACAGCATTTAGAAACAACGGTCATAAAACTTCATCCCAATGTCTCTTTTGCCTCGATGTCAGAAATACATTGAAGTTGTTGCTCTGAGACCTGCTACCATGATGGCTAGGATGGCCTGTTGTGTGGCTGCCCTCTTCGCAGCGCGCGACGCTGTTGAACGATTAACAGCGCCGTACGGCAAAGGTTGCGGACATGGGTTGCTGTGCGATATAAGCTTGTTATGACCCACCATGCTAGCCCCCTCATCTTCTACATTTATTCCAAGTACACCCTGTATATTGTATATAACTGGAGTATTTCAAACGTAAATGGAATCGCATCAACCAAGATCATATTAAAGAAGATCTTTTCATTAACGGTGCCAGTCACATTAAGTGGTTGACGAAGGAGAAGGTAGAGCATGATCGAAGTCTTTTAGTCACTTGTGGAAGGTGGTAGGCACTAGAGTGGCTAACTGGCTAGGTGTGTGTTAACATGGGATGTGGCTACATTGGACATAGCCATTTCAGTGCATTAGTTTGTAACTTCTTTACGTGTATTCACTGTGAGTTAATACAGACACGTAATACTGAATGTTGATGTTCGTGAACTGGTTTTCAGACAGACTTGAGTGAGCTCTTAAATGTAGTGAAATCGTTCAGATTAACGTTGTGATGTTGCGGCCATCGCTACATGCGCTAGTTAATCGCTGTATAAGTACGTTCTGCTTGCTTTGAACGGGTTTCTGCTTCAAATTGCATAGTTTTCATCGTTTGTAATATTATTTGCTGTAAGGGCAGCATACAATACAACTGGTCTTTTGGAGATAAATGAAACTAAGTTTGAGGGTTGTACCATTGTCAGGCTACATCGTCCTCCTGAGGGTCTTCTCTCGTATCATATTCTCAATATTTCTTATTTACTTGTGTTTTGCAATTTATTCGTTGACTGTTCCTTCGCATGGGCTTTTTAGTTTCAAAAGGTAAAGTAATATTCGAGCTATTATATTGATGACTGGTTGTGTGCATCCTGTCTGGTGGTTTAGAAGCAAGAAACTCGTTTTATATGACGATTAATTTACAGCTAAATTTTGTTAACTTAAAGCACCCCAGCATAATGCAATATTTTACTTTGTATTTGTGCCATACATCACCATATTGTATCAACATTGTAACTAATTATCCCATAAAGCACCATTGTTGTTTGAAGTTATTACAAACTACTCCAAGCATCTTAGTGCTGTAGCGAAATTGAACGCGATTGCGCCATACATCAATACTGTAACATATTACTCCATATAACATCTTGTTATAGCAAAACTGCAGAAAACGGTCAATAATTTGATATGGTACAACAAAACAGCATCAAATTGGCACAGACCTTAACATGTTGCATCAAAACTTTAACTAAATGTGCCCTATACCGCTATTTATGAAGTTGCTTTATAGATCTCCATGTTAGGGCAAAATTGCAGCAAATTGCTCCATACATTGGTAGTGTAACAAACTACCCAATACTTGGTCGTGCTGTAGCAAAATTGTACCAAAATTCTCCATACATGGCTACGTGAGCAAAAGTTTACTAAAATGCTTCATACAACAGTACTGTAAGAAAATAATTGCTCCGTATCACCATTTTAGACAGATTTGCAGAATAATCTTCCGTAAATTACTGTAAGCGTTCTGCAATTGGTGTCCGAGTATTTTTGTTCCTTCTCTGGCTCCAAGTTATAGATCATTAACAATCTTCTTTAAAGATGCCCTGTGCCAACGACTAAATTTGCTTATTCTTCCCTTTTAGATTTAGCACATTAGCAGATGCAGTTTCTCAGTGACCTATGTTTGCTGTCAGAACTCATGAAGCAGTAGCAGTGGAACTCTCTAGCATACACTGGCAGAGTCTCATATTTTCCTCCGTTCAGAGTCTGTTGTATCTGATATTAACACAAGCATAACGGTACCACACACAATGACAGTCACATGTGCTCATAGGAATAAGTCTGCGCCTAACTTGTAATCAGAAAGTACACTACAGAGAAGACGTGTTATTTATATCACTTATTGCTTCACTCGACCTCTTCCATTGGTATGTTGACTAAGGCAGAAAGGACTGTGCCACAATTACTCTTAGTTATAATCCCTTCGAGCAGTAGACGATGACTGGAGTAATATGGTTTTCTATGTGCACGGTTTCTCGAAATGTACTCAACGCAGAATCTTGAGAAATATGTCAACTTTCTTCCAAGGAATCCCATTTAAGTTACACAAGCATTTATATTGCATTTCTGCATAGGTCTGTATCGACTTGTGAAGAACCGAGCAGCGTGTCTACGAATTTAGATTTCTTTTGTTATACCTGCTTGATAATGTTTCCAAACACTGAAAGTACGCTTCAAAACTGTTAGCATTAGTGCCATGTCGCGATTTCCTTTATAGGTCCTTGCAGTTTCCCAGAATTATTTTATTCGCATTTTCTAACACTTCTTTTACGTGATCGTTACGTTATCTAACAGTATCCGTAAATAATGCAAATATTTTAATGGGATACTGCCACGTTCTTTCTCTACGCTACAGCATTTATCGTACTTTTTGTCCTGAGTTTCCTGCAATTCTTTACGATTCTCTAGTGTAGCAGGTGCACACGCATAATTCAGTTACTTCTGACGTGCTTTGTCAGACAAGTTGAACTTGCGACATTTTACTTTTAGCCTACAACTCATGCACATTTGTTAAGGATGATAGTTTTGTATGTCATGCTGGCTCACTCGTTTGTGAGTCATGTTTTAAATATATCTCTCCCATTTTATCACCGTTGATCACATACCTTTTTTATAACATTACTACGTACTGTTTGGTGTGTATGTTTACAGATATGGAACAGCTGAAAAATCTTGTACCGCAGCATATACTATTCTCACTATAATTCCTGTTGTATGAATCCAAACAGTGGAAATGTTATGGAAATTCCACTAAAGGAATTGGTTATTTTACTTCTTTATTAGCGTAATCTTGCGATATTATAGCCTGTTACGCATATTTTATGGGCTATGCTGTACTTTGGTGTTTATGTATACAATCTGAGAGCTATGTAAGAATGGTGTTTTACAAATGGCATGCTGCCAGTTAACTATATAAAGCAGCTTCCCTGCCTTATATTTTTATCTTCTTTCCCTTACTATTTCTACAACCTTAAAATTTACTGGAATGTAGCTAAAACCTTTTTAAGAATTTTTATTTTGAAGTTTTTCGGCATGTTTACAACGTAGTTCGCTCACGAGATGTTTTCTTGCTACATACTGCCATAAACTTGTTGGCTCACAAAACGAATGCATTTCATTCCATGACTACAGTTAATGATATTGGCTTTTTAGTGCAGGTGCACCGCTTTTTTACGAGAACAGTACGTGATCTTAAAAGCAGTAAGATATTATTTATAGGATACTGTTAAGTGCATCTGTTACTTGTTCACATTTACTATTGGAAATGACTCTTAATGTATAATTGGTTCAGTTGTTATACATTGTCTTACATCATACTTTATTTAACAATACTTTGTTAGGCTACTCTTCCTCCATTTGTTGACAAATCTGAAAATTGTTGCAGAAAACTTCCGAAACCAGTCAACACGCTGCAACTGTATACTCCTAGACCAGATTGCGATCTAGCCATAAAGAGTTTTATAATGGTTTTTAAAATATTTTTAATAAATCAAATTAAGACCGGCGTCCCCTCCCTCCCTGAAAATATCAGGCTTCAGTAATCATACTTTCCTCTACACACAGCATTATCACGGAACAAGCTTACAGTGCTACTTATCCTGTCTGCTAAATAGGTTACGTATATTGAGATGTGAGTCATACGCCATTCAGTATAATGAACTGTGTCCTTTTAGTAAAATATTTTTGCTCAAGGGTTCATGATCTGTCGAATAAAAATATTTGTGTGGTATTAGGATGGTTTTATAATGCCTTAAAGTCATACTGTACACTGAACACTGAAATGAAATGTTGTTTGGCTAGGGCCTCCCTTCGGGTAGACCGGTGGTCTGGTGCAAGTCTTTTTACTTGCTCGTCGATGGGGATCAGATGATGAAGAAGACAACACAACACCCATTCCCTGAGGGGTGAAATCTCCGACGCAACCCGGAACCGAACGTGGGTCCCTGAGCATGGCATCCCGTCGCCCTGACCAGTCAGTATCGAGGCGGAAACAGTGCTAAAGGACAACGACATTTCGATGTTTCTGACCGCGTCATAAGATCATTTTCAGCCTTAAGGCATACCCGCTCAAGACTGCATTCTACAGATGTGTACGACAAACTCTCGCGCTTCTGTAATTGATGTATACAATGACAGTACCTGTTACCCTGTTTAGCCACAGCATGCCGGAGAAGTAAGACATTCCCATAATCTGTTTCCGCTTGCATGGAATGAGATTTTGGCATCTGACATCGCACATGACTGGTAGCTCTGCTGTTTTGATCTTGAGCTTTTCCGTGAGATATTTACCCCTCGAAAGATAATTGCCATCCATCAGCAATGTAACAATCATCTAGCTACAGATCTTCTGCAGTACTCTATATAGTGCTCTGATATGCGTCCCCAAACTAATGAACGTGGTATTACCCGAATGGAAGCTAAATTTATAACTAATTTTTCTTACGTTACTCAAAAAAGCAGTATTTAGAATGTACTCCATGTTTTATGCTTTTATGTGGCAAGAAACACAGGATGTTTGCTGTGATGTGTTCTACGGCGCGTCCACTGGGGTTATAGCAATACAGCATTCCGCATCTGGCAACTGAAAAGCTGTTTGTGGAGTTTAAGACCGAAGAAGTAACTAGATTTAACGCCCTTTCGTATTATGAAGCTGAAAAATGACCGGTAACGTACTTTGAAATCGATAAGATGGACTCTAATACTTTTTCCTGAGCAGGTAACCATCTTGCCGACTTTTGGAATTATACTGATGTGCAAATTCTCTGACTACCGAACATATAAACTACAACAGTTCTCTGTCGCATCTAGCATACATGCAAGTGTAATTGCTTAAGAATTCAATTTTCGGCCGAACATTAGACAGCTTTCTGCTTATGAGAAGGGTGAAAGAAGTTTAACGTACCGTCTGCTTCTCTGTCATTAGTGGCATAACACTAGCTCACACTCGTGAGCGTTAAAAGCGGTTTTGACTTATACAGGGTGACACAGAGAAATGGTAAAGTTTGAAATGAGTTGTGGCAACCATGGGCAGGTGGCAGCACTGCGGGTTCGTGACGGTTTGCGAGTAAACAGTTCGCCATTTCAGTAAACATGGATCAGTGGAACGGACAACAGCATGCGTTAGCCATAAAGGTGTTCTATAAAAACATAGTTTCGTAGCGGCGCGGAGGGATGATGTCGTCCCGTCGAAACACCGGATAGAATTACTAACTTTGAAGAGACTGGGTCTGCCCTCAAGACGATACCAACAGGACGAAGTGTGCATTCTCTATCGAACATTGATGTTGTACGCAAGACTGTCTTATGGAGCCCACGGCGTTCAACCCGTAAGCACGCAGCAGTGGTTGGAATGTCCCAGCTGAGTGTTCGCAGAATTCTTCACCTTGATTTAAAATTTCATCCGTAC
This sequence comes from Schistocerca cancellata, assembly GCF_023864275.1. Lineage (NCBI taxonomy): Eukaryota > Metazoa > Arthropoda > Insecta > Orthoptera > Acrididae > Schistocerca > Schistocerca cancellata. The sequence continues at coordinate 493,720,310 of NC_064631.1, read as the reverse complement.
AAACTACAGAACATGCAACAATTGAAGGGCAATGATTACCGGTTACGATTAGGATTCTGTCAACAAATGATAACAAAAATAAACAATGACGGTGAATTTCTAAACAAATTGTGGATGTCAGATGAGGCACATTTTCATCTCAACGGCTAGGTGAATAAACAGCACTATCATTACTGGAAAAGACAAATCCTAATGACGTTCCTGAGCACTCTTTACATGCTAGTGAAGTGATAGTATGATGTGGTGTTTCATCGCATGGGAATATCGGACCGTATCTTTTCGCAAATGAACAGGGAAACACAATAACTGTCAATGCCGATCTATAATCGGATATGTTACGAACTTTCGTTACATCTGCATTGAACAACTTTCCAAACGATCAAGAAGCCTGGTTTCAGCAGGACGGAACGACATCACACACTACACGGCAATCAATGGCATATGTGCGAGAATTCTTTGGCAACCGTGTGATCTCACGATTCGGTAACATTCCCTGGTCCCCTAGTTCGCCAGATTTATCCGTTTGTGATTTTTTTCTAGTGGGGCTACATCAAGAGCAAAGTCTACACGACTCGACCGAGAAGCCTGGATGAGTTGAAACAGAGAATTCGGTATGCACTTCACAGTACCCCAGCTGAGATGTTGCAGCGGTCAACAAGGAATCTCAACAGCAGATTTAACGAATGTATAAGTACAGGAGGACGCCATCTAAGGGACGTAATTGTTTTAAAAATAATAAATGCCAAAATGTTTCGTAATTGGTGAAGGAATAACGTTTCAATTACCATGAATTCAATTTCTTTCATTCATCACTTCAAGTTTTATTGGTTTGTGGAAATGCTCACGTTTTTCTGTGTCACCCTGTACTTTGGTCTTGACGGCATGTTAATCAGCTTCACATTCACATTCTCCACCTGCCTGCTTTAAGAAAAAGATTTATAGTTTGAGATCAGTACCAGAGTGAACTGTTCGAGATAGCAGTGGAATGAGTAAGAGGAGGTTTGCATTGGACAATATCTACAGAGAGATAACATCAAACTACGAGATTCAGTCCCTTAAACCAAAATAAATTGCCACCAGAGAGATCGATTAATAAATTCTACTTAATGTCACATATAATTATCTGGCCGGTAGGACGCCCGTGACACGTAGCACCAAAAGATAGGGCAGATCTTAATTTTAGCTGTCCACGTGGCCGATATGCGATTGCAGGATAACATATTATTCCATCTCAGTGGTTACGTGTGTTGAAAGGCAGACAGGCAATGTTGCCCGTAGGAAACTGCCTCAGAAACGGAAATTTATGGTCCTCAGACGGTTAGGGTGAGAATGCTGGTAAAGAGTGAGAAGGGGATTCTGTATCCGACGACAAATAACGTCGCATTATGATAAAAGTATGACACCAGGCAAAATCTTCATCCATCTCTTATGACAGTTCTGAAATTCGCAACTTGGTATCCTGAATAACACGTGTAACAGCGTACTATTTATTTATCATATGTCGAACAGCTTAGTACATATTAATTTAGACTTTCAATGCTGAATCTTTGCTGTCCAACCCTAGCAGAGAAAGGGAAAGCAATGAACCACTAAATAATTCCATGCGAAGTATGAGGTCCGTTCTTTCAGTGTGATGGACCAACCTCCCTATCCAAGTGACAGACAAGAATATATTTTAACACACAGAGGAAAATTTTGATTGAATTTTGGCGAACACGATTTGCTCCAATTAATTACAAACGTGCTTGAATAACTGTCAACACAAATCGCTTACGATGTCCATGACACATTCTTTCCTACTCTTAAATAACTTGAAAAGGCACACTCTTCCTAGAACTTTTCGATATCTTCGGTCAGTCCAATTTACTAAGGATTAAGTGGGGTAGCAGCAAGTATTCTAGATTTAAAGGGACACATATCTGTAGATAATAAGGTTAAAAAGGGATGCGATTTAAGAAGACGCGATTTAAAAGGCCGTGATTTAAAGAGACAGTAAGATAACAAAGCTGGTACAAGAACATGCAACGATCTTCCCAGATCTGGTATGTGGTTACACATCAGGTGTAAGCTTTCAGTATGTTTTGTGGAAAGGTGAATTGATGGGTTTTCTGGGAGGAACCCATAACTGGAAATGCACTGCTTGGGTGCTGGAGAGCATTGAAGTCTGAGAACGAACGATTGTGACGGTTGGTTCCGATTCGTATTGGCATCTGAATAAGGAATGCATGCAACCCTTTAACCATCTATGTACTTTGAATGGACGATCTGGGCCTAATACGAGGCTGTTCGAAATGTAAGGTACGATGGGCCGCGAAATCAAAAATTTGTTATTCGCAACAGTTAGCCACACCTTATAGCTACCTCTCTAAACGTCGCCGCTCCGACTTATACATTTTTCGTTGCATTGTACAAACTTTCCACCACTCGTCAAAGAAAGCAACCACCTTTGCTTTCCGTCAATTCTCTACGCTGGTCTGCCTTTCTTTGTTTGTGCCAAAACGTTGTCTTCATAGCCAGCGGTTCATGTGTATAGATATGAACAACAGATGGAGCCAATTAAGGGCTGGATTGTGGAGGATCAAACACTTCCCACCGAAATCTTGCAGAAAGAAACGCATGATATATATGTTATGTGGGCTGCATAGTTTCAGGCAAAACCTCTCACCAGATCCACATACCTGCCGGGAGACATTGATGATTTGGGGATTTCTACGTGATCACTTTGCGCTCTGAACTGAAAAGAGCAATGTGAAGTGATCGATAGGCACACTACAGACACTGCCCAACATATGTGTGCGAAGTTCCATTGGATTTTCACAGTTGTTTCTATTTCGCGCCTAATAGGACCTTACCATCCGAATACGCCTTGTAACATTCCTGTACGTCAGCTACATTCCTCCACACATCCTTTTTGCGCATCCTGATGCGGACCTTGTGTGGTCGGCTAGTGCAATAACGTTGTTGTCATCAGTCCGACATGTGCTAGTATACAGTTGCGGAAATGACCGACTTGGTGATTATGTACAACAAAGAGAACTGGAGTGGAAGAGACTGCTGCAATACTGTGTGTGGAACGTTTTCCAATTAGATGCCGGCCACACCGTTCCACGTTCGTGGCCATCGAGAGATGCCTCAGAGAAGCTGGAAAGTTGGACTTAGGTGTTTTCTGCCTAAGATGTGTCCATGTTACAGTAACGTTGTAGGAATTTGTGTTTGGTACTCGCTAAAACTATTCCCAGTCTACTGTTTGTCGTCTGGTAGTTGCCGAAATGTGAGCCCTACTCTACGTGCACCACTGGCGAAAGTAAGACACGAAATTGTGGGTTGTTACAAGAGACCAATCTGTTTTACAGTTTTACTTATATATTATAACTAAGTCTTTAAATAAATTGTAGTCACTTAATTTATTCGTTCTCCTAACCACATATGAGAGAAGGATTGGGAAACTGTTTAAAGTTTTTCATACATTTTTACTTATTTTTTCCCCTATGTAGTCTCAGCCACATTTTATAACTTCTATGGTTTGATTATTCGATATGGCAAGTAACTCAAGGTGACGTACACATTGTAGTTTTCATTTATATCTGAAAGACTTTCATTGTACATGAATATTATTTTGCTATTTATGGGTGCACCATTTGTCTCGTAGTGTTTTACAGAACGCAAAAACCGAATGTAGCGATGTGACATTAAGAAAACGGTGTCATGTGCACATGTACGAAGCGAACCTTTTGCTAGGAAAGCTTGTACTCGGAGAGAAAAAGCGATGTACAAAGACGTATACAGGATGAACCTGAATTGTACCAGCAAATTTAGGAGGTTGTTCCGGATTTTTCTGATAATTTTTGGCACCTAATTTCCAGTGATTCATTACAAAGTAATGATAAACTTATGGTTTATCCGTTTGCCACACAGATTATATTTCCTTGTTTAAATAACTTCACAGTGGAAATAATCCTTTGATACTACATTACAAAAGCGTAGGGCACAAAATAACAAAAGGAAAAGCCTGTGTAGCGCCACTACTGTTTTGTGGGCAAATCTGAGGGAGTACAGAGGTAAAGCATTGCAGTGGCCGCTGGCAGCGGTCATGCGCAATGTGTTACCGGTCCAGTGACTCTAACAGGGCCGTTTATTCGTAATGTGACGTGCCGGTCTCGGCCCTACGGGAGCTGCCAGCACAGCGGTGTTGCGGTTCTTGCGGTCAGAGCAGGTGATTTAACCTCTGACTGGCTTCAGTGGCGTTGTCGAGAAGCGTAGCATTTGTATAACAGGTGCGCTGCTATCCGGCATGAATAGCTGTAATTTTGTTACAGGTTCATTCGGAGCCCATTAGTAGTGCTGGGACATGAAGGATACGGCTGATGAAGGAATGAAACAGCACTACCAACAGCAGTCCAGAGTCTGATCCTCCGCCAAGCTACCTTCATCCTGCACGAAGTCCACCTTCCGGAGGACAAGCCAGATTCCGATGGTAACGTACGGTAGTTTGTGCCATTTGGAGCTGCTAAATTGTAGAGGAAGCTCAGCATGTAAGTATGAAAATAGTGAGAGATTTTGAGCTGTAGGACATTTAAGTGACATTGTCGTTTGCGTGTGTAATAGGTAAACGATGATTATGTCGTGATGAGAGGGGATTTCAAGACCACAGAGAACTGCGATGGAGTATAAATTTAAAATTCTAAAGGTCAATGTGTATAAATTACAAGTGGACAATGCAAGCCTGTCTGAGAGACTGGAAGCAGTTTGGGACAGTGTGAAGGAAAGCTTTTTGTAAAGCTCTGGTATATGCAAAGGCGGCAAGGATCAGACGACTGGTGGATCGAAAACGGGCCAAGGCACGTGAGGAAATGTAAGATTTTGGAAATACAAAAGGAAGGAAAAGACGGGAATCAGAGAAGAGAGAGAAGGTGAAAATGGAAAGGAGAGGGGATATGGACAGTATTCCTGATACCTAAATACGTCCAACAGCCGTAGTTCACACTGTCCACTCTCGTGACCACCTGTTAAAAACTCAATAACCATCTTTCCATCTTTTTCAGTGCAGATCTCAGCGAGACGTACGGGAAAAAGTGTCACTAAGGTCCTGGAAGGCACCGCCAGTGATGTGGATCCATGCCGACCGCAGTGGGGTGGTCTGCTGCGCCAGGTTTCTCGGCTGAACATCGATAGCGCGAACGGCACGATGGAAATGGTCGAGTAGATTCTCGATTGGGTTAGAGGCCGGAGAGTTTGGGGGCCCGAGGAGTACGATAAGCTGATCATGGTGCTCTTCGAACCACGCACGTGCACTGTGAACTGAGCAATACTGAAAGGGTCCTGTAGTCCCCTTTCATTATCAATTTCTTTACTTTCCAGTGATACAAATCTCTCTGGCAGGCATGAGTGAATGAATGTGGGTGGGTTTCATGTTGCTATACGGTGGTTTAGTCTGCTGCAGAGAATCAGCGGTAGTCGTACATGATGGCCAACGCTTGTAGCTTTCAGGTAGGCAAAGAGGTTTGCTCTCCTTGCGTGAATGTTACCGGTGTTAGGTTGGCGGCGGAAGCCTCATTTCTGGGTTTTCCTGGCAATGGAATCGCGTGGGAGACGTTGGAGTGTGTGAGACGGGTAGTCTGCTTCCAGCGCGCCGATGATCTGCAGCCGAGCTCTCTTCGAAGGAGGGTGAGTTGATTAAACCGCATGGCGCGTTGTCTCGTAGCGAGGGGGTAGCTTTTAGCTTTTGGTTACGCGTCTCGTCTTGTAAAGATTGTTTAACCTTGTCGGAGTAAGGAATTCAAGGCTTCTGAAGACTTTCAGTTTAATTCCTAATGCAGACTTTGATCCGTAAGAAGAAGGTAACACAAAGGTGTTGCATATGTAAGAAGTGCACCCTCGGTTCAGAATGTTTGTCTGCCTGCAACTGCATCTGTATACGTTCTAACATTCCTGCACCTTAATAATTTTGCCTATTCGTGAATTTTCTTTGTCGCATTTACCTGATGTCCGCTGGAAGCCACCCACGTGGTTCAATATGAGAGTTCGTCGGTTCACTGCTGTCACCCTTTGTCCATTCAAATGTGCAGTCTGAAGAATGTTAATTGATCGCTGCTGCGTGGTTTAATGTGGTTAAAACTTGGCCACGGTATGTAGAAATTGTGTCGCCGCAAACCTCGTGGGCACACGAGTATGTCGTGAATCGTGTACTATTTCAAAAGAAATTGTACTTACTTACCAGGTAACAGCAGTTGTGTAGAAGCATTACATCAATGTTTTAAGGAATAACTAATTTTGCCACCAATCTTATCCTGAGTACCGATGTTACGTCTCTATTACCTACGCCATTTACCTTGTAGCTTCCTTGTTATCCCATCCATAGCGCTTCCATGCGCACGGGCCCAATAAGTAGTGTTACCTTTTTATTTAAACAAATTCTTTGAAATAGATGTTGTTTTCAGGAGTGCTGCTGCAAGCTGCTCTAATGCACAGTGTTCAAGCATTATTTACCTTACTTTAATACTTGATTCACGTGAACAATGCCTGGACCAAACTAGTAATTACATCCCATTCTTTATGAGTGAAAGTACTATGAATGTTCTTTGATGAGTTTTTTTCTTAGGATTAAATTGATTAATTTTCCGATTCAGTCGAACCCTTTATTTGTCGTGTGGCTAGAGTCGGTGGCGACCCAATCTTTTACGTTGGTTTCTACGTAAGATAGCATTTACTTATTGAAAGTGAGATTCACTCAACTTACACATAACACCATTTTTTTCCGCAACTTACAAATAATGACCTGACGCTAGCTAAGTTACATTACGTTGCATTGTCCAAATGGTAGATACCATCGTCTAGATGCAGCTGTGGGCATGATCCCCAGGGATAGATGCACATTTCTGTTCATCCTCAGCGGCTTCCAATCTGACGACAACACCCAGGAAATGCCACGAAACTGTTCCCCAGACCATAACACTTCCTCCTCCGTCGTGAACCCCTTGCTTTGAGACATTTCCCGACGTACACGGTGGAGTATCAAACTTGATTAATCTGGAAAGGCCACCCGTCCGCAATCAGTGGATTTCTTGCTGCGGTAGTGGCATGCGAATTCCAGCCTTTATCGCCGATGAACAGCTGCCAGCAAGTGTGCACGGTCCAGGCGCCAGCTGTGCAGGCTCATACATAGCAATGCTATACGAATATTCCTTAGATACCAACGTCCGATGAACTGAGGAGACACTGTAGGTAACCATTTGGTTCATGTCGGTGGTCAGGTGATCAACAGTTCGTCTATTTCCCCATCGTTTACTTCTAGCACTTGACTCGGAGGCGGTTTATGACCGCGTTATTTTGCCATACTTCAGTAACGATGGCACTCAGACAGTTGGCAAACTTAGCTGTCTCGGAAATGCTTCCACACTTGGTCCGAAAGTCAACGATCACGTTCATTTGGACAGATAAATCGTTACCCTTTCGCTTTACGGAAACGACTGCACTGTTTCCCACAATGGCCCGACCTTCCTTATACACCCTCTGCTGCTAGTGCTGCCACCTGCTGTCTGGGAAAGGCTATTGCATATGGATGACGAACATATGCAGTGGGCTCTGTAGTCGAATCTGCCAATCCAGTAATGTAACGGACAGAATTTGACAACTGATGGGATAGGTTGTTGAGCGGGAAGATTAAGATAATTGGTAAAGAGAGTGGTACCGATATGAAAATTCGTGGGAGTTTACGCACTGCACGGAACAGCCACGTTGTTGATGTCTAAAACAGTGATGTAGAAATATGATTTCTGATGTCATGCGGAACTGTGCAGTCTGCGGTAACACAAATGAATGTGTGCTGTACCAACGTGAATAACAGTTCTGGGAACAATGGGTATTGTACAGCGGCCTGGAAGCAAAGACAATGATTTTTGCTGCACGCAGAGTGTAACTGAGGAGGACGTTATTTTATATAGAATGGGAGAGAGACAAGATGCTGTACAAAGCTGTGTTACTAGTGTTGTAGTTGAAGTAGTTGTAGTTGTAGTTTTGCGTATATTTCCCAAGAACACTGTGGGCGTATGAAAAGGAACGCGAGACGAGTTCGTGTTGTTAGTGATCAGGCCGTCAAGGTAGAATCTGCTGAGGAAGAAGATGTGTAGGATGTGTAAGTTGTTTGGAAAGTAACGACGGAGAGAGAAGTCCGACACAGTCTTGCATACACTGTGAGTAGTTCTCAACACAGCCAAGCCTGACATACATGACGAGCGAAAAGCAGGTGATGTGCACGAGACAAACGTGAGAGTAAACTCTCTGAGCGAACGATGTATGAAAGTTAACATCCAGTGACGGCAAACTGTAGCCTTTGTTAATTTGCCTCTGCCGTTGAACCATGTTCAACTAAGCTAAAGCTTAATTCGTATGGTATAGAGCTGGCCTGGCTAAAATTTGTGCACCTAGAGTGCCATTGCTCTCGGCGAAGGCAGCTGAGTCTGTTTAGTGCCCTGGGCTGTTTCGAGCTGGTGTGTGAGTGAGACAACCGTATGTTGGAGGCTAAATGCGCGAGAAATATAGGAAGACGAGACTTTAGCACAATGTGAATACTTCCAAGAGACGAAAATCACAGCAAACTTTGATAAGCTGGATTTTATCCCTAGTGTTTAATTTGAATTTTTTTTTTACCAAAACAATATTTTTACTAATTAATTCAAGCCAAGTGCTACACTGTGTGTTAGTCAGCTGAGGCTGGAGGTAACGACGAGGTACATCAGCAGTCAAATAAATCGTAATCAGCCTCAAAAGTGCTAAATCTCTTTGGAATCGTATGGTCTAATATTTCAGTCACTGAAACTTTGTCAGTCATTTCTGGTGCACAACTGACTGCCTTGAGTTGCGTGGAATGTTCCATGCCATGAACTTGACACTAATTGTTCCATAGGGGTAATTTTTGATTGGTATCCTTAGTATTGTCCGCCATATCAGTTAGCAAGTGATGTTTCCATAAATTTTTTCCAGCTCATAGTGGTACTATTGCGTATTAACCACTCTGCATGTCCTTTAAAAGCACAAAAAGTAAAGCAATTTCCACCCCACACTGAATGATGTGGCTCCTCCACTTTTTCTATTTCTGGACAAGTGCGTAGGCATCATCGTGTTCCTAACTCAGAAAATAAATGTGTTACATGCAACACTATTGTTATTGTTAGCCAACTGTGTCAAACCAACTGCCTCGCTCCAAGGACATCTGTTCTTTTCATCTCAGAAGGCAACTGTGCAATCTGACATGTCTAGACCTGCCCGATTTTTTACTGGATAATAGACCAAAAGAGAGACAATAAAAAAATTTTAGCAGCTAAGATACACTGCAAGTATTGTTTTTTAAATGTTAATATTTTGCAAATTTCTAGCTCGCCAGGCGGTTGGAGAACTGCATGCCCTTACCGCAGCTGTAGCAGACAGAGCATATACAACGCGGCGGGAACATCCATGGCTAACGGCATTTTGTCAGACAGGTAACTCGACATAACGTGGTCGTAATTTCTAAAGCGAATTTCAGTTGCAGCTGTTAGTTTTTCTGACACGACTGTATACGCTTAGTACTCGCTCGAGTTTGAAATTTGTTTAATTTCCATAGCAATCAGCAGTCGACTTTTCAGTATCGCTAAGGGTTAACAATTGAGGTAAAACTGAATTAATTTCCTTAGTTTTTTCTGGGTATGTGTAGATAATTGACTCTACCTTTGAGCAGGTTTATGAGTTTCGAAATAATTCGGAATCCAGTTAACGTTTTCAACCTTAATAACACGAAAAATAACGAACGTTGTATGCAATCTGAAGGAAGCCAAGCGCTGTATCATGTGTCAACTACAGAGGCGAACAATTGTGGCGGGCCGGCCAGGGTGGCCGAGCGGTTCTAGGCGCTACAGTCTGGAACCGCGCGACCGCTACGGTCGCAGGTTCGAATCCTGCCTCGGGGATGGATGTGTGTGATGTCCTTAGGTTAGTTAGGTTTAAGCAGTTCTAAGTTCTAGGGGACTGATGACCTCAGAAGTTAAGTCCCATAGTGCTCAGAGCCATTTGAACCATTTTGAACCCATTGTGGCGGGACTTACCCCAGTTCACGGCTAGGAGCGCCACGTTACCTTAACGCATCTGCGGGTAGCACGCAAGTATTGCACCACAATTTAGTATGAAATTAAATATCAAAATTTATGTTTAAAACTTTGTTAAAATGTAGTTTAGTGTTGTAATATTCCAAATACCAAGTCTTTATGTTCTAGACTTAATTGTTTACGGAAAAATATTGTTTTAAGAGAAAAATATGTGGTGCTGAATAATGAAGCTAGAAGGCCAGAATTTGGACATAACGTGCAGTTAGAGCTCATAAATAAGGGGTGCAAGTTTCCAAAACCATATTACAAAAATTAACACCGGAATGCACGTTTTTAGGAAAAATATGAGGCGCTAAATAATGGACTTAGAAACATGAAAATTTGTTTTATGCTTCAGTTCACCCCAAAAATAATAACTGAGAGAACACGTTAAGCTACCTCTTATAGTCTTTGAATAATTAAGTAAAAACTAATTTTGTAACTAAAATGTACTCAATTGTTGTTGATAACGTACCTGTGATTTTAACGATAGAGGATTTTGTTTAAAGTGGATGATAAAACATATCAAATGATAGAGCTATATCAAATTTGAGAATTGTAGTATTAATAACAGCCAAGATAAGTTTTAGTAAATGCATGGTTCAGGGGTAACGATCTACCGTTAGCTCCAATATGAAAATTGTAGACGGCAAAGTTTTCATTGTAACAAGCTGCAACTGTTTCTGTGCTTTCAAACAACTGAACTGTATACAAATAAAAATTAAGAGGTTTCCGAAATAATTTGTAACTATATTATTAAAGTTTATGTGCCCGAGGAAGCGGTCGTTCGGAGGCTGCTGCAGTATGCAGACAGCCGTACACAACAGATGTTCCTTCGGCCGTCCGCTCCGGCCCGAGAGGCAGGAGGAAGGTTCCCCATCCCATGGTCAAACACCGGACGTTACCTAGGCGTCACTATGGACCGGCGCCAGACGTGGAATGCGCACATCAGGGAAGTAAGCGGTAAAGCGCTTGGCATACTGCGCTTGTTATACCCCTTATTCAACTCAGCGACGACCCTGCCCCCACACTGGAGCATTACTCTGTACGTAACACTAATCAGGCCAGTGCTGGAGTAGGCTGCTGTAGTGTGGGGCAACGCGGCCGAGTCGTCCATAGCAAAGCTGCAGACGGTGCAGAACAAGGCGCTTAGGTTGGCGCTTCACCTGCCACGAGATTTCAGCACCGGGTAACTCCACAGAATAGACGGACTACCGCTGCTTACACGCCGGTTCCGGCTAGCGGCGCATCGTTTCAATGTGGCCACTCGGATGTCGCAGAGCTACCTCGTCCGCAACTTGGGCTACCAAGTGCACTGGCGCCCGACCACAAGGTGGCCAGACCAGTTGCTGGTGTAAAGGAAAGGCGCAACATGAGCCAGAAGAACTACTAGCAGCAACGCAGCCGTCAGGAAGTTTCAGACGAGAAGACAACATCGAACACCCCCAGGAACAAGTAGAACAGGCGTGATCCGCTCATCCTACAACTCACCGGAGTATGAAGCTCCGTGAATTGCGAAGCGAAGCGAAGCACGCGGGAGGTTCACTTCACAATCAGCTACGGTAAGATCCATGCCTGTCAAGCCTCGGATCTCGATCTGCCTCGGATGACATCAGAGCCGAACTGCGTCAATGCTCCTATTTTGCGGTAAAAACGAATAGTTAACTCGCGAGGACTGTACACCATCCTAGATAGCTTAGAATTCGCCAGAGAAACTGTTAGTGTGCCGTCCGTGTGAAAATAATTCCGCGTGGCAAGTGGTGACTTTATTTCTACTTTTATGGCGTGCATTTGTGAACATTTATTGCAAACTTTCATTTGAGTAATTTTAGTCCGGGCGAAAGACAATCTGGTAGGGACGTAACGTAGTGGTCGCCTCTGAACTGCTAAATGTGCTGTTACAATAGAAAGACTTGTTACGAATTGAACGTATGAATTTCCTAGTGTTGTACATAAGAAACTTTGGTTAATATAATTTTTAACTGAAACTGTATATTTTAATTTAAATCATAGTCCTGATCCCGCAAAGGAATAGGGGAATAGAAACTTTTCTTTCAGTAGGCTGGACCAGAATGTGGCCGTGTAGACTGGAAACTAAGGTCAATATTCTTCCCTTCGCTTTCTGGCTGACCACTAAATTAGTTGCCTTGCTCTCGTGAGTAAGACGGCATTTAAATAATTTTTAACCCGCCACCCCACAAATCGAAATCACGTACTTCTCCTGAAGAGTTTCAGGTGTGTTATTTATTAATTAGTCTGTTGGACATTCATTCGAATGATGTCGACACTTTGTTAGAAATTGTGGAAACAAGGAACAACAGGAAATAGCTCGGCTGGTTACCTGAACTGTGGTTGCAACGCTGACTGTTGTGCAAATGTAAGCCCAGAACAGAAATGGTGTACCTTCCAAGCCCATAGAAAACATGTGCAGGGAGAAAGAATAGGCTACGCATTTTTTTGTCAAACGACGGAGGGAGAAAACGCTTATACACTCCTGGAAGTTGAAATAAGAACACCGTGAATTCATTGTCCCAAGGAAGGGGAAACTTTATTGACACATTCCTGGGGTCAGATACATCACATGATCACACTGACAGAACCACAGGCACATAGACACAGGCAACAGAGCATGCACAATGTCGGCACTAGTACAGTGTATATCCACCTTTCGCAGCAATGCAGGCTGCTATTCTCCCATGGAGACGATCGTAGAGATGCTGGATGTAGTCCTCTGGAACGGCTTGCCATGCCATTTCCACCTGGCGCCTCAGTTGGACCAGCGTTCGTGCTGGACGTGCAGACCGCGTGAGACGACGCTTCATCCAGTCCCAAACATGCTCAATGGGGGACAGATCCGGAGATCTTGCTGGCCAGGGTAGTTGACTTACACCTTCTAGAGCACGTTGGGTGGCACGGGATACATGCGGACGTGCATTGTCCTGTTGGAACAGCAAGTTCCCTTGCCGGTCTAGGAATGGTAGAACGATGGGTTCGATGACGGTTTGGATGTACCGTGCACTATTCAGTGTCTCCTCGACGATCACCAGTGGTGTACGGCAAGTGTAGGAGATCGCTCCCCACACCATGATGCCTGGTGTTGGCCCTGTGTGCCTCGGTCGTATGCAGTCCTGATTGTGGCGCTCACCTGCACGGCGCCAAACACGCATACGACCATCATTGGCACCAAGGCAGAAGCGACTCTCATCGCTGAAGACGACACGTCTCCATGCGTCCCTCCATTCACGCCTGTCGCGACACCACTGGAGGCGGGCTGCACGATGTTGGGGCGTGAGCGGAAGACGGCCTAACGGTGTGCGGGACCGTAGCCCAGCTTCATGGAGACGGTTGCGAATGGTCCTCGCCGATACCCCAGGAGCAACAGTGTCCCTAATTTGCTGGGAAGTGGCGGTGCGGTCCCCTACGGCACTGCGTAGGATCCTACGGTCTTGGCGTGCATCCGTGCGTCGCTGCGGTCCGGTCCCAGGTCGACGGGCACGTGCACCTTCCGCCGACCACTGGCGACAACATCGATGTACTGTGGAGACCTCACGCCCCATGTGTTGAGCAATTCGGCGGTACGTCCACCCGGCCTCCCGCATGCCCACTATACGCCCTCGCTCAAAGTCCGTCAACTGCACATACGGTTCACGTCCACGCTGTCGCGGCATGCTACCAGTGTTAAAGACTGCGATGGAGCTCCGTATGCCAGGGCAAACTGGCTGACACTGACGGCGGCGGTGCACAAATGCTGCGCAGCTAGCGCCATTCGACGGCCAACACCGCGGTTCCTGGTGTGTCCGCTGTGCCGTGCGTGTGATCATTGCTTGTACAGCCCTCTCGCAGTGTCCGGAGCAAGTATGGTGGGTCTGACACACCGGTGTCAATGTGTTCTTTTTTCCATTTCCAGGAGTGTACATAAGCAGAGTACAAATCCTATTTCGTTCGTAAAATCTGAAAATGATTTGTATATATGAGAAAAATGTTTACACTGAGTACGATGTATCTGCCAAAATGAAACCCACAGAAATCCGAAACAAAAACTACCCCAGAGATTTAGAGCTTCTCGTGAGGGTAAATGCACCGTTAGCCAGGGAGGTATAGAAGGCTGCGCGCTTTGAATTGTAAGTGAGACGAATATTACAGTTTCCCAGGCATTTTTGAGCTAGTTAAACAGATCCAGGAAATTGTACGGAAAAGTAAATTCTCGCAATAACGAAGTATATCTCAAGTAAACTTGCTGAGGTGTTGTTATTAACAGATAATAATATACGGAGAATTAGAAGCTGATGTGAAGACTTAGTTTCTTGTTATCCTATAAAATACTGTGTGTATAGCAAATTGGCCTTGTTTCATGCAAGAACTGTGTGCAAACCACATATAAGCTGAAAAATATGGAGTCGCTTTGCAGTCGATGAATGCTACGACAATTTCGTATACAACAATGAAAGTAGTAAGTATCGGTGAATTAGAGTTTCTCTAGCGTTTATTTGTCTTCAGGAACCCTATGGCAAGTTAGGACCAAATATTTAGGAAAATGTCTGTTTAGCTCAAAAAATCTTTCAATCGACTTAGCAGAATGTGGTAAAATGAGAGAACTAGTCTCAGTATTACATCCGACACGTCTTTTACCAGTTACACATAATTATTCTTTGCTTTTGCTGGCCTCTTGACCTGGAAGTAACGATACCTCTGTATTTAGCAGGACCACGAGAAGACTGTTAATATAATTGGGGTATCATCCGAAACTACTAGTGTGATTCAGCTTCTCTATATAGAGAAGTCTCTACGGTGTGAACCATTTTTCAGAAAATTGCCCGACAAGTAACTTTCCATGGCGCATTTCTTATCAGTGGATCGATATTGTTATCCCTGAGTCATTCGTGCATTCTCAGTTTCCTTCACGACGTTTTACGAATTTATTTCAGTGTGCCTGGAACGCAGCATCACATCCAGAACAACGGGAATGACCATGTCTTTCTCCATCTGAATTTTGTGGAAATAAAAATGGTAATTACTGTGTAGTGGAAGAATGAATTTTTATGACATGTGCCTGCTATAGTGAAAATGTTTGATCGTTATCCCAGAGACACTTCGAATTTTTGTGACAAGTACAAGAAAAAACAAGGAATAATTTTATCGTTAGTGAAATATGTGTTACTTAAAAATTATCATACGAACTGTGCTACCGGAATAGTTATAAAATATTTCACGTCTACAAATTAAAGTACAGAGCGCTGTAAGTCGCGCGTAATCTAATATCATACGTTGACTTGTTTTTATTTCCTCTACTGGTCACTTGTGTCACAATTATACCTGCAACAGTTTAGTTTTCGATATGAAATGCAAGTTATCAAGCAATTAATGATTTTTGGAGTGGCTTAAGTGAGTAAAATTCGCTTGTGAGCACTTTGGACTTCGCGATACGTGGTGCTACGGTCTCTTGTCACAGCTGTGTCCGTTCATTCACCTATTTACACGCTCCGCAAAGAGGGCTGTACAAACCGCTGTTCCATATACAGCAATTCGTGCGACTCAAAAGAGTAACTTTATCCTTTTTAAAATGCTTTTAGTGTGCCTTAGAAGCTAAAATTTTGACAGTGCACTTGAATCATGACTTGTTAAAAGGGCATAAGTCCCGTTTCACTTACTTTTTGTGCAGTATGTTCTTGGAATCTTGATCCCTACACCAGGGCTTCAGTCATTTCGTGTGAAGTCATTAGGTTTTAAATCTAGGACATAAGTCCTTTTAACACTGAACTTTATGTGTGAATAGAATGAAAGTGATTATGCATTGGCAGAATAGAGTAATTTCTGACCACAGAGGAAATAGAGAAGAAGCTGCGATTCTGCGGTGTTATATTATTCATGATTATTTTAGTGTTTTAAGATGGCTGGATTAGAGTATCTGTTAGTGAAACGATCGAAGGTTGTGAGGAATGACATCATATATTCTTGGAATGACCCCCTATATTCAAGGAACATATTAATACAAGTTAGTGTAACTGGACATTCATGAAAAACTGTGGGAAAAAACAACATACTGCAATGACAACTCGAAACAAGTACTGGAAAGTGTAAAAGGAAGGTTATATAAGAAAGCATTATTTTGATACAAACACGTGAATAAGTAAATAATTTTAATGAATGATAATGTAGTGTAAGCTAATACAACGTTTACGATATTTATTTCAGTTGTAGACTGCACTGCTTTGTAAAGGATAACAGAGGCAAACAGTTGGCTATCTCAGCTAATTTCAAGAATGACTTTATAGAAAATTACACTCAAGATTTACATGTTCAGCGCTGAATACAAACGACACCAGTCGTTCGCAAAAGAAAGGAAAAGACCGATAGTAACTAGAAATAGTGTAATAGTTCTCCTACTATGTGTTGTGCTATGGTGAGAAACTGAAGATTCATTAATCACATTTAAAAAAAACATATTAAGCCTTTGAGGGCTTTTTCTGCTGGGAGGAAAATCACCAAACGACCACCATTGTGGGCATTCAAACTAGAATACAGTAGTAATAAGAAAAGCGAAACATAGAACCATATTTTATTGTGTCTATTCAAAGAGAGTCACTATTCAGGTATATTAAACTAGTATCTGGACGCTCAACTTAACAAAGCTATGCATTACACGTTTAAAGAAAAATATCCAGTGAACAGTGTGAAATATCGTTATTAAATAGAGTGTATTTATTAACACTTTGAACTTATGTTATCCTCAGATCAACCCAATCAACCCATGTATAATTTATGAGGAACTTAAGCTAAAAGACGGAGGTTTCCACCGTCATCAATTTCTACATCTACATCTACATGGATACTCTGCAAATCACATTTAAGTACCTGGCAGAGGGTTCATCGAACCACCTTCACAATTCTCTATTATTCCAATCTCGTATAGCGCGTGGAATGAATGAACACTTATATCTTCTCATATAAGCTCTTATTTCCCTTATTTTATCTTGGTGATCGTTCTTTTTCCCACAAGATTTTCGCATTCGGAGGAGAAAGTTGGTGATTGGAATTTCGTGAGAAGATTCAGTCGCAACGAAAAACGCCCTTCTTTTAATGATGTCCAGCCAAAGTCCTGTGCCATTTCTGTGACACTATCTCCCACATTTCGAGATAATACAAAACGTGCTGCCTTCCTTTGAACTTTTTCGATGTACTACGTCAGTCCTATTGGGTAAGGATCCCACACCGCACAGCTGTATTCCAAACGAGGATGGGCAAGCGTAGTGTAGGCAGTCTCCTTAGTAGGTCTGTTACATTTTCTTAGTGTCCTGCCAATAAAACGCTGTCTTTGGTTAGCCTTCCCCACAACATTTCCTATGTGTTCCTTCCAATTTAAGTTGTTCGTAATTGTAATACCTAGGTATTTAGTGAATTACAACTGTTAGGTTAGACTGATTTATCGTGTAACCCACGTTTAACGAGTTCATTTTAGCACTCATGCGGATGACATCACACTTTTCGTTATTTAGGTTCAACTGCCACTTTTAGCACCATTCAGATATTTTTTCTACATCGTTCTGCAGTTCGTTTTGGTCTTCTGATGACTTTATTAGTCGATAAACGACAGCACCATCTGCAGACAACCGAAGACGGCTGCTCAGATTGTCTCCAAAATCGTTTATATAGATAAGGAAAAGCAAAGGGCCTACAACACTACCTTGCGGAACGACACAAATCACTTCGGTTCTACTCGATGACTTTCCGTCAATTATTACGAACAGTGATCTTTCTGACAGGAAATCACAAATCCAATCACATAACTCAGACGATATTCCATAAGCACGCAATTTCACTTTGAGCCGCTTGTGTGGTACAGTGTCAAAAGCGTTGCGGAAATCCAGAAATACGGAATCGATCTGAAATTCCTTGTCAATAGGACTCAACACTTCATGTGAATAAAGAGCTAGTTGTGTTTCATAGGAATGATGTTTTATAAACCCATGTTGACTGTGTGTCAATAGACCATTTCCTTCGAGGCAATTCATAATGTTCGAACGCAATATACGAGTGCTGTCCAGAAAGTAAGTTACGATCGGTCGCGAAATGGAAACGACTATGAAAATCCGATAAAGCTTTGCAAAGATGTGTTGGGCAGTGTCTCTAGTATGACTCTACGTAGAATTATGTCACTCTTTTCATTCCTGAGCTCTTAGTGAGTGCGTAAAGATGTTATAGAAAATAGTGTCTCCCGCCAAGTACGAGGGCCTGGTGAGAATTTTCCCCTGAAGCTATGCAACCAACATTTCATACCTGTCGTGCGGTTTCTTCTTCAAGACAATTCTCAGTCTCATTCTGCAGGGGCAATGAAGATGTTCCTTCATCGTTTCAATTGGAAATGTTTGGTTACCCACAATACAGCCCGTAATTGTCTCCCACTGAGTTTCATCTCTGCTCAAACGAACCGCTGGCTATGAAGACAACATTTTGGCGCAGAAAACGAGCTTCAGGCAAGCGTAGAGAATTGGCGGAAAGAGCTGTCGGCTGCCTTCTATGATGAGGGTATTGGAAAGTTGGTACAACTCTACGACGAATGTCTGAGACAGAACGGCGACTACGTAGAGAAGTAGCGGAAAGGTGTAGCTAACTGTTACAAATGAAACATTTCTGATTTTCATTGTGATTTTCATTTCGCGATCAATCGTAACTTACTTTCTGGACAGCCCTCGTATGTTCTAAAATCCTGCTGCATATCGACGTTAACGATATGGGCCTGTAATTTAGTGTCTTACTCCTTCTACCTTTCTTGAATGTGGGTGTGACCTGTATAAGTTTCTAGTCTTTGGGTACGCATCTTTCGTGGAGCGAACGGTTGTATATGATTGCCAAACGATTGCCTGTTGGCTAAGTTTTTAATACATGAATGATGTGCAAAGGCATTCCATAGCAATCTGAATGAGTTCGAAGAGAAGATTTGGGACAATATTAACACATACGAGGTGCGACAATAAAGTAATGAGACTGATTTTATTTGCAAGATGTGGCAAACCTTGCAGGCTTGCGTAGGCACAATATCTTTGACCTTGGTCTATGAGCTACTTCTCGTCCACGTGGCATATCGATGCAACCGCGAGTTTTGCTGTAATAAGTTAACATGTGTTTGTTTCTCTCGTCACGGGAATGGAACCGCATAATATTGCGCAACGGTATGCAATTTCTTTTTGCGTTAAATTGGGTGAAAACGCGACGACAACTTACGGTAAGCTTCAGAAGGCTTTTGGAGAGGAGGTTATGCCAAGATCTCACGTTTCTCTCGGCATAAAATGTTTAGTGAACGCAGAACGAATATTGACGATGAAGACTGCAGTCGACGACCGTTAACCTCACGGACGGAATTCAACCTGGCCGGGGTGCGTGAACTTGTACGATCTGATTGAAGATTATCCATGAAAATGATTGCAGAAGAACAGAACATCAACCGAGAAACGGTTCGTCTAATAATAACTGAAGATCTTGGTATGAGAAAGATTTGTGCAAAAATGGTCCCCAAAAATCTCACACCACAACAGCGAGAAACACGGAAAAATGTGGCAGCCCGTCTGTTAGAGCAAACGGAAATCAATGCAGAATAGTTGAGCTGTGTTATCACTGATAATGAAAGTTGGTTTATTCAGTACGATTCAGAGACAAAACGCCGAAGTTCGCAATGGTGCTCAAAGGGATCACCCAGACCAGAAAATGCTCGCATGTCAAAGTCAAAAGTGAAATGCATGCTTGTGTGCTTCTTTGATTCCAAGGGAATTTCTCATAAAGAGTGGGTGCCTCCTGGACGAACAGTTAACAAATATTACTACAAAGATATTTTCAAGACTTCGTAAAGGAGTTCTTCATGTCTGTGCCAACATTGCTGATAATTGGACTCTGCAACACGATAATGCGCCATCCCATACTGCTCTGTCAGTACAGCAATTATTAACCTCAAAACAAATTACAGTACCACCACAGCCACGTTATTCACCAGATATCGCTCCATGCTACTATTTTCTATTTCCATCAGTCGAAACGGCAGTCAAGGGACACCACTTTCAAATAACACAAGATGTCCAAAAAGCTGAGACGAGGGTCTTGGAGAAAATTACAGAAGATGAGTTTCATAAATGTTACCATCAATGGTAGAAGCTCTGGAGAAGTGTGTGTAATCAGAAGGGAACTACTTTGAAGGAGACAAGACTAAACTTGAAACGGTAAGCAACATTTTTTTCACATCAGTCTCACAACTTTATTGGCGCTGCTCGTATACCATATTAATAGATCAAACACATAATCTGCCTTAGCCATGTATTCCTATATAAACAGTGATCAATTCACGTCATCTCAGAGCGAATTTATTTTGCATATATTATCTGAAAACCAAAATAATTCATTTTATATATTTAACATGTTGGTATTGCTCGAAAGCCAGCAAATTAAATGTTATCGTTTGCAATGGGCTATATCGCTACAAACATTTCCTCTGAGATAAAAGAGCAACATGTGTACTCGTATAGCTCCATATGTACTCTAACGGATATGTGGGACAAAACAAGAGTCATACGGCTATACATGTCTTTCTACTACTTACAAATAAAGAGCATTTCAGCATACTTAGTAACGGTTTCTCTATTCGTGGAGGCTTTTTACCCAGTGCTCGGGTATTTGGAATGATGAAAAAGAAACATAGAAAAGAGGGTAGAGTGTACACTTCTATCCAATATACGTCACTAATTTTATACAGTTTGAAAAAATGTCACCATTGTGAAAAATGATGGAATCGTGTGATGTACTGAATTTTAGTACCTGGTACTACTATAAGAAAACAGCACTATCAGCACGAAACATGAAACGCTCTGTGCCCTCACATGAACAAGATACATCTAGACCTCATGATTATATGGGACTTAAGTAGTATTCAGATCTGAAAGAATCTTTAGTGACTTCAGCTTATGTAAACAACCCTGTATGTCATGTATTTAAGTTTGTATGGCCTAAAGAGATGAATTTCGTAGCTTTCCATAACAGTTTGGAATCTTCAGAAGGCGGCGACCACATCAAAACCAAGGAAGTTGCGGACATTCAGTCTACACATCGAAGCAGCAATGGCGCAGATAAAAGAAAGATTTCAAGAGCGGAACATTCATGCTGAATGTATATGAACGATAATATTCGCTGACAACATTTCTGTCCTCAGCAAAAGTGAAGAGGAATTATAGGATGAACGGAGTGAATAGCCTAGTAAGTACAGAATAAGGATTGAGGGTAAAACTTATAATAACGAAAGTAAACAAAAGTAAATGAGAAATGACAACAGCGAGAAACTTAACGCCTGGGTGTGTGACTCGAAGTAGATGATGTTAAGGAAATCTGCTACATAGAGAGCAGAATAACCCATGACGAATGGAGCAAGGGCATAAACCGCATTTGTGGCGAAGAGAAGTCTAGTAGTTTCAAACAGGGGCCTTACTTTAAAAAATAAATTTCTGGGAACGTTCGTTTGGGGTGCAGCATTGTATTGCAGTGAAGCGTGGATTGTGAGCAAATCAGAAAAGGAGAGACTCAAAGCATTAAAAATGTGGTGTTACAGAAGAAGGTTTAAAATTTGGTGGACTGATAAGGTATTGAATGTGGAGGTTCTTCGGAGAATCAGTGAGGAAAGGAATGCATGGAAAACGCTGACAAGAAAAAGGGCAGAATGATAGGACATCTGCTACGACATCAGATAAGAACTTCAATTGTACTAGATGGAGCTTTGGAGGAAAAAAACTGTAGGGGAATATATATATATATATATATATATATATATATATAACGAGGATTCGTTGAAACACTTAGCAGTGTATGCACATGTGTCTTTAAATCTTTTAAAGTGCGATGGGTTTTCCTTAGTCACAGTCGTACGAGTACTTGTTTCTGCAGCAAGATTAGTTTGTTATGGGGACTGGGAAGCTGATGTCCCCATGGTTTGTGGTGAATATAGTGTGTGTTTTTTTCCCCATCTATCATGAACTTCATTGTGAAAAGCGTTGACTACACTCTGATTGGTTTAGCAAATAATGTGTGCTTAGTTTTCTGGACTTAAGGACAGCCGGGCAAAGTGGCCATGGCGGGGAAAGTGGCTATTGGGGCCCAGGGAGCTGTGAGGTGCTGGCATCGAGCCGGAAATCTCTCGACGTGTTCTACATGAAGGATCCAGTCAGCCTAGGAAGCTTAACCTGTCTGCTGTGCCGCTCCTCGAAGTGTTAACATTTCTTTTTTTATAGATTTTAGTTATTCTGATGTAAAGTAAGTGATCATCTTGTGTATTAATTATTTAAAGGGGATGTCACTTACGTCTTCGAAATGAAACTGTGCTGAAAGCGTCATGCCAATGGAGGGTATACACCTTTCGGCTAAAGGCGCTATGCGGACTGAATACTGGTGACGGCTGTGGCTTCTGGTCACTTTGTGTTGGGGGAAAACGTGAAAGCAGCAGCCGACAGAAGGGTTCCGCAGCGTTTCTTACGGTAAGTCGTTGTAAGAGTGTCCTGGAAGCGACAGAGAAGATATAGAACGTAGGGAGAAGGAAGAACGAAAAGCACCCGAAGAGAAGAAAGGCAATGAAAAGAACACGGAAAACAATAGGAAATCCATACCTGAAGATTTTCTTTTGACGGCAAGGATAGACAGAGTACATGCACTGCAAAGAAAATTTCAGGGTCAGAAGAGTATTAGATTAAGTACCATCTGTGGCCCTACTGGGATCACGAATACTGCCCAGGAGTGCAGTGCTGCGACGTTTATTTGTGAAAAGTTTAATTCAAATTATACTTCACAAAAAAGTATCTTTGTTAAAACATTTTTTATCTCTTATTTTCGAGTTTGAAGGTAAGTGCCCACTTTGCAGGCCAATGTCAAGCAGAGTGCGATTTGTCCATTTGTGGAAGTTGAATTGTTTAAAGAACTTAATTTGATCCTAAGGTGGTTAACCTATTCGACATTATACTTCGATAGTTGTAGATTATACTCACTCGTTTCTGTACAGTTCCCTCTAACATTACTCAGCTTAGAATTGGGAATACCTTATGCTGCCCACTTTCCCCGGCTCTCCCCTACGTGTTGTGTTCGTCTGATGTGCGAATCGCGTGCGGGAACAGTTTTAATTCCGGTTCGGTCTCATGGCTTGCACTAAGTGTATTTTGGCGGCATGGTTTGGCACCTTGCCTAGTGAAATCGGTTTTATCACTTGGCGAAGTTTCCAACATGACGTGTTACTGATAATGGGATATTTACGTTTGTAATACTTGCGAAACATTTGGAGGTTTAGCGCTGAGAAGTTTATTCTCCATGCTTAGTACTGTCAGGTGTACATTCAGCTCTGTGTTGCGATTCCGACTGAAATTCTATATTCACTTTTCGGTTACGGCACTCGCGTAGTGAGTTCGGCCATCTTCAACGTATCTGACACAGTATTAAATCCTATGCAGTACGTGCCTTGAAGTGGGAGTGTTTTTGAATTGTTGCTCTCCACTGCCACATTGCTTGGTAACTTATTTCGAAATGTGAAACTACTGGCTAGCCCCGGTGGAGTACTATTAGTGCAATGCTAGAATCAGTTTCCTGCGCCTAACACCGATATAATGTTGTCAGAGTGGGTATATAATGAATCTGGTTCGCGTATGTGTTCCTGGTCTGTCACGTATCACGTGTTCTGGAATCGATAATAGCTCCGTTGTGAGTGGTTCATCTGGTAATCGGCTATAGCTCCAATGTTAGTGCTTCTACTGTGAAGTGCGATCGGTGACTGGACACACACGAGTCGTGTGTGTTTTGGTTGTCTACGTACGTGACAGATTAATGGGTTGTAGTTTGTATGTCCAGTGTCTTGTATTAGCATATGTGTTTTGAGATACTTAAGGCAACAGTTTGAAATCTGATTCCGTACCTCAGTGGTATGACACCAGCAGTGAGTATTGACGAGGAAATCAGTTTTGCATTTCATTCCAGAGGAACGACTACCACGTCTTGCGTGTCAACTGCGTAGCATCTTCAGCAGCTAAATTGAGACTGCCAACACTACCGGCCGTTGGATGATCATTTTGTGGTGGTGTTCGGCAACACGTGGTTTGCGTAGCTGTGTCACCTTAGTTTATAAAATGTAAATGGCTGCGTTTTAGTAACTTGTCATCTTGCTGATAATTTGTTTGTTGGATGAAGGTGGGCGTACTAAGTTTGGCTTGAAAATTGCCGTTACGTGTTTTTGCTGCTTTTAAACAACTAGATACTTGTTACTGTGTCATGTGAGAATTTGGTATACTTGTACGTACTGCTTGTTTTGAGGACGTGTGAATGTTTATCAGGTTGTGCTCTTGTGTTACGTTAGGAAATCATACTTGTGTTCGTTAACGGGGTCGTTCACCTTTCTCAGTTGTTCTCTTGAGCTCTCATCTGAAAAATCCTACAACAAAAATAATGATAAATTAGTCTAGACCGCTGGTTGTTGGAATTTCCTGCTAGTTATTTGATCAGACTAATGCCTGTTTATTTAGGATGGGTTATATCCGCGCTCTAAACTGGAAACCTTATTTAAGTGGAGGATAGTGCCAATTAATTCAGTTACAAAAGATCATAACTGTCTACTGGTATAATTTTAAATGTTTTTAAGCTAAATAAAGTTAAAAAATAAGTGCTCTAGTTTCAGTAGATGTGGGTGTAGCTTAGACACTGTCTGTTAACATATAATAATTTTTATTATTGACTGGAAACTTGGAAAAATTTTAAGTATGTAACTTCTTGATTCTTAACGCTAGAATGTGAACCAGTGTGAAATTTGCTATCATGTATAAAGTTCACTGAATGCCTTTCTCACTAAGATGAAGGCTGTGCTGAACGGAATACTTAGGTGTGATTTTATACGTCGTCAGCCAGTCTTGTTGTTGCCTGAAGTGAGATAAGTTCCTTACTCAGATATCTGTTTTAGATTGAGAAATCTTTCATTTCTCGTTCATCGAGTACTCTCAGCAGTTGAGGAGTGTGCTCTGTCGTTGCCTCCTGCGCCGCGATTGTCGGGATGTGCAGGTTCTCGCATCTGTCACTCCCTCACTCCATCGAGGACCTCGATTGTTCCAACTTGGCGTCGGAACTTAAGATTTTGCTTTTAGTGAAATCTCAGTTGGAAAAATTAAATAACGGATAGAAAAATAAATGTGTGTGAGTCCAAACATGCTTAGTCGCAAGTAACCCAGCGTGCCATTCTCCAACCACGTTCCTAGTCTTCTAAGTATCAATTCATACAGAAAAATCTCGCTGGTCTTAAAATAATTCTAAAGTTAACATTACATTCTACTTTGTTAACATTCTGATTTCGTGCTGGGTACGAATCCAAGTCAGAAAACTTTACGTTATGGCATTTCGATTTGAAACAACTGCACACTTCGTTACTTGTGAATGAAAGTATAATAAACGTCTTTCGTGGTTATATAACAGGTAGACAAGGGTCTTAATAGGATTTTCGGTTCAGAAAAAAATTGTTGTCATTTAATTTCGAGTTCAGATTTACTAACTGATGCTGCTGAAAACTTGCGTACTTCACGTCTATGCAAAGTCAGGCATGACGACCGTTGCCGCGATGGAGAATCTGCCAAACACTCAAACTTTGCTTTGTTAGCAACAGCGATAGATGCTGGTTTACAGTTGAGATCCAGAACAAAAAAGTTCGTCATATCATTTAAAGCCGTGTGGAGTGGCCGCGCGGTTTGAGGCGTCATGTCACGGACTGCGCGGCCCCTCCTGCCGGAGGTTCGAGTCCTCCCTCTTGCATGGGTGTGTGTGTTGTTCATAGCATAACAGATTAAGTTAGTTTAAGTAGCGTGTAAGTCTAGGGACCGATGACCTAAGCAGTTTGATCCCTCAGGAATTCACACACATTTGATCATTTAAAATGCAAACATAGGCACAACTAACTGTTCACGAATCAAGTGCACAGTGAAATTACTGCTGATCCTTCGTCAATATTAACGTGTCCATAGAGAGCTTTCCACCGTTATTGGGTTGTTTTAACTGACTGGATCAACAACCAGTGTATACAAAACCACGCGTCGCAGGAGCGACGTTTAGCATGTGTGGGAAAACAATTCAGTCAGGAAAAATACTACTAATTCTCATAGAATTGTAGGTATCAAAACATTGTGTCAGAACTTCTTGTTTAGAAGCATTAAGGAAAGCCTCATCTCTAAAAACTGATTTCCTACTTTGTAAAATGTTGTGGCTTTATTTTTACACGTGGACTCAAAAAAAAGTCTCTGAGCACTATGGGACTAAACATCTTAGGTCATCAGTCCCCTGGAACTTAGAACTACTTAACCTAACGAACCTAAGGACATCACACACATCCATGCCCGAGGCAGGATTCGAACCTGCGACCGTAGCAGTGCCACGGTTGCGGACTGAAGCGCCTAGAACCGCTCGGTCACCGCGGCCGACCATCTGGACTCATTGCTATAGTGTTTTCTAATGGTCTTCGTTGGCATCAATATCGATAGTCAAACAACTGTACGCAGATATTGAAGGACCTGCAAGACAGCTACGATATTTGAGCGGCCTGCCAACTAGGTGGACCACAAATCAGCTCGTTCGAATACTTGTGAACATGATAGTACATAGCGAAAAACTAATCCCTTCTTTTCAAATTGTGTTACTTTAACACAGATATGTAATTAAGTTAATTGCAACTGAATAAAGTTTTCTTTATCGGAAATAAAAAATTATAATTCTAACTTACTACTTTCGACTAGCCCCCTTCTGACCAATATTTTCCCCTCTGTTTAGCATTATTCTGCCAAACCACAAGTTTACAAAACTGTTATCTCGGTAACTTGTGGAATTTATGTTCAAAAAATAAAAATAAAAATTGTAATTATGGTATTGTTTGTTGAATGGAAAGCAGATAATTAATGTTGGTCTTTAATCGTTTTATTTACATATAATTGGATAATGTGGCTCTTCATTTACCATCAGCCTTTTTCGACACTAACTTTGACTTTTCGAAAAGAAAATTTTGTGCTATACTATTTTTCTCTTGTAACATTTAGCGTCAGATTGGACAGTTCTCAGGTGCAGCAAGTTTTATAGCCTGGGAACGAGTGTTTTTCTAAAAGTGTGGAAAATTACTGTTTCTCATGCAGGTTTTCTATGGTAAAATTAGCTAAATTTTGATACTCAATCGACTCAAGATTTTATGTTCTATATTTGTGGTAATCGTTGCCATGTCGATTAAACGTTTAATTTCGGAGGAGTTTGGAAAATAAAGGAACAAAGGGTACGAAATATGTTGGTTTTCTTTCATAACGACTGAATGGAAACAGTGGCCCGCTTGAGTGATTAAGACACATTAAAGGTTCCACTAATTTTGGGAACGATTCCCCCATGTTGAAGCTAATTTTACTGGCGCAGTAGAGCGTAGATATTTCTCATTCCTAGTCCACCCGAATTTAAAAATTTGGTAGGTGACTAAGCACTGTATCGGGTAAAATATACATTTAGCATCTTCTAGAGCCTCGAATAATTTATGAAAAGTCTGTTTCGCGAGAACTACTACGAAAAGGAGAAAATTTCCAAGTTTAGCATGGACACTGGGTTCTGAATTAAGACACCCTGTTTTTGTTGTGTTGCTACGTGTTGTACGTTAACTTTAGCTAAGTATAAAGTTGATCTACAGAAAAATTTGAAACTATCATGCTTATTTCGCTCAAGTGAATAAGCTGGAACTCCAAGCCATCGTAAATTTCATTGAAATTTTTAAAATGACCGTTTGCGGTTTAACATCAACCATCCTCAGATCAGTAGACATCAGAAAATAACTAATCAATAAATGACCTACAAAATACTCTGAAGCTCCAAAGAAACTGGTATAGGCATGCGTATTCATATTCAGAGATACGTAAACTGACAGAATACAACGCTGCGGTCGGCAACGCCTATACAAGACAATAACGGTCTGGCGCAGCTGTTATACCGGTTACTCCACCAACAATCGCAGGTTATCAAGATATAACTGAGTTTGAACGTGGTGTTACAGTCGGCGCAAGAGCGATGGGAGACAGTATTTCCGAGATAACAATGAAGTGGGGATTTTCCCGTTCGAGTATCAGAATCCGGTAAAGCGTCAAAACGACATCGCTGTGGCCGATAAAAGATCTGCAAGAACGGGACCAAAGATGACTGAATAGAATCGTTCAGCGTGACACAAGTTCAACCTTTCCGCAAATTTCTGGAGATTTCATTGCTGGGCCATCAATAACGGACAGTGTGCGAACCACTCAACGAAATACCAGCGATATGGGCGTTCGGAGTCGAAATCCCACTCGTATAGCCTTGATGACTGCACTACAGCGGAGCACGAC
This sequence comes from Schistocerca cancellata, assembly GCF_023864275.1. Taxonomy (NCBI): domain Eukaryota; kingdom Metazoa; phylum Arthropoda; class Insecta; order Orthoptera; family Acrididae; genus Schistocerca; species Schistocerca cancellata. The sequence goes on along the minus strand of NC_064631.1, from coordinate 493,691,821 downwards.
ACAAAGTTTTACGCCTTGTCTGAGACCGTCAACTTCGACTTTGGACTCTTGATGACTGGAAACACGTTGCCTGGTCAGACGACTCTCATTTCAAATTATATCGAGCGGATGGACGTGTACGGATATGGAGAGAACCACACAAATCCGTGGATCCTGCATGTCCTCAGTGGACTGTCCGAGTGGTGGAAAGATTTGCGGCGTGTGCAGTTGGAATGATATGGGACCCTTGATGCGCCTAGATACGATTCTGTCAGGTGACACGTAGGTAAGCATCCTGTCTGATCACTTGCACCCATTTATGTCCATTGTGCAGCCCGATGGACTTGGGCAATTTGAGCAGACCAACGAGACACCGCGCACGTCCAGAATTGCTATGGAGTGGCTCCAGGAGTAGTCTTCTGTGTCTAAACACTCCCCAGACACGAACATTATTGAGCATACTGTTCATAAGAGATCTCCACCCCTCGTACTCTTACGGATTGATGGACAGCTCTGCAGGATTCATGGTGTCAATTCCTCCAGCGCTACGTCAGCCATTATTTCAGTCCATGCCACGTCCTGTTGCGTTACTTGGGCGTGCTCGCGGGGCCCTACACGAAATTAGCAGTAGTACCAGTTTGTTTGCCGCGCGGGATTAGCCGAGCGGTCAGAGGCGCTGCAGTCGTGGACTGTGCGGCTGGTCCCGGTGGAGGTTCGAGTCCTCCCTCACGCAAGGGTGTGTGTGGTAGTCCTTACGATAATTTAGGTTAAGTAGTGTGTAAGCGTAGGGGCTGATGACCTTAGCAGTTAAGTCCCAAAAGATTTCACACACATTTGAACAATTTGAACCAGTTTCTTTGGCACTTCAGTGTATGTAATGTTATCATACCACACTATCATCAAAATTCAAATTCTCCATATTGTGGCTGACCGTATCGATTACTAGACTAACCCATCCCATCACGAGAATTTACACGCTACGTTACAGAATAAAACAGTGGATTGGCTGAATCCTCGTTATTCCTATAGTGCAAAAGGCAACTGCCAATATGTGCCATCTGGTACATTACATAAATCCGAATGAAATGTATCCACCCACATTGAACTAATAATAATTTTCGTTTTTTTGGTGAGAATTCTCTGCTTGAGGACAGTTAATTACAATTTGTGCTTTGTCAACGTTAAAGGACATTGTAAAAACTTAACAGAAAATTTGTTGTTTAAAAGAGGATGACCTCCATATTTGTCGCTTTACTGCAGGCTGCCTTCATCGCGGCCTGCTTCCTGATGAGACCGCTGTTTCCGTGTTGAGCCGCGAGGCAACCAACTTCTGCTGACCGTCGACTTTGGCAGAGGGCTGCTCAGGGGGGGACCTTTACGGATGTCATGTGAGGCGCACTTTCTACAGTAGTCACATCACATAGTTTCTGTCACCTTCGGTTCGGACATTCGTATTCAATAATCGTCACCACTGTAAAACTACCATTTGTAATTCGGTCATTGTTGCAGTGACGTATCTATTATTTGCTGTGACGTTTTGCACACGACTTATAATTTAAAACGTTTGGCTGTAAACAAGTAACAGCAGCTGACAGAAATTTTCTTTTAATCGTTTTATATACACAGGACACAGTTGTTGCATTTATGAACAAACAATTACATATCTCCATCCTAAGTATTGAAACATAATAGAATGAGTACATTTGCAAACAGTCATAGTCGGCTATGAAGAATAAAATGTACAGAATCGTGTAGAGCATATTATCGGTATTTCTTGCCATACAGCTCTAGGACAACCAATGCATGAAGTCTAGCAGCTTACAAATAAATACGCCAAAGGGCGCGAGCAGTGGCATAAGAACCTAAGTGCGCTCTGAGGCACCATATGCATACTATCTTTAAAATAGAATGAAATTTTCACTCTACAGCGGAGTGTGCGCTGATATGAAACTTCCTGGTAGAGCACTTGTCCGCGAAAGGCAAAGGTTCCGAGTTCGAGTCTCGGTCCGGCACACGGTTATAATCTGCCAGGAAGTATCTTTAAAATAGTTTTGCTGCGTAGTATTAACCTAATCACTCACTGGTTGTGGAGAATATGTGAATTAAATAAGGAGGATCATCCATCGTACTTACATAAGTGAAAAAAAAGAAGTTGAGCATTGTTATGTTCATTTATCATAAGAGCTGTGTCGTATGACCACTGATATTTGATACCAGGGTAACAGAAGTTTTGTTCAAACTCTGTATACCAGTACTTGAATGCTATGATTTGTAATTTTATTCATGTCTTACAAATTGGAGCATCAGATCATTTAAGGTAAAATATAAAACCGTCTAACTATGCAGATTGTTTCCTCGTTAGTTTGAGTTTGTGCGTCTGGAAAATTGAAGCGTAGACTTCCTGACATATGTCATGACACTAATTCTTTCGTCTTAGATACTAAAATACGAAAGACAGTTAAAGGAACATAGTGACACGATGGAAGGTAGTTATTTATTACTTGTGGATAGGAGATATAGAAAGTTACAGGAAAATGTAAAAGTGGTGATTAAGGCAGACAAAGAAATATCTGGGTGCTACACAGGGCACTGAATATAGGGCCGAGGTATTGCCATATTTTTACGAAACGTTTTGTATATGAGTGGTGTCTGCTCCTATGGATGTGAAAGAACTGACATCATAGATACACTATGTGATCAAAAGTATCCTGACACCCCCAAAAACATACGTTTTTCATATTAGGTGCAGTTTGATGCCACCTACTGCCAGGTACTCCGTATCAGCGACCTCAGTAGTCATTAGACATCGTGAGAGAGCAAAATAGGGCGCTCCGTGGAACTCACGGACTTCGAACGTGGTCAGGTGATGGGTGTCGCTTGTGTTATACGTCTGTACGCGAGATTTCCACACTCCTAAACATCCCTTGGTCCACTGTTTCCAATGTGATAGTGAAGTGGAAATGTTAAAGTACACGTGCAACACAAAAGCGTACTGGCTGACCTCGTCTGTTGATGGACAGAAACCGCCGACATTTGAAAAGGGTCGTAATGTGTAATAGGCAGACATCTATCCAGACCATCACACAGTAATTCCAGGATCCACTGAAAGTACTATGACGGTTAGGCGGGAGATGAAAAAACTTGGATTTCGTGGTCGAGATGCTGCTCATAAGCGACGCATCTCGCCGGTAAATGGCAAACAACGGCTCGCATGGTGTAAGGAGCGTAAACATTGGACGATTGAACAGTGGAGAAACGTTGTGTGGAGTGACCAATCACAGTACACAATGTGGCGATCCGATGTCAGGGTGTGGGTATTGCGAACGCCCGGTGAACGTCATCTGCGAGCACGTGTAGTGGCAACAATGAAATTCGGAGGCGGTAGTGTTATGGTGTGGTCGGATAATTTGGAAATTTGTGGAAAGGTCTTATGGGACCAAATTGCTGAGGTCATCGGTCCCTAAGCATACGCACAACTTAAACTAACTTACACTAAGGACAACACACACACCAATGCCTGAGGGAGGACTCGAACATCCGAAGGGAAGAGCCGCGAGGACCGTGACAACACGCTTCAGATCGCACGGCTACCCCGCGCGGCGGTGTGTTCGTCTTTTACATGGAGGGGTTTTTACCCCTTGTTGTTTTGCGTTGCATAGCACAGGGCTGAAATGATGTTTTAAGCACCTTATTCCTTCCAGTTGTTGAAGAGTAATTCGGGGATGGCGATTGCATCTTTCAACACAATCGAGCACCTGTTCGTAATTCACGGCCTGTGGCGGAGTGGTTACACGACAATAACCTCCCTCTAATGGACTGGCCTATAGGGAGTCCTGATCTGAATCCTATAGAGCGTCTTTGAGATGTTTGGAACGCCGAATTCTCGACGGGCCTCACCAACTGTTATCGATACGTCTCCTCAGTGAAGCACTCGGTGAAAAATGGACTGTCATTCGCCTAGAAACCTTCCAGCACCTGCGGACAGTCGAAGCTGTCATCAAGGCTAAGGGTTGGCCAACACCTATTGAATTATAGCGTTACCGATGGAGGGCACCACGAACTTGTAAGTCATTTTCAACCAGGAGTCCGGATACTTTCGAATACATAGTGTATATGAATATAAACAGCTATAGTGCCAGTAAGTTCATTTTAGTGCGAATTAACTCTCTCTCCTGAACTCCTGCGGGAATCCAGCGGTATGCGGCGAGCTGTGAATATGGTGAACAGGGGCTACGTAAGCAGTGTGCGACAAGGTAGGCATCTGGGTCTGACGGAAAGCGCGCTCGGATAGCTGATGCTGTGTCGGTACAGTAGGTCATCGTGTTCAGTCAGAGGGATTGCTGCCCTCTGTAATAAGACGCTGTGTAAATAGATCAGACGTCATGGGACTTCCGCTCCGAAAAAATACTACGGACAATGATGAACCAAATGAGATTAAAAATGAAAAGTGTCTGAGGGACCATTCTGGTAAAGCGAGAATTCCATGTTCGAGTCCGGATGTGGCGCCAATACTGACGTGTCGCCATTGTATTTATTTCAGTGCCCAATTGCGGCAGACGTCGGAATTTATTTCATTTCATCAGTAAACGTAATTTTAATGCCCAGATTAATCTACACAAGGAAAACAAAAGTATGAGTGTAATAGTGACCGGGGGAACGATATCATGGCAGATTTGAAGGTACTGTTGTGAAGGAAGTTTAAGAGTGCATATAAGTTACAGGTCAACTATAGCGTGGAAAACAGAGTGATTCTTGAAAGTGAGGACTAAGAAATTTACATTACTAACGATATTTGTATTGGCCTTTTTCGACGTTGAGGACGCTTCACATATTAATTGTGAAAACCCACATAATAGCTCCACGTGGGCGGAGGAAAGTCTTGACTTTCTTGATCCGCAAAAACTCAGTTTTCAGTGCAATTTCTTGTAACTGATGTGGAGATTTATCAGCGGAGGGAAGGTCTTTTAGTGGGTAATTGACTTTCCCGTTCATTGTTTGAAATTTCATAAATGGCATGACAAAGAGGGTCTTCGTCAATAACATATGTTTGACATGAAAGGTAGTCTTTCATAAGCGTTATGTGGACGACAGTTTTCTTATAATGAAGCGAGTGGAAGCAGAATTAATAGCTTGCATTCCATTTTCAATCAACAACACACACACTTAAAATATGCACTTTAGTAAGAAAATAATAACTAAATAATTTTTCTTGATTTGTGAATGACTCGGTAGGGAGATGGACCAGGCTACTACAAGTACCATAAAAATCTGCACACGTATATGATAATTAGGAATGATTCTAAATATCCGACGAGAAACAAAAGAGCTTTCTTTCACGAGATTGTTACACGTCTGCGACAACTGCCAATTGAGGAATAGGAGGTGCAGAAATAACTGCTATCAGTTGTAGCATGGTATTGCGAATATATTGGAGGCATAAACGGTTGAAGGAGTATGTCACTCTTTACTGACTGAGAGAACGGTTTTTTACAACATTTGCGTGGTGAGTGGCACGTCGCGGGCGGCGTAGAGAAAACGTTGAAGTTATTGCATGTTGCGCTCAAAGGTTTAAAGCTAGACATTTCAGATTCACTTCATATTTATAACTGCAAGATTGAAGAGCAGGATAAGTTACTTAATGATCAGTCGGATATAAATGCAATGGATATTTTAGTGTTTTCAAAGTAGAGGTCTAACATAGTTCATGTCTTCCGAATGAAATGACCTGTTGAGTTGGACGTCTCCTTTATGGAAGTAGCAACGTACGTATAATTTGGGCTATTTAGTGCAAACTGGTTGTAGGAAATACGTGGATTAATTAGGGGCTCGGTATTAAAATTCAAGGACAAAGGACATCAGTGATGGTATCCACTGATGACATTACTATCCTCAGTTAGAAGACAAAAAGAATTACTGAATCTATTGAACAGAATGAACAGTTTAATTAGTGCAAAGTAGAGATTGAGAGCATGTCGAAGAAAGACAAAAGTGGCAGAAATGACAACAGCGGGAAACTTAACATCAAAATGGTGATAATGCAGTAGATAAAGGTAAGGAATTCCTCTACCTAGGCCGCAAAATAAACCACGATGGACGGTGCAAAGACGAAAAGGGCATTCGTGACCAAGAGAAGTCTACTAGTACGAAAGATATACGTTAATTTGAGGAAGAAATTTCTGATAATGCATCTGCGGTGTTCTGGCGAAACCACAAACGCCGGAACCAAGAAGCGGAACACGGGAGCAGAAAAGGCTGTGAGGAAACGTCGGCCAGTGGAGCGGGGAATTGGACCGAGCCGCACCAGGAGCGCTCCCACCCCCCCCCCCCCACCCCCCACCCAGCAACAAGTACAAATAAACGACGCCTCTGCTAGCCTCGACAGCTCAGATAGGCCGGAGTCTGCAACGTGATTAGTGCTACGCTGTCTGATCAGTATCGAGTGTTTCCTTGGACTCGCTGTCTATCAAGAACTGTACTGTTTTCATGTCGCCTGTTGCTAGCGACATTTGCTGTAAAGAAAGTTAAGTACAGTCAGTTTGCTTTCTGGAAATAAAACTGCTAATGTTATTTGTTTGAAACTGTTATACTGCATCCTGTAGGCACCCTATTAGCGACGAGTGGGCAGCACCCCACATATGGAGCACAGCATTGTTTGGTGATGAAGCATGGAATTAGGGAAATTCGGGATGGAAGAGAATCTAAGCATTTGAGGTATGGTGCTACAGAAGAATGATGAAAATTGGGTGGAATGATAAGGTAAGGTATTAGGAGACTCTGCGCAGAATGAGAAGGAAGAGCAATTGTACTAATATAAGAGGAAAAAAATTTTAAAAATTATATGCATTATTGATTACGTCTGTTTCATATGAACACTGATGTTTGATATCAGAGCAGCCAATTTTTGTCGTAAAGCTGTATAAAAGGTCTTGGAAACACCCCGTCTTACAAATTGGAGCATGAGTCCAAATTAGGTTTCATAAAATAATACGGAATATTTCCTTGTTAGAGTAAGATTTTGAGAATGGAAAATTGGCGTCCACTAATTAATGACATGTGTCACAACACAATCCCTTTCGTCTTCAGCAGTAAACTACGAATGACAAGTAATGATGGATTTTAATCTGAATAATGAGTTTCATTCTGAGACTATAGATTATTCCGTAATTTGGCGTTCCACAGTCGTTTCCCATATTTCATCACGTCTATGTAAATCATCCTTTAGTTTTATTATGTGCGATTACTTATTGTGTTTTAAGTTCTCTGTTATGTGATTATGGTTGCGCAGTATTACGGCGCTTTACATTTATTCCACTTATTGTGTGATGAACATTTTATGTTTATTAGTATACTGTAATTAGGTGTAGCTTTTAAGAACTAACTTTATTACTCGCTTAATGCTACGTAGTAATATCCTTTTCAAGATAGCTGGCATATCGTGCCGCAGTATCCACAGCTATTACCACTCTCTTGCTTTAACTCCATGGGTTTCATGTCTTCGGGCTCCGTGGCAAGAAGCACTAATAGTATGCTGTAGATTATGTTGTACGTTTCACATGTTATTGCCGATTGTGACTATTTGCGAAATTACTAGTTCTAATATAATTCAATAATTTGTTTATTAAACGGTGAAGTATTTCATCTGTACTGAAATTGTTTATTTTAAAGGAAGTTTGTAAAACTACTGTTATATGTTTATAGGCGATGGTTTGATAGTTGATGCAGGTAAAGAATATTTGTCAACGCAAGTTAGACAGCATTAGAAACAGGGGCTTCGCTTTCTCTCTCTTTTTCCATAAATTACCTTAGAAAGTCGCCGCTTCGGACAGTTTGTTCTGAATACGGGTTCGGATATTGCATTTCCTTATTATAAATAACCATATCCTATAGGATGTTAAAAATTCGTCCGGTTTGAGCTCTGTGTTGCATGTTAAAATTTCTATCAATAAAAGTTAGTGAGTGCTTTAAAGATGTCATACGTCGCCAAAATACGGTTTTTTTTCCTCAAAATGCGTGTGCTCGCTCAGTGTACTTTCGAAGCTCCTCCCGGTTCACGCCATTTGTCTACTTTACTCACAGCATTTGATCCCTTACGCAACTGAATCGTGAAATATATTCCTACTATTATAGGTTTTATGGAGGAGCCTCAATTTTAACAATGTATTTGCTCGAAAATCTGTTAATATTTGCTTTATGGAAAGATGTCTCGATTTTGTCCGACTTCTTTTGATTGCAAGACACAGCCACGTATTTTTTGTTGGTGTTGGCTGTGAGGTCATACTCCTTCTTGTCTGTTACTACATCTCCTCCTTCCCCCAATCTCTGTTAATTTCTCCCTATCCCCCCTATCCCACCCCCACAACCCCTCAACTCTGATCGTCTTCTTCTCCTATCTCTCTCTGTCCATCTGATCCTCCTCCGTCTATATGTCCATTTGCACCTCCACCTCTGATCGTCTCCTCTTTCCTCCTCTGTGCATCTCCTCCTGCTTTCCTTCTCTTTCCACCTTTACGTACAGTTCCTCTTTCTCCCAATTCTCTGCCCATCTCGTCCTCCACCATGTGTCCACCTTCTCCTCCCCCTCTCTATCTCCTCTTCCCTTTCAGTCCATTTCCTCCATTCCACGCTCTTCTCTCTCCGCGCTATCACCTCCATGTCCATAGGAGGTTGTTGTTTCTAGCTCCCAGAGTATTTACTTCCGTGTAGTACGTAATGTAAGTACCTGTTCCAGGCATTTAGGAACAGCTATCTACCCGTTGCTTTGCCCATTTACGCGCACTTCACGAATATTTCTCGTACGTATTTCACATCCATATACCGTATTTCACATAGAGAAGTACCAAAATTTCATATGTATCTCTAGCAAATTCCACCCTGCAGTTTCAGTTTCATGATTCCTACGTTTATGTCATCAAATCGTCTGAAGTAAGCGTCATACAAAGTTAAAGATTTGTAGGTACATTCTGCCGTATATGTGAATACTGTCTGCGAACTTGTTGTGAATGAGATAACATACATGTCACTGACATTTTTCACTTATCTCAGTGTTTATGACGCTGTATCTCCAGCGATATATTTTTGTAAGTACGTTCAGTGGTGTATATGAATACTTTCTACAAACTGTGTTGTAAATAGAGTTGGTAGTAAAGGACAAGTATAATAAAGGGTCATGACTGGTGTGGCACTTCTACTGCAAGAAACCGCAGAAACGTAGTTGTCAATAAAAGTTTCTTCCTGTTATCAATTTGTGTCGGGTGTCAGCGAATAAAATATTTTGTAGAGGTTTAAAATTATGTGTAAAGTTGGTTGCAAGTGAGTAAATACTACCATTCTCAAATATCGGATGAATATAATGTGGCTACTTGCTTGTTGTGAGCTACGCTTCTTTCTAACCCCCACCCCTTTGAGAGGTGGCAGGACTTATCTCCACAAGCGATTCATTCCACACAGGAAGTGACACGTGTATCGAGTGATGTTGATATCGTCCCAGTGGTTTAAGAGCAGATGTGGAGAACAGATATAGATATACATACAGCCACTTGTATCATACGTTCAGAAATATTTCACTACGTGCGTTGTTCAGTATCCAGTCGCCAAGCCTAGATGCTTTAAAACATTCAGTTCATTTTCTGTTTCCAGCTGGATTAGCAGTTAATGCAGTCGCAACGGACAGTAAAAAAATCTATTTAAATAGTTCAGGAGGTATCAGATTTTCTACAAAGAAAAAGTTGTCTCTCATTGGTCACCTTCTTAAAGGTAAAACAATAATTAACGAATAATTGGAAAGACATTTGACTGAACGGAAAAAAGTGTGTGTAAAGAGACCAGTATTCGAAAACTAGTCACGTTGTAGATACTTTAATTGTGTCTTTTGTGACTTCATACACACCTGAGAGAGGGATTCTGTCGTGGAGCACATCGGGAAACTTTTAGTGGCCATCGCGAGACAATATCTTCTGAAAAGTACATTTTTTGCTCTTGAAACTCTGAGATCCAGTACCAAACTTACAATGCTTTCCCTTTTGTGGACCTCACAGAATGAGGCATAAGTATTCTGCATTCACTTACCTGTGATGTATTTGCTGTTTACTTTAAAATTAGATTTAGCGTTATCCTAGTGTTTCTAATATATTGTTTCTAGCGCCTTAAATTCTAATTTGCACAACCATATAACCATAGTGTCTTATATAACAGGTGCTTACTTACGACCATATGCTTTACTTCCATAAACAAGTGTTATTTTCAAAACTTAACTTTCTACTCTGAAGTACTTTACTACCGTATATACCTATTCCACAGTTGAATCCACAACTGTGAATTAAAAGGGTAAATATTTTTTTCGTTATCGTAGCTAATGCAAGCATTCTTACCACTAAAATGTATTGTCAGCAACTTTCTTTCGTAACTGTCTTAGAACCGAAAAACCATAAGCAATTCCCTGTGTACTACCAATTTTATACACGGCTATTACAAATGATTGAAACGATTTCATAAATTCACTGTAGCTCCATTCATTGACATATGGTCACGACACACTACAGATACGTAGAAATACTCATAAAGTTTTGTTCGGCTGAAGCCGTACTTCAGGTTTCTGCCGCCAGAGCGCTCGAGAGCACAGTGAGACAAAATGGCGACAGGAGCCGAGAAAGCGTATGTCGTGCTTGAAATGCACTCACAGCAGTCAGTCATAACAGTGCAACGACACTTCAGGACGAAGTTCAACAAAGATCCACCAACTGCTAACTCCATTCGGCGATGGTATGCGCAGTTTAAAGCTTCTGGATGCGTCTGTAAGGGGAAATCAACGGGTCGGCCTGCAATGAGCGAAGAAACGGTTGAACGCGTGCGGGCAAGTTACACGCGTAGCCCGCGGAAGTAGACGAATAAAGCAAGCAGGGAGCTAAACGTACCACAGCCGACGGTTTGTAAAATCTTACGGGAAAGGCTAAAGCAGAAGCCTTACCGTTTACAATTGCTACAAGCTCTGACACCCGATGACAAAGTCAAACGCTTTGAATTTTCGGCGCGGTTGAAACAGCTCATGGAAGAGGATGCGTTCAGTGCGAAACTTGTTTTCAGTGATGATGCAACATTGTTTTCTTAATGGTGAAGTGAACAGACACAATGTGCGAATCTGGGCGGTAGAGAATCCTGACGCATTCGTGCAGCAAATTCGCAATTCACCAAAAGTTAACGTGTTTTGTGCAATCTCACGGTTTAAAGTTTACGGCCCCTTTTTCTTCTGTGAAAAAACGTTACAGGACACGTGTATCTGGACATGCTGGAAAATTGGCTCATGCCACAACTGGAGACCGACAGCGCCGACTTCATCTTTCAACAGGATGGTGCTCCACCGCACTTCCATCATGATGTTCGGCGTTTCTTAAACAGGAGATTGGAAAACCGATGGATCGGTCGTGGTGGAGATCATGATCAGCAATTCATGTCATGGCCTCCACGCTCTCCCGACTTAACCCCATGCGATTTCTTTCTGTGGGGTTATGTGAAAGATTCAGTCTTTAAACCTCCTCTACCAAGAAACGTGCCAGAACTGCGAGCTCGCATCAACGATGCTTTCGACCTCATTGATGGGGACATGCTGCGCCGAGCGTGGGAGGAACTCGATTATCGGCTTGATGTCTGCCGAATCACTAAAGGGGCACATATCGAACATTTGTGAATGCCTAAAAAAACTTTTTGAGTTTTTGTATGTGTGTGCAAAGCATTGTGAAAATATCTCACATAATAAAGTTATTGTAGAGCTGTGAAATCGCTTCAATCACTTGTAATAACCCTGTACGTTAGTTCGTAGTGGTTTTCTTTTCGTCTTTTGGTATTCCAGTTGCTATGGGTTGATTTACCAATTGATTATTAGTAGTTCACTGTTGTAATTTCAATTAATAAACCGTAACTTTTTCACTCTGAGATAGCGGGTAGAACTGTAGAAGCTAGAAGTTGGAGTTTTAAGTTGCGAAATCGGAACATTACCGACATATTTTTCTGTCTGAGTTCAATTGGCATGTGACAACAGAGGAGGCAGCCAGAAATATTTGGGCCATAGATAAGGATAAATCATTGGACAGAAAATGCCATGAAAATGGTTTTCTCGTTCTAAGGAGTATCTTTTTAACATGAAGTGTGTCTGCAGGAGCCACTGGAAAAAATATATTCGTGCTCGTGCTCGAAAGCAGTAAAATATTATGAACCGCCTGAGTCAAAATCACAATAATGCGGGTAGCAATGTGTGCATCACTGCTTGCTCGTCATCAACTGCCTTGTAAACAACACCCACCATTCCTATATTGTGCTGTTACTGGTGATTAGAAATAGTGTCTTTATGCTAACACAAGGAGAAGAAACGAATGTTTGAGCAAAAAAAAAGAAAAAAAGCAGCAAGCCTCCATACAAAGACCTGCGCACATCCAGAAAATATAATGTTACGCATCTGATAGAACAGTTACGGAGTGTGGTCTACTATGTATTGTTTTTCCCCGAGGTACAACCATTACTGCTGACATTTACTGCCCAAACCGGAGACGTCTTGCAGACGCAATCCCCCTCACACTGATATATATATATATATATATATATATATATATATATATATATATATATATATATATAAAACTTTGGTTGGGAAGACATTCTGGAGCCACGTTACACGTTATTCAGCCGATCTGGCGTCCCCAGAATTTCACTTTTTCCGCTCCCTAACGAACATCGTTCGAAACTTCCCTTCCAGACGAAAATGCACTCCTAACATGTCTCCTCAATACCACGGGATATCTACATTCAAGGAATCAAAACGTTGCTTTAGCGTTGTCAGATTGCTGTAAGTAGTGAAGCAGAAGATATTATTGGTGGCTAAAGCCTCTGTTATGTGTGTCTGTTATGTTTGACTTATGGGGAACGGCTATGAATTTATGTACCAACATAATACATATATCAAAAAATGTTTTGCATCACCTCGGTTCCGAAAATTCCAGAACCTGTACAGTAAATTGGAATTTAGATCAACTTGAACACCACTTTGTCCCTTTTTATTGCTCATGAAAACCACACGTTGCATGTGAGACCTTCAGAGTTGGTAGGCCAGACTGCTGTACACACTGGTACCTCTAATACCCAGTGACACATCATCCTGCGTTGATGCATGCCTGTATTTGTGGTGGCATGTTATCCACAAATTCATCAAGGCACTGTTGGTCCAGATTGTCCCACTTCTCAACGGCGTCGTTCCCTCAGAGTGGCTGGTGGGTCACGTCGTCCATAAACAGTCCTTTTCAATCTATCCCAGTCATGTTCGATAGGGTTCTTGTCTGGAGAACACGCTGGCCACTCTTATCGAGCGACGTCGGTATCCAGAAGGAAGTCATTCACAAAATGTGCACGATGGGAGCGCGAATGGTCGTCCACGAAGACGAATGCCTCGCCTATATGTTGGCGATATCGTTGCACTATCGGTCGGAGAGTGGCTTTCACGTAACGTACAGCCGTTACAGCGCCTTCCATGACTACCAGCTGCTTACGTCGCCGCACATAATGACAACCCAAAAGAGCAGGGAATCTCCACGTTGCTGCACTCGCTGGACAACGTGTCTAAGGCGTTTACCCTGACCGGGTTGCCTCCAAACACGTCTACTACGAATGTCTGGTTTAAGCCAATACGACACTCATCGTTGGAAAGAATGTGTCGCCAATTGTGAGCGGTCCATCAGCTTGTAGCTGGAACCATCTGTAACGCGCTGCATGGTGTCGTGTTTGCAAAGATGGATCTGAGCATGGACGTCGAGAGTGAAGTTGCGCATCATGTAGCCTATTGCGCACTGTCTGAGTCGCAACACGATGTCCTGTAGCTGCACGAAAACTTTATTCAACACGGTGGCATTGCTGTCAGGATTCCTCCGAGCCATAGCGAGGTAGCGGTCATTTACTGTAGTAGTAGCCCTTGGGAAGCCTGAGCGAGGCGTGCCATCGACTGTTCCTATCTCTATCTCCTCCAAGTCAGAACAACTGGAACTGATCGGCTGTCTGATCTCCTCCGTCTAATAGGCACTGCTCATGTATGGTTCCTTACATCTTTGGGCGGGTTTAGTGACATCTCTGAACAGTGAAAGGGACTGTGACTGTGATACAATCTCCACCGTCAATGTCTATCTTCAGGAGTTCTGGTATTTGGGGTGATGAAAAACTATTTTTGATGTGTGTATGCCATGCTAAATACGTCGAATTATGGTCTCTTCTTAGACTGCAATAAATTTCACAGACCATGATATCCAAGTAAACTTTAAAAAAACTTCGTATTGGCATGAGCAGGTGATGAGACTAACAGAGCAGACTAAGCCACCATCTTAATTTGATCTTTTTCCAACGCAAGGTCTCTCTAATCCAACAGTGAACGTGATTGTGGACCTTCTACATTAACGTGGATTTTCGAAGCAGGTTTTTAAATTTATATCACATTGTAACTGACATTAAGAAGTAATAAGTAGGTAACTGGAATATTTATTGGACGGCAATGACACATATAGAAATTTCTCCGAGCACCACAACCAGTGAACTCAGGTATTAGAAACAGTGAACTGTTTTCGATTATCTGCAACGTTCGTAAACTTACCTATATTCATCAATATTTTTAGAAAATTTTAAGAATTACATCGTCGTGTAGTAAACTAAATGGACGTAACACTCGATAGTTCTCATTTCTCTTACGGGCACAGAAAAATAGACGTTGTGTCACTGTCTGCGTCGAGAATGTAACAAAAAATATACAGTAATTCTTTTGAAGACACATAAAACGTGGCTCTGCTCTTCCAGTGTCTTCCCTAATGAAATGTCTTAAGTTTTAGTTTACTGGAACGCCATGCACAAGGTCCTCTTCAGACAACTGACAGCGCTTGGTTCATCTTTGCTCCTCGCTCTGAAAATAAAGGCAGACAATACTTAGTGCAACATACTTGAATTATGGAATTGTGGTTAGGATTAGTGGTAAGTGGAATTTATTTATTGACTAGAAAAAAATTGTCGCACATTTAAAGGCTAAGTATGAAAAAATACAAGTACACGTACATAGTTCGTCTCCAGTAAGTTGTTTCACATGTTACAGATGTGATATCGGAAACAAGTACTTGTGGAAATTAAATCCAAGTATTACACCTGTGATTGAAATGAGCGTCACTCGACAGATTACATTAATGACAACACTGAAATGTAAACAATCACAATATTACAGAGTATCAATATGGGAATTCTGTGATCTTCTTACACATTGCGAAAGAAATCATTATACCTCGTGGCATTGATTCAAAGGGAGCTTACATATGTTGTAACGATATGTCTTTGCTTGAGGTTCGTCCAAGAATGTATAAGGCGACATTTTCTGAGGGAACATTAAGAATAGGTTACAACCAACCAGTTTCTGAAACTATTTTAAAATTTGAGCCATTTAATGAGTAAAAGATCTCTTCATTAGTGGTACTTGTCGTTCTAAGAACAGCTATCGTTGTCTTGCTAAATGTGGAATGTGGATTGGGAAAGTACCGCGGGATTTCATAGCTCCTTCAAGGGAGCGGTTGCTGTGAAGATTTCCCTCAAAATGAAAAAGGCGATAACCCGTGCATCTATTGGTACTCCAAAGCATCACACTTAGAAGTAGTCCGCAGTGGGATTCATGAATGTACCCTGCCACCGCGGTTAACGCAACGTATGTCACCTTGACTTTAGGACAAGTTATGGGAAAGCGGTCCTAAGAAACGTTCTCCTACTCAGTACTCCGCCAACGGCCATCACGAGGATGGTGAACGCTAAAGCGTTTGTGGGAGAGACAGCTCGTAACATACGTTGCTAAACCGTCGCTATGGAGACATCCAGAACCGTTTTAGTGCTCCATATCCAAATTCTTTGGCGAGGGTATACGGACTTGGTCCGCATCTTCAGTCTGGACAAAGCAGTCATTTGCTCCTGCGTTCACGTTCTTACTTCGTGTGAGGGCTGCTCATAATTTGGATGTTGCCTAGCACAGGAGAGGGCTGCTGGAACTTGGAGTACAGTCGTACCTACCATAGACATTTTTTACTGAGGTACATTTACATAACTTTCGTGTGTGAATTGATTCCAGCCAGTCTTTCTGGACACTTTTGAAATTTCCACATTGATGCACCTTCCATTAGAAATTAAAAATTTCGCTACTATTCGGTATCAGCTAGGTTCAGCCGCACAGTTAAATGCGGATGTTACTAGTTTTAGTACTCTAGAGCTGTAGATGCTTGACCTGAACTCTTCTGAACAGAACAGTTATGTGTTTATATTCTATATTTCCCTTATACGTCGACAAGCATTCTCCTTCGCTGTCCATAAACGCTGTTTGGTTGGGAATTTAGGAACACAAAGGGGTTACAGAGGGATTTTTCTAAACTGTAAACACACATCCACAATCAACGCACCACATAGTAGCAGCTGCTTCGTGATGGGTAATCCCCTTCAGATCTATCCAGTGTAAGTTTTTTCTGTTCTTTGTCATCAAACTTGTGATTCGTCTAACACGTCCCTCCACAATTTCTTCGCCTGATAAAATCTTTCCATATGAGAGTAGCACACTCAAGGTCTTCAATTACTTGTTGTATATTCTAATCTCTTTCTTCAGCGTCTATGGGGTCTATAGTTTTATCTCAGTATTATTGTTAATCATGTTTCTTTTATTCCTCATTACTTCCAGCTTTCTCCTACTGTCAAGTGTCAGCAGGGTATCTTAGCACTTATACCGTTTCCCCTCTTGAACTTTCATTTTATTTCCGTCTCTCCTTCTGAACACCTGCGGAAACAGGCTGCATCCCAACCGTGCGACCTTCCTAATATGAGCACTTCCCTTTGAGTCTTCGGTTTTTGAGGATCTTCTATCACCACATGTCGAGTTATTTACTATTACTTCTAACTATTTAGAATTGCTTAATCACAGTGACTATGTTGCAGCTACTTCTGGTGTCGCCGTGGTAAAAATTTAAAGTAATCGTTGCCAACGACAATGTTTTTGAGTAAAGTATGATTATTGTTTCTGAGCGCTACTGCTAGGCAGCAGCTGTCGATCTACAGTCGGCAGGTAGAGATGTGTCGTGCGAACTGCGCAGTCGAGTTGGGAACATATATAGGCCGGCACTGTTTCATTTGAGAGATTCTGTGTGGAATGACAGATATCATATAATAACACTCAAAAAACTAACTGTGAATGTTTCAAAATATTTGTCGTATCGTGTTTTCGATAGTAAATAGTACCGTTCGCCACCTCATAACAATAACTGTTGTTCATAGTACGCGTCATTACTGCTCTATCACTGGATTATATCCATCTCTAAATGAATGGAGGTGAGAGAGGCAGCAGTATCGACGTAATTATACCACGCTCCAGTGGTCGTGTTATAATTTCTTACTGTTCCCTATTTGTTCCTGCACACGCTATGTATCACCAGTTTCTCCATATACCTTATTCTTTTCTTTAAACGTGAAACATCTTGTACCATCTTTACATAATTTTTGACCGAAGGCATCCCATTGCTTACAATTAATATTCTCTGGCGCATATTAGTCCAACAGTTGACTATACCTACGCCATAATTTAGAACCGTTTGTGGATCGATATTTACCGTACTCAAACGTAAACAAAAAGTCGACGTGTCCATATACTACTAATTTGGAAGCAATCTTTGCCTCCATCAGGAATTATTGTTGCCACGAAACAAGATCAAGTTTAATACCGCCAGATGGTGGTTACAGAGTGGAGAGGTCGGGAATTTGCTCACAGGAGCGACAAAACATACGGCTGCTACTTCTCCACGTGAGAGAGGTGACCTTGCAAGCGTATTGTCGTATCACTGGCTTCATTGCTTTGCGAGCGGGTGTATTTTGGAGAGTCGAGCACTGGACACGGAGTTTATGTGTTGTGTTGTGGGTAACTCTGCATAGGAAGGGCATTATTATGGAATTTCAAGTGTGGCTACATGTGCAACTACTTTTGAAGTAATGAGATAGGGAAGTGGATTCAGTGAAAGTGCGTAAAGAAGTAATTAAAAGTTAGCAATGCTGCCGATAAAGTATTTGAGTATCTGCCCATTTGCCTGTCGTACCGTACATCAATCATTCGTTCGAGTTTGGCCTTCCTGAATGAACTAATGTGAATTAGTAAAATAGTTTCCCACAAAGTAGAGTAATCAAGTGAAAGCGTCTTTTAGCGAGTGTGAGAACATGCGTTCGGTCATCGCGGTTCCGCGTCATCAATAATCACTTGCATCGCATCGATTACGCGTACGCTCGTCCAAGTGATAATTGTGTACTGATGATCATCACTGCCTGTGCATCTATCACCGAAGGTTCGGCCAGAGTAAGACCTTGAAATACATGTGACGACGTGAAGTACAATAGTGACAGGCATTAACACCAGCAAGAATACTCTACAGTAATAAGGGAATGATAAATATGACGTCTCATCAGATCAGCAGGAATGTTAGTTGGCATCAGCAATTATGCCTTACTGTGTAATCAGTGCAAACTGCGATTTTCATATCGCCTCAAAATATAATTATTCATACCATACGTTGTACAGTGTTGTGTTAGTGTAGTGTGGCTCCCCTAACCCGTTTGCATATTTATATACATAATTTCAGGCAAGCCAGCAGCAGTGTGGAGCAGAAATAATGCAACCGCCTGCAAGTCCAAGGATCTGGTCTCCTATTGATACTGCATTCATTAATATCCGACGACTCATCATGTTTGTTAAACTACGCAACGGCATATCTGATCAAATGGGAAAGTTAGTCCGGTATATTGTAGATTCTAAATACACTCCTGGAAATTGAAATAAGAACACCGTGAATTCATTGTCCCAGGAAGGGGAAACTTTATTGACACATTCCTGGGGTCAGATACATCACATGATCACACTGACAGAACCACAGGCACATAGACACAGGCAACAGAGCATGCACAATGTCGGCACTAGTACAGTGTATATCCACCTTTCGCAGCAATGCAGGCTGCTATTCTTCCATGGAGACGATCGTAGAGATGCTGGATGTAGTCCTGTGGAACGGCTTGCCATGCATTTCCACCTGGCGCCTCAGTTGGACCAGCGTTCGTGCTGGACGTGCAGACCGCGTGAGACGACGCTTCATCCAGTCCCAAACATGCTCAATGGGGGACGGATCCGGAGAACTTGCTGGCCAGTGTAGTTGACTTACACCTTCTAGAGCACGTTGGGTGGCACGGGATACATGCGGACGTGCATTGTCCTGTTGGAACAGCAAGTTCCCTTGCCGGTCTAGGAATGGTAGAACGATGGGTTCGATGACAGTTTGGATGTACCGTGCACTATTCAGTGTCCCCTCGACGATCACCAGTGGTGTACGGCCAGTGTAGGAGATCGCTCCCCACACCATGATGCCGGGTGTTGGCCCTGTGTGCCTCGGTCGTATGCAGTCCTGATTGTGGCGCTCACCTGCACGGCGCCAAACACGCATACGACCATCATTGGCACCAAGGCAGAAGCGACTCTCATCGCTGAAGACGACACGTCTCCATTCGTCCCTCCATTCACGCCTGTCGCGACACCACTGGAGGCGGGCTGCACGATGTTGGGGCGTGAGCGGAAGACGGCCTAACGGTGTGCGGGACCGTAGCCCAGCTTCATGGAGACGGTTGCGAATGGTCCTCGCCGATACCCCAGGAGCAACAGTGTCCCTAATTTGCTGGGAAGTGGCGGTGCGGTCCCCTACGGCACTGCGTAGGATCCTACGGTCTTGGCGTGCATCCGTGCGTCGCTGCGGTCCGGTCCCAGGTCGACGGGCACGTGCACCTTCCGCCGACCACTGTGGAGACCTCACGCCCCACGTGTTGAGCAATTCGGCGGTATGTCCACCCGGCCTCCCGCATGCCCACTATACGCCCTCGCTCAAAGTCCGTCAACTGCACATACGGTTCACGTCCACGCTGTCGCGGCATGCTACCAGTGTTAAAGACTGCGATGGAGCTCCGTATGCCACGGCAAACTGGCTGACACTGACGGCGGCGGTGCACAAATGCTGCGCAGCTAGCGCCATTTGACGGCCAACACCGCGGTTCCTGGTGTGTCCGCTGTACCGTGCGTGTGATCATTGCTTGTACAGCCCTCTCGCAGTGTCCGGAGCAAGTATGGTGGGTCTGACACACCGGTGTCAATGTGTTCTTTTTTCCATTTCCAGGAGTGTAATTCTCACGAGTAGGCTGATTGAAACAGTGTACTTTTTTCCTGCAAAAGAGTATTAAAATATGCCTTGAAGGTACCACAGTGTTATATTCTAGTGAATCTTTAGCGTAATAGGCGTGCATCACAGTAGCAGATAGTAAAACCTGAGGTTGTACATTATTAGTCCATCACGAAACAGTTCCACACCTTTCATTTCGTGATGCTTCAACACATCTAAACAAAGCTTTTCCAAAAATGTTAATAAGTACAAGAACAAGAAGTTTTGTTTTGTCTGTAGTACACACGCACCAACAAAAGGTTTACACCATCCCTTTATCTTGAAATTCATAGCACAGAGAACAAAAATTGGCTGTGAGGCATGCGTATATATTCATCTACAATGTGGTCATATCGAAAAAAAAAAGAAAAGCATCACGAGAATATCGTATTTCTCTCGGGGTGGTTTTCCACAGAATTCTTGGGCTATGTCAGTAAGTCGTCTTGCTCGGATGCAGACTTTAATTCAACATGGCATGCCATCACCCATCAAACCAATCGTGGTCCCAGTTTTTCCACTCTTCAATGGTGATTCCATGTAAGTCATGCAGAGCACGTTTGCCCATTTTAGTCGATCCCTCAAATATCGAATGGGCACAGAGAAAAGGCAGGGCACTCAGTTCTGGTGATCCTGGCACCCTGAAGGACTGTTATCAGGGGAGCAACACGATGAGCACACGAGTTGTCATTCGTCAAGATAAAATTATCAGCAAAATGATCGCGATACAATCCTCCCTCTAATAGTTGTAGAATCTCGCCCTTATGCCACGGAGGAGAGAGATTTCCCTAAACAGGTAAGAGAGATGTAAAGACCCTATGTAATGCCATCCTACAACATCCCACTGCACATGTGAGACACAGTGTTGGAAGCATACGAAATTGCCAGGTTGTCTCATTAAATATTCCCTGTGGATACTAGGGTATAGTGCAAGCAGAATACAGTGGCCTGTAGATGCGCAGATGGCAGGACTTGTGTGTGTGGAGCGTGGTAGTAGTGGGGTCACAGGCAGGTGCTGCAGGGGAAATGTCGAGTGCTGGAGGGGAAGTGCCACTATAAACTTAAACCTACGTTCACATTTTCTGTAAATTTTAAGTGGTGAACCTCCTCGCGCACACTTGCATGGTGGCAGTTATAAAAAATCCTCAGTCACCTCTGCTTTGGTTAGTTTCTAAAAAGAATTTAATCGAAAATGGAAAAAATTCTTTTTGCCTGGTTTGTTAACTATTTGTAACTTTCAGAGAAGCGTGACGAGCGGGAAATTTTCAGTAACACCCACATATCTCTCGGATTGCCACATTAAAATATGCCTCTTTTCGTCAAAACGCAGTGGTTTTTACACAGTGTCACCTCACTAATACGTTGTGCAGAAGCAGCTGCAAAAGAATTCTGAAAAAAATAGTTTGTTAAATTTATTAAGTGAGGAACCGAGGGAAAGTAAGATCTGCAGATTACGAAAAAGCACATTCTAGGAACAAAACACACGTGTAATGCCTTCACTAATATCGCTCCAAAACCCATAGCAATCTTCGTTTCAGTAGTTATCGACAGCCCTTTAAAATTGTATTCTTTCATGGAAAATGTCTGTATTTAGTCGAATAACACGGTAGGTAATGAAGATTTGCGTAATAACCATATGGAAAAATATTCTCCTCTTTGTGTGCTACCGTTTTCCAAAATCTCATTTCGATTTCTCAAATCGTTTATGAAATTTGAGGAATGTTGTCGATATTTAACTCTGGCTTTACCTCTGGCGTGGCGCGATCGCAAATGAGTGTCCTACATCAGATCAATTTTCTCGTGATTGGTGACAAACAGAGACTTCCACCCAAGTCTGAAGATAAATTCAGTGCTTAAGATAGTTTTCATACTCTGCAACATATTAAGTAATGTGCACTAAACGCTTAATCATAGCGACCTGTATTTTTCTTTGCAGACTTTTCGAATATCGTGCAGTGTTTCACTTCTAAGTAAATATCGCAATAACTTTTACCATTAACGAAATGACGGGCACCTCATCATGAACCAGACATATAAAGCTATAATTAAAGCAATATTTTTTTCCCGAATACTTTCTGTACAATTCTTTGAGAAAGATTGCAGGTGTGCACCTCCACTCTGAAATCGACGACTGGCTGAAAGGTGTCAGGCACTGTCGGCCTTTCCTTCCGGGTTAACGTATGATCTTGATCAACGCTTCGGACTAAATCTGGTCAGTGCGCGTTAGCCACCGTATCCTGCCTTAGCTATACAAACAGATAAGAATATCGTCCGACAACACAGTACGTAAATTCCAGGTCGCCCATTTTCCATGTTTTCTTGCCCATCTCTAACGGAGAGTATAGTGTTGTGGTGTTGCCTCAACGTGATAGTCGGGAATAGAGATTCGCATCATGCAATCGTCTCGTAACAGTATTATTGCGATATGTGACTGCCCGTAGCCTCTTTAAACATCGAATTCAGTTCTGGAGCACTCAAAACACGGTCTCTTTAACATAAAAGATGTAGATACCGATTATTCTGTACACCTGTCGAACTTGGACGGCCTGTGCGGTGTGTTTCTTCAACACAACCAGCTGAAAATAAAGGATTCCATTTCACTCTGACTCCGGTGCCCGGGTCGAGCAAATTCCCTGGTTGACAAGCCGACTGCGTGTAACATGATGATGCAGACCCGATAATTGGTCACTATTGTCCTTCGTGGCGTCGTAGAGGTTTGCTATAGTGTTCCACAAAGATCTCTAGCGGCGTCGCTTCTGATGGTTTAGTTTCAGCTGAATTGCTGCAGTCAGTTCAAGTCCGACGTCCAACCCGTAACTGACGTGCATGGTAACTGCATGTATGATTACGAACGCATCAGAGGTGGCTTTACTATCGGTGCAGAACACTCACAACAACAACAACAACAACAACACACCTTGTAACATAGCTACAACAAACACTGCCTATGTTCGTCTGTGAAAATGGACTCGATATGCAACCTGAGCTATGGGTAAACGAAATCTGACCTTCAAATCACTGTGTGCTTGTTGCATGAGTGTCAGTTTTACTGTAATTTAAGTCCTCAACACATCGCTACATGGAAAAGAAAAACTTAAAACTATCTTTTGGATAAGCTATGTGAATGGGTATTTGAACATGATAAACTACAGGAACAAATGAACCTGTAACAACGTATACCTAAGCTGTCTGACTGCGTATTTGAACAAGAATAAGTGATACAGGATCTGGCTTGTGCAAAGAAATTTACTGTAGTAGGCTACGTGACATGTTGTAATGTGTCGGTGTATCTGTTTTGATCCTGAGTTTTGCACTCACCTCTTTAGACGACTGCCTTTTTCCATGTGGTTTACAGCAATTCGTAGCAGCAGCGGTTAAAGCTTATTTGCACTATTTAAAGCTTAAGAGACATCATGGGCAATAATAGACAATGACTGTTCGTCTGTGAAAATGGACTCGATAAGCAACCTGAGCTATCAGTAATCGGCATTGTCATGCTGCCCTCACATCGGTGACGGCAGATCTACCACACTCAACGCCTGATTTTAGTTACAGAGCCAGGAGAGATTTAGATGGCTTAACTACGCTTGAAGATGGAATTCAAGATAAAATACGCAAGCACAGCGTAAAAGCAATTGCAGGGTTAACCTCGTGATTGTTAGTCCGAATTTGCAATAATCCCGTGTTTTGCTTGCCATTTAAAGAAGCCTCCTTATCATTCAAAAAATAATAATTTATGTCCACATCCAATTCATAAATAAATGTTGTGGTAATTAAATATTAACGTAATTTGTTAATCTGGCACTCAGCCATTAATGGTACGTAACATGCAGTCAGATAGCTTAACCAAATGCTAGTTTTAAGATTATCATGTAACGATTTGTTGAGGGCTTAAATGACGGTGAAACTGACACTCATACGACACGCACACAGTGTTATGAAGCTCGGATTTCGTTTACTGATAGCTCAGTTTGTTTATCGAGTCCATTTTCACAGACGAACATAGGCAATGTTTGTTGCAGCTAAGTTACAACCTGCACGACATATCGGGGTGATGGAAAACTTTTGTTGATGTGTTTATGTAAGTATTGTGTCAAACGAGATATTAAAGCCAACATGGTATAATTTTGTAAACTGAGTTATATATTTCTTTAGCCATTCGATAGTCTTCTGTGTTAAATTGGAAACCAAGACTTCCTTAACCGGCTATCGCTACATGGATATCGCCAAGTAGGATCTTCGTACAGATTTCAGTCTTTGTGTGCTGGAAGAAGGGTAGAATACGACTGTAGTAGAAACTATGTGATATCTTTTAGCATATTAGGTTCATGAAAACTATTTATAATGTTTAGGTGAAAAGCTTATGTGGAAACAAGTAAACAGACGTAAGGCTTGATACAACGGCGAAACCTGATATCAGAGCCCCATTTCGTAGAGTTCACATCGCAACAGCTACGAGCAGTATCGCCCGACTTACATCTCAGTTTTGGGTAATTTTCTGACTGTGAATGCTTCACAGCTAAAAGTAACAAGTGTTTTATCGCTACGCTCATCTTTTCAAGAGCTTTCCATTGCGGTTGGAATAATGAAATCATTTCATTAATTGTAAGAACAATTTTTCTTCAACAGCTTGGTCGATACTTTGGACCGGTCATGAAATGCCAAGGATATACACAAACCTGGGTAGGTTTCTATTGCAACACTAGGCACCTCCCCAGGTGGCGCATAGAGGAACGCTCATGAGGTATTATGTGTATAGAGGAAAGAAAATACTCGGTTATGAACAAAAAGTTGCACACCAGATACCGGCTCGATGATACCCAGAGTGGGCGGTTTCCTGGTCAGCATCTGTCCACCGGGAGGTGCGGCTGCAAATGATTGCTCCAGGATCTAACAATCCCTGATTCTAATTTCCCAGGCGAAATACGGGACGCAATTAGAAAATATACTGTGGTCAATGTATATGCCCCCACGAATGGGGATAACAAAAAAGCCCCAAATCAACCGGTAAATTCTGGGCATCATTAGGTACATTGATGGCCAAGATTCGCAAAGACGACATAAAACTTTTTCTAGTTGGTTTCAACGCACAGAGAAAAATTGTAACACAAAACTGTGGCGAAGATTGCGAGTAGAAATGTACAAACAAAAACTAACAGACGCTCGTTGGACTATGACAACAGACCAGCACGAAAATTATGCCAATATTTCTTAGAAGATGCATGTGAATAAAGAAAACCTAGAGGTTACCTATATAACAAATGGGAGAATCCCAAATAGACCATGCAACAATACAATACCCAGTTCAGAAAGATATCCATGACACTGAAATTCGCTAAGGTGCGAATGTTGTATCAGACCACTTTCTGACTCTGATTTACACCGAAGAAAATCCGTCAGAAAAGAGAAGTTTGAGACGGGATGGATCAAGGAATATAACACAAAGCAGGAGTGAGAAAAACAACATGCAAACATATGGGAAGAATTCCTTATAAAGATTACACAAAATGAAAAATAACTGATATCACGACAAAAAAAAAAAAAACACTGAACATCCATGGTAGGAGTCATAATGTGAAACTGCACTTGGACGACGCAAACAAGCCTTCCAGGAGCACAATAGTAAAAAATCCCCGGGAAACATACATCGTTTTAACGAGCCCAGGAAACAGGCAGTAAGCCACATTAGGCAGACGAAGAGAAAGTATGAAGAGGGTCAACTGGACGTAGTAGTGGAAAATTTCTGCAACCATAACACTAGGGAAATACACACATCAAAAACAGGTTTGCATCACCTCGGTCCCGAAAGTTCCGGAATCTGTACAGAAAATTGGGATAGAGATCAACATGAACATCATTCCACCCTTTTTATTGATCATGAAAACCCCACAATGCATGTTGTACCACCATACAGCGATACCTTCAGAGGTGGTGGTCCAGATTGCTGTACACACCCAGTAGTACGTCTTTTGCATTGATGCCAGCCTGTATTCCTCGTTGCATAGTATTCACAAGCTCATAAAGGCACTGTTGGTCCATATTGTCCAACTCCTCAACTGCAATTCGGCGTAGAACCCTCTGAGTGGTTGATGAGACGCCTCGTCCATAAACAGCCCTTTTCAATCTATCCCAGTTATGCTTAGCACTCTAGTCGAGCGATGTCGTTATCCAGAAAGAAATTCTTTCACAAGATGTGCACGGTGGGGGCGCGAATGGTCGTCCATGAAGACGAATGACTCGCCAATATACTGCCGATATGGTTGCACAGCTTGTCGGAGGATGGAATTCGCGTATCTTACAGATGTTATGTCGCTTTCCATGACCCACAGCGGAGTACGTCGGACCCACATAGTGCCACCCGAAAATAGCAGGGAACCTCCACCTTGCTCACTCGCTGGACAGTGTGTCTAAGGCGTTCAGCCTGAGCGGGTTGCCTCCAAACACGTCTCCAACGTTTGTCTGGTTGAAGGCATATACGCCACTCATCGCTGAAGAGAACGTGATGCCAAGCCTGAGCGGCCATTCCGCATTTTGTTGGGCCCATCTGTACCGCCTTCCATGGTGTCGTGGTTGCAAAGACGGACCTGGACTTGGAAGTTGGGAGTGAAGTTGTGCATCATCCAGCCTTTTGCGCACAGTTTGAGTCGTAATACGACGTCCTGTAGCTGCACGAAAAGCATTATTCAACATGGGTGTCGTTGCTGTCAGGGTTCCTCCGAGCCATAATCCGTAGGTAGCGGACATCCACGGGAGTAGTAGCCCTTCGGTGGCCTGAGCGAGGCATGTCATCGACAATTCCTGTCTTTCTGTATCTCCTCCGTGTCCAAACAACATCACTTTGATCCACTCCGAGAAGCCTGGTTACTTCCCATGCTGAGAGCCCTTCTTGACACAAAGTAACAATGCGGACGCAATCGAGCCACGGTATTGACTGTCTAGGCATGGTTGAACTACAGACAACACAACCCGTGTACCTCCTTCCTGGTGGAATGATTGGAACTGATCGGCTGTTGGACCCCCTCCGTCTAAAATGCGTTGCTCCTCTAAGGTTTTTTACATCTTTGGGTAGGTTTAATGACATCTCTGAATAGTCAAAGGGACTGTGTCTGTGATACAATATCCACAGTCAGCGTCTATCTTCAGGAGTTCTGGGAACTGGGGTGATGCAAAACTTTTTTTGATGTGGGTATATCGGACTTCCTCATGGGACGTCCATGGGCACACACCTTAAAACTAATGCTTCAGAAAATAAGATGGAAAACTTGCATTATCTAATCAAGAGAACTGTTAGGAATTTACATTTTGTTTTCCATGACTCTCTTGAACCTGAAACCACATTGCCATCACAGGACAGCACCTCCACTCACCTAGAGTCACTGCCCCAACATGTGAAGAGATTTAGAAACAACGGGTCCACTGGTGGAGACGACATAATTGCATAACTTGAAAACGATCTCTGACCAAAGTCGTTACAGGAACAAACAATCACAATCATCTAGCCAACAGAGAAGCTTCCTCACGACTGGAAATGTGCACTTACCCATCTGCTGCACAAGAAGGGAGACAGGGCGAATGTGAACAACTACAGAGGAGTCTCTCTACTAAAAGCCACCTGCTTGTGTACATAGTTCCGCGTAGTCAGCGCGTACACAACATCCCCACTAGAGCGCGCCCCGCTAAGCACAACAGCGCAGGGGCAGCGCTCGTCCGTCTCCGCACTACGAGATGGCGCTATCTTAGAGACGGACCAAATTCTACTTCCGCCGATCCGCATATTAATATGTAACGCAGCCAGTGAGATTGCTGCTAACGTAGAACCTTTTCTTCTCGCGGATCACACTCGCGCAGTGATTCCTGAACGCGCGAGGTATTATAACGAGTGTACAGAACTCCAATTAGCCAGTCTGCATTAGTCTGCACCAGTCTGCATTTGTCTGTAACAGTCTATAGTCAAGTTTCAGTCTGCGCCTAAAAAGATTGTAATATTCCTGTACATAGCCATGAAGATAAATGAATAGACACTTTGCCAAGTATCAGAGATATGTGAGAAAAGATTAACGTACCACGACCAAAGGAACTTCAGATTGTCAGTTGTAAACAACATCCAAAATCAATTTGCGTAATGTCTACTCTTTTTATTATTTTAATAAATGTGTGTGAAAATAAATCATTTTCTGTTTAAAGTTGGTCACCGTCAATCTGCTACTCTAAGCGTGCAAGTGGTATTTCTATCGTCTGACCTAACGGCAGAAGATAAACACGCCACAATAAGACCACGAGACATATTGCTGACACTCGCCTACTTCGTTAGAGCGACAAGTCAAATAATCTGATGGTGTGTGTCCCGAAGGTCTTACAGTACGCACACCACACAACTTCCAAATTTCCTTGACATGCTTACCCCAGACAACATAAGAACAGTTATAACAAAAAATTGCTTAATACCAAACAGATTTCCACCCCTGTTTTTCAAGTACAGAACAGATCTTCAATATGAAAACAATTCTAAAAGACAAGGTTATCAAGAATACTCCAGTCATCTGCACTTTCTTGAATGCAAGCAAGAATACGATTCTGTAGATTACCACTCCTTATTCAACAATCAATAAATCAGGGACTCGACCCAAAAACACTACGATTGATCAAACAGATGTTGGCTGGTACAATATCGAAAGTTCAATTGATGGGTGATATCTCTGGCCCTCTCATGATCGCGACAGGAGTACGCCACGGTGACGGACTATCCCCACTATTGTTGTCGTTGTACTACCGAGAACACAATCAACAGTGGAAGGTTACTCTACGGTTTTTATTGGATTTGGTTACTGGGGATGTAGCTCAGGACCATCACTTGCTACCATACCAATGACTGATGAAGCAAAGTTTGCCAATAATGGAGTGCAGAATTTTCACAACACTCATGTATAGACCAATTTGCAATTTTAGAAATAATCTATCATTAACGGTTTAGGTGGCACCCGTGGCCTAGGGGCAGTGTCTTTGATTATTAACCAAAACTTCATGTGTCCTGAGTTCAAATCTCGCCTCTTCTTAATTTCTGATTAATAATCATCATTGGCGACCGAAGACTTCCGGCATCAGAAGGCATCCTCGATCTGCCAACCGCCTTGTCAAAGAGGGAGGAAGAGCGGACAGAGGTTCACTGCACTCTCCTATCATAGGGGTGGGAAACTGACTCTAAAGGCGGAAGAATCAGCAGTAATCAAAGGCATGAATATGCAGAAGGTAATGGAAACAACTGCATTAAAGATATGTGACGTGTATCCAAAGGACAAGTGGTCTAAAATTGATAAGTGTAGTGACGGTGTCTCCATTGGCAAAAGATTCGGTAACAGTCCCACATTCGGATCTCCTGGAGGGGACTGCCGAGATGGAGGAGACCATGAGAATAAGATTGAACAAACATTGGAAGGATAACGTACTACGAACCGGGGAGTGGAATGTCAGATGCTTAAACGTGGTAGGGAAACTAGAAAATCTGAAAAGCGAAATGCAAAGGGTCAATCTAGATATAGGAGGGGTCAGTGAAGTGAAGCGGAAAGAAGACAAGGATATCTGGTCAGATGAGTATAGGGTAATATCAACAGCAGTAGAAAATGGTACAATGGGAGTAGGATTCGTTATGAATAGGAAGATATGGTAGAGAAAAGTTCAGTGACAGGGTTGTTCTGATTAGAATACTATCAGAATCCTATCAGAATCAATCCAACACAGACAACGATAATTCAGGTATATATGCTGACGTCGCAAGCTGAAGATAAAGAAGTAGAGAAAGAATAATTGAGGATATTTAAAGGGTAATACAGTATATAAAGGAGGAAAAAAATCTAATAGTCATGTGGGACTGGAATGTAGTTGTTGGGGAAGGAGTAAAATAAAAGGTTACAGGAGAATATGGGCTTTGCACAAGGAGTGGGGCAAGAGAAACACTAATTAAGTTCTTCAACTAGTTTCAGCTAGTAATAGCCGATACCCTGTTCAGGAATCACATGAGGATTAGGTATGCTTGAAAAAGGCAGGGAGATACGAGAAGTTCTCAGTTAGCTTACATCACGGTCACACAGAGATTCCGAAATCAGATACTGGATTGTAAGGCGTACCCAGGATCAGATATAGACTCAGATCACAATATAGTAGTGATAAAGAGTAGGCTGAAGTTTAAAACGTTAGTCAGGAAGAATCAATAATCAAAGAAGTGGGATACGGAAGTACTAAGGAATGACGAGATACCTTTGAAGTTCTCTAAGGCTATAGATACAGTAATTAGGAATAGCTCAGTAGGCAGTCCAGTTGAAGAGAGATGGACATCTTAAAAAAGGGTCATCACAAAAGTTGGGAAGGAAAACGTAGTTACAAAGATGGAAACTGGGAAGAAACTATGGGTAACAGAAGAATGACTTCAGTTAATTGATGAGAGGAGGAAGCACAAAAATATTCCGAGAAACTCAGGAATACAGAAATACAAGTCGCTGAGGAATGAAATATATAGGACGTGGAGAGAAGCGAAGACGAAATGGCTGCAGGAAAAAATGTGAACACATCGAAACAGAAATGATTGTCGCAAGAACAGACTCAGCATTAGGAAAGTTAAAACATCATTCGGTGTCATTAAAAGCAAGAGTTGGACCAATAAGAGTGCAACGGTAATTCCACTACTAAATGCAGAGGGACAGAGCGGATAGGTGAAAAGAATACATTGAAAGTCTCTATAAGGGGGAATATCTGTATGATATGATAGAAGGGGAAACACGAGTTCATTTAGAATGAATAGAGAATCCAGTACTGGAATCAGATTTTAAAAGAGCTTTGCAGGACATAAGATCAAATAAGGCTGAAGGGATGGATAACATACCCTCAGAACTTCTAAAATAATCGGGGGAAGTGCAACAAATCGACTATTTACATTGGTGTGTAGATTGTATGAGCCTTGCGACATGTCATCTGACTTTCGGAAAACTATCTTCCACATCTTTTTGAAGATTGCAAGAGCTGAAAAGGACGAGAATTATCGTACAATCAGCTTAACAGCTCATGCATCCAAATTCGTAAGAAGAATAAAATACAGGAGAATTGAAAAGAAAAATTGAGGATGTGCTAGATGACGATCAGTTTGCTTTAGAAAAGGTAAAAACAAAAGTGAGGCAATTCGAACGTTGCGGTTGATAATAGAAGCAAGATTAAACAAAAATCAAGACACGTTCATAGGTTGTGTCGACCCTGAAAAAGCCTTCGACAATGTAAAATGGAGCAAGATGTTAGAAAGTCTGAGAGAAATAAGGATAAGCGATAGGGAGAGACGGGGAATAATAAGAGTGCACGACCAAGGACGAAGTGGTCAGATTAAAAAGGGTGTAGAATAAGGATGTTGTCTCTCCACCCTGCCGTTCAACCCGTATATCGAAGAAGCAATGGTGGAAGTAAAAGAAAGATTCAGGAATGGAATTAAAATTCAAGAAGGAAGTTGAGTGAAAGTGAAGAAGAATTGCATGACGTGCTGAGCGGAATGAACAATTTCATGAGCACAGAATATGGACTGAGAGTAAATCGAAGAAAGACGAAAGTAATTAGTAGTAGCACATATGAGAACAGCGAGAAACCTAACATCAGGATTGACGGTCACGAAGCAGATGAAGTTCACGAATTCAGCTATCTAGGCACTAAAATAACCAATGATGGATGGAGCAAGGAGGACATGAAAAGCAAACTCTCAAAGGCAAAAACGGGATTCCCGCCCAGGAGAAGGCTACTAGTATCATACATGGGTCTTAATCTGAGGAAGAAATTTCTTGGAACGTATGTCTGTAGTACAGAAATATATGGTAGTGGAACATGGACTGTGGGAAAACCGGAACAGAAGAGAATCGAAGTATTTGAGATGTGGTACCACAGACAAATATTGAAGATTAGGTGGACTGATAAGGTAAGGAATGAGGAGGTTCTGTGCAGAATCGGAGAGGGAAGAAATGTATGTGAAACACTGATGACGAGAAGGAACAGGATCATAACACATCTGGTTTAGAGTTGAAGGAATGATTTACATGGTACTAGAGGGAACTGTAGAGGGCAAAAACTGTAGAGAAAGACAGAGATTGGAATACATCCAGCAAATAATTGAGGACGTTGTTTGCAAAAGGTACTCTGAGATGAAGAGGTTGGCACAGGAGAGGAGTTCGTGGTGGGCCCCAGCAAACTAGTCAGAAGACTGATGACCCAAAAAAAAAAAATACATATATATATATATATATATATATATATATATATATATATATATATAGACAGTTTAGCCTTCGTATCAGGGCTGGGATGATTGGGAACAGACTATCCATAAAACACAGTGTGGAACATCAAACAATGAGTTTTTCACGTAACACTTAAACGTTTTGCTGGAAGCTGTGGTTCATGTGGTTCATGAAAGATGGGGTACCGGTGCAGTTCGCTCTGCTCGAGCCATCGAATTTCTTGAGGTGGATTGTGGGGGGGGGGGGGGGGCGGGGCGTGTAAAGTACGTAGCTACTTGATAGCTACTTGAAGACCTTTTGCGATTGCTAACATTATTCGCTAGCTTGTTCAAGAAGGATATTAGCAGGTACAGTAGACACGTGCAGGGTGAACAGACTAAGACAACTCACGATGTGGCATTTAGAAGGTTGTTACAGATAATGGTAGACGTTTTGCACATCTCATCTGGCCATCACAAGACAACATCGAAAAAAAAAATACCCGTAGAATCAGATTTGAAAACAAGAACACTAGAAAAAAAGAAATATGTAACAAAAACACCGTGTCTATCACTAAGAAATTTAGAAAGAAGTGACCAGATATACATTGCCGGAAAAAATTCGTACACCCTTTCTGAGACTTCCAATTTACTTAATATTTATTGCTGCAGCGGAGCATATGCAGTACATGAAACGATTACATATACAGATCAATAGGACTTCTAACGTACCAGGTATCGACCTGTGCTGAAACACGATTAGTATATAGTGCAGCCAGCACGGGCGTCGATCCAAGCACTACTTGGCACCCAGACGATCGTACAAATGGCAAATACTATCCTGCGATACGCTGTGACACACCTGCTACTTGTGGTATACATATCTGTGAGAATTGTTGGATGACGATAAGCACGAGTCACCTCTCGTCGCATCGTATCATACACATGCTTGATAGGAGACAAGTCAAGAGATTGTGCTGACCAGGGAAGTTGCTGCAGTCTATCAGAGCACGTGTTGGCTATGTGTAGACGAGCATTATCCTCTTGGAACAAACACATCAGCCATCGGCTGCCAAATCGGCAAGAGAATTGCTCTAACAACATTCTGCATGTACCGAGCACTGATTAGCGTCCTCTACAGAAAGACCAAAGCTGAAGGAGAGTTGTAGCTTATCGCAGTTAAGACGGCCTCGGATTGGGCTAGTGTGTCTTGGACAAATGCACTCTATGAGACAGTGCTCACAAGGTGTACGTTGTTCACGCAAAGGACCATCACTTGCGTGCAGGGAGAATCTGCTTTCATCGGTGATGACAACGGCGTGCCATTCCATCTTCCAAGTCATTCTCTGACGGCACTAGTCGAGAAGTGCACGTCGATGCTTTGGCGAGATTGGAAGACGGGTTACAGGTATGTGTGCCCACAGTCTCAACATTTCGTGTTTATACGTTTAGTCTCACAAGCCCTCTTACTTGTGTTGTAGTGGCTGTGCCCTTAGAGTACGACGATCCTGGCGGATGTCTGTGCTGCGTGGGCGTCCAAAACCCCGTCTACGGTTGCAACAATGTTCATGTGACCACTGGTACCAGCATCTTTTCACAACTGACGCAAAACGTGGCGGTTCTTCAAAAGTACTATCCCAGCACTCGGAAGGGCAGATTTTCACTCCTTTCTTTCAGGATCGATCACTTGACTGTAGGAAGCGCCATGGCATAGTTGTCCGCCTGCTCCACAAGTTTTCACCACACCGATCTTTCTGACTGTGAGCGTTCAAAATGGTTCAAATGGCTCTGGTCACTATGGGACTTAACATCTATGGTCATCAGTCCCCTAGAACTTAGAACTACTTAAACGTAACTAACCTAAGGACAGCACACAACACCCAGTCATCACGAGGCAGAGAAGATCCCTGACCCCGCCAGGAATCGAACCCGAGAACTCGGGCGTGGGAAGCGAGAACGATACCAGCCGGCCGGAGTGGCCGTGCGGTTCTGGGCGCTACAGTCTGGAGCCGAGCGACCGCTCCGGTCGCAGGCTCGAATCCTGTCTCGGCCATGGATGTGTGTGATGTCCTTAGGTTAGTTAGGTTTACTTAGTTCTAAGTTCAAGGCGACTGATGACCTCAGAAGTTACGTCGCATAGTGCTCAGAGCAATTTTTTTTCGAGAACGATACCGCACGACCACGGACTGTGAGCGTGTTGACACTGGTACTTATGCCACTACGCTATCTGTTGAGGACGACGCTGAAACAATTATACGCACATCTTCTATACCTCTGGTGTTATGTGGGTTCTTCAGATGAACATCGACGTCGTCACTCCAGGTGTATAATTTTTTTTCCAGGTGCGTCTATATGGTCATTTTGGCTCTTTTTAAATCCTCTATCCATTCCCCATAGGTTCCCAACATACTAATTAGTGTGAGTAACGTGGGTAAAATACACGGTAACAGATGTAAAAGTGTTCCTATAATGATCCGTTGTCGAGATAATCTCTGCGAATGTATCATTACAGCCACCAATGTTTTCAATATGAAACATTCGCTTGTTAGTCCAAATGTATATGAATCATTTCGACTAAGTCCATATCTCACTGGGCTCATATTTCAACCATTACGTTAACAAGAAATACGATACTGATTCGGCTCGTTACAGTTAACAATACATTCGCACATGCTGAAGAAGGGATTACATGTGTCCTGCTCACATTTTGATGCAATGTTACAACATTTTCTGCGGTAAATTACAAATTCCCTCCAGAACTACTGGATAGTGACGTAAATCTTGACAAAACTGTACAATTAGATGTTCAAGCGCTTCATTCTTATCAAAGGGAATTATTTACGGCCTTGCAAAGACAATACAGAAAAATCCAGAGGATCTATTTCAGGTAATCACCCACACGGATAGCCTCTCAAGCTAGCATGCCGATTCCACGATTCGAGGAGCCGCTCTGATGGCCGATCTAATCCGTCCGGTGAATTAATGACGTGGGACGGTGTACGAGCCACCCATGATGTTGCTTGTGTCGTTTCCGAGAACCGACGAGGTGAACTGGTACACACGCCCTGTCTCAGTTACACGATTACCGGCCACTTCGGCAACGTGTTCCCACTTTCAGGTGGATAATATTTGACGCAGACAGAAAGGGCTACACAAATTCCATACTGGAGAAGGGGGTGGTCACGCGAAAAGTATCAGGCCACCCCGCCTGCACCAGCAACATTGGAAAGTCTAGATTAATATGCCAATCGCAGGGTAGCGACAGGAAGCGAATCTTGTCTGCCTGTACTAGTAACACTGCCTAATCCAGATTAAGATGTCGCTCCCGTTAAGATATGGGATAAGCCGCAGTTAAAGGATAAATATTGATGGCGACTAATCCCTTAGGCTAAAGTACGTGTCCTGACCGCTCTGTCAACTTTAACCGTATCGATTTGTTTAGACGCAGTGCTACACCAGCTGCAAACTGTGTTGGGTGTCCAACGTCCACGAAGTTCTTTACACGACCTGATGGAGTAGATTACGAAATACGTTAGCGAGCATTACACCTTAGCGTCCCCACTCTCTTGCGCTTTAATGTCATGTGGAACTGTTCATTTGATTGTGTCAGTCATAACATTTAAAATTTTATTTCTGTACACTGTGTTCTTTTTATTTTCGATGCTTTTTGCCAATTTCAGCTGCTGGTGAGTTTCAGGCACATGTATTAAGTTTCCAGTTTCACTTCACATGAAACTGGAAAATTAAGATATGTGCTTGAATATAATCCACGGTTGAAGTTGGTCAGTTGCACCGAAAATAAAAGAATACGCTGCACTTGGAAAATGGTTTCACTCTCAGTACTGACACCCTATCATAGAAGTTAAGTTTTTGTGAAATAGTCAGTTCAGCACCTGCTTGGTTCAGTTTGTAAGTAGGGTGTTTATGTTTTCTTTATGTAAGTAGGCTGTTTATGTTTTCTTATTGGCAACGTTACGTAGCGCTCTATATGAAAATCACTGACTCTACTGTGGGTTTGCTCTGTTGTGCCCTATTACCTGTCTGCATGTCGAGAATCAGCACTGTCTTTCCGTTGGAAGGACAACACTACTTCTTCAAGACTGCATGGAAATCCACTACTTCCGTGTGCATTGTCTTTTACTGCTCAGACTTTGAAAAAAAAACACTGATATTTTACTGTGATGAACAATCTGGACTGTCTTTATGGACTGTGAGAAAATTTTAGCTATTGACCAACATTGTATAAATAAGTGTGTGCATTTGATATCTTTGTTATTGTAATTATAAAAAATTTTTTCAAATCATTATTGGCCACTGGCCAAAACAATTTGTAAAATTATTTGTGGGGAGCATGGCGGCTATGTAAGTAGGCTGTTTATGTTTTCTTTATGTAAGTAGGCTGTTTATGTTTTCTTATTGGCAACGTTACGTAGCGCCTATATGAAAATCACTGGCTGTGCTGTGTGCAGTCTGTGGTTAGTTTGCATTGTTGTCTGCCATTGTAGTGTTGGGCAGCGGCAGCTGGATGTGAACAGCGCGTAGCGTTGCGCAGTTGGAGGTGAGCCGCCAGCAGTGGTGGATGTGGGGAGAGAGATGGCGGAGTTTTGAAATTGAACTGCTATATATATTATGATTATTAAGGTAAATACAGTTTTTGTTCTCTATTAAAATCTTTCATTTGCTAACTATCCCTATCAGTAGTTAGTGACTTCCGTAGTTTGAATCTTTTATTTAGCTGGCAGTAGTGGCGCTCGCTGTATTGCAGCAGTTCGAGTAACGAAGATTTTTGGTGGGGTAAGTGATTTGTAAAAGGTATAGGTTAATGTTAGTCAGGGCCATTCCTTTGTAGGGATTTCTGAAAGTCAGATTGCGTTGCGCTAAAAAAATATTGTGTGTCAGTTTAAGCACAGTCATGTACAAATGTTGTAAGGGGACGTTTCAAGTTGTTTTTTAAGAAAAAGCACAAAGTAAATTACCACAGGCTATTAGAGTATTGGAAAGAGAGATGATCCATCATCTGCATGAGAATGTATTATCACTGTAGTACAACCGGATCAATCGTTAGCCCACAACTGTTCGTGTATTATGTTAATGACCTGCGACTATATTTTAATGAAGTGGCACAATAACTCCTGTTTCCGGGTGATAGAGCCATTAAAGTGAAACGTTGAAAACCGCAGCTCACCCAGTTTCACAGTGTCAAAAATATTCACATCCTGTGGAAATAATAAATACACGGTCCATTCACATCAGTGTGACCACCGCCTATGTCCGAGTTCAGCTTGCAGTAACCAATTACTGAGGGCAGGTGTTGACACCATAAAGAGTGCAGTCGTTGTCTTAATGAGGAAACGCAGAAGTTTATCCGACGTCCAAATATGCATCATCATTGGCTTTCGTGCCAAAGGTGGAAGCATTCTGAACTGTTCGCGTGCCGCCGTGGCTAAAGTAAATCGAGCGTGGCCAAATGGTGCTGTTGAGGCCATCGTAGCGAACGACGTGTCATAGATGACAGCAGTGAACGACGTCTGCGGACACGCCTAAGGGCTAATAGACGTGCATGTGTTGAGGAACTGGCAGCCCAGATTAATCAAGGGGCTATCAACAGTGTCCCCTCAACAACCGTTAAGCAACCGTTGCCGCCTCTGGGTCTTCGCAGCAGGCTCCTCGTTGATGCACCCATACTGACCACTATTCATCGGTGATCAACGCTGCAAACTTCACTCCAGAACCGGAGCTGCACGTCCACTCACGGGTGACAGTAGAATTTTTCAGATGACTCACGTTTTATGTTCCATCGCACTGATGGCCGCTGGCCCGTACAGCGTGAAACTTTTGAAATAAAACAACGTGCAACCATCATTTGGAGAGAGAGCATTTTGTTCTGGAGAATGTTTTCCTGATATGGTTCTTTAGGATGGCTAGAGTTATGAACTACAATGTGCATCTATCCTTGGCATGGTTTGTGTTTCGAAGAGCACTAAGATAGCGACGTTTACGTACTCCCCTGGCCACCAGACTCCTTGGAGTTGAATCCAGTATAGAATCTGTGGAACTTCGATGGGGCTGTACTCGTCATGGATAGTTAACCAAGAATAACAGCGCAGCTGGTCACGGTACTCGAGTTGACATGGCTCCACATCCCTACTGATATCTTCCGGAACCTTACCGACTCTCTTCCTACACGTCTCGTAGCGGTCCACGCTGCAAAATGTAATCAGCTGCTTCTGGCGGTTGGATACATTAATGTCACTGGACAGAGTAACAAACAAATTGGAACGTTGTAAGTTCTCTGGTGGACATACTGATGAAACTTAGGCTGGAATAACCATACAGTAGACCTGAGAAAACTTTTACATTCGGCTAGATTAATCATAGGAAGCATTACCAATCTGAGGATGCCGAAGTCTCTAAGGTAATATACTTTCCCTGTTATCATTCAGTTGCGCCACATACGATAATCTCCTGGGGTACCTCTTCAATTACGCAAACAGTGTTCATTGAACAAAAGAGAGCTATGAGAATTGTGCGCAGAGTTAACAGACACACATCTAGCATACATATCTTTAAGCAGCTGGGAATATTAACCACAGCC
The DNA here is from genome assembly GCF_023864275.1 of Schistocerca cancellata. Classification (NCBI taxonomy): domain Eukaryota; kingdom Metazoa; phylum Arthropoda; class Insecta; order Orthoptera; family Acrididae; genus Schistocerca; species Schistocerca cancellata. The sequence goes on along the minus strand of NC_064631.1, from coordinate 493,652,745 downwards.
TCACAGTACATTTACTACACTACTGGCCATTAAAATTGCTACACCAAGAAGAAATGCAGATGATCAACGGGTATTCGTTGGACAAATATAGTATACGATAACTGACATGTGATTACATTTTCACGCAGTTTGGGCGCATAGGTCCTGAGACCTCAGTACACAGAACAGCCACCTCGGGCCGTAATAACGGCCTTGATACGCATGGGCATTAAGTCAAACAGAGCTTGGATGGCGTGTACAGGTACAGCAGTCAATGCAGCTTCAACAAGATATCACACATCATCAAGAGTAGTGACTGGCGTATTGTAACGAGCCAGTTGCTCGACCACCATTGATCAGACGGTTTCAATTGGTGAGAGATCTGGAAAATGTGCTGGCCAGGGCAGCAGTCGAACATTTTCTGTATCCAGAAAGGCCCGTACAGGACCTGCAACATGAGGTCGTGCATTATCGCACTGAAATGTAGGGTTTTGCAGGGATCGAATGAAGGGTAGAGCCACGGGTCATAACACATCTGAATTTAACGTCCACTGTTCAAAGTGCCGTCATTGCAAACAAGAGGTGACCGAGAGATGTAATCAATGGCCCCCCATACCATCACGCCGGGTGATTGCAGTATGGCGATGATGAATACACGCTTCCAATGTGAGTTCACCGCGATGTCGGCAAACACGGATGCGACCATCATGATGCTGTAAACAGAACCTGGATTCATCCGAAAAAATGACGTTTTCCCATTCGTGTACCCAGGCTCGTCGTTGAGTACACCATCGCAGGCGCTCCTGTCTGTGATGCAGCGTCAAGGGTAACCGCAGCCATGGTCTCCGAGCTGATAGTCCGTGCTACTGCAAGCGTCGTCGAACTGTCCGTGCAGATGGTTGTTGTCTTGCAAACGTCCCCATCTGTTGACTCATAGATCGAGACGTGGCTGCACGATCAGTTACAGCCATGCGGATAAGATGCCTATCATCTCGACTGCTAGTGATACGAGACCGTTGGGATCCAGCACGGCGTTCCATATTACCCTCCTGAGCCCACCGATTCCATATTGTGCTAACAAGTCATTGGAGCTGACCAACGCGAGCAGCAATGTCGAGATACGGTAAACCGCAATCGCCGTGATTACAATCCGACCTTTATCAAAGTCGGAAACGTGATGGTGCGCATTTCTCCTCCTTACACGAGGCATCACAACAATGTTTCACCAGGCGACGCCGGTCAACTGCTGTTTGTGTATGAGAAATCGGTTGGAAACATTTCTCATGTCAGCACGTTGTAGGTGTCGCCACCGGTGCTGACCTTGTGTGAATGCTCTGAAAAGTTAATCATTTGCATATCACAGCATCTTCTTCCGATAGGTTTAGTTCCGCGTCTGTAGCACATCTTCGAGGTGTAGCAATTTTAATGGCCAGTAGTGTACGTATAAGACATGTTGCCAACATTCCATCTAATGTTGAGCGTAACAGAGACACAACACTAGAAGGAAAAATGATCTGTATTAATCTATAATTGATTTAGCTTCAGCACAGAAGTTGGCGAATTACCCGTGGAAGAAAAATTCGTGACAAATGGAAGAAGGTTTTTGAAATGTAGGTTAAAGATGTTTCGTCTTGACAGTTCCTTCTGCACCAAGGAGGTATACCTCGATAGAAATAGATTTTTTACGTAATAATTGTGTGTATTTGTGCCTGTGTTTTCTGTATTTGTTTTTTTGATGCTTTCCATATGACAGACTGAAGTAACAAACCATATTACCTCTTCAGATCCTCAGTGATGCTCCGGCAGTCCAGTTGCGTGTTGTGATGAGCAGGCCGCTTTGAGACGACAGCCTCCTGAGGACATTCAGGGATCCGTGTGAGTGCCTTCATCTCTGAAAGCCCATAACCGTACGGTACAGTAAGACACAGAGTGGCGGATTCCACGTGTAACTGACATATACAGAAACACAAAGGCCACCATGAGAAGCCGAGGAACACTTCACACCGCCGGCAGATGTCAGCAGTAGAGGCTGCAGGCGGCGGCGAAGAGCACAAGGGAGAGGACGTGCACCCCGGCCGCAGGGTGGTGGCGCAGGCGCCTCGCCCGGGAAGCCTCCTGCCGCTGTATGGCCGCCGTGTTGTCTCCTGACGAGGGAAGAACAAGTAGCTACAGAAACGCAGTTTTTTCCCGTCAACTTAGTGTTTAGCTGGTTTAAGCGTCGCACTGGTTGAGAATAAACCAAACGAAGGTGAAGGTAGTGACGAATAGCACAAATATCTTTATCTATAGACTAAGGAAGTAATGGGATGAAGGGATTCTCCTATGAGGAGGTAATAAGACAGGGAATAACATAGGCTAAGAGGGCACCCTCCGCCACAAGAATTGTTGAATCAGTAATAGGTTTCATTTGAAGAAGACAAATCTGCGAATGTACGGACGGAATACAACTTTATATGGAAGTGAATCATAGCGTATATGATAAACAGAGAAGAAGAAAATCAAAGTTTTGAGGTGCCTTACAGATGGGTGCTGAAAATTAAGCAGTCTGATAAGAGAAGATCCGGCAACGTCTAAGAAGACCCAACCGTGTCCTTGAACACAATTGGACTAATGCCTTTGTGTGTGTTGCATAGGTTTACTTTTACTTAGAGTCAGCAGTATCGGTGGGGAAAGGAACGTGTGGAAAACACTTCAGGAAGAACAGGATGAGAGAAAATGGGTGAAGACATAAGCAGTTAACTCATGTGATAGCAGTGTATTGATAGATGCAAAAAACAAAATCTTTATGGGAGAACAAGGATTGAAATACATCTATATAAAACTTGATATAAGTACCATGAGGTAAAGAGATTAGCACAGTTGTGGCGGGCCACACCACATCAGTCAGAATACTGACAACACCCCTCCACCCTTCCCCGACACATCTGTGGCATACAACACAACGGTTTATGTTATTGGTTCCAGATGTATTGAAAACGTTTTAGAAACACAGAAAGATCGTTTTACTCTTATTTTTATTTCTGTTAATACAGCTTACGAAATCAGTTGATGTATCAGTTCACATAAGGAACACGTTACTTTACAAATAAAGAGAATTTGATTCAACGTGCTCATCACGTTTCCTTGCAGTCGATATCTCAAATTATTTATTTCAACTCTAGGTGCTCTTCAGGCATCGCCTTTCTTGGTGTGCTACCCATTTACCTTTTGTTTGCAATGCCAATAACGATTAGAGAAGGACGGATACACGCGGCACCTTTGGCAGTCTGTCACTCCATGTGTAGACGCACGGTTCGGGAACGGAGGGTTATAAGTCGGTATTGTAGATAACTTTGTCGTGTCGTATGCTGCTGTAAAGAAGGGAGATGTGTGATCAGCGTCTGTTACACTACAAGACATCGGACAACATGGTAGTTCTACACACGCAGGAGAACTGCAGATGACTGTAAGCGAAGTGTGGCAGGAAGGCAGTCAAAATTGGTTCAGATGGCTCTAACCACTATGGGACTTAACATCTGAGGTTATCAATACCCTGGAAGCCAGTCGCCGTATCCAACGCAGCGAAATCCCTGTCAGTATAGAGAGATTCCTGGCTTTCGCCCCAGCGTGGAAAATAGGAAAACTAGGCGACGCGAACATCTTTCGAGTTAAAGTCCCCAAAGATAGAACTCGTCCTTGGATGACAATGGCCAGGATGTCGGGAAACAACTTTCACGTAATCTTCCACGATTTCCAGGCATTCGTTTCGGTTATGGGATGCCATTTAAGTTGATATCACATGCTCATCGGAACTTTCGGATAATTGTGTTCTGTGCTTCCAGGGCCAATTTGTTGAAGCAAGTAAATTGGATGTACGTCGTGCTGACAGCAACCTGTGTGGTCGGAGTATGTATCAACGACGTTTCAAAGCCACTGGAATTTGTCTTTGACGGGACCTCTTTGCACTTACCATCACAAGTAGTCGTAGACACTCAAAGGTATTTGTCATGAATGCGTCTTGATACAGAAGATGAATGTGGTCGATAAAAAATACAGACGTGATGTGTACAGACAATTTTGAGTGTGGTGTTCCAGAAGAGCTCTGAAGACTTGATGGGTATTACCAGAACAAACGTGGCATTGTGTGCGAACGAGATAATATTATTGTAAAGCCAGCATACTGCATCAGATTTTTATGAAGAAATAAGACATTAGAATTAAAATGGGCCGTGGTTTATTTAGACGGAACGTGGATTCAGTCACACTATGCTCCAGCATATTGACAATACGGTCATGGTATTGTCAAGCTATAGAGCCAGTCAGTGCTTCACTGCTGTGCATACAGGCAGTTATAAGGTTTCGTTTCGTGTTCATTTCGTAACAGCAAAACTTCGGACTATCATCAAGAAATGAACACTATTAAAAAATGTGTAGAGACTTTGGCATTATGGAGCGCGAACCTTTCCTTTAATTCCTACACATAAAATTCAGCAAGATAAGGTAGCCTTCCTACTTCCGCAGTAGGCCTACCATCTAGACCTAACTCTTATGCTACTAGCCTCGAATACTGAATAGTTCTGCACTCGTAACGGCTTGGTCAAGCAGCTCAGTCTCGAAGCTGAAGGCGATAACGGATACCATTTTCCGGGTTGAAAAATAAACATCGAGTGTCGACCATATCCATTCGACAACTACTATGTCCCTGTTGATCCATTCACTTAATTTTAACGCTGATGAATTCACGGGCTTGTCCCAACATCTGGTGTGGTACATTCAGGTTCTATCCAGGAATATATGGCACTGTATGACAATACCGTTTATATTTCAGAGATGCATATGGGGCCAGAAGTTGGCATAGTAGAATGCCGAAACTGGTAATCAAAACAAAATAAAATAACACATTAATTACACGGCCACTGGCGAATTTCATTGGTAATTACACCCACGTCTATTTCTCTTCTCCGGTATTCAAGCAGCTTTTCAATTGTCCTCGTTCCAAATCTTTAGAGTAGGGAAAATTTTAAATGGTAACTGAGAATCGAACCTAAAAACTCCGCATCGCTAAACTAAAACGCTAACTGCTAGACCACAGGGAAAACAATTATTTCTTTGGGTGACATTAGAAGACTATTAAAATCTTTAACTACATAAAAATGGAGGATGGCTACTGAACAGATACTTTGACGGACGAGAAAAGTTCAGTCATTATCGTCCGCGAGTGAAACAGTAGACGATAACACGACAGACAGAGCAGGAATATGGCGACATCATCGAGGTAGATGACTTTCTGGCTACCACCAGCGATGTGTCTTGAGTATAAAACAAGGGGATGTTCTGTGCTTCGTGTTTCTGTTATTGTAGCTGCGCAGATTATTTAATGGTGTGGGTATGCTTGCAGCGTGTGACAGAGCTTCAATCGTAAAAATATTTGAGTATACCTCCACTCCCAGTCTCTTGGGCGTTAACACGACGGTGCTTCCACCATGACAAGCTTCCCGACCGACCGCCGTGTCATCGTCATCCAATGAAACCCTCAGTTGTGGTATGGAGAGTCATTTGGTTAGCACAACGCTGTTCCTGAAGTCCCGGATATCTTGAGTTTGGAACCTCTGCAAAATGGTCGAGTAACTTCTCAGTTGTCCTCAGGAAACTACGTGCACTGTTACAGCCCAGCCCCCCCACCAAGGAAGAGACGCCGTCACTACCGGGAACCGTACACGGACGTCCCACATGGCAGTCAGCCGCGTCGGCAACTTACACAGCAACAAGGGCGGGAAGTTACCTGTTTAAAGACGGGAGACGTAAGGCAGGTGGAAGAGTGGGCTATAACTGTAGAGAGAGACCGAGGCTCGACTATACACTACGATTAAAATTACTCTGATTCACAGAGTGCAGTGGCGGGGGACAATGTTACCGATGACCAGCCAGCGGCACTTTACAAGGCGCTGCATGTTTCTGCAGAACTGACACACAGCGGGAAAGAATTACAATGGAGCCGGTGGCTGGCATCTACCACTCGATTCACTGAAATGTCAACCAGTAAGTAATTTTAATCGGAGAATTGTAGTACAATGATTCCCATCCTGAGGGCTAAAGTCAAAATTTATGAAGGGTAAAAGCAAAGCCACTGACTATGTTTCAGTCACGAAACTACGAGGGTAAGTCAATTATTATCAGCAATTTAGTTATATTTTTGTTTATTTTGGTATTTCTGTCGTTTAACGTTGATGAAGCATGTTTTGTTTATTTATGGTTATATCTTTGCAATATTCAAGCTGCTAGGTTAGTTTCGTTGTCGCTGCCGTGCTGTTAATCATGGCTGCTCCGCTGTCTATTTGCACCAATGAAGAGCAATGTTCAGTGATCCTTCTTTTGTAATCGGAAGGCGTATCAGGGGCCAAAATTCATCGAAGATTTTCGTTGCAGTACGGGAACAGTGTTTCTCCACAACGGAGTGTCTACGAATGGATTGAAAAATTCCGAAATGGTCGCACAAGTGTTACGCACGATGAAAGAGCCGGACGACCGTTTGCCGCGACAAATAAAGAAACCATAGAGCGTTCACGTGAAATTATTCTCTTAGACAGACGATTAACTATTGACGAAATGGCACATAGTCTGCAAATTAGTCACGGTTGTGCATACTAAATCACCCACAACAGACTTTGGTTTCATAAAGTTTGCTCAAAATGATTCCCAAAACAACTCACACAGTTGCATAAACAAAGATGCTTGTACATGTGCAAAAAGCATTTGGATCGCTATGGTAATGAAGTGGACAACTTCATAGACTGGTGACGAAACATGGATCCATTATTACGAGCCGGAGAGTAAATGGCAGAGTATGGAAGAGAAACATCGAAATTCGTCGTGCAAGAAAAAGTTAAAGACCCCACAGTCCGCAGGAAAACTGATGCTTACGGTTTTTTGAGACGCACAATGTCCAGTGGATAGGGGCACAACAATAAACAGTGCACTTTACACTGAGATGCTTACTGCCAGGCTAAAGTCTGCAAGTCGAAGCAAACACCGGGGATTGCTGGCAGAAGGTGAAAGGTGTTGTGTTGTTGCACGACAATGCCCGTCTGCTGCTCACACTGCTGAAATGCTCCAGAAACTCAAATTTTAAGTACTGGGTCATCCTTCATATAGCCTCGATCTTGCCCTTTCTGAATATCACTTGTTTGGTCCACTCAAACGGGCATTAAGGGGCCGTCAATTGCCTCGGACGAAGCAGTGAAAGAAGTGGTGCATTCCTAGCTCGCAACTCTGCCGAGAACCTTCTTTTATGAGGCCATCAGGAAGCTTGTACAACGATGGACCAAGTGCGTTGAAGCGAAAGGAGACTGTGTCGAAAAATGCTGTTCTTGTACGTTTCCTATTTGATTACAATAAAGTTTTATAACTACTTTGCTTATAATAATTGACTTACCCTCGAACATTAATTTGAAAAGATTATTAATATTATCAGTATTACATAAGGCTGTTATATTGATTACGTAAGTATGTGACACTATAATACAGGTGTGCTACATAAAATTTTTGCCCATTGTGTAATTACGTTGTACTTGTTATGCTATAAATCTTTAGACACAATGAGTTAATTAAAATTCTAAGGTACACTGCCATTAGGGAAAGTCAGAAGAGCAGTACTTTTGGCAAGGAGCAAGGACGTGCAGGAGAGTTTTCAGACGCTAGTGTGACATCAAGGCTAAGTAAGTGGGAGACTTACTCGATTGTGAAATGTGAGAATGAACATACAGAAGTAGCGTGCCCTGTGGGGACTTTGTGAGGTGCCATCTTCTCAGAGAGCCACCAAGAACGTGACGGGTGTGGACAAATGTATGAGGCTCCAGTAACACCCTGCCTACCGTCATACACCAGCAAATCTCCTGATGGACCGGCAACCCAGCAAATGGATAAGCATCACGTACATGACTACCTCCAATGCGACCTCTCTTAGGACTTCGGCCGATGGCGAGAGCAATATTGTAACTGACAGATTGCAGGACAAGGGCAACCCAAGGCTCCTCGCTGGGATTCTACTTCCCTCCGCCGAGTCATGTGCGTGGTAATAGATTATCTACACACCGGCTACTTATAGCGGAGCAGCTCGACTCGTCTGCAGTTCGTCGTCGACGCTCTGGAACAACTCAAGTGAGAGCTAATACTGGCCCTTCAATTAGAGTCTAATGGAGCCACTGCCACACGTCATCAGATCTCTCCAATGTCGCCTCTGAGAACTCTCTTCAGCCAGTTGCTGCCGCATACACTCTCCTTCGTTTCACTGAGGAACTTCGGTGGCTTAGTCTTAACGACCCTGCATCTTAATTAAGTTTGCTGTTTTCCAGGCGAACGCATGATAGATGTCTGTGATACTTTGGTATTAAGTTCTGTAAGAAGGAGTCTTTTTTTAATTAATATCATATTGTTTTGTAATAGACTTTCTGATGTTGACTTGGAACGTATTTTTTCTCATGCATCTCACTATGTGAAATATAACAGTGGATAAAAGGTGTTTCTTGAGCTCATGTGGTCGCATGTGTGTTGTTTTGTTCCTTACTTCATCCAGGTCAACAGATCAGACCTTCTTGTTTCTCTATGGTCGAACACCCAGTTCCATAACCCCAGATGTGACGCAGCAGTTGTTGTTTTTCCTGCAACACATACCACACGTCATGCAGGGGCTGGTAAACACGGATATGGACATTACGGCAGAATCCGCTGGTGGATCGCAATGATCTTCTCAAATGGACTCCACGGCTAAAGTCCTCTAAAGAACTCCTGTGCTATTTCTGGCCTTAGACAGGATAGCGGAACCTTGAGCATATTACTGGCCTGCCCTTAACAGCTATTAAAGCTTATGGCAACTCTGGTGAAGTCCATTGTTGGGAATTCCTCCTCTTCTAGACTGGATCAGAAGTCTGCTGCATTCTTCAGCAATTAAAGCTTCACGTGCCCTGTCGAATGAGGATATTTTGCTTGCAGGAGTACTTTGAATCTTTGATTCCCAGATGTATCTTGCAGTGGCGTGGGACAAATTCCTTAGCTGGTCGAATCGGGTTTGGATTGGATTACGATGCTTCGAGGTCTGTTGGAGGAGTGCCGTTTACGGTGCATAAATGACAACTGTCAACAGTCATAATTCACGTCAGTCGTTAGACATATGATCCTGGTGCATGCTCCAGAAGAAGGTCTTTGGACAGACTAACTGAAGCTGAAAGACCTCACGTAGGATTCTGTATTTCATTCCAGCATTCTAGCAGTCCCATCCTGTGTCAGCATCCCTGAACAATGCATCTCAGGTCTATGCCAACCCAGAAGACCCCCTGTCTCAGGAATATTTCCCTCCCAGTACATTGGCATTCTAAGCCTGCCACCCTCAACAGTTGTCCTCCAACAGTTTAGCCGTGTCCAATTCGCGTCATGTGGCAAAACAGATTACAAAGCAAATGTCTGTCAAACCTTCGTCAAGATTCACTTTGATTACTCTAAGGTGGTCGCGTTCCCAGTAGATCAACTTGACGCAGCAGACCTTGAGGTCCTCCACGTCTATGTGGACTACCAGTCCACAATCAACAAGTGCGTCTGCGAGTGTTTTTCAATAGCTACCCAGTCTCCCTCCAGGTGGGCGCTGGATCTATATCGTCGATCATTGTGTGGCGCACCTAGCGGCCATTGAGCACACCTCTCTTCCAAATGTTCGGCCAGTACCTTCGTGCTTACAGTAGTGAAGTAGTGGGTTGATCAAAGGACACTCCACAGCCCTCATACAGCATGGTATCTCAAAATGCAAGATGTGCCTCCTTGCCGTTGATATACCTGGAAAGACGGTTTTGTAGGGACTAATCTCTTTGACGCTTTGGCACTACAAGTCCACAGTGCAGAAAATAACATCCAGCCTGGCACAGACAATTCTTATATCAAAACTCATACCTCTATGTATCGTTTGGCTTTTGGGCCGTCTATTACATTGACAGGGGCTTCAAAACCACATCACTCTCCTATCACTGACTATGCCCTCTTTTTTCAAGGCTCAGAACGATCCATTCACCATGCACGATTTTGAAAACTGTTTCCAACAGTCAGTGGGCAACACCATCATGCTGGTCGACAAATCCACAGGTCCCCCTGCGTGTTGGTGACGTCAAGAACACCATTAATGCACAGTCCATTGTTGACTTTTACCCTCTCCCAGAGGTGGACGAGATACTTACTCGGTTGGCTGGGGCAGAACCTTTGTGAAAAATGTTCCCAAGTATGCCTATTTACAGCAAGTCTCGCGATATGGCATCGCAAAATTTGCTGGTAATAAACATGCCCTTCAGTCTGTTCTGTTACAATTGCCCTGCCTTTTGGGACTGCATTCACGAAAGCCATATTTCATAGGCGTGTGGAACACCTTATGCGAGAAGAGCCAGGCATAGCAAATTATCTGGACTACATCATCGTTGCAGGCCAATTCGTCCAACACCTGGTGAATAACCTGGACGCCCTTTTCCTCTTTCTACAGGTTGCAAATCTTGATTGTAACTTGGAGAAGTGCAACCTTTTCCTTCCTTATGTCGAATATTTGGGCACATCGCCAGTGCTGCAGGTATCAGGCTCATTCTGCAATATGTCTAATCTACGACAGGCTTGCCAAGTGTGATGAGTGAGAAGCAACTTCACTCCATATAAGCCAACTAACTTACTATGGAATTGGAATATGCACATGATCACAACTTCCAAGACCTTAAACATATGTCGCCTCAGCCCACATGTCTGATGGATTCCAATCCATCGCTCCCTATGGACACACATGATTATGGATTAGGAGCTGTTTTCCCTTAAATAGGCGATGGTGTATAACGGCGTGTCACTTTTGTCTCGAAAAAGATGGCATTGGCACAGTGAATCTATGAATGAATGGGAGGCAGTGGCTATATCCTTTTTTCTTTAAAAACATTCCACGACAAAATTTAAGGGCACCAATTCACCCACTTGACTGACCACAAGTCACTGATGCCCTTATTCCTGTTTGATGAGAAGATCTCCTCTAAATCAACTCACTGCTTTCAACGATGGACCTTATGTCTCGCAGATTATTTCTCCGATATCCAGAGCTATTTTCCGTATCACCATGGTAACAGTGTAGGTGGGTCAATAGCGCTCTCTTGAATCTGGTCCACATCAAATGTGCCGCTTCGACACCAGTGAGTAAGAAGCCGTTGCCTCACTCTCTATCATTGCCAAACTGATGGTTCAGTGTTCAGAAGAAGACCCAATTCTTCATGTGCTCCTCCATCTGGCCCAGTGGGACTGGGCATCAGATCGCCAGCAGGTGCTCTAAACACATGTTTACTGGCATCACAATCGTAAATTCTTTGCCCTCAGTGATGTTCTGTTACTCAAGGCTGAAACGGCTGGACTCTGGTCGTCATTTTACATTTTCTCCAGCACTGGACTCTACACTTGTCTCACCCCTGTCATTGGGGCATTATGCCGACAAAGTACCTGCAGCATAAACAATTGTATTGGAAAGTGATTGACACCGACACTGCAGCTGTAGAGGGAACCTGCACATTCTGCCAAAGCAAACAAGCGTCGCTGCTGCAGTGATCTTTCTCATGGCTGGAGACATGGACATAACAGTCACGATTCCATTTGGACTGTGTGGGCTGGTTCATTTGCCATTCTTGGCTCGTCACAGTCGACGCTGAATCTAGATTTCCATAAGTGTTCTGGATGTCCTCTACATCCTAAGAACATACAATCCCAACCTTGACATGGATATTTAAGATTGAAGGACGGCCCAAAACAGTTGTCAGAATCATCGGGATTCACTTTACCTGCATCATTTGTGCTTCAAATTGAACTGCTTTCATGCCCCAGCGCCATTTCATCCTGTTTATAATGGTCTGGCAGATCACTTTATTTGCGTGTTACAGCTACAAAAGTTCCACTCGTTCGACGATGCACTCTCGATCTTTCTGGCCTCCTGTTGGGCAAAGCTGAGGCAAGTGCTCAATCCATCTGAACAACTTCATTAGTTGCCACAGTGATCACATTTCTTGCTTCTTCGCTCATGCCAGTCACACGTGAGCCTTGTGCGGAGCGTCTTTTCTTCCAGAAAGAAATTCTTTGAAAGTGGTTCCACAGACAGCGCAAAAGTTGAAAATTTGAAGGCTCCAGATTAGGTGAATAATTTAGTTTAAAATTAACAGTCGTGGCCCCAAAAATATTTGGTTATTTACTGGTTTCGGCTTATGTTAAAACCATGTTAAGAATATTTGGCCCCTTACGGTTGGTGCTGGCGGCTTCTCGGTTTTCTCGTGATACCATGACCAAGAAGCCGCCAGCAACAGCCATAGGGGGCCAAAAATTATGAACATGGTTTTAACATAAGCCGAAACCGGTAAATAAACAAAAAATATTGCGATCTCGACAGTTGATTTTAACCTAAATGTAGCACAGATCGCTGCACTCCATAGACAATATTGTCTAAATTTATGATCAGGTGAATAGGATGGGTGCGGTACAACTTGCAAACCCAACTCCTGTGTGGTGTTATTTGTCAGTGTATCAGAAGTGGATGGGCGTTATTGTGGAGGAGAATCATTCCACGCAGTCTTCCTGGTCTTTGTTCTGGACTGTGTCAGCAACACGTCTTATGTATTGACAACGACTGTGAGCAGTGACAGCTACACCTCGGGGAAGTAATTACTAGTCCACCACAGCGCCACAATTCCAACAGATGAATAACAACATATTTTGTGGATTTGTGCAGGTCTTTATATAAGCAGAGGAATGATTGGGGTTGTTCACAAACCAACTGATCACGAGCAAGCAGAGATGCACATATGGCCGCAACTGATTTTTGTGATTTTGGCTTAAGCATTCTGTATCCATACACCCAACTTTTGAGGCTTCCCCACTGCATGTATATTTCGCTTGATGACAGAATTGTTACAGCTGGTAACAAATGACAGTTCTCCAGTACTCTGGCATGGATCATTGTGCATTAATGCTTTTGAACGACATTCATCGAACCCTGAAGGTCTTCCTGAACGTGGAGAGTCACTAAAACAATAAAACAATATTCTTGGAGTGCTCTGTCCAATGACATTATACCTACAGAGGCCGCAAATTTTACTGGTTCATTCCACTGCTGCCACATCTCTATGGAACTCAGAAATATTCCGATTCATCCACTTGGCACTCCATTTCCTACCGTCCACAGCTACACTCACTGTTTCAAAAGACAAAATGACAGAATGTAATCTCAAACAGCAACTGTGAACTACAAATAAAAAATGACAATTCATAAATAAACCCACGGCAGTCTGATTACCAACATTCAAAACAAAGATGATGTGAATGTATACACCAACCTAACAGAAGTGTTTAACTGAAATTATTTTTAATTCCAAAGTTCTTTTAGACGATAGTGTTGACGATGAAAAGGGTTGCGGAGGGGGGGGGGGGGGGGGTGGTCCCTAGTAACCGTTTTGAATCACAGGACCAGTACATTGGCACAGGCATAAAAGCAGAAGTACAACAGAACTTCCAACATGCACATCTGTACTGACAGATGTGGATAAAATGAGGATACGCGGTTCCTATGTAGTCAAGTCGAGTGATGCTGAGGGAATTAGATTAGGAAATGGGATACTTAAAGTAGTAAATAAGTTTAGCTATTTGGGGAGCAAAATAACTGATGATGGTCGAAGTAGAGAGGATATAAAATGTAGACTGGCAACGGCAAGGAAAGCGTTTCTGAAGAAGAGAAATTTGTTAACATTGAGTATAGATTTAAGTGTCAGGAAGTCATTCCTGAAAGTATTTGTATGGAGTGTAGCTATGTATGGCAGTTAAACATGGACGATAAATAGTTTGGAGAAGAAGAGAATAGAAGCTTTCGAAATGTGGTGCTACAGAAGAATGCTGAAGATTAGATGGATAGATCACATAACTAATGAGGAGGTATTGAATAGGATTGGGGAGAAGAGACGTTTGTGGCACAACTTGACTTGAAGAAGGGATTGGTTCGTAGGAGATGTTCCGAGTCATCAAGGGATCACCAATTTAGTATTGGAGGGAAGCGTGGAGGGAAAAAATCGTAGAGGGAGACCAAGAGATGAATACACTTAGGAGATTCAGAAGGATGTAGGTAGCAAAGGGTAATGGGAGATGAAGAAGCTTGCGCAGGATAGAGTAGCATGGAGAACTGCATCAAAGCAGTCTCTGGACTAAAGACCACAACAACATGTTTACTAATCGTAGGCTCAGATTTACGTGTGGGGTGAGAAAGCCATCAATAGAAGCACGTGGACAGCAGAGTGGGGTTGTTCGTGGGCTTACCTTCCGAGACGTAGACGCTGATGGTGTCGGGCTCAGTGCCGGGAGCGCCGCAGGTGTAGTTGCCGGCGTCGGCGCGGGCGGCGCGCGCCACCACCAGGCGGGAGTGCGTGCGCGGGCCCGGCTCCGTGCTGAGCGCGACGCCGCGCGCGCCGTCCCTGGAGAGGGGGCGGCCGTTGTGCGACCACACCACCTGCTGCGGCGGCGTCTGGCTCTGGAGGCAGCGGCAGGCGGCGCGGCGCGGCGCAAGGCGCAATCAAACTCTCTGCAACTGGGCGGCTGCGAGGCGGTGGGTGCGGGGGAGAGCTCGTAAAGCTTGGGAAGCGGTAGGCTGCCGGAGAAGGGTGTCTGCGTGGCGGGGAACAGTGAGACTATCCTTTAACCTTCACTCTCTTGGCTCCGAACTTTCGTTGTGATAGACTATTGTGAAAATATTACCTCACCCACCCACTTCCTGGTTAGTCTTGTTGTGATTCGTTGCTCGCTATTTGTAGTTTCCCATTTCCTTTTATTACAATAATTTTGACTATAGCGAGAGTAAGTAAATGATCTTCATGAAACTTGGAGGGTGCGCGGCAGAGGCAAAATATCGCAATACTTTTCTTGCGTCCGGTTTTACTGCATCATCATCATCATCATCATCATCATCATCAATCATCATCATTTAAGGCTGATTATGCCTTTCAGCGTTCAGTCTGGAGCATAGTCCCCTTATAAAATTCCACCATGATCCCCTATTCAGTGCTAACATTGGCGCCAATTCTTATGTTAACCCTATTACTTCAAAATCATTCTTAACCGAATCCAGGTACCTTCTCCTTGGTCTACCCTGACTCTTCCTACCCTCTACTGCTGAACCCATGAGTCTCTTGGGTAACCGTGATTCTCCCATGCGTGTAACATGACCCCACCATCTAAGCCTGTCCGCCCTGACTGCTACATCTACAGGGTGTTGCAAAAAGGTACGGCCAAACTATCAGGAAACATTCCTCACACACAAGGAAAGAAAATATGTTATTAGGACATGTGTCCGGAAACGCTTACTTTCCAGGTTAGAGCTCATTTTATTACTTCTCTTCAAATCACATTAATCATGGAATGGAAACACACACCAACAGAACGTACCAGCGTGACTTAGAACACTTTGTCACAGGAAATGTTCAAAATGTCCTCCGTTAGCGAGGATACATGCATCCACCCTCCGTCGCATGGAATCCCTGATGTGCCGATGCAGCCCTGGAGAATGGCGTATTGTATCACAGCCGTCCACAATACGAGCACGAAGAGTCTCTACATTTGGTACCGGGGTTGCGTAGACAAGAGCTTTCAAATGCCCCCATAAATGAAAGTCAAGAGGGTTGAGGTCAGGAGAGCGTGGAGGCCATGGAATTGGTCCGCCTCTACCAATCCATCGGTTACCGAATCTGTTGCTGAGAAGCGTACGAACACTTGGACTGAAATGTGCAGGAGCTCCATTGTGCATGAACCACGTGTTGTGTCGTACTAGTAAAGGCACATGTTCTAGCAGCAAAGGTAGAGTACCCCGTATGAAATCATGATAAATTGCTCCATTGAGCATAGGTGGATGAACGTGGGGCCCAATCAAGACATCACCAACAATGCCTGCCCAAACGTTCACAGAAAATCTGTGTTGAAGACGTGATTGCACAATTGCATGTGGATTCTCGTCAGCACACACATGTTGGTTGTGAAAATTTACAGTTTGATCACGTTGGAATGAAGCCTCATCCGTAAAGAGAACATTTGCCCTGAAATGAGGATTGAGACATCGTTGGATGAGCCATTCGCAGAAGTGTACCCGTGGAGGCCAATCAGCTGCTGATAATGCCTGCACACGCTGTACATGGTACGGAAACAACTGGTTCTCCCGTAGCACTCTCCATAGAGTTACGTGGTCAACGTTACCTTGTACAGCAGCAACTTCTCTGACCCTGACATTAGGGTTATCGTCAACTACACGAAGAATTGCCTCGTCCATTGCAGGTGTCCTCGTCGTTCTAGGTGTTCCCAAGTCGCGAGTCATAGGCTGGAATGTTCCGTGCTCCCTAAGACGCCGATCAATTGCTTCGAACGTCTTCTGTTGGGACACCTTCGTTCTGGAAATCTGTCTCGATACAAACGTACCGCGCCACGGCTATTGCCCGTGCTAATCCATACATCAAATGGGCATCTGGCAACTCCGCATTTGTAAACATTGCACTGACTGCAAAACCACGTTCGTGATGAATACTAACCTGTTCATGCTACGTACTGATGATCTTGATGCTAGTACTGTAGAGCAATGAGTCGCATGTCAACACAAGCACCGAAGTCAACATTACCTTCGTTCAATTGGGCGAACTGGTGATGAATCGAGGAAGTACAGTACATACTGACGCAACTAGTATGAGCTCTGACATGGAAACTAAGCGTTTCCCGACACATGTTCTTTATTTGTGTGTGAGGAATGTTTCCTGAAAGTTTGGCCGTACCTTTATGTAACACCCTGTATAGAGTTCATTCCCAGTTTTTCTTTGATTTCCTTATTGTGGACACCCTCCTGCCACTGTTCCCATCTGCTAGTACCTGTAATCATCCTAGCTACTTTCATATCCGTAACCTCAACCTTGTTGATAAGGTAACCTGAATCCATACAACAAAGTTGGTCGAAAGATTGAACGGTGCACAGATAACTTAGTCTTGGTACTGACTTCCTTCTTGCAGAAGAGAGTAGATCGTAGCTGGGCGCTCACTGCATTAGCTTTGTTACATCTAGCTTGCAGTTCTTTCACTATGTTGCCATCCTGTGAGAATATGCATCCTAAGTACATGAAACCATCCACCTGTTCTAAGTTTGTTCCTCCTATTTGGCACTCAATCCATTTATATCTCTTTCCCACTGACATTGCTTTCGTTTTGGAGATGCTAATCTTCATACCATAGTCCTTACATTTCTGATCTAGCTCTGAAATGTTACTTTGCAACCCTTCAATTGAATCTGCCATCACAACTAACTCATCCGCATATACGAGACTGCTTAATTTGTGTTCACATATCTTAATCTCACCCAGCCAGTCGATTGTTTTCCACATATGATCCACAAATAATGTGAACAACAGTGGAGACAGGTTGCAGCCTTGTCTTACCCCTGAAACTACTCTGAACCATGAACTCAATTTACTGTCAACTCTAACTGCTGCCTCACTATCTATGTAAAGACCATTAATTGCTTGCAAAAGTTTGCCTCCAATTCCATAATCTCGTAGAACAGAAAATAACTTCCTCCTAGGAACCCGGTCATATGCCTTTTCTAGTTCTATAAAGCGCAGATACAATTCCCTGTTCCACTCCTAACACTTCTCCCTTATTTGCCGAAAGCTAAAGATCTGGTCCTGATAACCTCTTTTACTTTTGTGGGATAAAACAAATCCCGAAAGCGAATTTGGAGTACTAGGTTTAGAGGAAATATCTTCGAAACAATGATATTTAAAAATGTGTCCCATTTGGCGTCGATATGTACTTAAATATATTGAGAACTGTATTATCAACATTTCTAACAATGTGAAATTTTGCACAATACCGCCAAAAACTGCGAACTTAAGTCACAAGATAAATTAAAGAAGGTTTTATGCCACAAACATCCAGGTGTAATAAAGTTGCATTTTCAAACACCATTTTAGGAAAGTAACTGTACACAATGTGCTGTCGGAGTATTTTCAATAAACCTAATTGAAATATTGTTATTGTGTTTATTTATTTCACTTATATGTGTTTCATGTTTTAATTGTACATCATTGAAATTGATATTTTGTTTGTTTTCTAGTACACCGTGTATTACCTTAATTCAAAATAATACGTGACTCATTATTACGATACAAACTCATTTCCATAACAATAATCAGTGAAGATATATTTGAAAAATAACTTTGCTTTTTACACCTGGTTTCGTATAAACAATCAGAACCTAAGTTGGAAATCTTCTCATAAGTTCTTCAAGCTCAGAGAGCCATATACATCCCTCGGTTGCACTTTTGCCGTGGAGTCATTTGGGATGAATGAATAACTTCCTTATCTCCAGGTACGATCCTGTAAACGCTCCTTTGGGTTTTAAATCAATTTTAGGTGGGTCGTCAATGGAAAAATGGAAAACAGACTCAGTGCGGAACCCAAGGTCTCGACGGTATAAGAACAGCTGTGCAACGTGTACTGCTTTCGAAGTAGGAAGAAGTATGTGAGAAAATTTTAAGATCTACGAGAGACTATCAATATATTATAAAGCACTCCGTCTTCAGGCCACGAGTGCCCTACCGGAACTATCCGACCGCCGTGTCATCCTCTGAAGAGGATGCAGATATGAGGGGCATGGGGTCAGCACACCGTTCTCCCGGCAGTTATGACGGTATTCTTGACCCAAGCAGCTACTATTCGGTCAAGTAGCTTCTCAATTGGCATCACGAGACTGGGTTCACCCCCAAAAATGGCAACAGTGCATGGCGGCTGGATGGTCACCCATCCAAGTGCCAGATATGCCCAGCAGCGCTTAACTTCGGTGATCTCACACGAACCGGTGTATCCCCTGCCTCAAGGCCGTTGCCGATCAATACGTTATGCATCACATTTTTAGTTTGGAAGGAAAAAAAAAGATTGTGGGACAACTTGGTTATTGTGGCTTCAGCCCCTATAGTTATGAAGTTCGGACAGCTAGCAGCGCTATACGCCAAGCAGAAAGCTGTCACTGAATTTCTGTTGGCGAAAGACCAGAGTGTCACAGATATTCAAAGGCGCTTTCAGATTAGATTGAGGGGGCTGAAGGGTGGTGAAGAATGGGAACTGGCAGTTGGCAAGAAGGCAGCTAGGAAGATAACGTATTCAGACTGTTATACTTTGCGTACATTCAATAGATTTGACAACTGCCACAGTTGAGGTGAGAGGAGCCTCGTGTAGCTGTAGATATAGGGAAATGCAGCAGTCCTCAGCAGTTAGGAATCCTAGGTCAGTAGCAAATTCTAACAGAAAGAAGAAGGTTCTGCTGCTAGGGAGTTCGCACGGTAGAGCCAGCCAGCAGTTGCAGGAAGTGTTGGGGAGTGAATACCAGGTCACCAGCATTGTGAAGTCTAGTGCAGGGTTTGGTCAAATGACTTGACAGCATAAGGGAGTTATGTAGGAATTTTACGAAGGCGTATCAAGTAGTAATAGTGGGTCAAGGGTGGGAACAGTCTTACTAGGGACGGGGAATATGATGTAGGTGGTGACCTGGTAAAGGTAGTTACTCAACCTGGTGGCACTAATGTGCATTTGGTCCAACTGTATCAGCATCAATATCGGCCTCATCTTAATGCGGCTGTTAGGCGTGTTAACGTGGGGCTGGGGAAGGCGCTGATGGCAGAGGGTATGGGTCACATCTCAGTGGTTCCAGTTAGGTCCATCACTAGAACGGGAGTAACTAGGCATGGCCTGAACCCCAGTTGATTTGGGAATGGGGGCTGGCAAAGCTTACATGAAACAGCGTAGTGGGTGGTGAAAGTGGAATAACTGATGGAAAAATTCCTGTAGTAGTTGGTGTTAGATGAGCACCTTTTTTTAGATTGCAGTCAGCTGATAGGTATACGTCCTTATAGAAAGTCCCTCTAACTAAGGGCTCACCTTCAGAGGATGTAATGTTTCCAAGCAGAGAAGGAATTTGAATACTCCATCAAAATATAAGAGGTATCAGAGATAAAGTTAGTGAACTACTTAAAGATGTTGAATTTGAAATTATGGTATATAAGAGCACTACTTAAGCAATTTGAAAATTTACTGGCTTCCTTTACTGGCATACACATTAGCTGGCTGTTTGTCAGGGAGTTCCTAGTTTGGTGGGGGAGTGGCTATGTACGAAAAACCAGTATTCCATTTGAGTTCATAGACGTATCGCGGCACTGCACTGAACAGATATCTGAATGTTGTGCGGCGGCAGTTGAATTTAGTGAAACTAAACTTCTAATTGTTGCTGTTTATAGGTCCCGTAACTCTAGCTCAAGCTAGAGAGGGTTCTTCATTCACGTTGTAGGAAGTACCAGATATTAGCTATATGTAGCCACTTCAATATGTATTTCGTATATGATGGTGCTAAAAAAAGGATGTTGGCAGCCGAGCGGTCTAAGGCGCTGCAGTCATGGACTGTGCGGTTGGTCCCAGCGGAGGTTCGAGTCCTCCTCGGGCATGGGTGTGTGTGTTTGTTCTTAGGATAATTTAGGTTAAGTAGTGTGTAAGCTTAGGGACTGATGACATTAGCAGTTAAGTCCCACAAGGTTTCACACATATTTGACAATTTTTTTTTTTGTGTTGGTAGATCTCATTAATTCATATGATCTGATGCAGGCTGTGTTTTTTCTAACTAGGGTGCAAGAGAACAGTAGCATAGCCATAGATAATATTTTATTCATTCTTAATTACTAGATGGGCATTCTGTTAGTAAAAGGCTGAATGGCCTTTCAGACCATGATGCACAAATTTTAACACTAAGAAACTTCTGTACTCAAACAAATGTCACATGTAATTTCAAACTAGGTAGGAAAGATAATCCAACCAACAGCAATAGAGAGTTTTTTAAACCTTGTCAAGGAACAAGAGTGACAGGATGTTTATCGTGCCAATAACATAGATGGTAAATATAATGCTTTCCTTAACATATTTCTCATGCTCTTTGAGTGTTCCTGTCCATTGGAATGTTCAAACCGAGGTCCTAGCGCGTTTCGTCACAGGGTTATTTGGTAACCGTGATAGCGTTACGGAGATGTTTAACAAACTCAAGTGGCAGACTTTGCAAGAGAGGCGCTCTGCATCGCGGTGTAGCTTGCTCGCCAGGTTTCGAGAGCGTGCGTTTCTGGATGAGGTATCGAATATATTGCTTCCCCCTACTTATACCTCCCGAGGAGATCACGAATGTAAAATTAGAGAGATTAGAGCGCGCACAGAGGCTTTCAGACAGTCGTTCTTCCCGCGAACCATACGCGACTGGAACAGGAAAGGGAGGTAATGACAGTGGCACGTAAAGTGCCCTCCGCCACACACCGTTGGGTGGCTTGCGGAGTATAAATGTAGAAAAAAAATGTAGAATATGCATCCCAGGTGGCTGACTGGTGGAATAAGGATATCATGTAGAACAAGGTGGGAATTATATCAAAATGTTAGAAGTAGTTACAAACAAGCGACATTAGTCAATTACAAACAGTATTGTAAGGTGCTTAAAAATATTATTAAGAAGGCAGAGAGTATGTGGTATGCAAATAGAATAGCTAATTCACATTATAAAATTAAAACCATGTGATCAGTTGTGAAGGAAGTGTCTGGTCAGCAGCACAAGGCCGACAATATAAAGTCAGTTTTCAGTAAAAATGTTTTTCTTACTGATAAATCTGATATATGTACAGTATTTAACAACCATTTGCTTATCATTGCTGGTGAATTACAAAGATTCCGTTTCTAGAGGAAATCATAACTTTCTTCGCAAATGCTTTTCCGAGACTGATGTCTGAAATACTACTCTGTGATACAGACAAGAGGTAGATTGAGTCAATAATTAAATCACTGAAGACTAAGGACTCTCATGGTTGTGATGGAGTGCCTAGCAGAATATTAACGTACAGCGCTGCAAATGTTATCCCTGTATTTAAAAATATTTGTACTTTTTCCTTTAGGAATGGTCACTTTCATGAACGATTAAAGTTCTCAGTAGTAAAGCCGCTTTATAAAAATGGAGAAAGGGGTAATGTAAATAATTTTAGTCCTCTTTGTATGCCAGCAGTGGTTGCTAAAGTTATTGAAAAGGTTGTGGGTGTAAGGATAATTTATTATTTTATGCCACACGATTTTCTATCAAATGTACAGTTGGGCTTTAGAAGTCGTTTAACAACTGAAAATGCCATATTCTCTTTTCTCTGTGTCTAGATTTAACCAAGGCATTTGATTATGTTGATTACAAAATATTGCTCCAGATGTTGGACCATTATGGAATAAGTGGAATAGCTCACAATTGGTTCACCTCTTACTTTAGCACCAGACAGCAAAATGTCACAATTCACGGCTGTGATGTGGGGTCTGAGTGGGGTATGGTCCAGTAAGTGTTCACTAGGGATCACTGTTTGGGGCCACTGCTGTTTCTTATTTATATAAAGTATATGCCC